>NW_023998415.1:13246959-13358431 GCF_014805625.2 Glossina fuscipes | reverse complement strand
AGAGAGAGAGAGAGAGAGAGAGAGAGAGAGAGAGAGAGAGAGAGAGAAAGAGGGAGATAGATAGATAGATAGATAGATAGAGAGAGAGCGAGAGAAAGAGGGAGAGAGAGAGAGAGAGATACAAGCGCAAGTTGCGCTTGCGTCCTCTTTTAATTAAAATGCAAACATTACCAAAGGACGACTTAACCAAAACAAACATTCGCAAACTTATATAAGCGCACCAGCAAAACAAGTTAAGAATATGAAAATCAGCATAATTTTTGGGTTGTCTTCAGTAAACAGACTGACTAGCTACGGCTATAGGGAACCTTAAGAGTTAGTTGAAAAGCATATCAAAGTGCTACTGTTCGCGTGCTTAACGTAGAAATTGTGAGAAATAATTTTCTTACGCGGCGCTATTTTTTTTTTTTTTTTCTTTTCTGGTATTGATTTTGGTTCGGTCGTTTTGGTGGCCGCAATTGTACGTTTTAGTTTTTCACAATCAAACTGATGCGCGTGTCCTGTTGAATTATTCAAATGTGTGTCTGAGCCATTTGTTGTTGTTGTTGTTGTTGTTGCTGCTGCTGCTCGTTGAAGTATTTGCTCGTTATTCGCCCATATTTATACTGCAATGAAATGCAACAAATTGCTAAACGCACATAAAGGCTAACAAACATACGCATATACTTATATGCACATATAATATGGGCGCGCTCGCAAACCAAAGCAATGAAATGCGTGAATGAGTTATAGCATGAGACGAGAGAGCTAAAACAATTTAGCTGCCGTTCACATTTATGCTGATTTATGCGCATAACTTCCAGTCAAAATTCCTTCGTGTAAATTCGTCTGTTTTTCTATACAATTTTTCCTTTTTTTTTTTTTATCTTTTGTAATTCACTAATAATTGTGATTAAATGTGTGCTTATAATTACACAAAATTTACGAATTAAAATTGCGATTGGAAGTAACATATGCATATTCATATCAATGTATGACGTGTTGATTTCATTTAAGCTTACTCGTCCTTTTACTAATGTCTAGAACATTTCAGCGATAGGCAATAAAAGCTTCCACTATGCCGTCAACTACTACATAGAACACCTCAAGACAATTGATTGACAATAGAAGCATTCTTTCACAGAAACGAAGCTTGCGCGTAGAAAAGTGAAATTGAAATTGAATTGAAATGAAACATATCTCCTCAAAGGTGATATGGATGCTCCAGCTAATGTATAATATATTGATCTCTTTAATGTGGACAGTTCAATCCACAACTCTTAACAGAAATTGTTCATTTTTTTGATATCGTTTGTCTAAAAGAAAGAGATCCAGTTTATATCTATTACTAATCTATTAGTAGCCTGTGTAATTTTATACCAAAGTTAATCTGTTCACACTAGAGTAAGCCTCGAGGAAATTAAAAAAAAAAAAACAAAAAAACAGTTATGCATATATTATAGAAATGTTTTTCGAATGCATTGTACATAGATAGTTTGGTTTATGATCTTTTATACAAGTTTATAATTTTCCACAACGGAAGAGACTCCTTGACCATTGAATGAATGATTAAAAAATGTCTTCATGCCATATGACTTATTAAATCTACTAACCAGAACAGTCTTAGGGCACACGAAGTTTGTCTCACCAATATATATCGGAAGTCCTTTAAGATACCAATATTATTGATTAGGATAAGACGTAGCGAGTTAGCGTATCAATGCCGATTCAATTGGTTGTTGCTTGTACTTTGAATAATTTATGGTCGCGCAAGCGAAGTAAGAAAACTAAAAAGATCTTTGATTGATTTGCACTGGCCCAGGTTGAAAATTTGATGGTCTCCTCAAAGAAATCCTAAGAAAAAAAAAAAAAAAAAAAAAAAGCAAAGTACGAAACTAAAGCAATTCGTCGATACATTATTTGGTACGAACACATGTTAAAGTTACGCAAAACTTTAAGATAAATATGAAGATGATCGAGAAATGAAAACGCAGGATAAATCTTTAAAAACTTTAAAAGAAATTTTCTGACATTTAACTTGAAAGGAATCCTTTATGCCGTAACTTGAAAAATATTGGGTATGAAAAACCATAGTGAGCAAGCAGATTTTGCTAAACAAGATAAATGGGGAGAACGCTTGACGAATGGTTGAATGGGAGAAGATGAAACCCTTTTTTATGGTCTTTCGAATAGACGAAATATGAAGAAGGAGAGAGAGAAAGCAACTTGTAATACTAGTTGTGTCAGCGAAATAACCCATTCACCCACACATAGCCACACCTATGACTATCAATTGAAGTTATAAAATTGCAATAAAAATAACAGAGCTCAAAATTTAACTAAAAAAAGAAATACATACGCACACACACACACGCAGCCACGCACATATTTATACACACACTCTTGGGTATTGTAAAATGACAATACTTCGCAATGGATAACAAGTGATATGATATTGAAAAACAAAGAAAAAAATTCCAACATGCGAGCAAACATGTAAAATATTACAAAAGCACACACACACATACACACACACACACACACACACACACACACACTTACATACACACATACATACATACACATACACATTGTAAACTGAAGTTTATAAAGAAAAGAGCAAAAAAAAAAAGAAAAAAAAAAAAAATCCGGAAAATCGCTGACGAATCCTTTGGCTATGTAAAACAACAATTTTTGCTTTTTTATTGGTTCTCATAAACATACCGACTACATAACAATAACAACTGAGCCAAGAACAATGAACAAGTAAAGTAAACAAGTACACATAAACATACATAGACTACGATCAGAAAAGCGTTACAACACAGCAACTGTAACAACAATAAAAGAGCGCATAATAGCAACAGGGTTATATGTGTAAAAACATGAGTAAATCAGCAACGAAAGGAAATCTGTACAAGAATAATGTGACTGAGAGATAGTCAAACGGGTTAAAATGTTTTTATGCAGGTTCGTGCGAAGATATCCTTAAGGACTAGCATCGACGTTGACATTAACAACAAATAACACGCACATACACGCGAAAATTGAATATACAAGCACAAGCATACTAACGAAAAGCATTAACTGAATCATGGATACATAACTATGGTTTAAGTTATGTGCGTTCAATAAATTTAAGAACAACTGATATATATATAAACTAAGTGAATTGAATCAGGCGTTCCCTTATCAAATCTAAAACGATTCTTATCCTTTCCTCAGCCCTTAACGGAAGCTGCAAATTTTCTTATCATGCCATCTATTGTTTAAAAATTGCATGCATATCTTTGTAATTAGAAAACCATAGTTTCACCATAGTTTTGTACATTCACCTCATACTCAGCTTGCTAAGCTTCTAAAAACTCCAATTTGAATACATTTTCTTATTGTATTTGAAGTGTTCTTGATGTTCAACGTTCAACGCTCAATTGTATATTATTAACCTCATATTCTCACAGTTCATTCTTATAATTCATATCATCTATTTTTCTTCTCATCTTCTTCTCATTTTCATCATAATGTCTCTCCCTCGCTATTATGAATTTTGAGATTTTTTTTTTTTTTTTTTTTGTTGTAACCTTAATCAAGTGCAGCAATCGTAGTAACGAAATGCAATTTCTTTAATAATTTTGCCTTTGTGGTGGTTATGCTGCGACCATTTTGGTGCTAGATCGTGTCCATCACGAACTATCTTGAACTGTACCCTATAGTAGAGACTGTAGGTAGCCGATGTGCTTGTAATCACGGGTGAAACTGTTACCGTAGAGATCTGCGTTTCGTTGCCATAGTCCAGAAAATAATTATCGCTCTTATTGTAAGTGATACTTGTTAACATTATCCTCTGTTTTATTCTCTTTTATTGTTGTTCTGTTTCGGATTGCTCATTATCAACGTGTCTCTTTCGATCCATATAGATTTGGATATTGAAGCGAAGATTGATTGTTTTGGCTTCAACCAAACTAAATCTCTCCAAGCCAAGGGAGTTCTCGCTCACGGCTTATTATGGCATTTTGTCTTGGGCGCTGGTCTAACTCGGACTGAATATGTTAGTATAGCGGGTAATTCATTACTTGCGGAATAGATTGATTCGTTCGATTAGTTCGACAATTCATTAGACATGGCATTACCTTAAACTAAGTTACCTTTGAGTTTCTCTTTGAAAGTTTTGTACGAATCCGTCTGCCTGCCCATTCGTGGATAGATATTAAGAAGCATATTATTTGGGGCCAATCCTCTTTCTTCTTGAAAATTTTTGGAATTCGTCAGAATGAAATTGTGTTACATGATCGCTTATCGGCATGCTTCGCATATCATAGGTAAGAAAAATGTCTCAACATGCTGCAATTTTCGCAATACATACGAAAAACATGACCTCGCGTGACCAAAAACTTTGATTGGTCATATCCAACAATACGCTGCCACAATTTGCGTTGATATGCGGAACAATGGCTTTTAAGTCGTTAGCTATGTGCTTGCATCATGCATAGAGTTTAGCCAGATCAAAATGTCCAGAGCTTAATTCCTTTAAGAATGTGTGTGTAAAACAAAGCATGCGGGATATAAACACGCGTGTCGCATAGCAAGAACCTGCTTTACAAGTTAAGCCCTTCCGTATCAATAGTTTGCTACTTGGTTATTCCTTTTCTATAAAATTAGGTAACGACTGAGGTAACAGCATTCATCTTCTTTATAGGAGTAAGCTGAGATAACCATGAAGGTATTTCTTTCTCAGACACCATTTGCCACACAATATACATAAGCGTTTTACAGTTTTGTTAATTGGGCTTTGCATATGTAATTTGTGACCCCAATTATCAAGGAGTTGGTAAATTGACCAATATGCGCACACATTTACTTACTTATTGTACTTACATTTAATTTATTACCGATGACTAAATGTCAATTGTTAAAGATATCGAAATTATAATTCTTAAGATGGGCGTCTATTAGTTTTGCCCATTCATTCATAAAAACCAACGCAAACCGTGACAATGGTAAACGTAAGAATTTTTAATTAGCATAAGAATGTGAGTTGATTTAGTCCTCCTCGCCATTTATTTTTGCCTTCTACCGTTTCCTAATGAAGGGGTAGTCATTGAAAATATTGCCGTAGAAAAATGAAGCATTCTTACTCCATGTTCATAAGATAGGTGTATGAAAATGAGACCGTTCCCTTTCTATGTCTATCGATAGAAATTTGTAACATTTCATAGATACCGATTATGAAACTCAGCGTAGATATTTTGCGTGATCGTTTAACAGCCGAGCACAAAAACAAATTCAATTATTTTGCTGCTACGGTCATTCTTAATCAAAGCAAATAGCAAGCACATATATCTCTTATTGGTGATAGTATCAATGTAGGTAACTTTCTTATTTGAATTTATTTTAATCAATCAGTTAAGTTATATCGCTAAGTCTATATGCACTTAAAAATCCTATTAGCATTGAATTTTGTAAATATTTATTATAATATTTTGTCTTTTAAGATCGATGCCAATAATTCATTAACTATTTAATATATTCAGTCAATTGAGTAGACTTTACATATATATATATATGTATGTATAGACTGCGGCCGCTATTACATTTATAAATAAGTGCTGATGATGAAGCTCATGAAGTCACTGGATTGTTGAAGCATTTTATAACAAAAGCCTAAATTACCGGAAGTTATTACATCTTTGTACATATCATCATCATTGGGTGGTAAAGGACATTTTTGCAATATTCTTCTTCTATATCAAGTGCTTAAGAATTTTATATGCCTTTGTTGGTTTAAAGTAAAAATGAAAACATTGTTTGGTATTTGTGGTATTCTTGGTTGGTTTGGTTTTGTTGCTTTCATATCCGGTAAGGTTTATGTTTAATTTTCAACTTTTTCCGCTTGACAAAATGTCTATTGTCCTCGGTATGGTCAACTGTGTATAGACAAATGGAGAGACAGCCACGAGTTCAAATTTTGCATATATCTTATTCAGCTTCTTCTTCCTCATATTTGAATATTAAGTACAAAGTAAGCATATTTATGAGTTTTCCCATACAAATGCCCCGGAAATGTTATTCTAAATATTATATTAAAATTTATTGTATTATATATATATATAGAGAGAGAGAGAGAATTATGCGTAAATAGATGAACATAAACCTACCTATGGAATAACTTCAAGCATTATGTAAAATAATTTTTCCGAACATTTTTTTCATACTTCAACAATTTTAAAGTACACACATGAAAATAATGTTACTTATTGCGTTGTTATTTTCTATTCTACTTAAATTTCAGTAAAATATCAAATCAACAAAAAAAAAAAAAAAAGGAAAAGAAAAATATATTTCCGAATGGCCAACTTTCTGACAGTTGGAAGGAAGCGTAAAAAATTTCTAAAAATTTGTGCGTTTGACGCGAGCGTTCGTATTCATTTCACACAACTTTCAAGACTTTTACTCGAAAACATCCATTAGGTATTGCTTAGTAGCTAGTAAAGGGGAGAAATGAAAGAAGCAATAAACTGCAAAAAAAAAAAAAAAAAAAAAAAAAAAAAAAAACAAATTAAAAAAAAACAGAAAAGAAAACAGTGGGTTGCTCTATGTGCCTCTTGAAGCGAATTTAGAATACTCGCCGTTAAAGGTCCTATTTATCCTTGGACTAGAATATCTTATTGCATATAAACAAATGAGCTATTCTTGAAGCTGAACCTAAGGACAACTATGAATATGCGAAGCAATCTTAAAGCCTTTACTTTAATATTTTGAAAATGGCAAAAAAAGCTTTAAAATGCAAAATAACCGATCGATAGAAAGCCAATACATGGAAAGTAAGAGAGAGAGAGAGAGAGAGAGAGAGAATAGATGGAAATGAAAAATTAACGGTTCCATTACTATATAGGATTTTCATAATGATGATGATGCTAACGATTGCTACCAACGGCATGACAAACCTTGTATGCTGCGATTATTTCTAAGTGCATGTAAAAACTCAAATGTATGGAAAGGCAAAATGTAATAAGCGAGCAAAGAAGTTGTACGTGACCAACCGCACTAGGGTGTTAGGGAATGTAACAATTTCTGTGCTCGCTTATGAAATCTCGTTTTCTCAAACTGATAAAATAAGGCAACATTCAAATTGTAAAGCACATTTAATCGATATAGCCTGGATTTAGTTTTTCCCATCTTATACTTCCTTTTTTTGTTTTGTTTTTTTTTTACTTTTCTTTTCTTTTCTTTTTTTGTTTTGTTTTGTATTTTCTATTCGTAGCAATAAGCGTAACGCAATCTCATAAAAAGTGAAAAAAAGACAAGGCATAGAAGGAGAAAGGGTAGATTGGCTAAGCTACCACCATTAGTTACTTAGGCACAATTTAAGGCAAATGAGCATTGGAAAAACTGCACTCTAGAGACCAAGCATATAAACGAAATTCTTATATGAATTGAAGATTGAAGACCTCAAACTCGTCATGATGTCAGGTTTAACGACTCTTAACAATTGTTAACTAATCGCCTATCAATATCGCCTTTATGAAGCATGAAACGCGTGCTGACTTAAACAAAAGGAAAAAAAAAAAAAAACACAACAACAAACATAAAGAAGGAAATAAACAAAATAAAATCATACGAACTGAAATGAACAACATTCTTGGAAGCGAATTTGTCTGGGCGTTAAACAGTCACATCAACTTGAATCAGATAAACTTTGAAATACTATTTTGCAATTTTCATACGGGGCACTCAGTACTCATACAACACTGCCTTACATTTTCACCCGCCAACCAACCACTCCTCCACTCAGCGAACTATCTCTGCAGTTAAACGTTAGCGAAACAAAGCTGTAGAATATTGGAGCATATTGTCTGGGATATCACGTGTGGCGTGACACCAAAGCTTTAAAAACTCAACTTTAATTACTCAAATATCACAAAACCATATACATTGTCAGCTAGAACACCCAAGTTCAATCTGAGGAATTTTTAGTTTGCTCTTCTCTTTGTTTGTTTGTTAACAGCAGCAACAATAACAATAAGCATGATTTACTTCTTTCACACTGGACAAATAGTCGTCGGTTTGTTGGTTTGTTGTTCGTTTGTTTGGTGGTTTGGTCGGTTCTTGTTTTTGTTAATATCTTCTGAAAATAAAAAAAAAAAAGACAAGAAGAAGAACAAAAAAAAAAAAGGCAACGCTTCAAATGTAATCTGATCCTATAACATCAACTAATGTGCACTGTTTGTTATTGCATTTACCATAAGTATGACGTGGCTCTGGTGATGTGGCTGGGGAAGTTGCTAACAGCGTTGTCGTTTTTGTTTTTTTTGTTTTTTTTTTTTTTCCTTTCTGAAGGCAACTACGAGTCATCACCATCATCATTGTCATTGCCATCATCAAGAACATCACTACATTTTCCTTTTTGTTAACTAATGTAACATAAGCTAAATATTGAAAAGGATCAACCAGATCTTAAGCAGGCTGACTATTCTGCGAATTGTTGGTAGCTTAACAGCAGCATCATCGCAACTGCAACTTTCAACGCAAAAAATAAACAAATAACAAAAAATAAGCGATGAACAGTAGCCACAGATGTTGTCTTTCTTGAGAAGTATTTTTTCTGTTAAGATTCATTCGTTTAGTTTCGTTTTGAGGCATAAAGTTTTCAGAATTCTCTCGATACTACTATTGTAAGAATTTCAGAAAATCTCTTGGTTTTTCTTCTTCGTCTTCATTTTTTTTAAAGAGATTTCTGTTAATGATGGACAACTGTTACAACTAATCGCGATATGATCAGAAAACAAAAAGGCTAATATATATAATAGAAAAATCCCTACATTAAAAATGTTAAAGGAAAGAAGGGGTAAAAATCAGTATCTTGTTTAAAGAAGAATTAACAATTCTTACAGTTGCAGCAAATAAATAAACAGGTTGCATAGAATGCTCTTCCGCATAAAAAATACCCTGTAGTATATAATAGAAATGAGAAATGATGCAATTATAAGAAAGAGAATAATCCTCTTGAGATATTAAGCAACGGTTGATTGCATTAATTGTATCTTGCAGGATCTATCTTCAATGGCCTTATAGAGAGAGTCTCATAGCTTTAAGTCCTCTCCTCGTGTTTTAAGACCAACACTCTTTGTTTTGAAGATATTTTTTTTTTATTTTTTTTTATATATATATTATTAATTTATTTGCAAAGATGGAAGGCATAGTAAATAGTAAATAGTTACAACGGTTACAAAAAAAGTGCAACAAGAGATAATAAGATAAGGGTGAAAAACGGAAAAGTCACTTACGTAATCGATTAGCAATGTTAATCGTTAACTGTCAGTATAAACAGAAATTTACAAGTTTAAGAATGAGTTCAGTTTTATTCGAAAAGAATACAAGGAGTCATATAAGGATTACAAAGTCTGTGGTAATGCATTCCAATATTGAGCTGAGCAGACAATAGCGGAAGGTTTACCGCGACGAATACGAACATGTTCCTATTCGAGAGAGAGTAGATATGGAATGGTTTTCTAAAGGCAAATTAGCGATCTAAATTTTAATTATTTGTAGAAGAAGATTTTTAAAAACGAAGGAGAAAATGTGATCCATGTGATGACAATACGATAAATGCAATTCTATCCAAGTTATAAGACGATTAGACGGCTACAACATCGATGCAATAGTTGCCGTACGACGTGAGGAGAAGATACGTTATAATATATTTAGTTTGAAGGGGCAAATGCAGATTCAAATTGTATAATTTGCACAGCATAAGGTGTTATTTTGAAGATATACCATCAATATGTAGATAAAAGTTAAGTTTTCCATCAAAGATTGCGCTAAGAAATTACGTTGAGTCCTTAAAGTGTTCAAAAAACACTTTATTAAATGGAATGTAAATATAAACAAACCGGTTCGGGAAGGATTAAAAAGTATAGCGTTAGCAATACGTACGTTTATGTAGAGCATATTACCCAATATCCCATAATTAATATACGCTCGAGCTTCATTAGGCTGTATTTCGAATATGTGAATGTCATTTATATCACAATCACAGAGCAGAAAAGACATCATCCATAATCGTATTTCGCCAGTACTATCCTGAACCGGTCGCTTTTATATTCCAGCAACACCTTGTTGTTGTTGCTCATCAAACTAGGCATATTTTTTTATTTTTATTTATTTGTCTTTTTTAGCTTTTACTTTTACGTTGAATTTTTTCCGTTAAGATATTTATCAACTGAAGGTTCGCCCGAGAATGATGACCTCATCATCTCAGTTGTCTGATATCTCGATCCTGCTGTCGCTAGGAGTAATACGTATGGGTTGAGACAGAAAGGCATCGGTCTTGGCCTTTTAATTCTGGTGGCACGACACAGCTTTCAGGGTAGTCATTGGTATCGGTTGTGTATCTGTTTACAAACTTTTTTTTTAAATTTTTTACTTCTTTTGATTTTATATTTTCCCTTATTTTTAAATATTCCTTGTGTATATTTTATCTTTCATTTTATCATTGTATTTTTTTCCTATTTGGGTTTGGCGTTCGGTGTAGTCCTTGGTATCATTGGTATATATATATATTGGATGTATATATATATATTTTTCCCATTTTTTTGTTCTTCTTTGGATTGTTTGGGTGTGTGCCTTTGTTAACACACTCATTTAATCGAATGACGAAGTTTTGTGGGGCCAGACGTCTTGAATGTAAAATGGCTTGACTTTGCTGACATGAACGATTTGAAGGCGTCTCTCGTTAGCACTTTGTATCATAATAATGACCGAAGATTTGTACTTCACCACTGTGCACGGTCAGCCATAACTGGGGTCTGGTTTAGCTGCGGATTTCTTCGGCGCTTTTGAAAGATTATTGCTCTCAATCAGTACCTTTTCGCATACATCTGGCGCCCATTTCCGTCTTCTCAGTGTATAGAATCTTGACTGTTCTTGGTTGGCCTTACACATATTCGCTCTGACAAGTTTGAAAACTTCCCCCATCATTGTTTCTTTCTTCTTGGGTGTTTCGTCTATGTTTCCGGTTCCTAGAAGTCCTTCCTCAAACAGCCTGTTAGGTAGTCGAGGCTCTCTTTCGAAATTTAAGTATGCTGTTGAGTAGCCTGTAGTGTCCGAAATCGTGGTTTTGAGGACGAGGGTGATATCAGGGATGAACCTGTCCCAGCGGCGTTGGTCTGTTCCTGTGAATTGCGCTACAAGTTGCGTGATAAGTTCTGTCCAATTGGTGAAACAATCCCTCATCACCAAGGCTACAGTGTGCCACGCGGTGGATCTCGTTAGCGGGCCAATAAAATATGGGCTGAGAGGACTTCAGGGCTCTTGTGGCAGCTTAATCAGGATCCAGCCTGCAGACTTCTGTTGACTGACTTTGTAAATCTGACACGTTTTGCAACCTCGCACATAGTTAGCTATCTGCCGGAACATACCTCGCCAGTAGTACAAAAGAGTTATCCTGCTGGTCGTTTTTCTTATTCCCATATGTCGAGTCGTCGGCTCATCATGATTTTTTCGTAAAAATTGTAATCTTTCGTGGGTGGGGACACACCGTCTCCATAGGTTTTCACCTTCTTCTTCGTATGGTGGAGGAAGAAGACGATGTACTGCGTTGTCAGCGATAGTATAGTCTGCCAACTTTCTTTGGTTCCGATTTCGTTTTCATTTTAAGTTTGTTTATCCAACGGCACCGCAGATCGGGTGTGTCCGTTGGAGAGGTACAGGTTCTATTGCTGGTTGGCGAGACAATGTATATGCTATAACACTAAACTTGTTTCGGCGATATTCGATCTCATAAGAAAATTGCTGCAACTCTAGTTCCCAACGTGCGACCCGTCCCGTTGGATTCGCGATAGAATTAAGCCATTTTAGGGCTTGATACCCTGTAACAATTTTAAAGTGATAATCCTCCAAGTATGGCCCGAGATTCCTAACTGCCCAAACTATGGCAAGACTTTTCTCTTTTTTGGGTACTTCTAGGCCTATATTACTGGCATCAGTTTGAACAATAAAATGCTGGCTAAAGTCAGGACACACTCCATCGTTTCTTTTTCTTTAATAGCGACGCTATGAACCCGCGGTGACACGACACGTTACGGACGCAATATCTCAGTTCTTTTATATTATTTGGCGGTTTTAAATTCCGAAATTACTTTATCTGCGTCCGTGCTTATGCCGTTTTGTGTCATCATGTGTCCCAAGTACTTCAAACCCCTTTTAAAGAAATTACACTACTCCCGGCTTATATAGAAGTTGGCTTTTCCCAAGCGGTCAAACACCCAACGTAGCTGATGTACCTGGTCCTGAAGACTTTTACTGAAAACATGTAGTCATCTAAATACGCGAATGAAGACGGTTCAAGTTCTGCTCCAATAACTTTGAGTGTATTGGAAGTTTGCAGAGGCCGAATGTAGTCCAAGCGGTATAGAACGCAATTACTACAGGTATCGTCAATGGGGTGTATTTTTTACTTTCTGTGTCCATCGGTATCTGCCAGTAACTGATTTTCAAGTCTATTGTAATGATGCGCTTTGCTTCCGGCAACTAATCCAAAATCTGCTTATTTCGTGGCAAAGGATATGCATCTTGTCTCGACATCCACTTATACACTCTATAATCTATGCGTAACCGCGATTCTTCACTTCTTTTTAGTACCAAGACGATCGGAGCGCTATATGGACTATTCGAAGGTTCGCTTTTGCCGTTTGCATAGCAGGATGCTTGCGGTGGTACCATAATTTTACGGGAGTTTCGTCCATTATTCGGACACAGTGACTGGTAACGTTGGTCCAACCTCCTTAAGGAAATCCAAGCCCCGTGGTACATTGTCTACCACACTTTTTAATATCAAGAACGATAGTAGAAACTGTTGTTTTCCTATCTTTGCGGTTGTGAGGAGTTCATTATGACTCTGATAAAAAGTGCCATCTGCCATGCGGACTTTGGTGACTACCATGGTACTTTCTAATATATACAGCATTAAATCCGGCACGAAAGCTTTGGGGACGCTTCTGTTGGCACCGGTGTCTACAATACGCTTGAGCGGTAATCCTTCAAGAATTATGTCGTCCACTAAGCTGGAGCTCTCGATTGTTGCCACAGGTCTTTCAGACCCTACTTGGCTGTCAAAAATGGACATACCGCTTGGCCAATTGCGACGACAACAATCTTGTGTCAGCACGCCCCTCTGCTCGATGCTCTCGTGTTCAGGCGCAGGTTGAAATCGTTCTGGCGTGATATCCTCATATTGCTCAGCTAAGGAGACCATTTCACTTAGATTGAGACATCCGGTTTGGACGATGAATAGATGATATTCTTTTTTACTGTTCCTGTATATCCGATCTACCTTTTGGCAGGTTGTGTAAGTCATATGGCGCATCAGATTCTGCATTCACAATGCGCAGGGGCGCAAGTTTTCTTTTTGTAGCTGGACTGCTTGCCGGACTTCATCATTTAATTTGTCCCAAGCCCACTGGTTATTACGGTACTACAGCGGGCTGCGGTAAGTTCTTACGTTTCGTACAAGTCTTGAATAAATTTCATCCCACCGTTCCGGCTGTTAGGACGAGTTCTAGCCGCCGGAAGTTATAGCAGTGTCAGGTGGGCTATGTATGTCATTTCGAGATCCTCAGAGCGTTTCGGACTTCACGTCTGGGGTCCCCATCAGGGCAACCAAGGCTTTACGCATGTCGTTCACTGTTGTATCAAAGTCTAATTCCCCGTTTACTTCGACGAATTCCTCCTTGCGTATGTATTATATCCATGATGAGCGCATTACTCTGCTCGTTCCACTTTCCTTTTTTTTACGGGTACCGGCATAGACGCCACTTGTGAGAATTTCACTTCTGGGTTTTCCCTTCTATAACCGGGGTATATTTAGGGCTATTCCCAGGCGTTCGTTGCAAAAAAATTTATTCTTTAAGAAGACCTTCATTTGTTGTTAGAATTCCGTTGCTTTGCTTTGGGAATGTAGCTTTTGTTTACAATTGCTCAGAAGGATAATTAAATAGGGAATAATATACGTATGTGGCAGAGAGGAAGAACCAGCATAGCAAGAGTGTCATGCGTGACGCTTTTTGTTTGCCGACCCCGTTAAAATTGCCGCGAAGCGCTGTTCTAGCCACCACTTTGAAGGATTACCGAAAAATACTGTTCTGGATAGCTTTTGAAGAATTTCCGTATGTTTAATCTCCAATGAACGTAGGTATTGTTCAGCGTGCAGTCACTCCAGCTGAGTACAGGGTTTCAGACCGAAGGGATAGAGGGAAATATTTTTCAGATCGAAGGACGATTGACAATCCGATTACAGAAAACAGCCACTCATCAACGTTCTGAAGCAACAATATGGGTTACCTACCTTTCTGTTCAACTGTCACTGAACAATAAAAGAATAATCGGTGGTCGCGCGCTGCTTTTATAATTGTCGATTCACCATACTTGCTATGCTGCTAACATTGATTTAAAAGAGATAACTTGAGGTGAATTCCTGATTTAGAATGTTGTGTATTAGAATATAGAGAACTTAACGGTGCGTGTGTCTCTCCACACTTGCATTCTGCTGTTGTCAAGCAGATTTAGGAAAATTTCCACGACGTCAGCAACACAAACTGGTTTTTAATACGTAAATCGCTTTGCGTGTGTAGGTATATGTGCACACAAAACGGGGTTATTGTATGATTTGCAAGTGTGGAAAAAGACCTCTAGCATGTGGGATCAGTGATACACGTGAATTATGAGCGAGAGCATATTTTATTATTTATTTATATTGTAGTTTAGAATATTCGAGAATATATGGGATTTATATAGCAAGATGCATAAGTAAAAGTCTAAGTCTAAGTCTATGCAAGTGGATGTAATATTTGTATATAGGTATATATGTATATATCTAGGGAAATGATTATATATATAAGTATATGGAAGTGTAGGTAAAATTACACACATTTAGAGGTAAACGTATATATATTTATATACATCAGCGTAAGCAAAAAGAGAAGTTCGACTAGGTGTACGGATTTGACTGTAAGGATATGTAAGTGTAGTGTATATATTGTTAAGTATAAGAATAGTATATTTATATATATGTATAAGCGTAAGCTTATAAAAAAGTTTACATGGATGAATGGGTATGAATATAAGTATATGTAAGTGTAGTATATACAGGTATAAGTGTAAGAAATTATATATATTCATAAACGTAAACGAGCGATTGCTTCCTTGCAGTATGATTGATTAATAAGTTAAGTGTGCGAGAGATTCTGTTAAATATTTTTATGAGGTGGGAGTCCGTTACCTGAAGGAGATCGAAAGTTTAGGTAATCGGGCGTTAGCAGATACTTAATTGAGCATCATTAAGGGTATTATTGATGTTAGGGTGCAAAACCAATTGTTTCTTGTGCGCGTACTCGGTTACGTTAGGAACACTAATCGCTAATCAGTCGAAGATTCCTGTGTGTGTTAGACGATTGAGAGAAGATTGTAACGTTTATTCGACTTATTTTTTACCTCCTAGGAAATGTCTTTAGAATGTCTTTAGTAAGCTGGTATTAAGACGTAAGAAATGGTTTAATATGTATAAACCAAACTCAAGCTAACAAGTTTGATGGATATTTCGTCAACATCGATAGCGATTTTGCGCACACTATAGAGGATATTTTGAATAATTTTTTTTCGAATGAAAAGGAACTATCTCTGTGTACGAGGTTTTTAAGTAAAGATGGTAGATCATGAACGTTTAATTGGTTTAGAATGGAAAATCTATTAATCGCATTTATGTCGACTTCCCCATGGTCATCGCTAGCATTTTCCAGCGTTCGTTTCGCTTAGAAATCGCATTTAGAAAAAGTTGGTTCACATTTCCTATGATTAGATAGTTTTAGATAAATATAAGATATTCTTAAATAGCCAAAAGTATTTTTTGCCATAATAAAACTGGATGTTGAAAGTGCATTCAACATCTACATCGGAAAAGATGCAGAAGAGAAGTAGCTTTCGCTCATACATATTTAAAATATACTTGAAATGATGTACAACTAATTAGCTTTACATGCAATATTATGCGGACGGAGACATAAACACATTATTAAAAAAACACTGAAAAACAGTATAAACCGCCTCAGAAAGAGAGTCAAAAAGTAACAAATGTTGAAAATTTCCATTAATTGCGATCTAAAGCAAAGAAATGCATCGATATTGAAAAACGAAAAGAGCAGAACATTGAACCGATCTGGAAATGAAATGTCACATTCAAGTTGCTTTCATAGCAACAAAAAAAAGCTATCATGGTTTCGATCTAAACACTTAACTTTTATGATAAAAAATCGACAAAGATGGTTGAAGTTTGCTAGACTTTTATGTGAAATTAACAATGCGGACTTTACGTTGAACGATCAATTTTTATTATAAAATATTAAAAATGAAAAAAGCTTGTTGCCATATAATGGTTTACTTTTCGTAGAAAGACATTAAAACAACTGCCACATCCAAGTCAAATGTATCATATCAATTTAGTAACCGACAGTGCTGTTCCTTAAACTTTTTGTCGAGCAATTAACAAATTTACGTATTTTGCCCTATATCGGCTTTTCCAATTCAAGGGTTTATTTGGGTAATAGTTGGAAAAGTAGTGCGACACAATTCGTTTTCAACAACAATTTGTCCTTGAGCCAAAGCAAGTCAGAGTTACCAACAAATTACAATCTATAGGTTAAATACAAAAATTTTCAAAATGAAAACGCTTACGAGTATATCAGATTAGCAAGCACTGTACTAATAATTAAATATTTATGTTTGAAAAAAAAAAAAAAAAAAAAAGAACCATCGCCGAATAATAAACAAATAGGTATGATGTTTATAAAACTATCGTCAGGCAAAGAGTGGTAGGGGAGCGGCAAAGCGTTTGAAAGGACGGTGGACGCTTACTTTTATCGTTAATAGAAAAGAGACAGCTATGTGTGTGTTTTTTTTTTTTTTTTTTCATTTTGGTGAGGCACCACTTTAGAATATGCGACTTTTGCCCAAGTTCTTCATCAACTCGGACTCAACGGGAACTAATCTGTGCTCCATTACATTTAATTTAGTAGGAATAGTGCTGCAGGATAATAAAAAGGTTAAAAATTTATAGAAAATAAAGCGATTAATGGTAGGAGATAAGGATTAGGACTTAATGAGGTACTGGTATCAAAATGCTTTACACATAATTCGTGGAATCATTTGCAGATAGCACACAGCTATTAATTTCTTAAAATAAAAATATAGTAGACCGGTTATATATCTTACTTATTTTTTTTACTTATTTAATGCATTCATAAACACAAATGTACATCTGCCTAAATATAGTTGTATTAAACATATGGACGTTTATTCATTCGAAGCAACAGCGAGTCAAATAGCGACTCATTTGCAATTAAGCAGCATAAATGAAGTATGAAATGAAATCTTTTAGCGCGCGAGTAAGCTTGGCGCCACTATTTTTAATATTTTTTTCTTTTCTTTTTTCGGATTTCAGCGAGAATATAAACATTTAATCCCTATTGATGACGAAAGTATATTATATTTATCATTGCGTGTGCATTACCCATATGTACATTCTATCTGTATGCTTGATCGGAATCAGAATTTAAGTTTTTATTCAGTTTGTTAAAATGACTACAGATTCAAGATCGTTCTTACGGTGTGAAAGCAAGAAGGGAATAAGATTTACACCGAGGTCGGATTGATAGCAGACTTGATTGATAGGTATAGAATCTCGATTCGCGGTCGAATTAATTTTGATTAGTAGATAGGATGGTGTGTTTTTTTATTCATGGCCATGAAATGTGACGATGCAGACTTGATTAAAATATTGAAGTAAGTTAACTAAGGGATAGTTAAGTTTAATTCATTTCATAATTTAAATGGGTATCATAAAGTTCGACTTATCCTCAATAAGAAATCTCCGTTAATTTTATTTCTTTTTCTTTATTCTCTATATGAAAATGTTTGACTATAGGTTGAAGTGCGGCAATAAGTGAACAATTAACTAATACATTTTAAATTTATATTTCGACGTTTTCGTTTTTTATGAGATTTGCATATTTAATATAGAAAAAACAATTAGAAAATATTAGTTAATATATATGCGCCCAATTAACATACACACACATATATATATATACATATATAAACATATATATTCACTATACGTTTGTTGCTGCGGTCTTGAAATGATTAGAACGAAGCCTAGCCTAGCCTTGGATTACAGAGTTTTATCAAATAAATGCGATAAGTGTGGGCGCAAGGCAATTAACTGTTGATATCTTAAGCCTGTTTGTCTCTTGTGTGGTTTACTGGGTTATATTTAAAAGCATATATAATAATAGTGTTGATGATGTTAGTGCAGTTAACGTGTTTATGTTTTCAACTAAACAAAGCAACATTTGCGCATATATGTGCATGCAAATGTTATTTGCCCTCTTCGTAGACATAAGCCTGGGGGATACACCGTCCGCGATCGTCATTTACTAACATTTATTGTATCGTATGCATAAAATTAATAAGTAATGGCTGGCGATGTCTGGCAAATGTCTAGCTTAGGTCAATGATATAACACTAGAATACATACGCACACACACACACACACACACACACACACACACAGATATATATATAGTGGATGCATAATAAATATACTAAACATACAAACCCATATACTTACTTACTACACGCATGGATATTCGGGCATTAATTAATTTTAATTCTCTTATGAGATGAGAGATAGAAAAAAAAGCATATTAAAAAGTAGAACAAAGCGCACACACAAAGAGATACGAATAAGCACACGCTGAGGAATATAAAAGAAGTAAAAGAAAAATGTAAGTGAATATTTAAATTTCGTTTTGCACTTCAGGCCGTTAGTCGGTGAAGTTAAGGCTTCTTTCTCATTTTGAATTCATACAACAGCTCGCGCGCGTTGTAAATTTATTCAATTATTAAACTATATGAAGCGTCCGCAGCAGCAGCGACGGGAAACAGCAACACCAGCAGCAACAGCAGTAACTGTGAAAATGTGTGGCTTTGCTTTGATGTTTACAACTGTTGCATTTTGTTTTTGTCTTTTTTGGTGCAATTGAACAAAAATTTTTACATAAATAATTATTCAAGTTCAAGTTCATCGTCTATATGTAGATTGTGTGTGTGTGTGTGTGTGTGTGTGTGTGTGTATGTGTGTGTGTGTGTATGCATATGTATACATACAGATGTGTGCATGTTAGTGTGTATGTGTGTGTGTGTGTGTGCGCGAGTGGCTGCATAATACAATATCAAAGTCATTGCCATTATCACGATGATGAAGTTAATGATTATTGTTAACTGCTTTAAAGTAAATGTGATAAAATTATATAATACTTAAATAAAAAAAATGAAACAGAATGACAACAACAACAAAATGAAGCAAAAAAATAATAAAAAAAAAAACACCATACTGAGAAAAGCCAAGCCTACCATGTGGTCACACATATGAAAGGTTTTTACTCAAGCACATATATATGTAAGTCAGAGGCAACTAAATAATGAGATATCCCAACATTCTGTTAAAAATTGGAACTAGTTAAACAATCTCAAGGAACTTTGGTGCTGCTGCTATCAATAAGAATAGCAGTAGCACTACTAAATAACAGTCGTTTAATTGGTTGCTCTTTAATTTTCATAATTTGCATAGACAAAAGTTCCGTTATTATTATCTTGATATGACGTCATAACTGTATCAAACATTTATTATTTTAAAATCTCGATGTTTTTACGTGCGTTTATACGCTGCCCCGTATATATACATGTATATATATGCAATAAACAAAAATATGAGATGAACATAGATAAAAAAAAAAAAAAAAAACGATTAGATAGTAAGTATAACTTGTTATCGTTGCATCGTTTATTTCATATTGAAGTATTTTAAAACTTTATGTTATGAAATTTATTGAAGCATTTACCGTACATAAAATATTGAATTCTTCTTCAATAGAAAATAAACGATGAAATGCAAAAAAAGTTATATTTACTATCTAATCTGTTTTCGCACTTAAACACATATATGTACGTATATATACGTACAGATAGTCCTCAGAGAACATGATTAATTAGTCTGTCTTAAGAATTTTAAAGAAATATCAAAACGAAATTTGCATTACATACTTAAATAAACATTTGTATGCAACCGTGTAATTCGGGGCAAAATATCCGAAGCACATGTTCTTCGAAGCACGCGCTTTTCAACTTATGTGCCGTTCAGCCTGTGGTTACTTGTACTTCAAAACGCAGACTTCGATATGAAAGGGTTTAACAGAATTTCTGTCGACACAAACAATGAGAATTTAGCGGCTGATACTTAACAGAGCCACTACAGTCATTATCGATAACAGAAATAACAAATTTCTGAAATTATTTTAAGTACGGAATGTTGGGACATCTTATAGTTTAGGTGCTACTTAGTTAATAAGTTGTTGTTGTTGTTGTTGTTGTTGTTACAGCACAAAACAAACTCTTTCTCTTTGGCATCTGTTTCTCTGGTTTCCCCTACTCTATGGTATCTTGCACACATCAGCGACAGAAGAGCGACAGTTACTTTATGATACGTTGAAAATTTTTTCTTAAAACTCTTAGGCTGATGCCGCTTCGCGTTCGTGTCTTTATAGTTTTATGATTTGATACTCTCGGAGCTGCATGCAAATTACTTTTGAATCATCAGCTTAAACTGGTTCAAAAATGTTATTTTCGTCGGTATTGGTGTGGCCCTTATATGTTGTTGTAGTTTTTCTTATTCTAGTTCTGTTGATGACTTTTTTTTTTTGATTGCTTATTAATATATGTAACACATACTGAGTACGTAGCTGCTGCTGCAATTGCTTTATATGCAATTATGTGTCCTTTTTTTTTTGTTTTTTATTAATATTTTATAGTAAATTGAATACTACTAAAAGAATAACAACAACAAAATGAAAGTAAAAAATGAAGTAAAATAAATGAAGTAAAAGAAGAAAATTCTCATGCTTGATAATATGGAACGAGCGCAGTTGATTTCTTCTATTTTCATAAAGTAAGTTTACGTCGTAGAAGCATGTGGGCGTTGTAGGCGTCTGCTTTGAAAAGTTTAGCAAATTTGTAGGCGATATCTTCATTTTTGTTAGCGGGAGAGTGTTTATCACAAATACTAAACAGTTGCGCAAACAGATAGATGGACAAACGAACAGGCCGACATGTTTAAGTCAAGTTTAGTCGAAGACTTGTAACTGATTAAAAATTTGTATGCTTTATGGAGTTTTTGAAGCTTGTTTCGTTGCATGTTATAAAGGTATTAAAAAAAAAAAATTTTAATTTTGATATACCAAAACATTGGGTAGGTGTGGTCAATTTTTGTGCACAGATGCTACATCAGCGTCCAAATTTTTGTACATTTATTTGCTATAGTTTATATGTAAGGAGCAAAAAATCAGTTTTTCATTCCCTTTGAAAGGAGAGGTATGGCCATGTCTTTCAAGCAATTTGGCCGATTTTCAATTCCAGCCTGTGTGCAAGAACTACCACTGTTTCTGTCAAATTTGAAGTCGATGGCTTCATTTTCGCGCCCAGAAGACATTACACAGACCGAGAGATGGTCAGAAGGATAGACGGACATGCTTAAATCTATGTAGGATTTGATGCTGATCAAAAGCATATATATTTTATGGGGTCGGTGATGCTTCCTTCTGGACGTTGCAAACGTTTTGATAAAATCAATCCACATCCCATTCTTCGGTGATGAGCTAAGAACAACAAATGTAAATTTAAGAAACCTTCAGCTGTGAAAATCTTTTAAATTTAATCGCACTTCACGTTTTACATTGTGATATATGATATCACTTATATCAACAGCGCTTTCATTTAGGTTAAAGTTGGAAATATCGCGTGCAGAAAAATTTTCGGTATTCGCTGAAAGAATTTACTGTCCGTCTTATATATATATATATATATTGATAGATTTTCGCATTGGCGTATTACATTAATTGAAACTGTAATGAACGCAAGCGCATTAATTATGCATGAGTCCGCATAATAATGGCCTCTTAAGTTCAAGTTCTTCTTGATGAATGATGTCTTCAATGATATTTAATCGAATATGTTCTCGCAACATTACCATTTTATGAAATGATGACCGAACGAACAACGCTTAACAAATCCAAAACTTGTTAACGTGAATTTTTTTTTGCCGATTTTTTCACAGCACACTATATATTTTAAAGCGTAAATCAATTATGGATTACGTATGTTAGATGACTTAAACAAAAATATTTATGCTTTCGTAGTCAGCTCATAATCTTTACAACATATATTTCTCTTAACAGAAATTGCTTACTTAGCCGCATTTATCACTTCCAAATTGTGTCCACATCGTACAAAAGGACTTTTGGCAATAATTTAAACGTTTGGGTTTCTTTATAAAATTTTTCGAAATATTTTACAAAAATTTTTTAAATCCAAGCATTTACGTAAATTACGTAAGGATTTGTGTTAAGAATAAGTTAATCTTGTCTTAGAATAAGTTGGATAAGCCTTATATTGTACGAGTGTTGACTAGTTTGGATTTGAAGAATGTCTTCTCCCACGTTTGGTAAATAATAATTAACAAGTTAGTGTAAATTTGTGCATGTATACATATTTATATATAATGCATGTGAGATATTATTTTTTTTCAATAGTGTAATATAGGAAAAGCGATACCATCGTTTGATTAACAAATCGCTTAAGCAACGAACAGAACAGACAAATGTTCTAAATATTTGAAGTGGAAAAACCACACCACTTTGACTGCAGCATATATTTTACATATGTAGGTAGTTATGTTGTACCGCAAGAAGCAAACTAACCTGCCAAGGATGTTGAGTTGAGTTAAGAACTGGTGTTGGCATTCAAGATATTGAAAGTCGAATACACAATAACACATACTTGAATGAAGTAATTGAACGCACCATTATAGTGGTTGCCAGTGAATTATTGCAACCACAAGTTTAGTTTGCCTAGCGGCCTAAAAAAGTGAACAACATCAAAACACATTTTATCGGTATTATATAAACTTGCAGACAGAGCGAACGACAGATACTTAGATAGGGGGGCCACATTTGAATGCACGCTTAGATATATCATAGTACGTTGTATCCATCTTCTAACGTAGCTGTGTTGTTTTTTTTTTTTTTAATTTTTTTTATTTTTTTATTTTTTTATTTTTTTTTTTGCAGTAGCAGCAGCAGCTGTTTGGAGGTCTTTGTTGGCGCAATTTGTTTATATTGCTGAACAATTACTACTAATTAACTGAGTTTCAGTTGCAGGATATCAAAGCAATTTTTCAATTGTCAAATGATAATTAAAATCAACCGATAAACGATAAATACCTTAAAGACAAATAAATGCAATATAATTTTATAATAATAAGAATAGAAGAACGACTGGTGGATCGCATTCTCTGAAAAAAAAAAAAAGAAGAGACAAAGAAAGAGACAGGAAAGAGAAAGGAAAGAGAATGAGAATGAGAACGAAAAACAGAGAGAGAGAGAGAGAGAGAGAGATAGTAAGGTAGGTAAATAATTTCACTTTCATTCTTTCGTGCTCTTCGGGCGTAACATAGCTTGCATATGAATCAGGATAGGAAAGGACAACGTATATGGTTACATACGCTCACGAGTATATCCACATTTAACCTGACCTGAAATTCTAAACTATTTCATATATTACAGAAGATAATGCATGTGTACGCAAACACAACAATGTTCGGTTCCAAGTTGATAACATACATATGTAGCTTACACTGCGATGTATACATAATGTTACAGTTTGCCGAGCAAAGATGAATTTTAATATTCTGCGTATGTATGTGAGGTCTCATTTACTTCACATATGAATATGTCCGTCTGTCTGCATATATGTCCGTCTATGTCTATTCGTGTCAGCGACAATAATGCGACCATATGTGTGGTATCTCTAAGATAGTAATGGCAGTGAAATTTCTGAATGCAATAAAATCGTTATAAAAAGATACAATGAAAAAAATTATACGAACTAGTAACTGTCTGTGTAACTGTCGGTCTGTCTAACAGATCTGAGAAATGACTACATAAACAGTAATAGAACGTATCGTGCATAGAAAACGATTACTTATTATAGCCCCGCAACGCTCCGTTTTCGACAAAATGCCAACAGCCACTGCTTGTTACTTACCCTACAAGCGATGACCTTGAGTAACTGTTTTTACTGTAAAAAAAAAAAAAGTCACATACATACATAGTTTAATGCACACTATGTTCTAACACATCTACCGACAGTAACACTAACAAAAAAGAAAAAAAAAAATTCACTTCGAATTTGATATTCTTTCAAAGTTTTTCTCCAGCATGTTTGCATGATGTGTGCTTTGCATATCAGACGTACATACAATGAAATATTTGCATGTTGGCTGGCATAAGTATGTTTAACATGTTGGCAATATTATGCAAATTGCAAATGTGTCTGGTGCACTAGTTTCGTAGCGCTCGTCCATTGACCCTATGATGTTGTTGCCATCGCTGTGTTGGTAGAAAAGAAAGGCAACAAAAGTGACAATAAAAAAAATTATTACTCAGTCAAATGTATAAGTATTTTTTTTTTTTTTTTTTTTTTGTTTTTCGCATAAGAAAAGAAAACAAAAAAAAAAAACAAATTGTGAGAAATTTATTTATGGCAAAATGTTTGAAATAATCTGTGCTTGGTTATCATTCATTGAAGTGATAATCGACAATTTTGTGTGTGCGCCAATCGTAGTCAGTAAAAGTAAAAGCTCTTATCACAAAATCAAAATTATGTATATGTTTATGTGCATGTGTACGTGTTGCAAAACTACCGAACCCTGCAAAGGCAATAGCGGCCATTTTTGCGATGAAATTTTAACTTCAGCTTGAAAAAATTGAAATCTTTGTTTAATAAAGTTGGTAGCATAACTAAAAGATATGTATCGTCGTCGTCGTCGTCGTCGACTTCCTCATCATTTTCATCCTTATCCTCATCGCCAACATTATCATCATCATTATCATCATCATCATCATCATTATGATCATGATCATCATCATCATCATCATTATCATCATTATCGTCATCGTCATCGTTATCGTCGTCGTTGTCGTTTTTGTCTTTACTTTCTTGTTTCGCTCTAAAGTGAAATCTTATTCTTGCTCTCTGTCACTTTTGCGAACGCATAGTTTGATAATGCCCGGTAGCACTTGCATTGTCGATATCTGTTCGGATCAACAATAAATTTTGGCAATGGTCACTTCAACAAATAGCGCGCTCAAATCACACAAAAGCAGGTAAAACTCTTTCGTAAGCACACAGTCTTAAAAATTGTGTTAATACTAAGCTCGGATGATTGTTGTTTGCTAACTCTGGTAGTTGATTGCCCTTATCTTTGCTTCGTCTCACTGACCAAGGCTTTCTGACCATTGGTAACAACAATAATTACTTTGTGTATAAGCATCCAGACTTCCGTTTAAAGAAATGTTTGCATTACTCACTATACACTGAGAAAATTTAAAGTGAATTGTATTCGAATTGATATTCGCTTTAGGATTAAAACTAGTTTTCAAACTATTATTTCTCTAAATTGTTAGCTTAAAATATCTAGTTATTTATATTAAAGTCCACCGTACCGTTTTGAATTCTGTCTTCTAGTTTGATAATTGAAATTTGGCTTGATTCAATTTGTTATCCTTTCAGATAAAATGGATTTAATATCGAATCGATCGGCCAAGGTTTCGAAAATACTGGATCATGAATATTTCATATTGAAAATATGCTGAGCTCCTTTTTTCCTACGACTTTTGCCTTCGAACTGTCTTATTGAACTATTATGATTCATTGAACAGAAATTTCGCGGACTGCATTAAGTTTGTATATAAAGTGGAAGCTTTTATAAGCGTAGATATCTCTGCATTGTGAAAATCATCACACAACCTAGCGATTTAGCATCACACTGCTACAAACGAAATATACAAAAGCTTACCAAGATGAAAAGAGATCTTGCAAAATGCCACTGTATCAGAAACGAATGCGCTGTTGAAGAACTGTTGTATGGCGACTTCCAAAAATACGTTGTGTAGTTGCAGTGTGCAGGCAAAGCCATGGTCAAAGTCAAACTTTCTTATCATCGGCTCAGACAACTACAGCCGTTGGGCAACAACTGAATCTACAATGCAATGGCAACTCATCCCTTGGGATCGGTCGCTTAAAACAGACCCTAAAAAGAAAGAAAAAATTATTTCCATATACGTTATTGTGTTGTATGATGGGTTCGTTTTAAAAAACTCAAACTCAATTGTTCTTGCTCCTCGTAACTTTTTTTTTTTTTTTTTTTTTTGGTTTTCTTTTTATTTTGTAAAAACAAAAAAAAAAATCAAGAAAAAACGAAGGAGGCTCTCAAACACACACTTGATATATATATATATATATATATATAAATGTATATATATGTATATATATATATATGCATAAGCACACACACACATACACACACACATCCATATATATATACACACAAAAACACACACACACACACACACGAACGCAGACAGAGCATTTTATGATAGCATTGTGTATGCGTGCGCTAGCATAGCATGGCTAATAGGTTTGTAATAAAACAGTAGGCCAATCGACAACTTAGCCACGTACCATGATCATCGCCAAGCCAAGTTTATAAGATATATGTAAGATACTAAACATGAAAACACTGCAATATATAGCCGCTAGCGAAATTTGAGTGGAGTGCATCATCCATGGAAAGGCAGTGCGGTAGTGCAATGCAGTCAGTCCGTTAGACAAGCCCAAACGAACTTTATTTTGTAGTAAAAGAAATATTGTTTATTCAAGGTTTCGGCAAAGAAAATCAAAACGAGAGAATCAAGAAGAAAAAAAAAAAAAAAAAAAAAAAAAAAAAAACTCTGTATTATTTTAGCACTTGTCGATAAGCATTTGCAAGTAGTTTTCAAGAATGTAGTTCGTGTTGCGTTTGTATATTTTCCACCTTCACTTGAACTTGTATGTTTCGCTTTAGCCTCAAAGTGCTTGATATCTGGTTGCATATATATATATGATATAGAGGAGGAGAGAAAGAGCGCACAACTTTACAATGTTGACTTGTCAGCCATAAATAATATAAAGATTACATAGGGCGTCCACCCGATCGAATTGTAATTCATTACCGCTGCAAGTCCAAGAGTTAGTATCATAACAAATTCATGCTTATACACACAAACGCAACGCGATTTTAAGGAAACATCAGAAGCATTAACTTCATCAATACCATTGTAACCTCCACGTCGTCATCGTCATCGTCATCGTCATCGTCATTGCCATCATCATTTGTATAGTTATTGATAATCGGTTGCAAATTCTTCGTCCTACCATTTCAATCCTTTTTTTCGTTTGTTCTTCATTTTGGAATCGTTTTGATTTTCTTTTATTTTTTTAAGTTTCATTTATCGCTATTTCTTTCTGCTCTGCAAATGAGTGCGAATTTCATTTATATAATATATATAAAGCATACAAGCGTACACTTGATTGAAAATGCGACCGCGTATGTGTGTGAGCCGTTGCGACGTATATGTGAGAATGTCTGTGCATTGGTCAGACAATGTCCGTCGTATGCAATGAAAGTCATTTAAAACAATTTTAAAGTATATCAACATATGGCTTCGTTCATTTTTCTCCTCTTCTATTATCACTGCTCCGCCTTTTGTTTTTCTTTTTATTTGTTTCATTCAAAACCTCGTTTTTATTTTTGTTTCTATTTCCGTTTTTTGTTAAATTTTATTTTTATGATTAAATTGTAGTTTTTTTTTTTTATTATTTTTTTTCTCTCTCTTTTAATTTTTTTTTATTTTGCTACTTCATCACCCACCACCGGCATCATCCCGGCATTGAAGCGTCAGTCAGTGTTTGAGTTTTTCTTTACAATTACTAACGAAAAAGAAACATAAGCACCATTACACTGGTGTTGCTGCTGCTTTTGTTATTGCTGTTGTTTGCATGTTTATCCCTTGAAATGTTGTTATAATTTTTTTTTTTTTTTTTGTTACATTTCATTTCGCTCGCTTTTTATGGTTTATTAACAGCTTAAGTACTGGCTCATGTTTAATGATTGCTGCGTTATACAAGCGATACAATTGTTACAATCGCCTTATGCTTCGTTCACTTTCTTTCCGTTCTATTTTTTTTTTCTTTTTTGGCTTCTTAGCTACGAAAAATTTATTTCCATTTGAATTTTTTTCTTTTTTTTTTTTTTTGTGCATTTAGTTATTTTTATTTAATAGCGACCTAATGCTCTTAATTGTTGCAGTAAAGTAAAGAAATTTGAATGAATGTTTCCTATTGTCATGGTTGAAGTTTGGGGGTGAGGCTTTTTATTG
The DNA here is from genome assembly GCF_014805625.2 of Glossina fuscipes. NCBI lineage: Eukaryota > Metazoa > Arthropoda > Insecta > Diptera > Glossinidae > Glossina > Glossina fuscipes. The sequence continues at coordinate 13,330,034 of NW_023998415.1, read as the reverse complement.
AAGTTTAGGTCACAATCCGCTATTACCAAAACGATTTGAACAGTTGTTATATGATTATTAACGAAGCAACAATATTTTTAGAATAGCATTGAGGCTACTGGCATCCTTAAAGGATTATGTGGTGGAAAAATCTATAACGAATATCCGAAACTGTTCAGTCGCATCGACAATGACCGATTCATTCTAGAATCGCAAATTCGCAGCGAGCTTGAGTCGTCTCATTTGAATGAAAGTAAATCTCGTCCTCTCGTTTGTCAAATCAACGGTTTAATAATGCACTCAGCACTTAGGGCGAACGTACTCAACTTTCTGTGTGTGTTCTTATTAGTTTTCAAGCGGGAGCATAACAAAATGCTATGTAGTACTGTATGATTTTGTGTGTCCGAAAATATTATCATTAAGCCTTATATAACTGTGTAATGTAATATTTTCGAGCTTTCCGTAAGTCGAGTTTCGTATGAAAAACACGACTCATTTATGTAAATGAGGCGTTTGCTGTATAGTTCGAAGGATAACGCCGCTGAATTGTGATTGACGATAATAAAAATGAACGATGTTAACGTTAACGTAAGCTTAGTAAGAAAACCGTTCGCCGTTTAAGTTCACTTTTAAAGATTGCGTATGCAATCCTAGTATAAATATATATGATCTGAAGTTTCTATGCAATTTGCTTGAAAAATTCATTGCAGATAAAACGCGAATGTACTCTGATGGGATAAATTTGTGGTTTGATGTGAAATAACTCACAATAATACACAGAAATCTACGTAAAAAGCAATCTGCCAGCAAGTAACGCTGTAACAGTCCAGCTTATGAAGGAAGATCGATAGCTCATTTCAAGATTCAGCTATTTTTAGGTATTATTTTCCTAGGCATTCGTACAACGTTTCACAAATATTTAGACGTTATTTAGACGCTGGATAGGTGTTAATTGCACTCGTACCGCTTAAGCCTTTCAGCCCGATTATGAATGTCATCGAATTCGTTGAGTTGAACCTAGAAATAGAATTCATTTGAGTTAGAAGTTCTTCCTTGTCTCGTTCACACACACACACACACACACACCATCAATTCTGACTGATATGTTTACGTTACGTTACGAAGGCAAAATATGCTCGACACTGGATTATTTTGCATCATAACGAAACGACGTATTCCCTATCGGCAAACTCAAGTAGTTTTTTTTTTCAAATTTTTAATATCGAATTAACGGGTCAGTCGATCTGCATTCTTCAATTAATACTTAATACCTTATTTTATTTTCACGGGTAATAGCCGAGTTGAATGAACAAAGAATTTCACAACAAGCCTGCGAACGGGATTACCTCCGATATCACATTTTCTTATGTCTTTCATAAACGTAAAACATGTAATACTTTGCATATTTACCCCACATGGTAAAACTTTATCAACAAAAAAAAAGTATTCATACGTCGTTCTTTGTTGATGTTGAAGAAACACTACTCATGCAGGGCCGGAGAAACATCAATATCCTTATTTTACTCGTTATTTCGTTGTGTTGCAAATATGAGGTAAATATTGAGTAAATCGGGATATAATAGCAAGTATTTGGTAATGTATGTATCTCCGCTTTCCGCTTTTGCGTCCAGAATTCATTCCCTTTACACATTTTCCAGATTTTATAGGACATATACCAAATTTAAGTTACATGCGTAAAGAGGCCGGCTTCACGTGATAAGTGGTTACTATTTTCCATAGGTTGAAAGTGCTTTATCAAAATTAATTCCATTTCAGAAGAAGACTAGAGAAGAGAAGAAGAGAAGACTAGAGAAGAAGATTTTACAGGACATATACCAAAAACATACGTAGAGAGGCCGGCTTCACGTGACAAGTGTCTATTATTTTCCATAGGTTGAAAGTGCTTTATCAAAATTAATCCCATTTCAGAATAGCGAGGAAGTTGCTACTAAGTCCATGCTTGTTAAGAAGACTATTCATATGAAAACTTTCTACGTCTGTTTATAATGTTTTGGTTACTTGTTCAATTCACTCGAATGAAGAACCTTTTAAGTAAAAAAAAAAAAAAAAAAAAAAATTATTTACTTGAAACTTGAACAAACTTGAATTTTTCTGTAATCGCACCAGAAGGAATTTGTTTGATGCACTTACAGGTGCAGGGTTGTTAAAATAACCTGGAAGCCCAATTTAAAAATAAAGAGCAGAGTTTCTATTCTTTGGTTTTCTGGTGTGGGCAGAAATTTCTATCGCATGTCATTTCTAGAATCCCTGGTGGGTATCGTCAGATGTTCCTTTAAGAGAAGCTTACGAAGCTTACGTGATGATAATTCTAAAATTTTTTTGTCTTTTTTTTTGGGGAGGAGAGGGAGGAGCGGGGGGGGGGGGGCATTAAACTCAAACGTGAGAATACTTGTAAGTCTTGTAAGCTTAGCTTTATCTTCAGCTTAAATCATATAAGGGATCATAATATTTTTGTGGTTTCAGCCTAACTTTATGAACTAAGAAAGAATACGTTTTCTAGTCTATTTAAAAAGAACGTTTCAGTTTAATTGAATGAATATTTCATTAAATTATGTACTCTAACTTTTTTCCTAACTCGAATAACACTCACTGCCTGATTTTTTATGGGTACGAGATTTTCTAAAAGGGGGATAAAAATCATTCGATATGTTTGTGCGTAGGTATATGTGGACAAGCGGTAGTAGATTGAACCCCATGGCACATGTCAATTTAATCCGAAATGACAATATTGAACCGTAATAACATAGAATAACAAAACACACGCGGCTGGCTATCCAAGAAAATCAAGAAAAACAAAAACAACATTTGAGGAAAACATTGTTTTTACAGTTGTTGTGCTTCATTCTCTGCCTACCATTACCGCCATAAGTTTAAATCCTTTTTTTAGAGGGAAAAAATTTTAAAGCAGTCGAAAGCAGTATGTTACTGTCAGTCAGCCTGCTTGCCTGCTTGCCTGCTTGCCTGCTCGCTTACCCACCGTACACGAAGATAAGAAATGAAAACGAAACACAAATAAGGTCACGTTCACAGTTTATAAAAGCAACCAAAGCAAAAACCGAAAAAAAAAAAAAAAATAAAAAAATAATAATAAAATATTTGAAGTAAAAAGAGAAATCGATTCAGAAAAGCAGCTAAGGTCGTTATATAAGCACATCTCATAAAGGAGCCGTGGTATCGAAGGCAGAGCATTCAGTCGTAAGGCAAATATTAATAAAAAGAGTATAATGAAATAAAGCTAAGTAAGAAAGTTTAGTTTGTCTTGCCGCCAATGAACCTCGAACGCCCATCAACACAGTTAAAAATATATATGAACAATACTCAATACTTTTTATTTTACGATAGGCATGGCTGCTATTTGCAATTCTTTTTGACAAACAGCTGTACTGGCAGATTGTATATCTTGGTGTTCAGTAGCATACACGAATAGATATATATATATATATATATATATATATATATATCAATATATATAATGAGATATTTGATAAATCTGTTTAGATATTACAAAAAGAAAGATAAAGTGAATATACCTCATCCCTGCGGTTATGAACCTAAACAAATAAGAAAATTATGTTTGGCTATAGCTGAACCTTTATACCCACACCTGCTTCTTCAAATAGACACAAAAAAAAATAAATAAATAAATAAATAAATAAAATTTGGATTCTCTATAACATAGGCGTAGGCGTGGCCGCAGGCAGATGTTGTCGAATATACGTAAAAATTTGTATCGCTTTATGTGTTATAGTATAGTATAGTGTTGTAATGAGAAAAGAAGCCCAATTTTTTGCCTTTGAAAGCAGGGATGTTCCCAGCTCACGTTGTACTGTTTCCATATTCTGTGACCAATTTCATCCGTTCTTAATATCAACCTAAGTGAAAAAGCTTCCAATGTTTCTCGCTAAACTCAAAGTCGATTACGATGCACAGCAATGATGAAAGGACACATGGAAAGACAAACATGCCTAAATCGATTCAGTGGTAAATCAGTGGTGATGAATACGTACATCTTAAATTGAACCTAAATCTCCTCTCTGGGGGTGCTGCAAACGTTTTAAGAAAATGAATATACCCGGATACTTCGATGATAAATAAAAATATAAAAATTGCACCAAAAGGCTTCTTTGCTGAATCAACTATAAAATCGTTACGAAAACTTAACGAAAAACAGTCAAACTATGCAAACAGTCATAGTGCACATGCAAGATCCCATATACAGCTCGGATGACACCTAATTTGTCGTAAACACTTTATTTTTCTCTAATCTTTCCACAGAACCCCGACCGTATCTGGTATTCTGGTCGGGCTAACCATATCACATAAAATTTTTGTTGCAATCTTTCAAAAAATAAAAAAAACTTTCTTAAGAATGAAGTTATTTTCGCTTCATTTTTGTTCGCGTCCTTGCCACGTTCTACTAACTAATATGCAAATACTTGATATCATTAAAAAGACAGATATTCCTTGTTCACTTACTGCTTAATGTTTGCTCAAAGACACCTCAGTAAAGAAATCTTTTAAGATAATTAGTCTACTCTTCAGCTACTCTTGGAAGTTAGCGATTTTTAGGCGAACAAATTGGAGTCTCTCTGTTAAATGACATGCTTGGTGGGGAAATTCACCAATTGAAGATATGCCTTAGGTATGGCTGGACTATTGGGCACATTCTCATTACCCCTGCACACCCGGGTCTTTCAAAGTATGTGGTCGAGGGCGTCCAGATAAGATCTGCACGCTGGAGTTCACTCGTACAAATTGTACCCTATTTTTGGCTGAAAATAGTTGCTATTAATGGTATGGATATCGGCTGCATTGAAGCATTTGTTGTGCTGTGTTAAAAAACCAAGGGGCTTGAGTGTATTGGCCGACAATTCAAGTGCATATTCAGTCCAAGGGTAAGTCACATTCTATTCTCATACTTTGAGCATCAAAAGCTGGCGATTCTTCTACGTTGACACTAACAAACGAGAGAGAAAGAAAGAGAGAAAGAGAGAGAGAGAGTGTATCAGTTGGCATATACATTCTGGGTCATTTACTAAATAAAACAAATATATTGCTTTGGTAGCAAGATGCACTGGGGCATGTATCGCAAACAGTAACTAAATGATTGACATAATCAGTGTGCAGTATTTGTTATTGTTACCTCGTAAACCAATAATCAATCGAATCAGTCGAATGACCGTTGGTTTGTAATGCATGCTATGCTCGTTACAATTTCGAAAGGAATTTCATGACTAAATCAACTCGCCTTAGGTCGATTAAGTTTGAAACTTTTGTTGCTTTTAAAATCATTGAAAAATAAACTTTGAAAAAAATGTTCGTAATAATCACAGCAACAACAACAATAATAACAATAATAATAATAATAATAATAATAATAATAATAATAACAAGAAGAAGAGTAACAACGACGACTATGACGACAAGCAAGCAAGAACGACAACAGTGAGAACAACGATACTAAAGCAACATTAAAGTGACATTAATAATAAAAATAGGAAGAAAAACGGAAAGGCAAAGAAAGCAGGCAGTAAATAGCAAAATAGGGTGGTGTTAAGGTAGCCAGTGAAATGACTTGCGTATGGTCTTTATTTGTCAGAAAGTGTACGTGAGTTAATTTTGCCCATGTCACTCCAGTCTACCATTCAGTTGAAAAACTTAAGAAATTATTTCATTTTTGGGGATTTAAGTTAAGCTCATGAGCAAACAACCGATTTACGCATCTAACTTTATCTACTTTCCAAGTTAGACAAAATTTTGCCGAAAAAATTTCTGATTTGCGTAAGTCATGAATTTAGTAAAAAAAAAAAAAATTTCTTCGCTCTTTTTATTTTTAAACGCTTATATTTAAGCGACTCATGCTGCGTATACGTATGCGATTGGTGTGTGTGTGTGTGTGTGTGTGTGTGTGTGTGTGTGTGTGTGTACGTATGCGTGTGAAGTAATTTTTTTTTTTTTTTTTTTTTGAAAACACAAAAGTGAGTGCTACGGTAAACAATATAGACTATGTTTGTATATGTATGTATGATATGTTTGATTTAAAGCACGTGTTTGCTCTTTTTTTTCACCGCTTGACTCGGAAAAAACTCAATCGCATTGTAAAGTTATGAGTTCCTATTGTCGTATACACGTGTGTTTTGATTTGCAACAAACGTTATTTTATAAATGCATGCTGTTGGTTACTGCTGCCTGAAGATCATGTGTTTGCTGGCGGGCACATGATGCAGCATTAAATTGCCGCATTGTATTCGAAACGTGGGTTGCTTTAACAGGCCACTTAAAAGATTTTGCGAATACCTTCTCATTTTTCTCTTCTATATTTTTTCTTTCTTTCTCCCCTTTTCATTCACTTCTTTATTTATTTTTTTGTTTTTTTTTTCTTTTCCGTATTGCGTTTATTTTTTATTGTAATACTGTCTAAATATTTTCCATAATAAATTACGTGTTAAAGCTAATGCCTCGAAGGCCTGCTCGTATTTGTACAACGACTAGGCCAACAATACAAGAGAATCAAATAAATATTGCTTGCAATTAAGAAAATTGTTCATTTCACAATATATGTGCTATACTCTCTTATATTCGACAACGGAGTACCGGACAGTAGCGCCGTATTTGTGACAAAGCTTTAAGAGGAGTATTTAATCATTTCTCAATCTTTTTTCTTCTTTTTTTTTGTTTGATTATTTTCAAAAAGTAACAAAGAAATTATTTTATTTTTCTTCAATATAAGCAATGCCATGCATTCTGTTTAAATGTAAACAATCCAAAATTGGTCTCAAGTGATGCCTTCATGTTTGACAACATTTCGATTAATTACTTTTTTTTGGGGGATTGGATGTATTTCTACAAGTAAATCAAAAAATACTAAATAAATAAGTTTAGCAAATGATATAACATTAAGCGTTTATTCTTAATATAAAAAAAAAAAAAAAAAAAAAATTATTTTTATTTCATATCCCGTGCAGGCAAATATATATAAAAATCGTGGAAACCAGTAATTTTTTCTAAATGAGCAAAGGAATCTCATAGTGTCACAATTGGTTGCCTTTAGTTTAGATTCTTAAGGTTAAGGCTCTTATATTAGTAATGTAAATAATATTCCAGTTATTCCGAGAAACACCTATGACGATGTCTATCCTGATTTTTTTTTTTTTTTTTTTTTTTTTTTTAAATAAAAATGTTAAGTGTACGTCTGTGTTATTTTGCTTCGCACTTTACTATAAAATACTGCAATCAACTTATTCATCCTAGAAAGGGAAAATCAAAGAAATCTTCTTCTTGGTCTTTGCCTTGTTACACTATAAAAGCCAAACGCACATGAAAGGTAATTTATAAGCCATGTACACACGAACAAACATATATATACACGCTTCGCACAACTGAATTACTTGTGAAATTTTAGATGGATAATATCATAAACAGATAAAGGAAAACAAGTGGAAATTTTGGTGGGTTATCCTTTTAACTTGATTTGATCACGTACGTATGGAAGAAAAAGGGAATTCCGGCTGCTATGTAGCGTAGCTTAGCTTAGCTTTTAGCTAAATCAACTGCAACAATAAAAAACGAACAAACGGACACTTACACATACACTTATATCTAACTAAGACCTTAATGTTTAATAAAGGTTTCTCCAATTTTCGAAACTTTACAAGAAACAAAATAAATAAATAAAATAAAAATGCTTTACTCTTAAAGTTTTTACATAAATTTCAGTTTAATTATATCGGTTGCATTGTACTGCCTTTCGATGAAAAGATGATGTTATTATCCTCCTTTGACGCTTTCCATTAATTTGTAAAAAAAAAAAAAAAAAAAAAAACTAAGCAATGCTACACGACTTGAAATTAAGCAAAAAAAAGCTTATCTGTAAAAACATGTTTTCTCTTTTTCTTCGAAAAGAAAGTGACTCCAATTCTCGACAATTGAGTAAACAATTTATTAACCTAAGTAGCGATTTGTTTCGAGTATTGTATCTGCGGCTTTCAAGACTCGAAAAGCAATGAAAATAATTTAATTTTTCATTGCTTCTATTATAGCCACAAATACGGCTTTAAAAAGCCTGTAATTACTCATGACTAGTCTTAAAATTTTGATTTTATGTAACAGTATTTGTCCGCTCATCCGTCAATTGTATTATGTTAGGCGGTTCAAAATTAGAAACTCTTGCGCCAGTTGCATAAATTGTGCCCGCGACTCTCATAGTTTTAATTACACTCATGTCTAGAAAAATTTTGTTTCCTTCTCACTTTTTTCTTTTGAGACATGTACGGGAAGTTCTGCAAGTTCAACGAGAAAGTGGCGTTTGGAAATTTTACAAGAGATAATAAAATGCAATTGATCTTATGAGATTAACTTCAAGGCCAAATAATAGGAAATAGGAGAAATTTCTTAAATCTGCTTGGCAAGCATACAGATTCGCCCGTGCGGTGAACTAGAAAATATATAAGATTTTTCCAATAATCCCTCAATCACATATTATTTTCGTTTAAATAAAAAAAAAAAAAAAAAAAAAAAACAGAAAATTACGAAAAACAAAGTGTTTTAAAAGAAAATTTATGATCCTTATCGAATAATTGATGTTACCGCGATGTTCTGCATCAATTCACAATATCGTCTGACAGTCTGTCAAAAACGAAATCTGCTTTAAAAGCCGACTGCAGCTTGCTATTTGTCCGCCTGTTTAAATGTTTGTCGCCTGTTAAGCAGTCAGTGTTTGCTGAGACAGACATACAAATAAATAGTGATGACACCGCTGCGTTAGCAATTGTCAAGTGTCATGTGACAGCTCATAACAACTTTGCAAACAAGAACAACACCACAAACTGACAGCCTATTATCCATGGCGCATCTTTCGTGTAAATAGTCACCACACAATCATGATTATCAAGATCATCACACTACATCATTACATTACATAGACCTGCCTGACCAATATACCCAACATACTAAAATAACACAACATAAAAAAAAAAAAAAAAAAAAAAAAAAAAAAGGAAGCAAAGTGTTGCGTACAAATGTATGATTTCATTTTCCAACTTTAATATCTTCTGTCTGCTTTGATGTTTTCAGTCTTAATCATAAACTTAAAAAAAAAAAAAAAAAAAATCAATAATTGCTATTTTCAAAAAAAAAAAAAAAAAAAACAGAAAATTTCTAGTATTGCCATATACTTAGATTTAGCTGGGTTTCATTTGGCTTTATATAGCTATTTACTAACACACTTCATTCTACTCATTTGGTTTCTTCTGCTATGCGTTTTTACGTTTTGGTCATTGGCAGTATACTTGTCTTGAATATCAATATAAATTTGACTTTTTTCTTACTTGTGTTTTCTTTTTTCATGTGTTTTGTTTTTCTTCCGTAAACGCACAACACTTTGTTGTATATTATATACATAAACGTATGTATATACGTGTTTGTACGCTTGATTCTATGGCATATATTTCCGGTTTCCGTTATGCGTCAAAATCGTGCAAAGACACTGTGTTATATATACACAGTCATGGTCGTTGCGTATAAATATATTTTAAAGTGAATAAGAAAAAAAAAAAAAAAAAAAAAGGAAAAATTATGCATAACTACCTAATGCTCTTCTATTCGCACCATTGAACTGTTCAGTAAAAACTAAAGAGCAAGTAACAAAAGAAAAAAGAATTGCTTAGACTAGATGGTAACAACTGCAGCTAATTCAAAGGATCTAAAATCTCTGATTACTCAAAAATTTCATGTAGAGCAAGTACCCACTGTTTCTTTCTTACAACTTACAACGCGATTATATTAATGACTGTACCGCGTTGAAATCATGTCAACAATTTCAAAATTTTTTCAACACTCATACTCACTCACTGATTCAGATATTAATTTTTTTCGGTTACTCTTAAAGGAAGCAAAAAAAAAAAGAAAAAAGAAATCTTTACTACTGCAATAGCTTATCACTGTTGTTGAAGTTGCGCTCGTTGACAAACTCACCGATACACTTTTGCTTACCCTGAAATCAGTTTTTACACATTGTTTCTTAAAAACTCATTAAGCGAGTCCTGTTCCAACCGTTAAACATGGATCGAGAATGCATCCACAGCTTCCTTTGACCTTAGAAACTGTTGAAGATACTCTTTACTCTAAGCATCTATGAATAAGAAAGTCTGGACTACGTCGTAAATGATTCATTAATTTGAGATTTTAAATACTGAGCAGGCGAACTGATTGCTCCAATGTGTTCCTGTAAATTGATCTGTGTACTATTGTGTCTGGCTACGATCATAAAAAAATTCATTCATAACCTAATTTCTTTCACTTGGACGCCACGTAATTTAGAACCTAGCAAAAATAGAAAGCTACGGTCGTTCATATTCAAAAACATTCTACCCGTGTGTACTAAAGGCACATTACACTTTGCGATGGAAATTTCAGAAAAATGACACTAACGACGTTAGCGTTGGATAATCTCAACTTCATATGGATCCCATCAGCTCATGTGGAACTATTAAGACCGTCACATATTTCAGTGGCTTCTAATTGCTATAATAATCGCAATGGGCTTCTATGGCTCGACTCTGAATTATACTAGCTCGTTAGTTCGTCTGTATTTAGTCACGAAAATATTCGGATCTTCACTAATTTTTTTTCATATTATTATGTATTCTCAAGAATTTTAAAAATATACTTCGAAGAAGAATGTGGTGACGAATCGAAGCAAGAGATTCTTAAGCTTAATGAAAATAAAGTGCCTAGAGAAGCGATTAAGGACATTAAGGTTTATCTCATGAAGGAATGTGGGCGAATCGATACTAACATTAATTAGCTTAATTAAGAAGAAAAAGCCAAAATAAAAATAAATCAATAAATAAATGAATAAATGTTTCTCAAGGCATGGTAAGAATAACTGAAGCAATCTATGTGCAGAAGTAACAGAGAGATAAGGGAGTCCCAATCAAAATGGCTAAGAGTGAACACTAATAACTGCTTTTGTATGGATTCAATTGAATGTACATAACATTTATACGAAAATCACATAACAGAGCTATACTCAAGCATTGGTCTAATCAAGCACATTAAGTATAGTCTTTTTGTAATGTAAGAATCCTTAAGCTCGTTGGACAGCTTCTTAATGAAATCTATCGCGGACCTAGCTTTACTTAAAGAGTTGCAAATGAAACGTTACCAAATGCTAGTGTTTTGTCCAAGGGTATCCATTAGGACTCAAGAAAACCAAATGGCACTAATAAAAGTATGTAGATGGGAAAAAGGAAATCAGCCTTAGTGGGCTACGAAAGGAAGATGAGTTAACTAAACTAATAGGGATATAGAAAAGGCAACAGCAAAACCGCTTAAGATATATAATCAAGAGAATACGAAAAATAAGAACATAGATGTACAAAAACAAGGTCTGTGCAAGAAAGAAAAAAAAAATTAACAAATGATATTTGAATCTGCAGTTAAAATGCGAACGTATTGGAAAATTTGAAAGTTAATGGCTAGAAAATCGATAAAAATGATTGGATTAGAAATCATAAATGACCACTCATCGTAAGCTGCGAGAGTGGCCAACACGAATTGAAATCGCAAGGCATATATCGAAAGACCCAATTAGCCAAAACGAGAGAAAATAGACATGTTAAGCAATAAATGGTAGCATCAAGTGTTACTCGGGAACAACCAAACAGAAATATGCCCCCTTTCACGAGAAGCACAATACATAGAAAAATTGTGATGATATTATGGGTTTTTTGATATTTTCATAATTTATTAAGGAAACGAACACGTTTTAATTATAAAATATGCAAACTATTTTAATGTACGAGAAAACCGAGCGCGTAAAGTTGCTACATTATAAACTTCCCGATATTTCTTTCTTTCGCCTGCAAACTCTATATTTCTCATACGCATCGCATAAAGGAGTTAGAAAATCTTTTTAATCAACTAAATGCCTCGTATAAATTAATTAGTATCACACTTTAATGTCCATATGAGCTGTAATTCAATTCCTCTAAGCTATAATTATTCAGATTATTCAGAAAGTCTTACGGTTTTATTTAATTATATAACGACATATATGATATAATATCCGTCTAGGTGGCCGCGTAGGCAAGAGTCTCGACTAGCAATACAATGGTCGTGGGTTCTCAAATCTCAAGTGCAGTAGAGTTTTTAATAAAGTCGAAGGGCTTAGAGTTGCTAGTGCTTTTAAGACTTTAGTCTTCGAATTTATTCTCTGGCTACATATATATATATATATAATAATATTAATAATAATAATAATAATGATAATAATGATATAATATTTATATCCACTACATATTTGGTGTTTCCTCTTTTACTAGACTTCATAGATCCGTGTAGCTGGCATTTTTTCTTTGGCTAACCTCATCATCATAAATGATATATATGTGGGCCTTCCTTCGACAGCTTTTATCGATTTCAGTGGAAATCTTATAATCTGTCCGTTGTTATATAATAATTATACATCTGTTTCAAATAAAAACTGGCGCTTTTCGAAACCCGTTCACACATTGACAATAGATTAGGCGCAGCCTAAAAACTATATAAAGTTAGCTTTCTGGTGCCTTTTATTGGCACCATATTTATATATATATATATATATATATATATATATATGTATATATATTTATATATATAAGGATACATTTCTGAGGCATTCTGAGGCATATTTTGTAGGAGCTTTTGAAAGCGTACAAATAGCGAATCATCAAATCGTCCGCATAAGTAATTCTAGTCTTAACACGTGTTTTTCCTCTTTCAACTTTTCTATCATTCTCTATAGCATAGATTTTTTTCGCACTTATATCACTGTTTTAACCAACAAGAAAAAAAATAAAAACATATATATAAAAAAAAAGAGAAGAGTGAAAAATCGTTTTAATTCATCTTGCGGTAAAGATTGTGTTTTATAGCAATCGCATATATATATATATATATATATATATATATATTTACAGGTACACTCTTTGATATAAAAACATCATAGAAGTTTAAACTGCAACTAGGCGCACACCACCTGCTTTTTATTGATTCGCTTTTGAGAATATTCTCTGTAAATATGTACGCGTAGACTATATCTACTACTTTTTCGTTCTTCTTCTTCTTTTTCGCCAATAGCTTTTGGAGCTTATAAATGAAGAAAAAAAAAAAAAGAAAAGAGAGGCCAGCAATTAACCGCATATGTGGTACATTATCATTTTTTTTTTGTTTTTTTTGTTTTTTTTTTTTTATGAAACCCACCACCGCAACATGCGTGTACACTAAGCAAGCATCGTTCATACTCAACACTGACGAGTACGCTGGGTAATCTTGTAAAATGTTATAATTCTACCCCAACTTATCCTATAGCTAAATATGTCTGTCCAAATCATCGCGAAACGTGAAAAAATTGATAAAAATTGGATGAAAAAACTTCAAGAATTCCTTATATTTATATACATTAATAACTTTAGTCCGTTTTATAAACTTGACTTTTGAAATAAATTCACTCACTCACGCGTTTATATTATAATTAATGAAAACCTGTAATCTATACAATTTTGTATAACTTAGTGTTGACCCTTAACACCATTGTGAACACTTGAGTTCAATGGTAGAGCACGTTAAACCTAGAAGATGATTATCCAAGCTTTGTTCGAAGTCGGATTGGAAGACCTCTTTTGCTTGTTAATTTTTTTTTTAGTCGTTTTTGTGCTTGTCTTGCGGAGAAAAAGAGATAGGAAATTTTACCTGTTTATATATTTTCATAGTTATTGCTGTTCTTTGGATTTTAATCTCTATGTCTAGTGTTTTTACGTGTTTTACGGTCGATTTTGACAGCTTCTTGGAGAAATACCGAGTTTTTCCACGAGATTAAGGAGACTCCTTGAAAAGCCATTCATGTTTCATATTGAAGGCGCTTTACACATACACACACACAAACACACACACACACACACATACATACATACATATATACACATGCATGCATATATATATATATATATATATATATATATATATATACAAACACACAAACACAAACACAAACACAATAGTGTTATAACTGTGTGCGATATTGGTATGTGTTTGCGTTTTATAAAACGATTTTATAGCTTTTGCTAGAATTTCTTTTCTCTTTGCTTAATATGTAAGTTTGTGTGCATTGGAAAAAAAAGTGTCCTTGTATTGTGTTTCGATGCGTATAAGTTGTTTACTTGTTTACATGTGTGTATGTATGTATGTATGTATGTATGCATGTATGTTTGTATGAATGCATGTATATGTATATGTTTATGATTGTGTAATGCAAAAGTGAACATTGTTTAATGGTGTTGCATGCTCTAGTTTTCCATGTTCGCTGTTGCTGTTATTATTGTTGCTATTATTATAGTGGATTTTTGTAGCCGTCATTTGGGTATCCTTTATGTGTTGAGGTTTTTGGCAATTAAGCACATGCGGTGCTTTTGTTGCACGTATTGCATGGCATACTAAGTGTCATTAGCTGTGTTGTGAGCACTGTTCTGATTTTTCTTTTTGCTTTTTTTCTTCTTTTTTTGGTATATTTTTGATTCCCTTAGTTATTGTTCGTCTACTCATTTGAGCGATTATCGTGTTTGGGTTATTTTAGCTGTTCATGTTGCCGCTGATTTTTTTTTTTATAGCAACAACAAAAGCAATAAAAACAACAACAGCAGCAGTAGCAACGTTAACATCAAGTCCTATCATTACAAACACTTTTCAGAGCAATTCTTTCATGTTTGCTTTGTTGCGTGTGCATGTGTGTGTGTGTGTGTCAGTTCCGAATTTACATATATGTTGGATTAATATATACACTAACATCATATCATAATTCATACAAAGATTCGGTTTGGTTGTGTTCGCATGTAAGTATGCTTATAAGTGTGCGAGCGAACAACCAAATTGTTGCAATTACGCGCCAAGTCAAAATGTTATAATTGGTTCGGTGTGGTGATGTTAAAAAGGTGGAGTCAACCTAACGTAATTTGCTCTTAAGCATAAAAAGAAACGCAAAATTATTATAATTTCAATAATAACAACAAAACATTTTTAGCTTAAATTTTATATAATTTATAGAAAATTATAAAAAATGAAAACTAAAAAAAAAAAAAAAAAAAAAACAACATCGGTAACGTTAACAATACGTATTTATTGACATCCTTTCATGTGCACTGCCAGGAAACCCTAAATTTTTGTCATCAGCGAAGAAAAACAAAAAAAAAAACAAAAGAGTGTAACAGATTTGCGTTAACTCCACCTTTCCAAGCCACAAATTACAGTTTTGTTTATTTTCCTCGTACAAACCCTTAACTCACTTGCATTCTTGCATACATACATGCGTACATAATGTACATATTCTCGGTAGAGTGACTGTAACCAATTTTGTTTTCAAAATCTCCTCTCTTACGATTTGAAATTGAAATTTCCTCTTACCATTACCGTCACCGTCACCCTCACCCGTTACCGTTGCGATTCCAATGTCATAACTTACTTAACACCCACCTTTTGTTGAAATTCGATTTAAAAATTTTCTTTCAGCTTCTGTGTACATGGTGTTAAAAATGAAATTTGACATGTGCATCAGTCTTCATTCATTAACGCATACTATGCGAGCATCATCCACCTACATTACCGCAACTGCAAAATTGCTTACATACCTATAGATTTTTATCCATGAGAGCAGTCAGCCAATCCGTTATTCAGCCTATTGGGTTAAATTTTGCATTGAGTTGTTGTTAAAAATCAAGCTGACGCCGTGCTTCAACATTTTTGAAAATCTGACGCTAACCTGTCACTTTGAATTCTACTATACAATAAAAGTATATCCCCGCGTTAAAAGACAATATTAATAATAATAATAATAATTATTATTATTATAATAACAACAACAATAATAACAACCACAATAATAACAATAACTCAAAAGACAATATTTGCCAACAACATTTGACAATGGAATATAACCACAAATTTGATTGCATTTCATGGTTATGCGTCAATTCAAAGTTTAAACTTAACTCGACTTCCCTCGCAAACATTGAAAGAAAGACTTGCTCGATGTACGAGAGAAGTACGCTTGCCATGCACGATACGACTATAGATAGACAAACATGTCCGAACAGATAGACACCCACACATTGGCAACATTTATTAAAACATAATTCAAAAATTGTAACGTGTACCATACGCAATCAACGCCTGAATTCAAATCCGTGCTTCGGTAAACTACCCTTAGCCTCCTTATCGTTTACTCTTCGAATGCTGAAACATGTAAAAGGAAGAGTGCAGAGTACAAGTTGTATTTCTTCTCTTGCTATTGTTGTCTTCATTGTTGCAGACAATGAATATGCTTGTTAGGCTTGCCTTCGTTGTTATTATTTTGTTGTTGTTATTATTATGTGTTGTTGTTATTGTTGCTGTTGCTGTTGTCAACTTTCTGTGCGGACCTTTCTCGGTTTATTGTGAATGAGTTGATGACAAAATTTGATTTCAACATTTTGAAATTAGATTAATGTGAAAATAAATGAAACGACGATAGAGCGAGAGAAAGATAGCCTAAAATTTCTTTCTACATAGCGTTACTACTTACTATTTACTAGAAATTTTTTTGCATAATATTTTTTTGGTAATAAATTGTTAGGCACATAAATATTTATTCACTGATATAAAGTCATCACCATTCGCGATTTGTATTATGTTCAGATTGCTCGCTAAGCAGCTAATTGATAGTAATGCTCGGTCTTGGCTCAAATATTCGATATCCGCATCTCACTTTATATAAATATTACAAGTAAGAATTTTTATGGTGCGAGCACGTCAACTGCACTAAACTATTATTCAACTTCATCAAGATAGCCATTAATATTACATATGTTTATATAAACATATTTACATATGTAAAATATTTATTTAAACGAAAAAAGTATTTATTGTATAATTGAAACATAAAAGAAACTGTTTTGTGTCGTCTAATCAAGGGACACTTTTTGTTTATATTCAGTGTTGTTGGGCCTAGCCAATGAAATAGATAAAATTCCCATATCTGAACTATCATTTTACATATAGATAGATATTGATGCTCGATTTCAACTTTATATTTCCATTCCTATTTTATGGGTATGTTTAATAAATGGACGGACTAAAGTATATTTAACTCTAAATCGATTAAGAACATTTCGGTAATCAAGAATATTATTGCGCTTTAAATGATTTCATTAACTAATTGCAAATACTAGCACTTAACGTTCTAAATACCATGCTATCTAAATGAAATACCATAATACCAGTGTGTTGGTAAAATGTTTAGTTCCAACATATCTCCACAGGGCATGTTATCCTTTAATTTTGGTTATTTGTAAGGATTCAACGCATATATTTTGTCTTGGGGGATGTAAAGGTGTGGTCGACACTTCGGCAGTCGTTCCAGTCGTACGTAGCAATTCTTCAATTCAGATATTATCTCTCTCAGCAGCTTTACGGACTGTTATCGTTACGTATATCGATGTCTTTAGTTTGCCTGTGGAAGACAAAGTTCTTAAGTTGTTCAGACTTAAGTATCAGACTGGTCACTGCACAATCTGGCGGCTTATATGACTGGTTTCTTTTGTCATCTAAAATAAACGCATACGTCCTCCTTCTTTCCTATATATGCATGATGGCCTCGTGATTTGAATTCATAACAAAGTCTTTGAACAAAGCAGACTTTTCCGTTTATCAATTCATTTGTTTCTCTTTCTTCTATTATTTCATATAGATCTTCTCCTAGTTGTACGTCTAAGTCATCAACAATATCTTCGTTTGGGCAAAAGCGTATTAAAATGGGCTGATAAACGTCTAGTTTCAATTTAATAGCTAATGCCATGTGGCTTCTTATCGATATTTATATTATTCTAAGCCCTTCAGTAACACCTTACGCAGCAAGCAAGGACTGTTCGGCATTCTATCGTTTTGTTTGAGTTGTGTTCAGTTTTAAAAACCCATATGTGGACCGTGCGACTATTTCCCATGAATGATTTTTCATATTCTGTACAGAGCTTTTTTTGTAATTTTGGGGTCAAATTCTTGTGCCAAACCAAATGAAGCTTTCACCGTCAGATTCATTTTTGTCGATCGCAATTTATGCTTTTATTACTGTGCTACGCAGTTTTCCCGATCGACCGGGCTTTCTCGTCAACACTTTTGTAAATCTAGCAGATCTACGTTAAGAGGTTATAAATTGGATTAACAACATGAGCAAATGCTCCACAATAAGTGATGCTTGGGACTACGTTGGACCGCAATATGCAGGATATTTCTTTATTTAGACTGCGTTTGAGACCCTTGTTAGGTTTAGCAACAAGTTCTTTATGTTGAAATGGCTTCCTTTATAAAGCATATGGCACGCAAAAATTTCTCTCATCAATTTACATATAGATGACTTTGACATTGGTATTCGTGCAATATAAGATTACGTTGTTTACAAACTGGCGTCGACTGTACATCAAAATGCAAAGAGATAAATATGAAAAGGCATCATTTCTGGCACGGCATATTCTTCCTCTTCTTATGAAAGTAACATTACAAAGCAACTTTTCCAACACTTTTTTGCATTGAAGACATGATCCGTCACAAATCGGAAGCGAGCTTGCTGCGCAGTTAGCAAGAAGTGAAAAAAGTTTTTCTTTTGAATTTCATGCAGCCGCAAGGAAAATGGGCTCTTCATGGGCTAGCTGAAGAGAACACTAAATCGTACAGGTTTCATTTATAGCTCGCAAGGCAGTTATCAACGAAGATACTGCATTTATTGTTGCAGTTATTGTTGCTATACACAATTCCTCAGACTGCATCCGTTTCTGTCCAAGATGCGGAATTTCTTTTCTATTGTAAGAAGACGAGGCATATCTCGCTAGGATACGTTATAGAAATAGAAAGAATTAAATTTGGGAAAATGACTAACTCCAGCTTCACAAATATATATATTTTTTTTTTGTTTTTTAGTGTGAATTATCAATCTAAACCAAAGAAGGAAAAAAAACCCAAAAAATGTAAACACAAAATTTGAGTGAGTCCAAAGGCTCATCGTATGCTTTAAGATGTAAATAAATTATATAAAAATTTTTGATGGAAAAATACAGAGAAGTAATTTTGACTCCTTAAGTTAATCGTCGTAAATGCGGCTTCGTATCCTCTGTCCCTTTCGACGAGATAGTCGATTAACAATATGTTATGCCCGCATTCCATAGCCTTTTTAGGTGACTTTTCGGTTTATAGTTGATTTGAACGGTAGCATAAGCAAATGTGACATCCTCTCCCACTCACAGGTGTGGGTAACTTGTAAACTAAATGTCAGATTGTCATAAAGTTTCAACATGTATGATTTGAAAGTGCTATAAATGTATCAGAAAGGACACTTCTTGGAGGGATATGTCACTTCAGGAATTTTCGTCTACCAAAATGTTTTTAAGTTTAAATTGTATGCTTCGCAGTGAATTTCTTAATCTTTGTTAATACGGATCATCGCATTATTGCCTTTACTACGACTTGGTTATAGCCAGGAATTAGCAATTCTGTATCCTGTATATCTCCACATGGTAAAAAGCTTTAATCTGGAAACCTACAAAAGTGTTTTAAAGCTAGTGAATTTCATCTTACCTCATATTGTTTGAAATGAAGAAGAAGATCTTGGAATTCTTTACCGGTCTCTTCCATTTTAATATTAATAAAATTATTTGAAAAAACATTGTTTACCATTATATGTAGAAAGAAAGTACACCAAAAAACACCTTATATTACAAATATTTTCTAAATTAAGGGAAGTCTTGTATGTCGTTCTGTGTTTTACGGAATTTTCATTCACGGTGACGCTTTTGCCAAGCTAAATTAATAATTTAAACAAATAAAAAAAATTTTTTTTTTTAAATAATAAATTAATTTCCATTTCATTTTCTATAACCATAGAAGATTAACAAATCAAAAAAAAAAAAAAAATACATGTATCATATATGCTCTTTCTAGTTTCCAAAGAATGAAGTAAATTTCTTGGTTATGTAATACTAAGCACAGCTTGTTTACACTAAGTCTATATTGGTTGAAATTGTATAGTGTAACTAATAACAAGGCAAATAAATAAAAACGTTAAGCTTATTTCTGTATTTATTGTTTTTTTTTTTACACACCTAGCACCGAAAGACGGGGAGGAGAGACAACGCTTGCAGCGCCCAGAAGGAAGTTTCAGAGATCCCAACAAGCATATATATATATTGTTGGTCAGCATCAAATTCTGAATCGATATAAGCATGTCCGTCCGTCCATTTGTGTAATGTCTATTGTAAACATTCTCCTGGCCGCAGAAACGAAACAATCATATATTGCAAAAACACTGGGCTTTCTTATGCGCAGGCTGATATTGAAAATAGGTTAGATCAGTTGAGGGATACGCCTACAGTCCCACGTAAACTGGGAGCATGTCTGTTTTTCAAAAGGAACAAGAAATTGATTTTTTATTCACTACTCATAAATTATAGCAAATAAATCTAAAAAAATTTAAACATATATTCATTCTATGGACGATGCTACGATACTTGTACGAAAATGGGAAAAAATGGGACAACGCCCGCCCAATATTTTAGTGTATCAAAATTGTAATTTCCTTTCAATTCCGTTATGCCGCGTAGAAGGAAGGTTTAAAAACCCCACAAAGTATGTAAATTCTTGGCCAGTTTCGAAATTCGGAATGCACTTGCCTATGTCCGTCAGTTCGTCTGTCCAATTGTGCCAATGATATCGCCCACAAATTGGCAATTGGAATTTTAAATTGATCCAAACCAATCAAGAGACACGCTCACGATATCTGCGTGTCCGTACAATCAAAACTGAGAACACATTTTCTTTCCATGTCTTTTGCTCGTAGCTCATAAGCGACAATAGATACACCATACACCATATATAAATTTCCATAAAATTATTTCTTATTTTTTTCATGCCCATCTAGTCACCATTCATTTTCATTGCATATATTTACAAATGCTTTTCAAGAGTTTATTACCCTAATTTATATAAAGTGCGGTAGTAATGTCTTTACATTACAATCGTCGTGTATATCGACAGTTGACTTTATACAGAAATTTTATTATTATTATTATTATTATTTTTTTTTCGAAACGTTTGACTTTTCTTTTTCCATAGGTTCATAGGATGGTCTCTTTAATATAGATTTAAGTTATTGTCGTCTTTTCTCTCTTCCTTTGCAGTCAGTAGTTTATCAAAGAATTCTTTATAGTTTTTTTTTTTTGGTAATTCTTTGAAACATTCATTTCTCTTCATACAATGAATATTTTCGTGTTATTTTAAGAGCACGGTTTTATCTCATTTCTAATGTTGCAGTAATTTTAATTTAAGGACCGAAAAAAATGTTGTTTTCTTTCTCTTTATTTAATTCCCACTTCCTCAGGATTGCGCTTGCATTAAACTTATTCTATTTTATTATTTAAGTATATACCTGTTTGTTTGCACTTATTATTCGCGTACAGAGAGCCGACATAAAGCCAATAAGAAATTTATTAGGTTTTCTGGCTTGTGATGATGACGATGGTGATAATGATGGAACCTTTCCACTATAGTTGAAATCACAGCCAATTTTTAAATGTCATAAACAGGAATCAGATGAAGTTTTCAATAGCATATAATACCAGAAAAGATTAGTTGAAAAACAAATGGTACTCGGGAATGAGATTCCGATCAATATCTTGTTGAGAGCCCTAAGACTTTTGCTATTCATGCAGTAAAGGAGTTGTAGGCATGATAAGGGAAGGGCGAGCCAGTCTATTATTTGCTCTTCAATTATTTGACTTCTTAAGAGTGGTTCGAATCAAGGTTTTTTTAGTTCTTTAATCATAATTACTATGTATATAATGTTTTAAATAAAATTAAATAAATCTCCTGCAACTACTTGTATGAAATTAAAAATAGCTCTAGAAAAGCAACAAATCCGCCTATAAGCTTATGTTTGGTTCAAAGCGGGCTGCTGTCTGAGACAGCAAAAAAAAAAAAAGTAATAGAAAAAAAATTTGCAATCATTTGTTAATAGTTAAAGAAAGTATTTATATATACATTATTATTATAATAATTTCAACCTTGACTGTAAAGGTGTTACATAATAACAAAAAAAAAAAAAAAAAAAAAAAAAACAAAGCAAAAAACAAAAACAACATCATGACATTATAAAGTTGAATATGAAATAATAACTGCTTACGCGGCAATAGCTACATTTTCAACATAATATAAATCTAAGTAAATGCCGCACAACAAATATCTGTCTGCCATATTTTACAGACAGACAATGTCAAGACCAAATAAGAGAAAAGCATTAAAAAAAAAAAAAATAAAAAAAAATAAAAAAATAGATAAATATCAAATCTCTTTCAAATCCAACAACAACATTAACAACAATAACCAGTTAGAGTTAATATGTTCATAGCAAACATTATCAGTGATCAGTTTATAATATGAACAGTCATACATATATGCATATACACATACATATAAAAAATATATGAAATGAACGGATGGATATATGATTGAACTAAACGTTGTTATGTTTGGTTGTGCGATTTGCTGTTAAGTGGAAGGTAAACAAAGTATTTTAGGTTTGTTAGCTTTTAATAGTACGCGAGTGCAACAAAGCATTTTCGCCAAATGTCAAACGTAAACTTAACCAACCAGCAGGCATAACATCAACAAGTTGTACTACTACTAGCAGTAGTAGTAGTAGTAGTAGTAGTAGTAGTAGTAGTAGCAATAATCAATATAGTATATATAGTAGCGACTATTGTTTGTGGTTACAATCATATATTTGGACGGACATTGTGCTGGCAATAAAAGCGATTAGTAAGCAAATAGTTGACCTTCATTTTTAACAAACGAACCCCACAGAGCAGCCCACGGTGTAATTGTTAAAACAAGAATAATATGTGATGGCGACGATGACGGCGACAACAGTGACAACGACCGCAACGACGACGACGACAATTGTAAATATTGTTTAATGCATAAGCACGGTTGGTGTTTCGCTAGCTAACAGACTGGTTAGAAAATATTGTAAATAACATATTCTAACAAGCCGCTGCTGACCGCTAAGGAAAGTTAGAAATAAAACGTCATAAAACTAGTAAAACAATAATAATAGTTTAGTGGGATGACAATTTATTAATTAACTGGCTTAATTGTTCATATATCTAGCTGTGAGTCTGTCTATCTGTCTGTCTATCTGTCTGTCCACTCTCTCACTGTTTGTCACTGCTTGATTAGCTGTATATATATGCTTACGTATGCGTATGCTTATGATTAGCTTACGTAAATGACAACAACATTCAATCTGAACATGAGTGTACGTAAGTAATGAATTAATAGTTAAGTTAAAGGTACCATAAGTCGACAGCAGAGCTTAATGCACAACTAAAACAAGTTAATGCCGTCAAAAACTAATTTGAAAGTTAAGACCGTTAATTAAATGAAAATTATTTTTATATATAAAATGTGACCTATACGCAAGAAAACGCTTAGAAAAGAGATGGCATCAAATTGACAAAACTCATAAACGATAATATTGAAATTTGAATTTTGAATTGTTTCAATTGTTGGACCCTAACGCTTAACTCGATACCTATGGATTTGCTATTCTGTATATCTAAACAATCGTATTCAATTTCTTAATAACAATCCTTTCGCCTTCTAGTTGTAAGCATGTAGTCGCAAGCACAGGTGCAAGCATAGCTCTACGCATAGGCTCAGCGCAAAGAACATAGGCGTAGAACATAGGCAGAGCATAGGACATAGGAAATTGGCAGGGATATAGGACATACAGACACATGTATAAACAATCAAACAACAAGAAATAGCGTAATGACGGTCATCGTAATAAATGAAAAAACAATGTTAATAATAAAAATTCCATCAACCGTAAGGATGACCACTACAACAAGTAAAATTAACTACAATGAAAAAGCAATGAACAGCAAAATGGCCAGTAACGCAATCGGCAACCTGCTTGCCAAAAACACAAGCGTGATGCGAACACCACCAAGTAGAACAAATGCAAACGCATTAAATGTGGAAAAAGCTGACGTAACAATAAACGGAGAATGCCTTAACAGACTGAAGCAGGACGCGCAACAGGCATTCATTCAATTGGGGTGCAAACTAAACTCTATAACGGCGGTAATGGCTGACGATAGAAATGTATACAAAATCAATCGAGATAACGTGAGGCAAGTTATGGCATTGTACCAAGAGTTCGCGAAAAATAGGAAAGTCATAGCTATAAACTTTCTGGCGGTAGCAGTAGAAATCCCGAAGGAGAATATTTCGATTGTAGTCGAGTATGTTCACTGTATACTGTAACAGCACCTAACGAAAGAACACTTCATATACTGAACCAATAAAAGGAGAAAATCGAATCGCATTAAAGAAAAGGAAAAATAACCAAAAAGATACAACAACAACAAAAAAACAAAATAGAAAGGTTGGCAAACCGTGAAAAACCGTGACGATCTGGAGAAACGCATAGCCATTCAGCCCAGAGATGTCCAACCGTCGTAACCATAGTGATGGAGGAGTCAATGCAAAGCAGGCTCCTGATTTTGTAGTCCAACTAAAAAGAGGAGACGACCAAGCTAGTAGGCTACAAAATTACTGTAACACATAATGAGACAAACAGTTATTGCGAGAAAATATGAACTGCAGATCTTATACGAAAACTAATTCGTACACGAACTAATCAAAAAGACACAAATAATAATAATGATAATAATAACAGTAATAATAATAATAATAATAATAAAAGTATTAGGCGAATCGGACACGGTAGAGGGTCTGATGTCGCATCAGGAAAAAAGAAACTAGGAAATTATGCTTCCGATACTTAGAGGCAAGACATTTGGTAAGAGATGGCCACGGTATGACACGCCGTTCACTATACATAAGATGTGGAAACGACGGACCCAAAGACACAGAACGCACAAATTAGACGCTGTTTGCGCAGAGAAAGCAGCAATAGATACAAACCAGTTTATGCCAAGTCCAGTATGCGGCAAAGTGCGGCAAAATAAAAATTAAAGCAGGTAAAGAAGTCCAAATTTTAAATGATGCAAGCAGCGATCGAAAAAATTGCGGACATTATATTACTTAGCGAGGCTTATGCAAAACTAGAAGGCGCTGCTTGGTCCCACGCAAAGCGTTTACATATATGAAGAACACTAAGCTCGAATTTAGAAAAGTAAACGGAACAAATATAAAATTTTTGTTTTGGATGAAGCGGGAGGGATAGCTATTACTTCTCATCGTGCGTAGATAGAGCCTAGCAGTATTGAAAGAGCACGTCAAGAACGTTTTCACATAATGTTAACAGCAAATCATCAGAGCGACATGAAAAAATTCAAATTGATAACGCACTGTAGTCGAAATGGTCGCATCACTAGACATATTCTTCGTATTAAATGCCGGCTCTTTCTCATCTTTTCAAAGGCGAATACAATCGTAGATACTATCACCGTTTCGGAACTATGTAAAAAATAAAATGTTTAGCCATCACAAATATATCATCTTCAATATAGGGAACAAAGCAATGCAAGAAATAAAAAAATAGGCAAAAAAAAAGAGGGAACTTATGGCGAAATGGTCATGAAATACCGAAAGGTCAAAAAGCAAGCTACAAAGAGCGGAGGAAACATAACCGAGCTTGAGTGCGATAGAAGGACACGCAAATCTCCCAGAGCAGCAATAGAAAGCAGTCAGCTAGAATGATGCAGACAAGCATCGAAGGAGATAAATAAAAATCTACGGGGTTTGCCGTACAAAGTAATCAGCAGGAAAATGTGTGTGTAATTGTTTCTAAAAACAAAGCAATGATCTGGGGCTAAAATAAATTTGGCTAGAGTTTTACTATGAAACATGATCAGCGAATTCGAAATCTGAAAACCAAGAAAATATTTGTCACTAAGGCTTCAAAGTTGCCGCGTTCCGCTACATAACTCGCCCTTTTATAGACCAATTTGTCCCTAGACCTACGTAGGTGACTAATTAGAGAGATTGATGACTATTTGCAAGATAGAAATCGTCACTATAACAAACACGATGGCATTGCAGACCACACGATTACCGCAAGGCTATCACAAGGATGCATCTATAGAGATCGTCGCAGATAATAGCGTCAATCGTACAAATTAAGGGTTCCAAAGGTGGAAGATAAACTTGCCGCAGAACAAAATGAAGCAATACCAATGACGGATGAAAGGTTACTCTAAATATCGGAAATAGACTTTGATAGGCGTCATACTGAATTCAGCATGATGCCTCTCCTCAAATTTCTTCGAATACAGTTAGATATGAAATGAACTTTTGCGTAACGTATAAAGAAAGTCACGGACCACGCACGTTTGGCAATCACAACTAATTTATGCAGAATAATGCCAAATATGAATGGACCAAAGCAGGTCAGGCGGAAATTTCTATTGAAGCGTAGGTTATGCGAAAAATGATGTATGCCGCGCTCATATGAACCCAAAAAGCAATGCAAAGCAAAACATTTTCTACGTAAGCTAGAAATACTTCAAAGGCTTTGTATACTGCGAATGATATCGCACATCTGCAGCGTCTGTTGCGTCAATTGGTGGTGGCAGGAACGTTGTCAATATGTCCACAATGGGGAAAAAGAGGGAAGAGCAGTCGAAGAAGGTGATAACGTTCGCAAAGTAAAGAAGAACTATCGGACCGAATGTATTAACGAAGTGGCAACAGCGTTTGGAAAGCGACTCAAAAAAAGAAAAATGGATCTACACCCTTATCCCAAAATATTGAATAAACAGTGGAGAGCAAAATACGAAGAAGTAAATTTTTCGTTAACTCAAGTTTTGACGGTTCATGGAAATTTCTCGAGTTATTTCTATTATTTCGTTCGCCTTTTTGGTGTTTTCTTTCGTATTATTGTTGTTTATTTAACATTGACAGTTACCTAACGTTCAATTGTTGTTGTTGTTGTTGTTGTTTTTATTGTTGTTTCATGCTTAACTAATTGCAATGCAATGTTTATAAGTTTGACTTTATTATATTATTTTTACAGGCAAATGTTTAATCGTGTAAACCTCATAGGCGAGGGAAACAAATTCCTTTCGTCCCATGGTCAACTTGTTGTAAATACAAGCAATTTACAATGCATTCTTGGCTTTATTTTCATATTTGAGAATTTTTGTTATAACTGCCTGTTGTTACTATTATTGTAAACGTTTTTTTTTTTTTTTTCTTCTTTTTCTTCTTCTTTCTCTTTGCCTTAGTTAATCGTGTTTTTTTGAATCAATTTTTTATATACTGAGATATCAGCAACTCACCTAAGATCAAAGGTACACGTACAAGTGTTTATGCAGTATGCCAGTTAGCTTCTTTGTGGGTTTGTGTACATGCGCATGTAAAAAAATGGGATTTTTATTTTTATTTTTTTTTATTTTTTTTGCTGTTATATTCATACATATATAAATAAAATGCACCGGAAGAAAATTGTTATTATTTGATTTGTTATGGTCTGAAGGGAAAAGCTTTTAGCGTGTAATCGAATTAATCTTATTGGACCGAATAGATCTGATCTGCAGCCGAAACAGTAGACATTATCTGGCAGGCGTTTTCCGTCTCAGCTCAAGCTAAGCCCGTTTCTCATCTGAAATTCTCATCAAAAAAAACGCAAGGCATACATTTTTTTTTTTTTTTTTTTTGATATGTAATTGTAATATGCTACAAAGATATGTTTGTACAGCCTATGTGTTGAGCTTGCGGACTAGTATCAAACTTGTTTTAAGCTCGATTTTCATATGATGTAGGAGACGAAGGACTTTAAATGTATACGTTACGCAGAAGTTCTTCACTCAACCGTTTCATGAGGCAATTTAATTGGAAAGCTTTAGAGAATATGATCTTGTTGATCGCAAAAATAAAGCCTTACTTTCCAGTTATGAACTAAGAACCGAAAATTGTTAATTTTCTTCGATTGATTTGCGTTTGGTTCAGTTGTGTCTTAACATCTAATCGATTTTAGTCAATTTAAAGCGAACATTTCTTACTAGCTACACCAATCACAAATTCAACCGCCTCCTCGGTGGCCACAAATCTAGGACGAAATGATTTCCTTTTTCGATGCTAGTAGTAGTAAGAAAAGTTCGTAGGAAAAAGCCAAAGTGATTTTTTAATTTCAAGACTTTGGTAAAATATTCCGATAGCGATAACAAGTCGATGAGAAATGAAGTCGATATAATAAATAGAAAAATAGCTAACTTCTCGCATAGATTATCTTCAATTCAAGTCGAAACAAGACCATGTTTAATTTTAATTTGTAACCGCCTTCTTAATTAAGATTAAATATATGAATGTTCTCTGTTTTTTTTTTTTTTTTTTTTTTTTGTTTTCCTCCAAAATGTTTGTGTTTGCTCCCAATTTTGTAGTGTACATGTCACTATCCTGCTCTCTTAGATTAGCTGTACCATAGCTAATAAAAAAATTAAAAAAACAAGAAAAAAAAAAAAAAAAGAAAATATCATAGACTGTATTGTTATTGAACAACAGAACAGAATACATAGCTCAGTGTAGTATTGTATAACAAAGGAACAGTGATGAGACGGCGCTGCGCAAAATCGTGACTTGATGGCCGTATGTTTCACTTACAATATTTTTCTAACGTTTACTACAATAATTAAAGTAACGTTTTTTTGCTTATGCGCTCAGAAGTGTTTCTTCATAACATATAATTTATTCATAAAAATGTGTATCCATATATACATAAACACACACACACACATATATATATATATATATATATAATGATAACATACATATATAATGATATACATAATATATCAAATGATAAAGTCAATAAATCAATAAATTCCCAAACGAAAAACTTGAATTACCAGAAAAGTATAATCCTTCCTGCTCGTAAGAGTATAAACAAACCAATGCTGAACGTTTAACATATAACGCAAGATATATCCATAGTGAGATATATATTTGCTAAAATGGAGCTAATAAAAACAAAAAAATAATAATAATAATAATAATAATAATAATAAATAAAATTGTAGGAATGGATTGAAAAGCATTAAACACATACTAATATTTAGTCACGCGCACACACATTGCGATTTTATTCATATATCTATTAATAAATTAAAGGAAAGGTCAGAAAAAATTGTGTTTTATCTTTTGAACGTTTGCAGTGAACTTGAATGTAAATGAACGAAGATCAAGTTCAATGTAATTAATAACCTCAAGGGGGTGAATTAATGAATTAACCGCAACCGTAGCAAAACATTACCCTTAGCTTTATTTATTTCTTACCATCTAAATCAAGGCAATGAAAGTGAAAGGAGCCATTGCTTCCTCGACTATTCACTTCAATTAACGCTTTGATCTTTGATTTATAAACAGCTAGAGCAGCATATGTTAGTCTCTAGTTAGCATATATTTTTCCGCACATAAACCGATTCACGCACTATATCATGTACAATAGTTTATCGCGGTATTAGAAAAATATAATAATTATTATTGTTGCTTTGCGTTTTAATAATTAATTTTAAAGTTTTGTGTAAATATATGTATGTTTCGCTTTCTTTGAATGCTCTCTGGACATATGTACAAGTTTAGATTCCCGGGATCGCCTTTCTCTTTTAACTCTCTTGTGTATGTACGTATTGTATGCGTATTTGTATGCGTATGTGTTTTTTTTTTTTGTTGCGCGAGCCAGTGACAGAGATAGAAATCTTAAAAGGCACCCGTACCAGCAGCATC
Source organism: Glossina fuscipes (assembly GCF_014805625.2). NCBI lineage: Eukaryota > Metazoa > Arthropoda > Insecta > Diptera > Glossinidae > Glossina > Glossina fuscipes. Next base: position 13,300,232 of record NW_023998415.1, on the reverse strand, counting down.
TACAATTCGCTAGTCAGGCGTCTTTCCTTCGCAAGATCGCCGATAGGTATTATTTGGCGCGGGTTGAGTCCTTACCGAACTATCCATTGTATTCGCACTTCCTCTTTTCTCCACCCTCATTTCCTTCTCATTTGCTTCCAGCTAGCGTCTCTCCCTGCACAGCGTTACGTTTGGGTCGAGCGAGAACATTCACCTACGTTTCGGCGCACCTTACCAAATATACATTATGGTCAAGCGTTCCTCTTTCTCGTGTGCGTGTGTGTGTGTGTGTGTGTGTATGCATCTGTATGTGCGTTTATGTATTAGAGACGAAACTACGTATTTCCCTATTGTGTGGGAGGAGTTCATAAATTTCAGGCAAACAAGGATTAAGTAATGAAGCCCTACAAGGAATTGTTTATATGATTATGCAAAATGGCTCAACATTTATCAAGCTCGATACTGTCGTTTATATTAGATTGTTGAATGGAAACTTGTACCAGCATCACTTTCTATATAAACTGAAACGATCACTTACCTATTGAATATCGAATACCAAAATTTTGCGATAAATTTACTTAAATATGAGATAACATATGTGGTTTTTATTATATTTTGTAAACCGGTATGAAAATGGTTTCTGCAATCCAGTTCCAGAGCGTTTAGCAAACAACAATAAATATTAATTCGATTTTATTGTTTAGATAAATTTCTTTTTTTCGGAAAAACTATAAAAGAAAATAAAACTCAAGTCTACAAGTAATGTAATGAACGATGGAATGAATTTTCTATGCCATAAAAGGTGGGGGCTTTCTTTAATTATACCTCAAAATCGTTAAACTTGGACTGGTTGTTTGAATCCATTATACATCTATGCATCTATCCATCATCTATGGTAAATGGGAGAATAACGTTTTTTAGTTCAGTTAGATACCAGCATAGCTGATAGGCGTTACGTAAACTGACTGTTTTACGTTTTTCACCGAATCTTTCCAAGTTTAATAATATCCACTGAACTATGATTTTTATGTTAACATAGATTTTATATACCATTCATAAGAACGCCCTTTGTAATCTTGTTCGTTCGAATAATGCAATTCAACTTTATTGACCAAATTTCATTATGACATTTTCATGCTAATCGCTTCTCACGCGTGAAATGTTCATCGCAATTGTTGTTCATCTATTCACAAGTTGTCAGCTGTGGCGCCGAATCAATCATTTGGTTTTAGCAAATTAAGTATTTTACTTCTTAGAAAATCACTTAGTTGTATGACAAACTGATTTTAGCAAATGCGCGATTTTCCTAACAATATATGTTGAAAGTAGAAGAGAGTAGAAGACGAACATAAATTTTGCATTTTAGATCAGTATATACGCGAAACTTCCTATATCACGATGTAAAACATTATTCTGGATCATATTTGGAACAGGCTTTCACCTATCTTAGCTGTTCTTTGGTCATTTAATTTTGGCAACATTTTTGCTTAGCTTAAAGGTAAAATTACTTTTTTCCTTTTGTCATCAATTCCAAGTGACTTTAATTAAAACTTGACTACATTTTCGATTTAAATGACGCCAGCAGGAACGATAACATTGATAGATTGAGTCATTCAAATATTTCGCCTGAAAAACATTGTTTTATTAATTTAATAAAAAAAATATACGCATAAGTTGTACGCATACAGATATATATATAAAAAAACAGTTTTTATAGTTGCTCGATTACGGGAACTATTTACCGAGTGTAACTGTATTAACCAGTAGATGTCATTCTCGAATATAAAAAAAAAAGAAAAAAAGAAAATAATACATGAATACATGAAACTTTGTCTGTCCTCCGATTTATTTGTCCATAATCCGCGAAATGATTTCAACGTCACGCGACGAATAATTCATTTAAGTGGTCAGTGAACGTGGCTATCTTTATGCACGTATCTTTCATATATATATCTCATATATGCATATATATATATATATATATATATATATATATAAATTCGTATATCAGAATGTAGGCCATTAGCTTATGCGCATATATGTAGCTACTAAAACCAAAAATACCCTTTTAAAAACAATTAATTCGTTATTTCGTTAATTGAGAAAGCCTTCGAAATTTTACGCTAAAAATTTCCTTTTTGCAAAAACACAACAAATAGAACTTGGAAAACAATTATGGCCACAAAACGTTCAACAAGGTATATATTTTTGTTTATTTGTTCCTGCGTAGTATATGCGTAGGTATGTAAAATAAGTATGTGTGCTTGCAGAAATTTCAGTAAAGTATATATATATATATATAAATTAAAAAATAATTAAGCATATAATATGGGTACACACAATAAATATTTATTTAAGAGCAACTAAGCAGCTAACAATAAACTATGATAAGATTGATAGGGAGTTTGATGGTGATATTAGTGGTGGTAGTAGTAGTAGTAGTAGTAGTAGTAGTAGTAGTGGTAGTAGTGGCAATGATAGTGAAAACGTTCTTCATAGTAGTGGGGTAGGGTACTCGTTGTGATAGTTAGTGGTATTAGTAGTATTGATCGTCTTAAGATTATTATTGTTCGGCCAGTTGTGTTTGTTCTGTTTAGGAAACAAATACAAAGTTATTTAGCAAATAAAACCTTATTTTAAGTCATTGATTTTTAATTTTACTTAAAAGTAAATGTGATAATAATTTCATTATTATTCGGATAGCGGAAAATTGTAACAACATCTGAGAAAATTCACTACGTTTTCTTGTTAATGCCTTAGATGGCGCCTTAGTAGTTTGCAATTTAGCCTTGAGTGTCAAGTCAATTAGTTTTGCATTCTAAAACACATGATTTTGTCAGGCGTTCGTTCTTACTTGCTTACCATTGTTATTGTTGGTTGTTGCTGTTGTCATTTCTGCATGATTGTATTGTCTATCTTGTTGTTGCGTTATTATCGTTGGCTTCATTTATTCTATAAACTTAGCTTGGGTTGTTTCTTACATTGGAGAGCGAGAATCAGTCCGTCAAAACTTGGTCGCCCCCTAAAGGTAAAACACAAATTATGGCCTTTTGCCTGATTGGACGCCATATTTGCTTAGACCCACAGCTCTTGTAAAATTGCCAGTGTTTCCCTTTTACAAAATCACTTACACGCACAGTAAGGATTATAGATACATTGAATGTTATGTTGAATTTTGTTTGGTTGTTATTGTAGGAGGCAAAAATGACAACGGTTGTTGGTTGCTGATGACGATGACGATAGAATTTGAGAAATGAGTTCATTCTATCTTTTTTTTTTTTCTCTCTCTCTCTCTTTTAGTTTGCCTATACACGCCGCAAGGCTTTGGATACGAATTCTCTTACAGTAAACACAAATTTAATCAAAATGGTGTACACCTGAGGGCTGTGTATATATATATAAACCAAAAAATATATATATATGTAGGTGTGCATGTGCACATATATATATATATATATATATATATATATATATATATATACAATTTGTTGCTTTTCATCCTGTTGCAATCATGTAAGACAGAGCACTTTTAGTAATGTTAGTTTCCAAATACGTTCAGCATAAATGCAGAGAAAGTAACGTAAGGGCGAAGATAAGACGGAGGATTTCATTTTGCAAGAATTGTGTTTTTTGTTATGTCATGTCATGATATTTCGGCTTCGCTACCATAATTTTGATTTACTGATTGTTTTCATTTCGTATGGGAACATTTGACCAAATTTTCCTCAGATTTAGACTGGAAGACAAGAAATCATATACTTCGCATACAATGCATGCAAAATTACCAAAAAGACATAAAATCGCACATGCATACTTATGTACTTATATATATATATATATATATATATATATATATATATATATATGCATGTATAAGCATACTACAATGCAGTCTATGCATCCATCCGACAACTCATTTGTCCGTCCATGCGTCCATCCATCTATGCATCTGTCCACCCATCCATCCATCCATCCATCCATCCATCCATATGACCACTTATACACTCAGTTACATATATATGCACGCATATAATCATCGATGCGTACGATATATGTATATTGTGTTGTGTATGTTTGTTTATATATTTTGCTCCAAGCCGTTTTCCCTATTAGGCATAAAATGCCAAAGATGCGTATTTGTCTCTGCAATGTGTTGTCTGCATACTATGGCTGCTGTATGCTGTGTACGATGGTGGACAACAACAATACGCGACCAGTTTGTCTCTCCGTTTGTCTATCTATTTTGTGTCCGTCCGTTTCTCCTGTCATTGTTTTGAGTTATTTTTCATCTTGATGTCACACCGTATCTACCGTACTTTCATTATTGACTTGCTATTAATGTTTCTGGTTCTGCTTCGCCTTTTTCCTGACTGGCTGCTGTTACTACTTCAGTGTTGGTTTTATTGTACGAGAATATTGTTAGCGCACAACGTCCATACGACACGCAAAATACCTGCACGATTCGTGCTTCTGTCATTCATCGAATGCCAATGTAAGTTTCAAAATAATTTAGTGGTTTTTATTCGCATAATACTATGATTCTCTTACAGCAGCAACCAACCGGTCAACCATCGAAGCAAGTAGTTAACTCAACAGGCAGCCAGAAACAGTCGTATATTGTCTGCTAGCTGTGTCACTTGTGTGCTACCTTGTGTGTCTGTCTTTCTTTCCTTTTTTTTTTTTTTTCTTTTTTCATTTTTCCTCCTTACGATCATCAAGACATACTTTTTCATTGGGTTCAGACAGAAGGATACCACAACATCCTTCTGCGTTCGGTAACCATTCGCATGAAAATAACGAAACATCCATCAGCTTCACTTAATACTGACGCCAAATATGCAACATATGCTGATATGAACATCATATGTATGGGGCTTTGCATCTTTTCATCATCAACATTTTAATGGAATTTAGAACTAATTCACCGCGCCAAGGGTGATGAGATGGGCGATAAAATTATATATGAAAGAATAGACGAAAGGAAGAAATATTCGTATTATTGCAGAAATCTAATTCACTATCATTGTCTTTCGAGCGTTCCATCTAATCAATGCAAGTGTGACGACTATTATTCTAAATCAATTTCATTGAATGAGCTTTATTGGCTTAAAAAAAAAAAAATAATAATAATTTTTGCAACACAATTAAGCAGTCACCCATACGGTTAGGTTTCTTAAGCTGTGATTGAAACTCAGCTTTTATTTGTATATCTTATGCATGCGTGAACAAATTCAAATGGAGCAGTCAACTTGGTCAGCTCGTCACTCAACCGTTGTATGAATGTATCCCATGTTAAACATCCGCAACGTGCAGTAGTCTGGTTTTGTCATGTTCTTGGAGCACTCAACATGAAAATGAAGAGATGAACTGTATCAAGCTATAGGCAGCGAGCAGCAGTTTTTAAATAACCACTACATGTGTCTCTATAGATATTACTGGAAAAACTCTTCATTAAGTTTGGTGTGCGTGTATACGCGATTGTGGCATTAGCTACAATTGTGCGACACTTTAAGCGCGTCTCAAATGTGATGTTGCGCGTGTAAACTGCGTTCCACACAACTCCACGCAATGAACGCCAGGCATGCAACTGAACATTCATTAATTATTTTATGTGGCATACTGCGAATAGCCACGTACACCGTGGCGACATTAAGACAGTGACCACAAATGACAAAACTGCCAATCGGGAGAATTTTGAAATGCTGCCAACGCCAAGAAACTTTTAGTTAAAATTATTGTATTAAACCTTTTTTTTTCTCTCTCTCTCTCTCTCTTTCTTTCTTTCTCTCTCTCTCTCTCTCTCTCTTTCTTTCTTCGTCTTTATCTTGCTCTTTCTCTTTTTCGCTTTCATTTTTCAGTCTCTCCCTTTCTCTCTCTCTCTCTCTCTCTCTCTCTCTCTCTCTCTCTCTTTCCCACTCTCACTCTATGTGCAGAAGTGAAGAAGATTTCGAAATGGCAGGTGGCTTAATGACCGCAAAATTAGAGATGATCCCAAGTCAATTAAGGCATATTACATGGCATCCAGAGGAATTCTGTTCAATCAATCAATGTGAGCAAAGAATGTTAAATGTTAATATATCGGAGCGACGTAGAGTTGCTTTGCGCAGCATCTGAATGACTTGAAAAGCAACGGATGCTTAAAGGCTCCAAAAATAAAAGAATCAATATAAAAAAAAAAAAACAAAATGTCTTGAAACACACGCACATATGACGAGAAAGCGTCAATGCATACTCGATTGACTGGTTAATTAAATAAATATTGAAAACAATTGATAGACTAAATACCGACTAAATAAATCAAGTATTTAGTTAGCAATTCCGCAAATGCATTCAAATCAATTATTTGTTTGTTATTTATTTAAAGAATTTTTTTTTTTTTATTCTTTTTATCTTTTTTATACGAGATACAAGAAATGAAAAGAGACGTCATCGATGCATATTTACGTACTTTAGTAAAATTGGGATAAGAGTGATTGTGTGCATGTGCGTCTGTGTGTGTGTGTGTGTGTGTGGGTTGTTACTATTCCACACATTCGGTGTATGCAAATCATTTAGCTAAAACTCTAAAACACAAATAATGCGTATTTGTTATTAATTCATTCTTCTTCTTATTGGTCGCGCATCCAGCTGGTGGTTGATTGTTTGATGGCTTGTGAAGATGCGATCGTTACCATTTATCAAACAAACTTGTTAAGATTTGTTATTTTAATTATTAGGGATTTCCCTTTTGTAATATGTGCGCTCCTTTCCTTGCATTATTGATTTTATTTATGAAATTAACAAATAATTTGATATCATTAACTAGTAACGGAAGCTACAAATTTCCCTTTTAATAAAAAAAAAAAAAAAAAAACAACCAAAATGCTTTCAACCAAGCCAACATTGACATTTAACACATGGTATTTTATTCCTTAATCTATACATCTTTAATTTTACAAATATTTGTTTACTTATGTGTACACCACACATCCAACTATATCTCTATATATATATATATGTTATGACATCCTTGTGTTGTATTTTTTATTATATTCTTTGCTGCTCACTATCTCTGGCATAAAATCTGTTGTACTTGGTCACTTGTTACTGGCCTGATGCCCGATAGAGAAAACAAGAAGAGAGGGAGAAAAAACGTTTTCTCTGCCCTACAGCATGATAATTATGTGACAACATTTTCTAAAGCTTCATCAATACCTTTACTGGTTTGCAATTATTATGCGTATGGGCATGTGTGTACAATTCAGTTGTTATGGAAAGGATGATAATATTTGATGAGAAGACATTTTCTCGATCATCGTACAGTTCTTATATTAGTTTTGCAACAAAAATCATCGAAATCTTATCAAAAAAAAAAAACCAACGAACGATTCCACTTTAGTAAGAAATCATAAAAATGAATTCTCTACACGAAACTAATTTTATTCATGGCCTTGAAAGGTTATTCGCTTCTATTAAGAAAGTGTGATCTGCATACATTTATGTTATCGATCAAGAGATAAATAACACTTGGATTCCGGATTAACCATATATACTTAAACGTTTTACAGATATCATCAGTTGGATGAGAAAAAACAATCTCAGCTTTAGGTAACTCTTGTACACCTAATATTTTAATAATGAATAATTGGCCGCATTGTAGAAAGAACTTAGCACTAATATCTCCGAGCGTTCACGATGGCGATCCCACCATCATTATAGGTCGTTAAAAGCGTAACTTTATTTCAAACTCATTGCCGATGATATTCATGCAGTTCCGATGACCTCAAGAGGTGCTGGGTCAGCTGGGTAGTCCAGATAGCTTTTCGATCTAAATACCGTAAATTTCGAACTTGAATTTTGAGTGTGCCTTATGGTCTGTAGGTAATCTTAAAATATTGTTTTAATAAATCATCTCTAAATTTGAGGTACGGCACTGAAGGCACGCCTGACCCAGGTTATCTCAAGACAAATGGGGGAATCACCGATTTACCTACCTACTTTTGATTCATGATTGTCGATAGCTAGTGTTAGGCTTAGTCTGTAATCGTGTACCGTTTTGTACGAACTTAAATTAATTTTATAAATCATTACAATTTTTATATCAAAATTTACAAAAAATAAGTCTAAAACAAAAAACAATTTCATCTAACGTGAGGTATAAACTAAATGTGATCAAGTTATGCAAAACAAAGAAGGCACTTTGGTCCACCACCATCAGGGAAAATGGTACGCGAACGAAGAAAACAAGAGGAAAAATTAAAACTACTTTAGGTAAAGGCAAGAAAACATTCCATTCGAATTTAGAAAATGGCCAGAATTAGAAGTGAATAACAACGATCAACAACAAACAATCGAAGCATGGAAATATCTCGGCAACTGCTAATGAAATTTTATATTTTACCAGATCACCGTCTTGGTGGTCTAGATTTATGAAAACACATGGGTTATGTATGCGTAGAAAAACCACACAAGCTCAAAACAAAGCCGGCTGAATGCGAACGTGTAGAATTCCATAGATTTATAATAGCAGCGAGAAGGAAATACAATTTCGAGATTAATCAAATTAATGCGACTATGGATGAAGTCGAGGTGCATTGCTCTAAAAAACTTTCAATATTAATGTGGAATCAATTCAGAGCGCGTACAGCCCCTTCTAAAAAGAATGAATATAGAAATGGCGGTCATTTCCGGAAGACTCACAAGTCAATTAAAACCCTTAGATGATGTCTATAGCAGTAAATCATTTAAATATTTTATGCAAATAGTGTGAAATAAATGCATGGGAAAGCCATTGTATGAAACGAACAACAATTTCCAGAGTTTGACAGAGACAATTATAAAGTGACGCTAAGAATAAGTGACGCTATAGATGGTACTGAAGATGCCGCAAATTTTTGAAAGGAATGACAACAATAGTCTCGAGATGAAAGCAATACGAACGGTGACAATAAGAGAGACAAGCCTAGTCTAGTACTTAGAGTGAAGATGGGCTGAATATTGCTAGTGCGAGTTATGTTAACAAAAAGTAAAAATTTCCATCCGTAAGTGACATTAAAATATATATATTTTTTTTTATATTGCGTCTTATAATAATCCGAAAAATACAATAAATGTACATACAAGTAAAAAATTCAAAGTCTAAAAGTGTTACTGAAACTGAAAACACAGTCAGCATTTGCGACTAGCAATAGTCAGTATAATCAACGAGGACATGAAAGATTTGTTTAATACTTTTTCGATAATCTCTTTTAGCGAAGGGCTAAACGCTCGTGTGTGCTTATCGAGAATCGTTTTCCTATTTGACAAAGCGCCAGTTCTTCGTACAAGTGTCAGGCTCATGACTATTTATTATTGTCTTTACCTCAACTTTACTTCAAATGATTACGATATGTACGAAGATGAAAGCTTCAGCTTTCTTAATATGAGTTTCATAACTTGGTTGATTCCAAAAATATAGTAAGCGGACGGAACGAAATCATTCATAGTTGTTACAATAGTGAATGTGTTATGTTATTGTGATTCGAGAATGATAATATTGTTGCACATTTTTCCACCGGGCTTATGATTTTCCTTTTCACATAGCTATTAAAAAGAGATACGCTACTGAATGCTCAATAAAATACCTTTGCTTTGAAAGCAACTCTCCAAAATTTATTTATTTATATTTTTTATTTTCTTCTTTTCTTATTTTCATTTTTTTTTTTTTTTTTGTTTAACTAACCGTTCAATCTGCTTCAAATGAATATTGCATGTTAACCACTGGCCCTCTTCAAGAAATAACCATAAAACTGTTGAATCATCAGTTTTTATAAGATTTCAATTCACTTCAATAACAGAAGATGCCAATAAGTAGCAGCAATTGTAAGTATACCATATACAATGGTTTTCCTTTAATACTCTGAATATTTTTATATTTAAGTTGTTGTTTTTTTTTTTTTTGTTCAGAATACAAAATCATCATAAAATTATCGCTAGCATCATCTATGGACTTACCTACTCGTGTGCTTGGTTGTGGCTCATACGTGTGCGGATACTTATACATAATTGTGTGTTATTTTAATATAAGAAAATGCCGAAATCAATAGTAAATGATATAAGCGAAGCAATGGAATGAATGACGAACGACCTCCCGGTAGTTGTTGTTAGCCCAACCATGATGACAATAAGCCGATGTAAGACGAAAGATTATCATTTAAGTAAATCCACTTTGAAGTGGCTATAAATGATGATTTCACACATCTCCCAAATGCCCCGCTTGCAACATAAATACGAGTAAGTTGATTACATACTTTTTGTATCAAACTTTTACTAACATTTTTACAAAATTTCTATGGTCCGGTATAAATAACAAAAGGTTACGCCAGCCGATAACATTAACTTTATTGTAAACAGCTTAGTGAAGATGATCTCAGATAATAGTTGTGGCAATTGAAAGTCTTTTAATAGACGATTTCTAATAGTATTAACTAAATCAGATTTATAAGAATACCGGTATAAACACTTGTATCTATCTTTAAGAGTTCAATCTTGTTAAGGTTACATTGTCAAGACCGGCCAACAATAGCAATGGAAAAAACAAACAATCTTAACTGGCTACATACATACCATAGTCTCTTATAGAAATCTTTGGAATTTTTGTGCAAGTTTACAAAATTCCAAAATAATATTAACTATTTAAATTGTTGAAAACATTAAGAACAAAGAAAAAAGAAAACAGAAAATACCAAATAGCAAACAAAAATAAAAATAAATAAATAAAAATAAAAAACATAAGGAGAAAACATGAATGCAAAGAGTGAACAACATTTTTCTATAGTGTTGTTCCACTTTATTTCTATCGGTACAGTATATGATGTCATGAAATGTCAAAAAGGAAAAACATTTACAAATATATAGCATATATATATATATATATATATATATAGCATGTTCGGGTATGTGCTTTTATATGGAGGTTCATGTAAACAAAACGGCCATGTGTTTGCATATTTTATTTCCTCTCTATTTTTCGTCTTGGCGAGTAGCTGAACTACTGAAGGGATGCTGTCACGTTACATATCGATTTCTGGAAGTAAGTAAACTTTCGCTACAAAGGAATGTGTGCGCGCGTACACAGTTTCTTACACCACAACCTATATTTACATACATGTAAAAATTTAAGTGTACGCTCGTTGCTATTTTTAGTGTTGGTATTGCTGTCGATATTGTTCCTTAACTACTTAATATGCAGGATATGTTATGTCGAGTATTGATTGACAAAACTTCTACTGTAGTGCGTTCCCATTTGCTACTGCTATCAGCTTTAGAAGATGAATGAAAGGAAAAATGTTTAAAGCTTTCATTCTGGAATCAACTGATGAGAACAACATCCAGGAATTTTGTAACGGATTACACTTGTATATACACATGTTCTCCCTACAAGAACATCATCACCCTTAGGACTAAAATCAACAATCAAAAGAAAGAAATTTTTTTAATTAATTATTTAAGAACGAAAGCCACTTTTTTTGCATTTATGGAAATCAAATGAAATAAATTAAAAAAAAAAAAATAAATAAATAAATAAAAAATAGATTCACTACAAACAAGTATACAGCGACTTGACGGCTGCAGCGGTACATGCATCATTTAGTTACCGATAAACTGTGTTACAGACATAGGCCTACCACAGTCAAGGTAATTAAGTGCTTTTTTTTTCTTACCGTTGTTCCTTTTTCTCCGCTACCCTTCCGATGAATACGGCCAACTAAATATTGAAAAGTTTTCTGGGTAGAGAATTTACGTTGTTGTTATTGTTATTGTTGTTTCGTTTTGCCCGCTTTGTACCCGAAAACTTGTTTATGAATCAAGTTCAAGAAATGAGCGCGAAATTCAACAGAATTGTACGGGAACAAAAAAAAAAAAAAAAGAAGAAGAAAATCTCAGACAAACATCAGCGATAAATATTAAAGTGATCGCATAGAACATACGCGCGCACTCACACGCAGCGTAATATTCTGTGTCCCTTGCATTTTCAGCGAACGTAAAATGAAATCAGCGACAGTAGTAGCAACAGTATCAGTCGAATGATGCAGACGACATCGACATATTTATGGTGACTCTCGGTGACGATCCATCAATCAATGCGTCAAAATAAACAACAACAATTAAACGAACAAACCAACGAACCTAACTAACGATTCTGTACAAAAATAATAAAAAAAAGTGACCTAAAGTTAAGACAAAAGGTCTTTTTTATGCCATCAAAATCACAAAAATAATAACAGCAACAAAAATTTTAGCAACAAAACAGTTAAACGAAACAAAGGTAAATTTTACCATAACAACAAAGCAAGACAGAGCAAGAGTTCTCAAGATATTGCCATTTATTGCTGTTGACGATTGTTGCACATATAATATCATCTACCCACTGTTTGACCGAGATTTCTTTTTTATGTTAGCTTTTTTATGGCCTAATAGTAATGGGTTCACTGTTAACTTAATTGAAAATTGTTTTTGTGATTTTTGTTTAGTAATCGAATAATCGTATAATCGAATAATCGAATGTACAAACAAACCTAACTACTAAAGTATTCCACTCACTTAAAGATTGCATTGTAACTAATTTTTTAACGCTGCTCTATAACATTTAATCTTAGAGTTTTTTTTTTTTTTTCATTACTTAACTAAAGATAGACCGACAATCGAAGGCCCAGACAAACAAGCAATCAGACAGACAAACTAACAAAGCGCCACCTCAGCTTATGTCATTGGTATGCTATCTATAAAACGTTTACCGAAAAATTCGTGCAGTTTTGCTACTGTTTTATTTTTGGGTTTTCTTCAAATAAGTTCGCTTTATTTACGGGGGCAGTCGGCTTCTTGCAACATCTAGATCTTGTTGTCAAGTCGCTTTTAATTATTCTCGTGGTGTTAATGAGATCTTTAGCTACCATTACGACCTGCTGTGCTGTGAGCAGTGTCTCTGATTACTTATTTTCCTGGCAAATCGACTGCCTACCATGCTTTCATAGTGTTAGTGTTAGTGGCCATCACTTAATACTAATACCATGATTGTTATTGTTGTTGTTGTTGTTGTTGTTATTGTTGTTGTCGTGGTTGTTGCTGCTAGTTTTGTGTTCTGATGCTGTTATTGCAACACATTGCGTGATTTAAAGAACTTCATTAAGTTCGTGAATTCGACTAAATCACGCGCAGGCGCATGCTCTTAACAGCCCGATTGGCACTTTATTAACGCAGACTTGTTTTGTTAGTTTGTTTATTCCTTTATTATACTGATCAAATTTCATATATATGGATATGTGTGCATACATATGTGTGTGTATATACGAATGTGTGTGTATGTTAAAAATTTACATGCATATCATGAACTTTAAACGAATGATAAGAGAAAATAAAGGTTTTCAAAATAATCATTTGAAATTCAAGAATGTTTGCAATAAGCTTTTCGATTACAGGGACATGATCTATAATTTTTGCTCACTTTTTTCCTTATATTAAGCCACAGAGTACTTATTTTTTTATATATAAAATGGGGTTATACAGATAAGAAATTAGATAATGTACTATATATAATGGGAGCGACAAATTTCTATTTTTGCAACAATAATTACCTGCTGAGAGATCTATTCAGATTCAAAAGTCGAAAATGTTGATTAAACTACAAGAAAAGACAACTACATCCTAATAGGAGTAAATGTTGAATACCTATATGTGTCTCTGACAGTATTTTGTGAATTTTCGGCGTGTCAGTCTGGCTGGCCACGTTTATCACGTTTAGATGCACTTGATCAACATTTCTATCAAACTAAATAATAAATATTTCCGTTAAGTTTGTCGTTATGAACAAGGTGCACAAACTAAATCCACTCACAACTTCATATTCAGAGATCACGAATACACCGTATATTTATCTATTTTGATAATTTGTGTTGGCCTCTTTACTATCCCCTATTGTTTGCGCATAAGACATTCATTAATACACATTGTGGAAAGATTGATTAAGACAAAAATATTTCTTAAGTTGTACTGGGAATTCAGAGATTAAACGACAATCGGACATTTCGATAGTAAGAAGGAAATGAAGCGATGAACTGAATGAATGCTTGAAAGGCAGTGACTAGTTGTGTGGCTAATATATAGATCGAAAGATACGTATGTGGAGACAGAAGGAGAGAGAGAGAGAGAGAGAGAGAGAGAGAGAGAGAGAGAGAGAGAGAAAGAGAGATAAAAAGAGAAATTTTCAACGTCAACCAATATTATGTATGGTAAAAATTTAACTTAACCGTTGATCATTGCGAAATATGTCGACCTTATAGAAAAAAGATTCATTCAATACCTGCAAATGTTTGATCAGGATTACGGGTTTAATTTCCTCGTTGTTTTGTTTTGCTGAAAAAATAATTTATCTCCGTAACAATGCTTGAAAAAGTCTAATTTTTATAAAGGTGTGCAAATTGATTTCACATTTTATCACATACACCAAGGCATACCTACATACATATATATATAAATACAACAACAAGGTGACAAATTGTAAAACTTAATTATAACAACCATGCTGAAAGCTATATGGGATCAAACGGAAAATAATATAAGCTTTCAACTGTCTACAAAAAGGGGGCACATGTGTGTTTGTGGGTATTTGATGATGACTGGTATGTTATGGTTTGGCTGAGCTTACATTATGGATACAAAATCGTTCTCTTGAAATACGAAAATAAAAATTGACTGATAGCAAGGAGATGATGATGATGATGATGATGATGATGATGATGTTGTTGATGGCCATGGTGATGGTTACGTTTTATACATTAGGCTATCAAGCCTGTCATCGGTGTATTTCGTTGCTGGAAATTCGATTTTAGCGATCAAAGGAAACGCACTTAAAAATGCTAAATTGAATTTTCCGGTCCAGCACCTCGTGAAGAGCTGAACAACACATCAAATACATATTCTCACACGCACACATGCGTACATAAATATACATAGAAAGTCACCACCTTTAAAATATGAGTTGAAGAAAACGAGGCGTGAATTGTACGCTCTCTAAAAGCAATAACTATTTTAAAATTCTATTCTTAAGAAAAAAAAAAAAAAACAAAAAAAAAAAGCAAAACAAAAAATCCCTCAGGACGTTAGCTATTGTAGAAAAATTTGTTAAAAATATGGAATATTTAAAAAAAAAAATTTTTTTTTTTTTGATTTGTACAAAACTGTTAAAATTATTCTCTCGGAACGAGTGCTAATTCCTTTCAAACAAATTATGCTCTTATGCAGTTATGAGTGGCAAGAACTCAATTGGACTCAATATCTAAGTGAATTTCAATTATATATGGACTCAAGTATAATTTGGTAACATATAGCCGCGAGTCAAATTTCATACTTCATGTTGTAAATTGTCGAGTGCCATTAACAGATACTTGAATGCTTCATCGTCAGCAGCTCAACGATCATAGTTATTGTTTTTCATTGCAAAAACTCAAACTCTGACCTGCTCTGGTATTTTACCAGCCAATCATCCCACCAACCCTTGTCGAACGAATAGACGTTTGTGGCCATTAAATTGGGTCCGGTTCTATCTGTGTGTCTGCATGTTTTATATATTTAAATTATATGTTTGTATACTTTATATTGTGTGTGTTCATATATATATATATATATATATATATATATATAAATGATGTGAGTTTTTTTAATAATGCCAGCATTTGGTGCGTAACCATTATTTCCTTTATTTTCATTGAGTGTAACAAACAATGAATGAATTACTTGCAAAAGTCTTCTGTCGCTTATTTACGGATCAGAAAAACAAAAAATGAAAAAAAATAAATGAATAACACTGAGCGAAAAACACCATTATTAATGATTAATGATAAGCATTAGTTAGATTTTTATAAAATATAACAACAACAACCCTTTCGCATGAACACAAAGATATAAACATACGTATCCTGCTGTTGTTAAACTGAGCGTAGTTTATCCTTCGGCGTTAACACACCATCTATAAAGCTTTTACTCGCCTTTCCACGTGATTAGAGAGACTAGAGCACACACACACACACACACACACGCACAGACACACACGCACGCACACACACTTATCCACGCACACGCATTCGCTTAGCAATAACAACTTTCCAACTTCGCATTAATGTCAAGTTGGTGCTAAACTGGTAACATTCAAATGAATATGGCGTCGTAAGATGTGTATACATTTATATGTTTAGATATATATGTATATGTATATATATATGTATATATATATATTGGAAAATTTTTCTTCATTACACGCTGTTAGAAAAGGGTTTAAATGCGAGGAGTGAGAAGATTCTTAAGCCTATTTAATATAATATTACCGTGGTGAACGTTTGCACGAACGTCGTTGTCTTCATCATTTTGTTGTCATCTCATTTCCAGCTATTTAGTTGAAATTCAGCTTAATCTTTTCGTGCGGACGTTGTTAAAACAAATGTCGTTATTATTGTTGTTGTGACAACTAAGAAAATTCTTATACCCTCGCATTCATTCATATTTATATCGTACAATAATAAACACATAATGTATATATATATATATATATATATATATATATATATAACACTTACATTCATATACAAGATTGCATTGACTTTTCAATTACCTTGGTTGAGGAAGAAAGGGATGCATATCATATTTATCATATTCCAAAAAAGAGTGTAGAACAGGCTTATCTGATAACAATACTTTACGTATATATATTTATATCGCGTATACATATATGAATAGAAGAACGATTGAAATAAAGGTACAAAATTTAATTGTAATTATATTAATCATCAAAGATTCTGATCACGCATAAAATACTCCTTTAATCGATACGCAGCTAATACACAATCATAATAATATCGATATCGAAGCCAAGGTAAACTAACTATGATTGTGGAGCATTTACTCTACTTGAATGAGATCAACGAGATATTTGATCAGTTACAACATTCTCTCTCTCTCTCTCTCTCTCTCTTACTACAAATTTTGTTTCTTCTTTTACAGGGCCTTTGTTTATACGGTTTTTGGGAAAACGTATTTAGCGCATGTAGCGTAAACTAAACGCGTAATATTTACAATTTACTACAACAGTACTAAAAGTCCCTGATAATTTTCAATACGATTGACTCAGTGTGCAGTGCAATAAATCATGTAAGCACACTATTTCCTTCATGTGTTTATAAATGAATGGACTTCCTTAACCACCTTTTGCGAGCTATTAAATAAAGTATTCCGTAAAGTTTGTATTGCCGTTATTAAGCCTACACTATATTAAATATCTTGTTTTTTTTTTTTTTTGCTGAATTGTAAATTTCGAAAAAAAAATCATCTTTAAATGCTCAAATTGAAAACGTGACAATTCATAGCTAGAAAAAGTCGCATTTAGCTTTGTCGGCAAGCATTTCGAGGGGATAAAGTATTTACTTTGAGATGTGCTCGGACACGGATGCTTGCTACTACTTACTTACGGACAGCAACGGCCAAAAGAATTAAAAATTAATTAATCAAAATGATTATGAAAAAATTTTCTAGTGAAAAGAAAAAATTGGAAAAATGGAGATTTTATTTTCAAGCAAGATCTTATTGATAATTTAAATCGCTCGGCAATAGTTTAGACCCTTTATAATGCAATTTAGTCATATGATTTCTCAAGGACATATTTAAGTGTAAAAAGAAAAACACTTGAACTTCTGTTCACTATCCGACTCATTGATTGTACAATAATTGGCAATTGCCGATGGCCTGTTAGGAAACCTTGAATGATTGTGAGAATTCTAAGATAGCCTCGAGTTATAAATGGTTACCACAAACGCACGTATACACATGACAATAAGCATTAATGCAATATAAAAAAAAAAAGCAGAGGTCGCCTCGCATTGTATTAGAAAAACATTGAAGAACCAATTATTAACACTCGGGATTAATGCTCTCCTCTCGAATTGTTTGTCTCTATAGTTTTTTTTCCTTTTTTTTTTTTTTTTTTTTTTTCTTGCCTTTAAAAATGCTTCTACAATGATCACTCAAATAAGGATATTTCGCCTAAAGGCCTCTCATAAATTACACTACGTATTGTGGGTTACGGTTTATCCGTATTCATGACAGATGTGTCACATACTATACAACTGAATTGATTGTCTTTGGAAACATGTCTTAGTATTGCAAGTTCTAGAATAACTTACAATCAATGAAAGATTTTATTTCAATGAATTTAAGGTGAATTCATATAACTTATGAAATCGTTAGCGGGCAAGTAATCATTTTTCAATTATGATTTTCTATACCTCATAAATTTCCCATTTATTAAAGCTACTTTGCAGCAGCAGCAGCAGCAGCAGCAGCAGCAGCAACTACTGCAGGAGTTTAGCAAAAATGTGAGTTTAATGAAATTTTTAATAACAAAGAGTGACTCAGCGACAACGACATTATCGTTGGATTAACTTGAAATTTCTGGAAATGAAAATTAATTTTATTGATTGACTTTGATGATAATAGCTATTGATATTAATTTGTTGTTTTATTGCAATGCGTGTTGTATTGTTGATATGGAATTTTGAAAATATTCGATTATAGGAAAGATTTTTCGAAAACAAGACCCTCGGATAACTTGACCAACCATTTAAATTGCATTAATTTGATACGCAACCCTTTAACATGCGTATCGTTTCGATAAATGAGTGACTGGCTGACAGCCGGCTTTGCCATGGTTGACAGTGAACTGTTCAAACGTTTATCTTAGGGGTCCAATCCCTATTGTTGATTGAATATAACACCCACCCATGCATACATGCGTACATGTATGGAAATGAAAACATGAGAATGTGTTAAGCTTAGGGGTTGTCTTTATTGTCCTTACGAATTTGGGAAAAATGCAAGTAACTTAAATTTGTTGTTCTTTACGAAACACGAAAAATAACGATAAAGTCATTTACGATTTCGCAAAATTTCTATATTAAAACAGCGCCAAGGGATGCCGAAATGCCACGCC
This sequence comes from Glossina fuscipes, assembly GCF_014805625.2. NCBI lineage: Eukaryota > Metazoa > Arthropoda > Insecta > Diptera > Glossinidae > Glossina > Glossina fuscipes. The sequence continues at coordinate 13,281,262 of NW_023998415.1, read as the reverse complement.
TACCTCTTATACGAAATTAAACTATTGCCATTCCCATAGTATACATCGTATAGCATTGACTTAAATTCAAAATTGCAGAGCAGAGATGTTTTTCAAGCATTTATACGGTTTTAACAAGTAACTCATACGTCATATGTACTTATGTTTTATCTGATGAATACCTCAGGTACCTTAGGTCTAAATGAGTGAGCAGTGTCTAAAATTCGTTTTAAGGCAAATATACAGAGAGCATATTTTATTTGTTTTTTGTTTTTTGTTTTTTTTTTTCAAACTTCGCTGTATCATGACAGTGATAATAGTTAAACCACATGTAGATGTTTACTGTTAACAGTGCAAGCATTTCCTTTAATAGTATAAATAAAACGCAAAAAAACAAAAAAAGCAAAAAAACAAAAAAAAAAGGAACGTAAGACAAGTTTTTTATGTGCCTTAAAAAAGAAGATTATCCTTTACACATTCGGCGTAGAGTGCCGGATTTTGACAAATAGTAGTTGAATCCTGTACATGTATGTGCGTATCTGATATCTGTCTGCGATAGCCCAAGCGGGCAGATGTCACAATCGAAATTGAATTAAGCTCAAAGTAAGATTGATTGTTTCCAATTCTCTTTGCTTTCATTTGGCAAGCAAGATTTGCTTTTTTTTTTGTTTTTTTTTTTATTCTTTGTGCAATAAAATCTCAAATCAATTTTTTGCCATCTGCCTGCAAATTCTTTATGGGATGGAAATTCTTCTTTAAGAAATTTCCCAAATTAAATGAGCCAACATTTAAAGAGGATTTATAACTCCATTCTTTGCTTTCCTTCTTTATCTCTATTTCATTGTTTCTCGCTCTCTCTCTCTCTCCCTCTCTCTCTCTCTCTCTCAATCTCTTTCTCTTCCTATATACATACATACATATATATATATCTCATGTGTTGTCTTATTGTTCGTGCGGCATCGCAAGCCTAAGTTTAATTCTGCTGATTAACGTAGCAATTTAAAAAAAAAATTCTATTTCAGTTATTTTGCAAAATTTTCCAAACAAACAAATGATAAAAGTTTTTCATTTCCCTTCCTTTCGGCCTTTGAGTAAATTGCCGGAAATAGTACCAAAACGTTTCGAAAGTCACTGTCGAAATATAATGAACACAATAAGAGCAATTTTATCTTGATTGCTTTAAACTAAGTAAGTAAGGATCGTAGAGTGGGTAATGCATAGAATTTACATATAGCGCGCAGAGGAAAATTTTATAGCTTATCTTTACTCACATTGCTGACTGATTAAAAAATTAACAGCAAAAGCTCATCATCAAGCTGATTCAATTTTCTTATTTTTTATTTTTTATTTTTTTTTTGTTTGGCATTTATTGTATAGTTTAACGAATTGTAAAGATATTCCTGTCCTTTGAACATGACCCTAAATATATTGGCTCAACGACCGACCATACACAACCGTAGTGAATCGCATTCTCAGTTATATTTTAATTATTACAGCTCGCAGAAACGTTAATAATAATCATCGTAAACCCCAGAGGAACCAACCAAATATAAAACAATTGCATTGAATTTCTAGCAAAAATTTTACCAGTATTTCACTTATATTCTATTCATGCATAATATAGCAAACAAACATATATATATATATATATATATATATATATATATATACATATTCAAGCATGTTAACACAGATAGCTGCTCACAGGCCCTGTTTACATAGTTACCCTAATTGATAGAAATAGACTCGTAACACACCCACGCGCTCGAGTAACACTTGCAAAACGAAAGGAACGAGATTTTTCTCTTTTCTTTTTTTTTTTTTGATTTTTTATTTTTTTTTTAGTTTTTTTTTTATTTCTGTCTGATAATAAACATAATTTACTGTTGTTGCGTTACGCATATAATGTATTAAAATATTGCACATATTCCGTACAAAAAGTATTGGTACCAACTAATAGCAGGCGTTTGAGGTCGTACGCTCTGCACTAAATCATCTTCGACATCATCTTTATAATTGAGAAAACGGCACGAATTATGCATGTATACGGGGATATATGACTCGATTGTGTATATATATATATATATATGTATCTATATTTACAGGCATAAGCATATGTACGTGTGTATCCATCGACACTGTTTTGCATATTCATGTGGGAATTGGACAGAGCGTACATAATACAAATGTTTTTGTATCTACCACCAAAGATTAAGAAAAAAGTCGTAGTGAATTCATTGTTATGTTCGCAGCGCCCTATAAACCACTTTGCAAACCATATAAAAAATTAAGTTGTAAGTTATCATATACAATAGTCATTAGTGAAGAAAATCTTAATCTTAATTCGTTTTTTATATTATTCTTTATTATAAGACTTATGCAACCTGTTAATTTGACAGTCTTTTGAACTACTTGCATATGCTATGCAAAAATGATTTTTGATCGGTTCACTATGACTTTGAAAATTAATTAGGTGAGTTAACGTTCTCTCGTATCTCGTTTTACGTGCATTGAACAAAATTCGACATTGTAATATTTTGTACCGTTCCATTCGTCATTTACATAAATGTAATAATACAACCTACCAAGAATGATGTCTTGCTGTATTTTCTTGTTATTATAGCTACATATGACAACGCATATGGCCTAGAAATACTATTTGTACTCGATAAACATGGCTCGATAACGATTTTATGACAAACTTATGAGTAATAGTTTTTCAAAAATATTTTAACGGGACGAATATTTGAAAAAAATTGTCCCATTTTTCACCCTTGTTATCTTAAAAAAAATTTTCCACTTGATATTTTCAATTTAGTGACCGTGGCGCTTCACAAATTTAGAAAAAGGTGCGTCGAAAGCATTCGTTGCCCTAGGTTTGAATGCTTGACAACATCACAAGTTTTGCTTTTAGTCGAAATGACTTCACGCTGACTGAACGCTGAACGAACTAATAGTTACAATTTCGTTTGATTTTGAAACAGCCGGTTGGCTTTAAAATTTAAGCCGATAGCCCTAGATGCTAGTGCTTTAAGACTTTAGTCTTAGAATTTATTCTCTGGCTAAATTTATAATAATAATAATAATAATAATAAAATTTAATCGAAAAGAAAAAGAGAAAAGACGAACCGAACATGTCACTTGGCCTTGACCTGCTTCAGAGACTAAAGGACCGAGTAACTAAAAGATTAGAAATCGAAAATCAAATCGAAACTGAAAGACTAACTGACTGAAAATGTCTGAGCCACAACGCTTCAATAATGAAATCATTATTGAAGCAACAGCTTGCAAGAGAGAGAAAGAAGGAAAAGTGAATTTACGTCCGACAATTTTAATTGACGAAAATCATCTTGACACTGAGTGATTGAATAGTTAAGGGAGTCGGTCAACAAAACGGCCAAGTAGGTAACAGTTTCTCTAACATAGGACATCGAGGAAATATATGCCAAATTTTATTTGACACTTATTAAATAGTAGACGGCAATTCCACTTCACCAGTTCCCTTTGTCGAATAAAAGTCTTTAAGACCAAAAGATTATATAAATCGAATATTGCATTATAACCTTTCACCAATGATGTAAAAACTTTGAATACTAATCACACTTAACCCCGCAGACCTTGCAGAACTTACATGCTTTTCTATTTCATTTAGTGGCTACCTTAATTCCTTGTTGATCATATGTTTATGTAATAGTAAAACTGCAAGATAACTATAAAGACGTTTCAGTATAAATACAGCTCTGGTACTTCTTCTTCTTCTTATAAAGCACTCACAGCAGCTTACAAAACAAGCTTTACATTAAATAAGTAACTATGAGCTCCACTTTTTTTTTCGTTATTAGCAAAGAGATTATAAACACCGAGCTTCCGAGCTCTTAGCAACAAGAGCAATATTATTCAAAGTTCTAATACTATGTTGCTAGTGTGTCTACAAGTGAGAATATCCTTGCAATTTTAGCAAATATCACTTTAACATGAGCGCCAATTATTAAATGTGTTCAGTTTTTATTACGCCTTATGCTCTATTTCGGTCTGAATAGCAGTTTTTTTTTTTAAGACCAACATACATAATTCTATTAGTATAAATCATGTAGATAGCAAGGACTAAAGCCTGATAACATAATCGCCTTGCTCTAACGCCAGCTATTGTAATCGTAAACTGCCGGCATCGGGTGAACTCAGATGTTCAATAAGGAGGTAAATTTTCCCTTAAAGGGCATTTAACGGATGAGCGAAGGATCTCGTAGTCAGCGAGAAAGCACTCCAGTACCAAGCCAACAGCCAGATAATAATTGAGCGTTCGGCCAAACAGTTTGATATACGCGGAATTAATATAAAAGGGTTCCTACTCGACATGGTAGTCGTTCGTTTAAAAAATTTGGCCCTTGTGATTGAAAAATTTTGCAGAGATGGATTAACAAGCCTACATTCTAAGTAGTAATTAAGAAGAGAATTTCCAAAAGATATTTGATCAATAATTTTTTACATTTGTTTAAATTGTAAATGCAAGGTTATGAAGAGATTTAGATGTATTTGTGTATTAGTTCGTTAAATGAGCCGCTTATTGCCAAAGTGGTGTAAGCTGAAAATATTTTTTTTTATTTTTTTTTTATTATATTATAAATTCCAATTTAAATAACGTTAACTTAGATCAATCTTTGAATAAAGTAAGGGTAGGAACTTTCTTATCGCAGCTGAAAGGATGTAAGATCCCGCGTGGCTGAAATTTTTTACTTTTCAATTATATCTCTTGTTTAAAAAGTTTGATGATGTGAAAATTTTTGTCGGAAATGTAGTGGCTTCGTTTGGTTAGCAACATTCATAATACACTAGAGCTGACCGACTTTCCGCAATGGACATGAAACGTATATTCAAATTTATCGCCGACGTTAATGGTTCGTCTAGTCTGCGTGAAAGTTGTTTGCATTTTAGATATCGTGATACATATATTACTCATTACCTGTCACGATACAGCCGCGGTACCCTTCAAATGCAACATAAAAGAGAAAACTTGCCACCTTCGGATTTCCTTTATCACAAAGCTTAAGCAGTGGCACAGGACCGTACAATAAGATAATTGTTGCTTTCACTTTAAAGACAATACTTTCACATCAAGAAGCCTCAGCTCGACAATTGCTGGGAGACGAAATATCTATGTCACTCAGGACACGTGATAAAGACTTTTGTGAAAATCTTATAGATCATTAGTTCGCAGTCAGTTGGACTACTGCTTGTTTTACCTAAATAGAATATAACATTGTACGTGCTTGTCATGTTAAACCAAATCCAAAAAGTATGAAATCAGCATATGCTGTAAGGCGTAAAATATTTGACTTTAGTTCATTAACGGTAGGTGATCATATCTCTTGGTGTGACATCGACATACATGCAACGATTACATCTTTTCGTTTTAGTTTCAATATGTCAACCAATAGATTTTCTAAGACATAAACGTACCTTCATTGAAGTATTGCATCGTAGGTACCTGTAGATAGATGTTTAAAATTTATTATTTCTAATATCAACATGAATAAAGAAGTATTAGAGATTTATTTTTATAAATTTATTAACAACTTTTTTACTATTTCCATTATTTTTGGCTTGAAATATTGTATGCTTATTGTATGCTATAGCATTTTGAACCAAAAGAAAAGTATGTAAATGTAAGTGTACACAAATAAGAAGATAAGCTTCTATGCCGAGTAATCCGCTTGAGTGGCCGAGTAGGCAAGAGTCTCGACTAGCAGCTCTCAATGGTCGTGGGTTCAAATCTCAAGTGAGGTAAAGTTTTTAATAAAAGCCGGAAAGCATTAGATGCTAGTGCTTTAAGGGCTGAATTATAAAAGTCATTGAATTTATTCTCTGATTAAATTAATATAAATTAATAATAATAATAATATTTCGAGCAAGTGAACGAATTGTGAACAAGGTTTAACTGCTGCGCGCGCGCTCATTGCTTACAAAAGTATGGGACCTCAAAGCGGCGGGGCTGCTAGTTTATTCTCAAATATCGGCATATAATTACAATTGAATGAATGAAATAACTGAACAAAAACGACTTTAGACCGCAATTCTAATATAACACATATGTCAATAAAGGTAGTAAACCCCCTAACCGACGTTTGTCAAAATTTTCATGTTATTTCGATCATTTGGTTACGAGCTACGAGATGAAAAAATCCGTCTTTCCTGCGGCAATTAAACATTTCTTTCGATTACAAAAAGTAACCGTTTAAGTGCAATGTTGGTTCGAAGAAGGTTAGAGCAATTTTTCTCCGCTGAATCCACAAATTTTTCAGCATTTTGCTGATTTTAAACGGGTTCGTGTAGACACCGACGATATTGAAGGCAGTTAATGCCCAAAAAAGAGGTTATTACACAAGAATATATTAAAAAAAAACTTGTGAAAGTAACTCTCGATAATCCGAAATCAGATTATCGAGATGGTAGTTATAAAATGGGCATTGATATGTTAGAAAGGTATTAAACAGTTTGTACCATTCTTAAGGTAGACAAAGTGGGTGAATAAAGTCGAATTATGCAACCAAAAAAAAAAAAAAAAAAAAAAGAACTAACCGGCTGATGTATTATTGGCTGATAATAATAACACCGTGAGAACTTGCAAAATTGATGGTAATTTTAAAACCAAATTTATTCCTTAACTGACAAAGATCGATGGAAGTTAGCATCATTGCTCAAGCCAGGTTGTATTCAAATTGTCAATTATTGCTTTGTTTAAAATTGCATTCACCTATAGCTTCGGGTTAGCCTTTTATTGTAAAAATGATATAATTTTGTTAGGAATTTCGTTCTTAAAAATATATTCTCTTAAATTAAACAATTTGCAAAGCCCTTAAAATGGATTATTAATAGAATTTCTAATGAAATTAGAAAATTTTATATTATAAAAATTTATAATTCAAAGCAATTTTACCTGATATTGTTTAATAGGTCCCTAGAGATATTTGTCTGCAATGAGGATAAACGCTGTAAAGAGAAATAGTGATAAATAAAATGTGTGTGTTTGTGTATATATATATATATATATATATATATATATATATATGTATATATATATTTGCGCATTGTTACAATTTAACTTAACTCAAACCACCCCTACCTACAAAAGATTCAACCAATATGTTAAACAGGATGAAACACCGGGAGAAACAGTTATGTCTTTATCTTTATGCTGGTGTGATGGTGCATGAAACGATGTGTTTGGCTGCTGGGTGTTTACTTTAAAATGAAAATTCTCAAAAAATCCTCGTGGAAATTTTGCAGCTGATTGCAATTTTTAAGTGCATGTTATATAAGTAACGTGATTTAGCTGATACCAATACTGATGGTTACGCCGATGCCCATACTGTTACTGTTTCCGCAGCTATTTCTTACATTTAAGTGCTTGTGCAGTTAGCTGATAATGATTCTCTGCGTACATTTTTGTACGCTTGTGTAAGGCTAAACGTTGATAGTAGCATCATTTAGCATTTTTCCATTATTATTGTTGTTGTTGTTGTTATTATTTTTCATAAAAATGGTTTGTTTTGTGCTTTTTTTTGTTGTTGTTGTTGTTTTTTTTTTTTAATTTTATTCTCATACGCTTTTACGTTTATGGTATAAAAAATGCATACTAGCAAATACCTTTAATCTATCAGAACGTCCAAATGGCACGAAGCAATATGATTTACGCAAACGAATGTAAACATCATCAACATATTGGGCAAATAAAGCAATCAATTTGAATGCATCAGAAAATGAAAGTAAAAAACTACAAACAAAAAACAAAACTTTAACTTGCTGATCATAATAACCTCAACTACCATAATACAAACGCACACTGCGCGCACTGACATCTACAGAAAGGAGCGGGGAGAATAGGCACACACAACTGTTATCGAGCAGGGGGAGTGTTTGCCATCAATTAACACATGTCAACCCTGATGGGAGAGCGCAGCGAAAGGTCAGCGAACATTCTCTCTCATTCCCAACATATCACCGTGGACCGAAAGAGGCGAGATAAGTGACTACTTCATACAATTTCGGAGTGGTCACGGTTGCTTTTGAAAATAGTTACACAGGTTCGGACATGTAAGCTCGTCAGTACGCCCCCATGGTGTAGAGGCGGAACTAACATTGCGATATTCAACTATCTAAGATCTGTGGCTGGCCTAGATAAAAGTCCCAACGATGCATCACTGGGCATGGCCGAAAATCTCGGAATATGGAACAACGTCTGCAATTTGCAGTGAAGGTTTTCCAAAACATATGACGGCTTGAGAGGTAGCGGGTAAAGAAACAAGGCAGTGAAAGTGAATAAGAGAATGTAGTAAGGGTCCGCCAAGGGTGGTGCACTAATCAAAATAATGCTTAACGTGAATGAGTAACGATGGGTAAACCGTTTATGGGGAGCATGACAAGAAAAAGAGGACACACACATGCTTATAATAGTATGTATACCTCTGCATATATACATTCAGACATAAGTACTTTTTATTTTTCTTTGCTTGCGGACCTCGTGGCTGCGCACTGCCAGTTACAGGCTGCATGGATAAGACTGTCTCAGATTAGCGTCGACATTGCTTGGGGACGAGGTCATCTATAATCCTACATAGCCCGATTTCGAATAATATTGGCGTTTCGAATGTTACATTCGTGTGGTTTTATTCTCAAAAATGGCGTACAAAAAACTGACGTATTTTCTTCATCTTATCCCTATCTAACAGCATAGTCGCTATTGCAATGCATGACATATTATATACCTCTAGATTTGGAAAGGATATTTCTTATATTCGCATATTCCTCTGCTTTTCGTAGCTTATCTTTATGACAACGATTTGCAATATTTCCCAACATTGTGGAAAAGGCAGCCGTAAGTTTTCCTCCGAAACGCTGGTATGCCATCGGACAGCCCGCTGTCCTGTAGAGCTATTTGTTCGCCGAACAACGTAAGCAAACAATTACGAAATTTCCTACTAATTAGATTAGAAGCCGGAGAAGCGATGCGGTTAGCGTAAGCCCAAATTTGGTGTAATCAAAAAGCAATCTGGGGTCGATGATATCAAAGAAATTGCCACATAAGCATTCCCAACGAAGCTTATCATGTTATAACTTTGGATACCGCAAACGGCTTAAACACGGCTAGCCGTTATAGAAATATTAAACACATGTTGGGTCCTTTCATATCTTTTCTTTTTTTTTTTTTTTTATTTGATTTTTTTTCTCATTTGTTCTATTAATATAAAAAAGCACATGTCCACTCATCAGCACTCACAGATGTCCCCTATACGTGCAGGTACAGTAGTGGTTGGGAATAATTGTAGGTAGAGAGGAATTGAACAAGGAAATAGTACTTGTGTACGTTTGACATGGAGGTAGAAGCATTAAGCCCGCTGGGAAAGATCATTGCCATTAAGTTGTTTCAAAGCCGCGTGGTACGGTAAACAAAACGCTTTCTCGCCATATGAAGCACTGACAAAGGCTTGTAGTCCTTTAAAAGTAGGACAAAGCTGTTTTATGTCTGTAGCACCCTTGCCCTAAATGTATTTATCGACAGTCTTGGACTCGACTTCGCCGCCCATGAGTATTGGAGCCAGTCGGTCTACACGGTCGAGGGTGTCCAAACAATATTTGGTGGCCATCGTCACATTGACGTTACCAAAGTAGAAGCGTTGTTGGGCAGTTTCTCTATGCGTTACGCTAGTAGCCCAACCACTATCTGTTACTTTTATGAGGCCCCGATTGCGCTACATGACCTCTTGTTGAAGCGTAGTAAATGATAGACAAGGTACTGTAATCCGTGTATGAATAAGTAGATTTTTCTGTTACGCACCATGTTAGCGTTTAGCGACACACTCTGAGACGAAAGATGTTTAGCGAAACAGCTTGTAGCGAAATTTACAATGCACTAATTAAGGCATGTGGCACAGTCATGATAACAAGGGAAGCTGATCAGATGTTTTTGTAAATTTAACATGGATACACTGCCGTGAACCTCAATATCCGCGGTGCCCGATAGCACAAAGAACATGAGACCGCACACTCACCGCTCCAAGGATGATTACTCCCAGAATTCCACATGGAGACATGTGCATGGCCGCTCCCCTACCCTCCTGGCGAGGGGTGAGGCCTTTCTAAAAACCTCCGCCTTTCTATGGGTCAAACATAATTGTTTGCAGAATAAAATGCCGTTGTGCAAGAACGGTCTTTCGTCGGTTTGGACCAAACACAGCCGCCGTGAAACTCCGTACCCATTGCCAGGCCGTAACCATTGTCAGGCTGCAGCAAGCTTCAGGGGCTCCTAATACCACTTGTACCAGAAACGAAAGTAAGAAAAACTCCGCAGGAAAGCCACTACCAGAACAACCTCATATGGTTCGTGGTTGATGGTCCTCTTCCGGTAATCTACATCAAAATTGTCTTCTAGGCTTCGCAGAATTTTCTTGGCGAGTTACTACCCGTCGCCCGCTGAAAGCAGCACGCGCCAAAGTATGCCAATTGGCTCTCGACTCAGACATTGCAAATGCATGACCTACTCACTGACGAAGAGCTGAAAATGGACAGTTAAAGCAGCAAGAGAAATTACTTCAAGGCCATCTGCAGGTAGGTAAGCATGACAAACGGTACACAGGCCTGTGATCAAAAAGTTTACAGTATCAACTCTGTTCTCGACGGCGCTATCCTTTGTTGCAGAAGAGGCAGTACTTCGGGAAGAGAGACAAGTCCTCTTATTAGGGCGGAGGTGCGGTTAGAAATTTGCAAGAAAATAAGCAATGGAAAGACCCTGACCCTAGATGGTATACCTAACAAAGCAGGAGGACGCGATCCGCGGATATTTTAAAAGTACCTTGAAAACTAAATTGTCTAAGGGAATTAAACACACTCGAGAGATTGATCTCCCTTATATGAAGCGGAAACCAATAAGGTTGTCCACTAAGGTTCCAGGACAAGAAAGGGTTAATTTCAACCAGCGAAGTAATAAATTACTATGGCCTTATAGAGGGCAGTGCAAGCGAAATCTGTGGAAGTAGGTTTAGTACGTGGGTGCACTGGCAGACGAATTTTGCACACTAGAGAAAGGATGGAGAACGCCTTTCGCCTAGTGCCTTCAATTCGAACTGCGTTCGAGGTTTGCGGGTTCAAGCACACCAGACAATCTTTTATGCTACATGTTAGCGGTAAGCGAAGCTGTTAAAAATTACCGATCAATCGTCTATCAAAGCTTAAGTATCCAAGAGAATCACCTTTCCAAATACCTCACCCATGGTCATTAGTAATAAGTTGCTGTTTTCTACTGATAGGAACTACGTTAGATTAGTTAAAAGTTTTTGGGAGAATTGCACGCACGATAAAAAAAACTTCCTCTCTTTCATCAGAAGTTGACAAAGTAAGATGCAGTCCAACATATCACCTTTGTCTTATAATGCTTAATAGTGGTACCCCGGGAACAGAAGATCTGAAGTACATTGAGCTTTTAAGCTTTCCGCTTATCGCAAAAAAAAAAGGAAAAAATAGAATGAATAAATAAACACACCCACACACAGTTGTACATAGTGGTTAACTCATATGTGTGCACACACATATATATATATATATATATATATATATTTCAATGCGTAAAAAGTATACACAGATTTACAGATGATTTCAACTTTGCATGCACACAATATAACTGAAAAATGTTCAATTATTGTCTACTGGTACTTAATACTGCCACAATTGCTTCTTGTACTTTATCAATTTTATGGAGTTAACATCTAAATTCTTTACCTTATCATTTGCAATCAATCTCTTCCTCATATAAAAACATATAAAAAAAATTTATTTTCATATAATTGAAGTGATACTTTGTTTATATATTTTTGTGTATATACAAGTAAATGTGTAAATTCATTCTCCACAGGTTGCATGCCGTAACAGAGACCTGAACAGCTGTCATATAAAATTTGATCATTTGAGACTGTTGAACGGTGTTGTTGCCCCCTTAAACATATAAACTAAGCGACTTTTCCATTTGTCTTAAAAAAATGTTTGCATTCGGTCGTTAACAACTTATATTAACCAACAGTTTGAAAAACTTGAACATACCCACACACATACACACATACACACATACACGTACATACATACATAAATACATACGCATACACGCACAAAACTTACCACATTCTTTGTGCTATTAGGTATTCTGTGTGGGGGTGTGTTTGTTATTGTTTACCTTCGCTTCTCTTTATGTTTTGTTATATTGTGTACGTGTACATACAGGTTTCACCTTAGTGTTCAGTTTATTTCTCCTGAATAGTTGCCTACGATTGTTACTGTATTTCTCACTTATTTTCGTCACATATTAACGTATTCGTGTGAAGGCGTTTTTCGTGTCATAAAAGGATTCACTTGATATTCATCATCATCAGTGTCAGTCAGTTTCAGTCAGACATTCAGTCATTTTCATTTTATTATTCGTACTCTTGTTACAGCTAAAATTTTTACATTGTATATTTGACTGGCTAGTTCTTGTTGCTTTTTTCCCCATTTTTTTTTTTTTTTTTTTTTTTTTGTTAATATTCTTCTTTTTATTATTTTTTTTTTTTATTCGCTTATACAGACATATGTATGATATGTAGTTGCATTGTGGGTGGAAATCATACGATTCAATGCTTTAGTTGTTACTGCTTTAGAGGTTTATGCTGCTTTCATATATTTTACGAACCGATACTAATCTGATTAGCGTCAAAGGTGCAGACAAAATTGATATGCATTTGTAATAAAATTGAAAACAAAATGTGAAGAAAAGACAAAAAAAAAAAAAACAACCACATATATTTGAATGCAGGGAGAAATGTAAGCAAAAGCATGAAGAGAAAAATACAAAACATAAATAAATAAATAAAAAAAAAATAAAAATAAAAAAAACAATTGAAACGAAATAAAGTAAAGTAAAGTTTATTTAAAGCATCAAAAGCAATTATGAAGGCCTTTCTAAACAATTTTTGGTTACTCTCAAAACTTATTTATTTTCACAACTTTTTCGGCAAAACTCCTTCTTCGATATCTTTAAAAACTTCACAAAATCGATTAATGATCATCAAATGGCTCCTGCACAGATTACATTCAAAGACCGCACTAAATGTTTAAGTACAACATAAGCACGTATATGAGAATTGGGAAAATCATATTTGTCGCTGTCCAAATATATGTGAAAGTGATGTGATTGTTATATGATAACAATATCAAGTCGGTCGGTGAATTTTCATATTTGCCGCCCCGAAATTGGTGAGAAGTACAACGACAAAGCTTATATACTCCCGGTAAATATTCAAATGTAAATCGGTTTCACCAAGTCTGTCTGTTGGTCCCCCATTTTTGATGAGGTGCTTCCGCATGTGGACTTATTATTATTATTATTTTTTTTTTAATCTTTATCTTTTTGTAGTGATAAAATATTAACATTACATGGACCCTATAGGCTTAATATTAGAAATTCAATATGGAGAGAAGTCCGACAAAATAAACACATGTCGTGCATATTTAACACTCAGCATAGCGTTAAATCGTTATTTTTCGTACAATTTTCATTACAAGTGATTAAAAATTACACCTTGCATGTCTAACGTTCGGAAATGGTCTCATACCATTCAAACTTTCAGTATTCATTTAATATGAAAAAATATTATATTTTCCGATTTTTTCTTCGAAAACCATAAAAAACGGAAATCGTTTTCATATAACGACAATTACAGCGATGAATGGTAAAGAGTCTTAAATCGATTGCTTTTTCAAAAAACACTTCGCCTTCCGGGCGAGACCAAATTGTATCAAAATTTCTTGAAAAGCGCGAGAACACACGCATAGATTATAGGCATAGACAGACGGATAGACAGGCTTAAATCGATTTAACATATACACCGAAACGAACTTAATACACTCTTACCGCTAAGGGTAAAAAGAGCAAGCAACCAAATTCACCCATTTTACAAATCATGTCAAGCAACGTTGGATTCAATTATTGTATTAGGCTTATTGATGGTCCTATAGCCAAAGTAATTTTGGGCGCTCCATTTTCATAGCGTTAAAAAACGTCATTTTGAAATTTTTCTTTTTTGAGATGAAACAAAACGTAATAGAACAATAATGTTCGAGGAAGCATTCGAGCAAGCATATCTTCAAGCATTTAAAAAAAAAAAATAGTTTTGAAAAATACTAAAAAAATAAAACACCGAAGCCATTTTCGCTGGAAAAATATAATGTGAGGCGCTCTACGGCACGTGGAGTATCTGGTACTAATTTGAAATAGAAAAAGAACAAAATCGCAGCATTCACCAGTGTCTAGCTGGAGAGATACACGGCGAGTTTAAAAACGTTGAGTTTTTGTGATTGTTGGTTCAATTTTCGATTTAAAAAAAAATTCAATTATTTTGTAATAAGTAAGAAATGCTTCACGGAATATTTCCTTCTTCATTTTTTGATATGTTATTTTAAAGTTCTGAGAAATCACCCTTCGACAAAAGAAGACATACATTGGTTTTTACAATACACTTTTAAATAATTTTTGCCGGTAGCTGGTAATCGCAGGACTATAAAGCTGTCCTTTATACTTTACATGCTGCAAAAATGGAAAGAGAAAAATAAAACGGTATACTTTTCACGAACAGTAGCCGAACTCATAATCAAGACTACAAACTTCATCTGAAACTTTTCCGGGGCGCAGACTTCTTTCAAATCACTTTCAGCTTTATATCCTTTCACCGGTCGTCTTGAAGAAGCTACACGAAACTATTTTTTTTTTGTTAGAAATGGTTTTTAAAGAATTATTTTAGTAACTTAGAGAAGTTCGAAATCATCAAGGTAAAAGATTGCGCCGAAACATCCCAAGAGGAGTTCATTTCGGAGCACTTGTGGAAAAGTTTGAAATTTCACCGAAAAAATTTCTATTATTTAATGAACTTCTTCCCCTTACTCGAAAAGGTCAGAATCTGATTGATAAATGTACAGGGGTGCTCCCTCGTATTATAATCGTCGTAAAGACTTTTAATGCTTTGAGCTTTTCAGACAAATGCAAAATCTTTCGCATCAAGCTTTTTGAAGTCGGACTCTCACCCAGATAATAGTTCCAATTGTTGACCTAGTCTTTCAAATTTTTCAAAAAAGACGGACGAAATAGACGCACTCTGCGTTTTCCACTACACATCAATGTAGCCAAAGCATAAATTTCATCAAAAAAAAAAAAAATCCTTTATCTACGCTTGGGAACACGGGTAGTTATTTCGTGTAGCAAAACCAGCTAATCAATAACTCCTTTAATCTACTTAAAGAAAAAACACACTACTAACACTAGAATTAACGCAGCTTCCTTAGAAACTTAAGGAAGAAAAGCAAAAATTGTTATCGATTGATTCAAAACAGCAACAACAAGATAGAAATCAAAAAAACAATATACGCTTGGCTCACACTCTTCTTTGCTCTTCTTCGTCTTCTTAAAATGCATCGATAATTGAGTAAAGCCTATCATAGACCTGCCTTTGTTACAATATTTGTACAAATCAATAAATTACTCAATTGAACCATCAGCTCCTTAACGATGAAAACTTCACCGAATTTCATAATAATGTATGAAAACTTCGTGATCAGGTTGTTTAAATCATACTCGCGTCCAAGCGAGCAAGATTCTTTATTAAAGAAGATGAACTGTTTGGCTTAACCTTGGACGGAAAATCAATAATGCGATGTGGTATCTGTTACCAAGGCAGGAGGATAATCAATTAATTTTAAATATGAATCAATTGAAACAATAATTTTCATAATAACAATTTATTGTTAATTGTTTGGAAATCCTTACTAAACTCGATCCGCATGGATAGCCGAATAGGTAAGAATTCCGACGGTCAAGTCCGTATTCACGGGTTCAAATGCATGTACGGTAGAATTTAGTTTGTTCATAGCTTTAAAGAGTACTCAGTCGGTAACGGCATAACCCTTATCGATTGGGCTCAAATCCAAAGGCGTTGACTACCATTTCTCTATCTCTTTCGATTTCCTCACTTTTTTCTGACCGTCACCTTGTTACAGGAACAGGCGACATTTCCTGAGTGATTGGTCATGTTAAAAAAAAAAAGAAGAAAATTCAAATATGGGCTGAATTGAAATTACCTTCGTCTGTGAATGTCTGGAGATGACATTAGGCGCAAAGGAATTGAGTTTTTAGAAGTTTCTATGGTGTTCGACTTTTATGTTACTTTTAAATGAATATGCGACAAATACAAATAATTGGTACACTAAGCTTACCAACGCCTCTCCAACTTTCAATAAGATATCTATTGGCAATTTTGCAAAGTGGAAGGAATAAATTACTATTTCACTACGAAGAAAATTTGCCAGCTTCGAAAACACAGTTAAAGATGCAGTTTATAGCGCTGTTGAGCTTTGTCGCTTATTTTGTGCAAATGCAGAAAGCAAACATCTTACTAAAGACGCTGCGTATTCTTAAAGAATATTAGCTACCAAAAAGCCTTCCAGCGCCGTCTATCATATAGACCTCGTAAACAGCACCACAAACCTAGCGACTTCCATCGGTCAACATCTACAAGTTTCTTTACTGCATCCCGAATTTCTTATAAACGATAGTTTTAGATGACGATGTCGTATTGGTCCATCTTTACCGACAGTATTTCTCTTTTTGCATATGAAACGGATTGCACTTTTTAACCTATCATCCAACACGTCCCAATTATCTGATGCTGACGAGATATATATTCTATCTACAGTGGCATTTGAAATACGTGTAACATAGTTGGTAAGGAAAAATGACTGTATCTATATCATGGGAAGGGTCAATTGTTTTTATGTGACCCCAACACCGCGACACTTTGTCATCCAGCCTTTGCTACGTATAATCGCCAATTAGACTTATAAGGTATCCCGCTGTTTTAATACGCAATGTTTTCTGAGTTGGAATGCATTCTTGCAAAGACAATTATTAACAAGGAAGCTCCGAAAGTTCGTTTCTCTAAAATCTAGCAATCGTCGACTGGCAGTGATCGAACAAAAGTTTTCGTTAAAAAGTTTCATCTAACACTTTCGTATTAGATAGTCTCATTGATGGACGTTGTTAAATGTCGACGATCACTTCATTAAACAATTTAAAATTTTCTTCTACGCTTTCTATATATATATATGTTACCGTTACTCATCATGTATTCATTTTCTATTCGTAAGTGACAAAATCCAATTAAATTGCATTTAAATTTCCACCTTTCATCCTTCCGCTGCTTTATCTTCAATTTCGTTTAATTCTTCGAAAAAAAAAAAAAAAATCTCCCCTCCCCCCCTATGTTTGCAGTGCACCAAAAAAGACAGTTGAATAAATGCGATGCGTGTATATATCTTTTCCGATGTACTTATAGATGATATGTAATGGTAGTGGTAGTAGTAACTCACGCGTTGATCCGTTTTAATTTAAAGGTATTTAAGGCAATCCATCATAACTGCTATGATGTGCAACTTGATATGAGTTACACAATCTGCTGGGCAATCGTTTTGTGTTTTGTTGTTCTAGAGAAAGAAAGAGTGAAGAAGCACCCTGCCGAGCATTATATTGTATAGCCACAAGGGACCAATCGAATTTCACAACAACAGCAATAGCAACAATACTGTGCCGTCTTCACAACAGCTTCAGCATTAAAGAATCACTTTCGTTTTCCTCATCATGTATCCATATATACAAAGCGAAGCAAGCGCGAGTTGTGTGAATTCGAGCTTTTTTTGCAGCTGATTGTATAATGTGTACAAATCTGCGTCTCAGTGTGTGTGTGTATGTGTGTGTGCATTTGTGTGTTTGTATGTGTAAGTGTATGTATATATGTGCACAGACTTTTGATTAAATGGTACACTATTGAAGTTTGCTGTTATTGTTGCTCGTTCTGGTCTCTTTTTTTTTTATTTGACATTAGTGGCCCTTGACTGACTGGCTGACTGATTGAATACACGCTTGAATAAGTGACTGAGCAACGAAGGAAGCGATTTTGATGGTGTTGCCGATTGCAATAGTGGTGGTTGACGTTTCGCACTGTTTGTAATTGTTAAGGAAAGTCAATGTTGTTGTTGTTGATATTATTATTATTATTATTATTATTATTATTATTATTATTATAGTCTATTGATGTTCGTGGCAGTGGTGGTGGTGGTGGTGGTGATGGTTGTGGTGGTGGTGGTGGTGGTGGTGGTGGTGTAATAAAGCGATGTTAGTAAGCGGTTCATTTGCGGCCTTATGATGAGTAAAACTTAGCGCGCTTGACTTCAAACACTTGCAGGCAATTGTGTATTTTGAGTCAAACAGAAGGCGGAACTCGAAGCCGAAAAGTGAAGTTACATTGCACATGAATATACCCAGGCAAGCAATAACACTGTGTGAGGGGTGACTAAATCCCCTTGTGCATGCGTTGCGTGCGTAACATACCCTCCTTTCGTTTTCATTAGCATGCGTTCTAATAGTACCACAGCAAAACACGTTGACAAAACAAGTCTTCTGTCTGTCCTTCGTATTATCATTTAGCCGGGGGTTTAAGGCCTAAGGCTGTTAAGGCTGGCTGCCTGATCGACCGACGCTGTTGGTCTTAAAACGATGATTAGGTTGTTATTTTTAATTTGCTCATTGATACTAATGTTCCTGCATTGTTGTCGCATTGCTGGATCCATACGTACATGTAAGCTTGAATGTGTATTTATGCATAGTGGCTGTTCATTGTTCTTAGGGTGTTACCGTCACAATGTTGGTGTTGATGTCATTGTTGTTGGCGTTGTCGTTGTCATTGTACGTTCTGCTCAATATCCTTTTGTCTTCCCATAGTACTAACAAGCTTTTTGTGTGATTATTTTGTGTTTTGCCTTTGCTTTGTTACCCGCCTGCTTGAGTGGCTGCCTGCCTGTCTTCCTACAATCATTCTTTGATTGCTTCCAAAAACGGAGAGATCTCCGTATGCAAACTAGCTGCAGTTGTTCAACTTTTACCGCGTTGCAAAATAAGACCAGGCATAGGGATGATTACGTGTACATAGAGTAGAGTACGCTTTTCAACGCTTAGATTCAACTAAGCGTAACGTGTTGGCAATTTGTCATCGATTTTGTTATAGTCTTTGCGTATGAATACAAACATATTTATATATATATACATATATATATATACATATATAGCTGGATATAATGATACACAGGCACGCTTATTTATCTTGTACCAGTTGATAGTAGATGCTATAGTATAACTTATTGTAGTATGGTTATCTTATTGCAACGATGCATATACATATTTGTATGTGCGTATGATTGGGTCGATAGCAGTGGTTGTTGTTACTGCTGTTTTTATTGCCACTGGTTATTAGCGTATGTTGAGCAATGACTTGTAACTTTCCGTCTTTCTCTTAATGGTTACAATTAATAAATTGACTTTGAAAAAAGCAAACATTTTCATATTCTTTAATCGCTCAAGTAACAGGCACATAACAAATGTTAAAGTTAGAGTTTCGCATGTATCTTCGGGTTAAATAGATGCGTACAATTATTTGATTCTTATGAAAAGAACAAGAATACAGAAATGCTTTGTTTTGCTCAATACTTGACATTAATTCGAAATGAATAATGCAGAAAATCAATCTTTACCAGATAATACTATCAAACTGTATGAAGCTGTAGTCGAAAGAGAAGAACGAATTTCAAGGGCTACAAGTGCCTTCATATCAAATCATTTCCTTTTTTCCGAATTCGGAAACGATGGTTCGATCTAGATCTAGAGAAACTCTTCGATCAACGAAATGAAGAAATATTTATTTCCAGTAACTTGGTGAGGTCGTTGGTATTAATATTCTCTGGCTCTCTGCACTGGAAAATAAATATATTGTAAATATTTATAGATGAAAAAAAAATCAATCCATCATCACTTCGTTACCCCTTATATCCCTAGAGTCGTAAATTTTCGAAATTACAAAATCTGATTGGATAGTCGAAGCAGAACTCCATAGCAGGCATATTTGTGCGGAAATGTTGATTCATTTGCTTGCAATTTTAAAACTTAGTCTAATATTTATATCTCTTAAGCGTAAAAAATTATTCCGCACTCATACTATTCGATTGATGTGTGATTATATAATTGGGCTATTCGAAGAAACGGCCTTGTGAATAGTCTGCCTAATTAGACGCAAAGGTTACATAAGTGCACCGTACATACCCAAACCATATTCCATCTGCGAACAATTTGCTGAGCATCGTGTTATCCTTCTTAGGGATAATATCATTACACTATGTATAAAATTCGAAAACCCTTTCCGAAACATTATTTTTACTTAAACCTCCGGACTAAAGCATAAAACGTTCATAGCAATACTCTATAATTAAGCGTCTATTTGATCTGTCAATATGAGTTACTGAGCGTGAAACTAATTCTATTTATAATTTTTCCACAGGAAGAAGAAGTTGATGGTAGAAAATATTTTCTTCAAAGCATTTCGCAACAGTACTTGCATATTTTGTGCATCTGTTTGTCATAAGTATGAATTCCATACTTTGGCGATCGTTCGAAACACCGCCCGGTGAAAACAGTCAGTTAATTTTGGGAACTATATACATTTTGGGTAGAGCGGCAAGATTAGCGTGTCCCAGTTCAGTTCTGATCCTGAACCGACGGGTTATCATGTTTCTGTATCAATTGTTAGTGTTGAGTTTCCGTAGTAACGATCTGGTTTGGTAGAGATCTTAAAACACTACATTCAATAAAAATGCAACCCCCGGTCAATATTTGTCTTCCGCAATGCATTTAAAGGTTTACCTCTAACTATGGGTATTTGGTCTTTAGATGTTGTAAAGCATTCATTTTTCTTCATCTTTAACCACTTAGCAACATTATTCATCGAGTTAAGCTAAAAAAGAAATGGGTACGCGTTTAGTCTCATTTTCATTCCATAGACGGAGCTTGATCTATGCAAAGCTCCTAACAACTGCGTTAAACAGATTTCAACAGGCTTCGAGATGCCGTTTGATAATTGCCGACTGGCAAAGACATATCGTCTTTTCAGAAAATCGATGGATGATAATAAGTGTCTATGAAGTTAAATTTGTATTTAAAAGTAAACTTTATTTTAAGCAAACATTTAAGCGAAAATGAGCTATAATTACAAATTTCTAAGTTCCATCCTTTATATCTAGACCTATCCGCGCACGTACGCATACATTTATATATATATACGAAATATATATTTACGAAACATTTCATAAACTCTATAAATCCGGTAACCAAGTTGTTAAAGTTATAAAAATAACTTAAGCTTTAATCACTTTTAAATGAAGACATTCATTGTCTGAAATGCGATGACGACAACGATGCCGACAGCAACAATACCAAGAGCAGGAGGAGCAGCAGCAGCAGCAGCACCAGCAGCAGCAGCGGTAGTAGCAATAACAATACAACAAAAGCACGCGAACATACATTTTTATGGGTTGCCACACATTTTATTTAAATTTATTATAATGAATACAAGTTGAATGAATGCGCGGGAATTTTTCTTCGGAACAATTCCAAAAATATATATATATATATATATGCGAAGGAACAGTTAAAAAAAGGGTTGATGTAATAATAGTGATGATGATAGAAAGGAAGGGTTGCAGTTTTTATTATTGCGGTATGTGAATGGTGGTAGTGTTGCTGTTGAAGGTGAAGGTGACTTTGAAATTGTTGGTGTAACGGTGTTAATTTTTCCGCAGACAAGTGTTATATTTCCGGCTCGTGTAACGAGTAAATTAAATGATTAACATTTTCTTGTGTTTAGAAAAGGTTAACAGGAATTTTTTAAGCGTAGGAAAGAGTTGCAAGTAAAAAAAAAAAAAAATCATTAATGAATTTGTTATGGTTTCGCATTTAAAGCGAAAGATTTAATGGATATACTTTAATTTATTACGCATATATGCAAAAAAGCAATTAATCCAATATTAGGTGAAATCATAAAGAGATTTTTTAAGGAACATCACATCTCGTCAGTGTACTAACTAACATTCAAGCATTCGATTTGAAACTGTTAACTATGGTGTCTCATAAATATGTAGAACACAAGAAACTTGAAAATAGCGACAGGACTATGGCGCGCAATTTTCATGTATTTCTGTATTGGTTCATATGTATACAGTTTAAACATTCTGTGTAAATGGAAGTGTGTGAGACTTTTATGCTCATTTGTATTCCAGACGAGCTGTCACACAACGTACGATGTCTTGCATTTTAACGAATGTTTACTAAAGAGGGGTAAACAAAAGTTTATACGTACACATACATATATATATATATATATATATATATATATATGTTTCTCATAACAAAAAGTTTACCTTAAACACTTTAGAAAAATGCAATAAAATACTTTAAGAAAGCGAAAAAATTACAGAAACCACACCAAAAAAAAGTTCGATAGTCACTTAAGGAGAAGAGAACAGCAACGGGGAAATAAAACTTAAGCCCTTGGGGATATTTTTGTGTGCCATTTTAAAGTTTTTTTTTTTTTTATTTATTTCTATTTTTTTGCTGGTTTTTTTTTTTTTACAATTTTAACGATAAGAGTGGGTGTCAAGGGGGGGGTGTAAAGAAATATTGGCGCCGGCGCTTTATTAACAACCCTCAAATGAAACAGTGAGCAGAAATTTAATATTTCATTTAGCGTACTATTGTTCGAACACTTTAAATTACATTAAATTTAAATTCAATTAACTGAAAAATGAGTCATTTTTTGATATGTTTTTTTTTTTTTATTTTTATTTTTATTTTTTTTTTAAGATTTAATGCATACAATTACAACTGTGGCAACTCTGTTGTTTTCAATGCCAATTTGAGTATTTTAATGCAATCAGCTGTTTTATGACAACGATGTTTGAATTTAATATGCAAAGGTCGTGCCTTGCATGTGTTAATTGTAATAAGTGTTGGCGTTGAGGACAATATCAATGCGTAATAAAACAACTATACGACACTAAAGGATTTGTAATAAATCGTAAATCCAAGAGGGTTCTGAATCTATGTTTGTCTTATGCACTTTCTCTTCTACGAAACCCGAAAAAAAAAGGAAAGACGAATCTTTTGAAGCAATTTCCTTTAATTAATCCCTTAAATGCTAATCCATAGCATAGTTGATATGAATGCTAGAAGGTATTGACAAAGCGAAGTTCAACAGATTTCAATTCCAGTTATGTTCTGAAGTATTTGTATGAGCCAAGAAAATCATCCTACATCTTACAATGTCTTTTGGCCTGTAGTGGCCCTACTACTTACTACACTTAACGATCGATTAATGGAATCAATTGTTTTTGTTGGCACCATTCTGTATTATACTCACCAAATGATACCAGGTATAGTAAGGATTCGACGGATTTGCCTGATAATTTCTTACAACTTGAATTATCATAGCGTATCCAGTGATTACCTCTTTTTGCTTTCCTTTGAATTAAACATTAAAAATAACACTTTCCGCAAAGAGTGTTTTGTTGACGTATCACGCGTCTTATGTAATCATCAAAAACTATTGCCTTCATTGTTTAGCTAAATACTTTTAGCGTAAAGCCTAATGTCGCACTTTCACATACTCAATAAGGTCTCCTTTAAAACCTTTACAATATTTGTACATGTAATAATAGCGAAAACAATTACTTACGTACATCACATAAAATAATATATGCAAGTGTTGTTAGATGCTTGCGTTAATTTCAATAGGCGACTTCTACAGGTAAAAATGATAAAGAAGTGTGAAATACCAGTGTACATAATCATCAAATTCGATGATTTTAATCTTTCTCTATCTAAAATAATGGAGCCTTTCATTTAATATTATTGAGTTACTCGGGGCTCGAAATTCCATTTTTGACTTTCATTACTTCTGTTTGTTGCGATTTGAGGAAATCTGCTACCGAAGCCCATTGTATCCTCAGCATATCCTAATTGCCTGTTTCGATTTCAACGGTCTAAATGTGTTGATTCTGTTATCATTGACAAAGAACGCTCTGCAGAACCAAAGAAACTCGAAGAGTTTGAATGGCGAGCCTCATTGAACGAAAACGCAGCCTAAACTCTGATACAAAATGCGCTCAGCAATTGTTTCTAGATGTTTAAGCGATGCGATTGGAACGGTCAAAAAAAAGGGGCATTGCCATATGAATTAACTGAAAATGCTATTTCGCACCGTTCCAGCATCGCGGTTTATTGCTAGCCAAGCAAAAAAGAAGAGTTTTCTGTGACGTCTTGGGAACGGCGCTGAAATGTGGATGTACTGCGACAATCTCGAGCGCAAAAAGTCCAGAGTTTGCCCAGGAGAGCCGTTCATATCGACACCGAAGCGGAATATCGAAGGCGATAAAGTTTTGCTGTGCATATGCTCAGATCGTAAGGTTTAGTGTGTTATGAGCTCCTAAACCCGATTAGAAGTATTACTGTAGATGTCTATTGACGTCTATTAAATAAATTGAACGATGTATTGCTGTAAAAAAGACCGGCGATAGCGGCTAAAATGGCTACCATATGAATTGACCGAAAACGCCATTGTAGCCACTTGTTTCGATCGTTGTCAAGCAGTTGTAGCTCGTGCAGGAAGCTGTTTGCGGTACAGCGTACTCAGCAGACATGGCGGTTTCTGATTACCACTCATTCAGATCGATGAAATATGGCTTGGCTGGTACGCGGCTCCGGAAAGTTGAAAAAGTGAGAAAATGGGTTGATGATTGGATCGCTGCCAAATCAATATAAGTTCTTTCGATACGATATCGAATATTTTGACTAATATATATTCTAACAATTTTTCTCAATAAATGCCTTTTTTTAAGTGAAAAAATGACCAAAATGAAATGAAGCAACCGCCCAATAATAATGCGTCACTGCAAATAATGCATTTATTCTGTTCTCTTCAAAGGAAATCGTACCTATCTACCCGCCTAACTATTTACCTACCTATCTGCAAAAATACTTACGCCACCCAATGACCAAGACAAGTCGTTTTATAGGATGATCAAAAATTTCAGCTCTTTCAGTGAAATTTCTTTAACGCGTGCAGCCGTCCCAAAAGGGAACGACATGTTTGGAAACTGGAAAAGAGTAAATGAAGCCATATTAGGCGAGAAAGCTGGGTCTTTAATCACAGAGCTTCTTGCGTAATGGTACCTTTTTATAGTTTTCCATTACTTTGCTTTCCAAAGTATTATTTCGAATACTGGGAACACGGGTCAAGGGATATAGTCTAACCTTAAGCTAACCTGGACTTATACGGAGATTGTCGGGAAACAACTTTTTTAACTTGTCGACGCTTTTGTCGTCCATAGCCCGCAAAGGTTTCGTTAGCTCTTCTAATATACCCGATTTCCGATTTCTTTTAGTTCTGCTGACATACCGACTGCCGTAGATTTCTCGCAGCAATGGATGTAGCAAACGGCATTTCAAAATCGAAAAGCGCTCACAATCATTAACCTTAAGCATACAGAACGAGAAGGGTTGCTAGCGTGGTAATTCATTGTAGTGCTAACTAACTCAAGGCAGTAAAAAAATATTGTGGCAGCATGGCATGCTGCATGCAAATCTTTAAAATACTAAATCCTACATATCCTGAATACCTAATATCCTAATATCCTAAATACATGCGTAAAAGTTTATGTGCATTTAGTGTTTCAGGTTACAGGTTGCTTTCTTAGTAGTACCACTCGTCTACGAGTCATGAAAGGAGTCAACCAAGCTGACAACAGATAGACCAAAGATTTAATTCAACAAAGTGTAAGCCCACAACTCTCTATACAAACGCAAAATATTTGCTATTCTTACAAATTCGCTCAAATTTCTATTGCTGTGATTGAGAGAATTTGCTAAGAATGCTCTACGCTATTCAAAAACGACATCTTCCGTGCCCTGTTAAACATCGCAATCTTTCTACAATTTCAAGAAAACAAGAAATTACTCTCATCGAGGAGATGGTATATTGAGTCTAGGTTCGCGGTTATCAATGATTTTTTTTAGGACGCATGTAGCTGCGTTACAAAGTTTTTAAACCCACCACCGAAGAATATGAATACATTTATTTTGTCAAAAAGACTTTTGCAACACCTAGTAGGTGCCTTCAGAGATCCAAGAAAGTGTGTACATTCTTGGCTACCATCAAATTTCAAATCGATTTAAGCATGTCCGCATTGTCGTTCGTGTAGTGTGGGTAGTGAATAGTCTCCGGACTGCAAAAACGAAGCTGTCGGCTTCAAATTCGGCAAGAATGTTGGAAGTTGTTGCATGCAGGTTGATATTGAAAATGGAGAACATCGGTTAAAATGCAATATAAAGTTAGAAAGCATCCCTAGTTTCTCGTTTTTTTTTTTTAATTTTTTTTATTTACTCCTAAACTACAATAGACAAACAACACCAATTTCTTGAACAAAAGTGGAAAGGTCAGTATTCTAGAGTATGGAAATTTATTCAGTTTTTTTTTTTTTTTTTTTTTTTTTTTTTTTTTTTGATCACTTTTATAGCAAAGATGATGGGTAATAAAGAAGCGACCATAGCTGAAAGTGATTTTCTTACTTGTTACTATGTGCACATGATTGCCATTATTTAAAGGCAATCAGAAAAAAGGCGCTAAAGCAGAAAAGGCAAACGCCTCCAATTGAGCGATATATTATGCAAGCAGCAAACGCAAAAATAAAATGAAAATAAAATGGAAACAAGGGCAAGGTTACGTTCATACATTCACTTCTTTATTCAGTCATTTAGTCAATTAGTCAGTTATTCAAAAGAAGGCAGAGAAAGAAACATAGATGTGCAAACTAGTTTATTATTAATAGAGAAAACAAAAATAATAATAATAATAATAATAATAAACCATTAAAAGTTCATAAACAAACTTTTCATTTCCTGTAATATTTTAAAATTTTTTTTTATTCAGGCAATTTCCAGTTCCAAAGAAACACTTTGTATTATCGTAAATGCGGCGTAACTTCGGCTAACTTCACTTGATCATTGCATAAAACTCCTTTTTTTTTCCTGAGCTCAGTTGGAAATTCCAGAGCGGGTATAAATGAACGTGGTTCACTCACAATCACCTCTCGAATAGGAAAAATTAATTTGAAATATATATAATAGACATTAGCCTAAAACTTGTTATAAATATTTCCCAGAATCGGTCGAAATTTCAAGACAACTTCAATGCTGCGTTTATCAAAAATGTAATTCAAAATGATTTCAGCATCTTTATTTGCTTCGCCTATATTTGGTATATGACCTTTGTTTTGAAAAAATTCAAAGTTTATTTATTTATATAAATTCAAGGACGCAAGCATCGAATTTCACACATCTCCCAATTATATATAGTATGACGAGGTCGAGAACACAATATTTGCTAGTATGAGAAAGCTTAAATAAAACACAGGGTGTTACAAAATTCCGCCAAGAATAAATAATTGATAAATAATTTTGTTTAAAATTATAAATATTTTATCAATTCGTAAGTATAAAGGGCAGGACTATGTACAGAGCACTATATCGGCTAAATTGCATTCAAGACGTTGCTGGCACATGATAATAAAGTATTCGATGGGCGTTTTGTGTAAATCAGGCTGAATTTTATTGATCTCGTTGATAAGGCATTCACTTTTCTTCTTGAAAACGTAGCTGGTCGGAGAGCCGTTTGTGTAAAGCTTAGACTGTCATGACATCTGAGCCGGATCTTGTTCAACGCACGCCTCGCTCACATGTGACCACCATTAACTGTTATTGCCCAATCAATCGCATTTTCAGAGAAAAGTCGCCCAATAATTACTCCAGCCCAGAATATTCAACAAATAAATATTTTCTAAGACAATATCACCAAAGACGATTTCATTTGATTGGACTTTAGCTGCCAAACCTGCATTATTTGTAATATATTGCTCAACAATGAAAACGTTTTCTACTATCTTGTAGCGCTCCAATTTCAATAAAAATACTATATTCCTAGCGTTATTTTCTTGTGGGACAATCTTATAAACATATAAAGAAAAGGTTAAGAAGGAAACGTTTCAAACATTATAGAAACGTTGCTTTGTATATGCTACATATGGTACATTAAGGGTACATGAGGGTTCATTGTGTGGATGCGTGTAACTCGCAAAAAGACTTAAAATATGTCCACCTTTTATTGCACCAATTGATTTCGAAACACTTCCTGAATCGATCTAAATTTGCCTCTGAATGGACGGAGGCATCTTGAATTTTTTTTTAAACCGAAATGCTGCAATTTTTTGAAATATTTTGATGAAATTAGGCAGATTAAAAAAGAAAATCCTTCACATCGAAGTACTTTTACAAACAGTGAAAAAATTTAATGACTAAACATGATCGTCTGAAATTGTTTCGAAACTTTCACTTCTATTGAATATGAATACGAATATGAATATGAGCTTTATACACTTCCCTTTGAACGCAGCTCTTGATGAAATTTGTAGAAATCGAGTAAATTACAGATTTATATTAATTTTCTTCTTTGTTTTTTTTTTAACGTTCTATATTAAATTTTTTATACATATTTATACATATTTAAATTTATTTATATAGTTTAATATTAAATAAATCTTACATATAAAATTAAGTATAAGAAATTTGATTTTATTTTGCAATGACTTTTTAGAAATAAATAATAAATATTTTTATTTAACAATAATCGGTAGTAAAGCAATGTTTAAAAAGAAACTCAAGGTTAATGAAAACTTTGAAATAAAGAGACTTAGGAAAAACAATATGAACTATGTTCTAAGCACACGCACAGGACCACGCTTGCATATATGATCGTATACGTAGGAACACGTAAAATCACTTTAAATTATTTATTATTAATTTAATGTATAATCAATGTATATGAATGAAGCAATACAAACAATAACATACACACTTAGAAGAATTTCTCTTACGAGGTTAATGGGCATACAGAAACCAGAGAATTTACATTTGCTAAGCACAGTGTATAATGTATATACACTACACTGTATGTATCGATGGCGGAAAAATTTTATATATATATATATATGTATATACATACATACATACATACTATATGTACATATACTATATATGCATATATATATATATACATATATATTTATTTAAACATGTCTTTCTCTCTCTCTCTCTCATTGTGTGTGTGTGTGTCCATGCGTACGTATGCTTGTACATTTGGATACATGTGTAGCTGAATATGATTTATTTTTACATACTATATAATAAATTTAATAGTATATACGCAAAAATGCACAAACTTACTTACACGTAAATACATACGCATATGTATATTACATACACGCACGCATATCAAATACATAAACTATACTGTGATTGTTTTTACCTATAATTTTTATTTGTTATTTGCCTGACAAAAATGAATTGAATATTACTTATAATAAAATGGTAATCAGTAAGATAAATCTACATAGTGAGTAAATACATATATATATACATAACATGCATACATTTATACATATATGTATAATAAAAAAAAAATAAATAAATAAATAACAGTAACAACCTGCAACAACGTTATGGGGGTGGTTGGTTGGTTGGTCAATATAAGAAACAACAATAAAATGGTATCCTTTAATATTACATGATATATGTAAATGTATATATATATATATATATATATATGTATATATATATACAATTTGCGTATATAAGTTTATTTGTAGTATTTGTTTACCAAGTGCTTTACACTTATTGTATATCGTGTAACATACAGAGAGAGAGACAATGCTGAAAATTGTAGAACTTCCACTCCCCAATTAGTGAGAATGAAACCATCACATACGACAACAAGAACAACAACGATGCTAACAGCGAAAACATTTACAAAAATATCTGTATTTTATTAATGCTGGAGTGAACAGAAAATTTTTGGAGGCAGTCGGGGATCCATAAGCCACATAAACTGCGTAACAAATTCAGACAGAGTTGCCCCGGCAACAGGACTCAACGCACGCGCGTTATTTCAAAGATATACGTGTTGGTTTTTTCTTTTCTTTTTTATTCAAAAACGTAGTTAGTCATCCATTTTGTAGATGGCAATACAATCAGCCATATTCACGTATGTGCAATGAAATGAAACAGACAAACAAACAAACAAACAAACAAACAAATGAAATTATTTTTGTATATATAGATCCTTGTGTATGTACGTATGCATATACATATATATATATTTATGCTTTGTATGTATGACAATTAGTTTCATATAAAATTAATAAAAACACGTATCAAACGTTATTAAGGACAGCACACCGCCAAGGCACAGGAACTTAAGAATTTTAAAGCATACAACAAAAACTATATTCCTTCCATGGCGATTCCTTATTACCTGTCCTGGATACATTAAAATTAACTTGATTTCTCTTTTATTGTAATTGTAGATGTAGGCGTAGTAGATCGATTGAAATCATATTTAAGTAAATTGGATGCATATTCCATTTGTTGATCATCGATAGGCTGTAGGCTATATGGCGAACGCATTTTTAAATCTAAAATTTGTTTTCGAATACCTTTTCGCATTACCTTTTTAAGTGGAACGAGATCTACTCTCAACAGATCAAATTGATATTTAATGACAAGCTCTGCAAGTATTCCGCAAAGTATATATGTTATTATAGTATGCTAAGACAATTATTGCGTTATTGAGATTGGGAAGAGGCGTAACATGAGCGATCAAAGAGTCGGCCACGAATAATCTTGATTGGAATAGCCAAACATATCTTTAACTGCTTGATTTTTACGTACAACAAATAGCTTACTAATGGTTTTCATACTTTCAACCGTCGTTGGTGCTCCAAGCCTTTAAGGACCTTGCTTTAGAATTTTCTTATTTTTCCAATGGTTGAATACATAAATATGTATGCTTGTAAATTTATTTCGTTAGCATTTTTTAAATCAAATATTTTTATTTAAATTACTTTAACTCACATATACTTAAGTACATACTCAAATATCCGAATCGTATGGAAATGTACAGTGTTTTGGAAGAAAATATTCCTTGTTCATTTAGGTCTTACGACTAACGTCTCGTCACCTCTTTCGGATATTCTAAGCAATTTATAAAATTGTTTCCGTATATGCAAATAGACGAAAACGTATTTTGAAAATGATGGCCGAAAATAATTGCTGAACAAAAAACATTGAAAAAACGTAACATTCCCTATAGAATAATAACTGTTATATCCTTTACAGGTTTACATTTTAGAGTTTCAAGATATAGAAATTCGAGTGCAATACATATACATGAGCAGTAGCGCTCAGGCTAAGTCTAGAAAACCTCGAATGCGTACAGTGAAGTAGTTCGTGAATTGCGAAAGCAGGTCCAACATTTTCGACATCTTGAATTTCGTCGTAAGCTTGGCTTGGTTCTGCTTATGTACAGGTATCTCCAGAAAAAGCTTGTCTAGCAGATAAGTCCCTTAATAGGAATGCTGGTGTTTATTAGTGTTCTCATCCACTCATCCTGGAATTGTCCGAAGAACGTACACAAATATTACTCCTCTCTACCTTTAATCTTCCCTGACTGCCACCGTGCCTACATGTATAGCAGCGAACACACGATTAGCTTTCAACTACAAAAAAAAAAAAAAAAAAAACAAACAAAAACATTTTCTATTCAGAATTGTTACGCTCAACGCCAAGTAATGTTGTTATCCCGTATGTAATTTTAAAACATACGCCTTCAAGATCGAAAAAGTGTACGTATTACTGACCAACCAACAATTTTGAGTTAATGTCTGTCCATCAGTTCGTTTTTATTCATTAGAAGTCGCCTTTCTAGATGTGCGAGGATTTTAAATTTGTTGAAGAAATCTTAATATTAAAAACTATGCTTTACAGTGTATATTGAATATCATTTGCCAACGCCCTCAATTTAGGCAAATGTTCGCACCAATATATATATGAAAATCGGAAAATATTTCGATAATTGAAAGTAAGCTCAACAACTTCATTTTTACATTTCCGTTTAGGACTTTCTTTCCAAAAATTTGTAAAAATTTTTCTATCGGCCGTGAGGTACATCTTACATTTTTATATGCTACAGGCGTAGTTGTGCGCAGATCATGTGCATTTTCAAATCACGGATAGTCAAAGCACGAACGAATAGATGGAAGGAGAAACGGTATCATAACCATTCGCATGAGTAGCCGAGTAGGTAAGATCCCACTGATTATCAAGTCAGTGTTCGCGGCTTTTAATTTTAAATACGGTAGATTATACCTTAGTCGTAGACACAGAGAACGCATATCACTCACTACATTCGGGCATATACCCACCAATCTATGGCCACGATTTCATTGCCCCTTGTGATTGGCTATATTGAAAAGAAAAAGTCACAACCTTTACTCTATACCCTGCGAGGAAAAGATATGAAATAATCGCGCTTGTTCGGTAAGTGTTTCCTTATGCTTACGATAAGCATGTACATTTGTCCCAACATTTTAACCGAGAAGAGACTGTAAAAAGTTTTCTATTTGGATGAGTAATCGATCATTAGATGATTGTGAGCTCAGTCCATTTTATACTCCGTTTAAAGGAAACTTTTTGAGATGATCAAAATATTTTCGCAAATTACGTCAAAACAATTCGTGGATGCGTTCGACAATATTTTTTTTTTATGAAATTTCGAAATGAATATAGTGCCATATCGATTTCCTGATTTCATATATAACATTAAAATATAAAATACGCATTACATATATCATAAAATTAATGTATTCTTGATCAATGCCGTAGTAAATATATTTTGTTCACACTATTAAGCGCGCAAAGAATTGAGATAATGTAACGAGGTTTGACGCATAGATTATTATTGGTTCAATGCTTCTAATTTTTATGTAAAGAGTTAAATGGAATTTTATTATAATACTTGTTAAAGCACTTTACCACAACTATAAGGTCCGAATGTTGTTTTCAAATTTTTCGACCAAGAAAGAAGTCGCTTTTATTTTATTTCGAAATTTTAATTGCATTCAAAACACTGTGCGTACAGTGCAAAAAATAGCTTTATAAATAAACTTAACAACGGACAAATAAAATTGTATCATACAGGCATGCAACAGTACAAACAAACAAATACCCATATACACGCGCAAATGAATATAACAAACCCACTGAAATCCCCAACAGCAACGTAGTAACAACAACAATTGCAAACTCATATACATACATAAATATTGTCTGTGATAAGCATTTGTTTTTGTCATAAATCTCATTTTATGATGAATTGATATGAATACCATGAAACACAGATATTTAAATATATATACGCATACGCACACATCTATATATATATATATATATATATATATATATAAATATATATATATATAAACGTTTAAATATTCATAGATACACGTATTATTTAATACATTTGTGGTTATGATTGTGCATGTGTGAGAGTGTGTCCGTGCGATTGTATTTTATGCCGGAAGGGCATCAGTAACAGAAAATCAGCATAACGGTAGTGTGCGAGCACAAATACGGCAAAAGAGAGTAAAGAAACTGAGTCTTGAAACAACAACAAAAAATACAATAAAGAGCTATCGACCATTTTATTATGCCATATGCAAAATGTGGTCAGCAACCTATAGCTAGACATACACACACACACGCACAGATACAAATACACACATTAGTATCGAAATATGTGTGATTGCATCGTTGCGATATCCATCCGACCGGTGTGTCTATGTGTAGCTTAGTCGTATAGTGGAGTTTCCTTTTCTGATGCGTGCCCACATCCAAACGTACATCTAATACCAGGTTGAAATATGAAAAAAGCAACATCCTGTAGATTGTGTCCATGTTTTTATATATATATATAGTTTACTCTCTGATAGGTTTGTTTTTGTCTTCTCCTTTATTTATTTATTTATTATTTTATTTATTTTTTTTTTTTTTCTGTTACAAAATTAAAAATTAAATTGAATTTCAATCTCAACCATTGATAACAACAGAAATGTTATGGAATTTGTGGTATTTTACTGACTGTTGCAGAGCAACTATTCATTTCATTCAAAGTGTACATGCATGCGAGAGCGTGTGAAAATGAATTTTAACAATTTTTTTTCTTTTTACAACTTTTAACGTAAGTTTCCTCACAAAGTAACCAAAGCATTTATGATATTATGTTTTGCGATTACAGTTATCCGACTGATTTCTCTTTCGTATTTTTTCAAACCTTCTGTTCCCTTCCTTCCATCACCCTCTCTCTCTCTCTCTCTCTATCACTCTCTTTCTTTCTCTCTCTCTCTCTCTCTCTCTCTCTCTCTCTCTCTCTCTCTCTCT
>NW_023998415.1:13238221-13246949 GCF_014805625.2 Glossina fuscipes | reverse complement strand
TCTCTCTCTCTCTCTCTCTCTCTCTCTCTCTCTCTCTCTCTCTCTCTCTGTGTCTATCTCTATACATCTATGTGTCTGCTTTCTTCTACAAATCGCTTTAAAATACTTTCTTATGAAAAGTTTATCTGCTGCAAACTTTCACCTGTTGTTTTCTTCTGCTAAGCTTTAAAAAAACTAAGATCAAAAACTTTAAAATTGTCGTTGAAAAAACTAAAATTCAAAACTGGGATTTTCCTTTTTTTTATTCGTTGCTGCCAGCCACGGTGCAATAATTCACAGACACGAAAGCACGGAGAGACTATTGTCTCCCACCAAATAGAACGTTTTTTGCAAAGTTCTTGTAATGACAAGGTGTAATATATGCCAATGCACCAGTGCCGGCTTCAATTGCAAAACGAAAAAGGGGCTAAAAAAAAATAAATAAATAAAAATCGGTACAGGCGTCATCGCAGAAAAAAGATGACAAAAACAAAGTGAAAAAAATTTAACCTCATCTCAGTCAGAGTCAGTTGCTTTCACTCCTTTGGACAAAAAGCACTTTGAAGTCAACTGATAAGGTTTGTGTTTTGCTTATAGCACAACTAATATGGGTTACGGTTAAGATCTAAGCAAAGGATCATCGCCCTGTATCGGTCCTGTTCGCCAATAATAATAACAATAAGTAAACTTTCATTGCGTTACTTAGGCTGCACTAAAGACAAACGAATAAATTTCGTCGTAACGGCAAAGGTCTACTTGTAAGTAGGGCGAGTCTGGTTTAATGTGCTAAAACCTAAAATAGTGAAAATCCACAAGTTTACTTGAGAGCCCCATTGCCTGATACGTTAACCTTCTGAGAACGGCCGATCCAATTCTTCTTCCATGGATCCATCTCTCGCTCTTGTTACTGAATGTATTATATTCAACCGTATTTAAGTCATAAAAAATAAGAAATTTAGACCTTAGTACTGAGCCTTAGATATAAACAGTTATAAACAGGTGTAGTCAAATATATGTAAATGAATGAATAAATAAACGATTGATTTCCTTTGTATGAAAAATATTCAATAAAATGTTTTGCTTTGTGTGAAAAGACGAGACATTAGCTTTGAACTTTTCTTCATATTTCATTCATTCCGTTTTATCTTGAAACTTGCGAGCTTCTTAAGAGTAATTTATAAATTCTCAAAGTGTGTGTCTCTGAAGTGACTATTGCTCAAGAACTGCAAAAGTCGAGGAAGTAATTTCCTTTCGTTTCTTAAAGGACTCAAATAGATTAATTTAAGTCAAGTGCTTGTAGCGGGCGATAATCGGGAAAGTCATATACTCCTAGTAATATAAATATTGAATTTTGTGTAACCTGCGGGTATTTGGATAAAAAAGTTCAATTTTCGCGAGTATCATTCCCATTTCTTTTTTCCCGCAAATTTTTTAGTAGAGCTTTGGTGTTGTTGCTGCATTTGTCAAATACAGAATCGTGCGGTTTTCATCCTTTTTCATCTTGCGAAATTACAACGAAACAGATAAGAAAATAGTTAGCTTTATAGCGGAGCTGATGATTATTTTCGAATATTTAATCGTGCATTTCTTATTGCTTCGAATGGTGGCAGAAGCTCCGCGCCACCATTCGAATTGCTTTCACCTATTCACAAGTCGTTTCGGTGAAGTTGCACGTTAACTTAGCTTCGTTACGTAATAGTACGTTAGTTTTAAAGTTCAGAAATGATTTTTGAAGAACACTTTCCGTGTATTAGAGAAGTTAGAAGCTAACATGTAAGAAGTTAGGGTAAAAAAACTTTCCTGCAGGCATTAACTCGTCACAGCCGGCTTTTTTGTAGCGAAGAAGTGAAAGAAGTTCGTTTAACGCATCTATTAGCCCAAAAAAAAAAAAATTTTTTTCTAAAAATTTTATATCTTTTTTTATACCCGTTTTTATACGCTACACCACTTTTGTTACAAAGGCATACGAAGTTTATGCGGATGTATACAAGAGCCAGAAAAACTTGAGATAGTTCCACCTTTTGTTATGCTGATCGATTCAAAATAAATATCCAAGTCGACATAAGCTTGTCTATTCGTCGGTATATCGGTCCGTTTTGCTTTCTTGTCTCCAACTTACAGGCCGCAATTTTTTGAGAAATTTTGATGAGATTTGGTATATCGACGACCTTATAATCTAACTCTCCATTGTAAACAGAATTTAAATGAATAACTGCAGGATCGTGTAGGGTATTTAATGGTATGCCTTAGCCCATCATAATGTTAAACATAATATCACAAGCTGCTTATAATGTTTTTCCATTTCCAAATTAGATTCCTAGTCTGAGGTTTGACTATTATAAAGAATAAATAATAAAATTCATACATTCGCACGTAAACACGACAGAAGTCAAGTTTTCCACGCAATATTGGATATATAAGAATGTATATATTTCATTCAAGGATCTAATTAATACACGCATGCTAAGAGAATAACAGGTTGAATCAATCTAAAGAATATCGTAGTTAACATAAAATAGCCGAAGGATGCAAGGGTCGCTATGCAAACAAGGCAAGTAGGACACAAGAATTCGATTTTTTTAATGAACCAATTAATTAATTATTAACCTCAGTCCGGCCATAATATATGATAATAAGAGCTTGAGATTTTATTGGATATTCTGAATGAAGTTCGGAGATTGTGATCATACTATATATGATTTTACATACAGATATACGTAATTTTGGTCTTAAAGAAATATAGCTTATGGCTAAGAGTTTGCTTTCGATTCTCCATTTCTCGTTATGGGCAGCAACGTCTATGAATCTAAATTCGCTAAACACTATGTATATTGCCGTCTTTGAGGATGGTAGTGGCTCACAGTAAAAATATGTTTACAAAACCGCACTTACACCAAGTTGTTACTCTCAACTTGCTTAAGAGCGTGTGTGCGTAATAATGTTTTATGCACTATATAGATGCATACTTCTTCTATGTTTGTATTATATATACATATCTATATATATATATATATACGTGTTTGTGCGTGCATTTGGGTTTGTGCAACCCTGTTAAAGCTCTTTGTACAAATTCAGAGTTATTTTATATGTAAGTATGTGTAAATTTGCATAAATGCTGAATTGTCGACGCAAATCAACTTCAAATTGGTTCAGTCTCTCTCTCTCTCTCGCTCTATATATATATATATATATATATATATACATATATATATATGAAAGCTGAGTAAAAACATTTATCAAAATTTTGTTAAATTTGTATTATACTCTATGGTGTGCCATGTTTAAGGCTGAGAGTGTACGAATATTCAAAATTAAATTTGTAATTCTTTTAAAATATTATAAAAATTTTAGCTAAAAAATATAAAGTTGTCCATTCAACAATCCACCCATTTCGGGAAACTACCTAAGGCAACGAGTTTTATGAAATTTTAAAAAACAACCTGATCCTTCAATATCGAAGGATACCTTTAACGGTCTCAACAATTTTTCAAAATTTTAAAAAAGTTTTTCAAGCAAACATCATTGCGCATGTGAATGCAATCTGATCAAGAGTTTTGATTACAGTCTACAGTCATATGTTGCCGAATCTAAATTTTAGATAATTTTGAAATATATTGAATGTACAGGAATTCAAAATTCATGCATCATGAATGCTTAACTAAGTTTACTGCTAAAATATGAGATTAAATAAAATTCGTTCATTTACCAGTACTTTTATTAGCATTTAGCCGTATTTCTTAGTGAACTCATAAACCAATACACATCGATTCTAACTGCGCGTTTAAATATCTTTCTCGCTTGCCCCATTTTTTCAACATAAAACAATTTTTCTTACATTTCTATTACACAACAAGAACAAATATATTTACGTATTTGGATTATGTGATGGAATTCTATATAAATAACTGCACATTAGTAGCATTGCGGAGAGGGGGGAGAGGTGAAAAACATTAAAAGAAACCAATGGTGTTGCATTGTTATACACGATAGTTTATAGTAGTTATAGTTCTGATTTCGTTTGATAATCCTAATAATTCATTTAATGACTGTAATAATACAGTAAAGAAATGTTGAAAAAATAATAAACTACAGTTTACGATGTCAAATTTGTGGAATTTATTGCGACAAGTAAGAAAGAAACCAAGCCAGTCAGCAGCCCCCTCAATGGGAAATGCAAAACACTATCACAGACTCTGACCGTAGTTAGTGTTTTAAGTGAAATTTTGAATGCATATCGCTACTGGACGGTGGACGGTCAAAGAAATTTATAATTTTAGGTCGATGACAGTCGCGATCAATCTTGGCGTTTGATATAGAATCATCAATCTTCATCTCCTTTCCTATATACACTACTTGATAATTTTTGCGTATTTCGCTTTAAAGGCCTTTCAATATCATGTGCATTTCGAGCGCAATCGAATGTGAACTCTATGTGAAGTATATTTCATTGGCTTCTTCATTTTTATTATATCGCGAATGATATAATTAGAGTAATTACAAAAATTGGGGATAATGATGTGGATGGAAGGCATAAAGACAAAGCAATTGATAGATGAAAAGACTTGAATATACGGATTAAATGGGTCAGAATCTTCAGTTTCTTTTGACATATCGATTGTACGGCAATCCACAATATAGTCGTACGTCGTATATAGATCCGAAGAGAATAGCGATCTTTACGATCGCTCCACTCATTTCATTTTATATTAATATGCGCTATGCGCATGACATGCTCCCATGTCAACAAAATATTGAACTATGAGGAGCAAACAAATATTGCGACAGTGCACGCGTGTTAGTAATAATCTTAAGTAAATTTCTCATATCAATTATTATCAATTTTTGAGGGCAATTGAGCAAATTGTGAAATCTCTTGCGTATGACAATCAAAACGCAAAAAGAGTGAAATGATTAAAACGACTTTTTGCAATCAAAGTCCCGTCTATATCCATAATTGCGTTGCATTTCGACTAAAATAAGAAAATTACAATCAAATAAACGAAATATTTTCGATGGAAAAATTTGAAAACGCAGACCGACAATTTAGAATAATTCAGTGTTTCTTCCCATATCCGTAGTTATTTAGTTTCGGATATTACAAACAGAATCAGGAATCTTGAAAATGCTATATATATATATATATATATTTGCCGTTACTAGTTTAGCTTTCTTCTTCCTCAAGTTTTCCTGCATATTAATGCAATAGTTTGAAGTAAACCCTGTTAGCCGTAAATCTATGATTGTGCGGTGATACTTTAAGAGGCTGTGGAACTGATGACTCCCATCGCATGCGTGCGTATTCACTTAGGTACGTATATATATATATATATATATATATATATATATATATATATTTGCATACTCAATAGATCAACAACAAGTTATATATATTTGTGTGGTATATGTGAGTATGTATGAGCGGCTGATTTTAGAAAACTTTGGTAAATGAACAAAAATACGTTTTCAATGTCCGTTTGTACGTAAAACTCACAGTAAAATTATGCAAATTTCGTTACACAAACTCTCTTCTTTTTTTTTTGCGTGAACCATTCAAAAGCAAAATGACAGACAGTAAACATACAAAGGCAGGCATAGATGCACACGCATACGCATACGTACTCACAAGCAAATAAACAGACAGCCTTTTATGACAAAATAGCAAAACATATGCGGTATACAAGTACAAGTGCGAATGTATGTACATATGTACTTTCAATACATGCCTTATGTAGATATGATATCATTTGTCTCTGGAAATAAGTAGTCTGGTTTGTGTCCATTAGGTTTAGTGAAAAAATCATTGCGTTGTTTTCGCAATACATACATAGGATGCTCTGTATATATATATATATATGTATATATATATATGCATATATCAACACAATCATGAATATGCACAGACACACATACGCACAGGCACACATACGCATACACACACATACATATATAAATATATATATGTATATAAATATATATGGAGTAAATACATGTATGCCTGTGTTTATGTGCGCATTTATGTCGTCCGATGAACAAACGACCAACATCATCCAAAAATGAAGAGCAAAGCTTTCATTAATGTAACAATGTTTAAATTACTGTCGTCTTCATCAACATCATCAGCAATATCATCATCACCGCATAACACACACAATTACGATTACAAATACATATCCTTTCATACACCCATGTATTACGTATATAAATATACGTTTATACGTAC
The DNA here is from genome assembly GCF_014805625.2 of Glossina fuscipes. NCBI lineage: Eukaryota > Metazoa > Arthropoda > Insecta > Diptera > Glossinidae > Glossina > Glossina fuscipes. The sequence goes on along the minus strand of NW_023998415.1, from coordinate 13,240,750 downwards.
GCATATATATATATATATATATATGTATTTATTTATATGTAAATGTGCGTGTATGCATAATTCTATCAATGTATAGAGTGTAATGCTTAAATTTGTTTATATTTCCTAAATATTTTTTCGCAAACACTATTCTTAAAGTCTTTGAGTATTTTTGAGGAGAAAAATGTTTTTTTTTTTTCGGATTTCTATTACTTTTTGTAATATTTTCTGATTTTATGTTCATGCCTTTATCGCTTTGTTTTCATCTGTATGTGTAAGATTTCGCATCGTTTTATATGAAATATTTCTGTCGCTCTGCTTTGGCTTTAATGTCTTTTGCCATTGTTGTCGTTTGTTATATTTGTTGTATTAAAATTATTTTGTTTCATTCCTTTTTTCTTTTTTTTTTTTTTTTTTTTGTCTTCTCCGTTTTCTACTTTATATGTTTGCTAATATGTGCGTCGTTTGTTTTTTTTTTGTTTTTTTCATTGTTGTTATTGTTGGTGTTATTTTATTTTTATGTTTTACGCTTTAAAATGTAGACTATATGCATATTCATGCCCCAAAGTCAAACTAAAGGTTTATTTTTTGTTTTTGTATGTTTGTTTTTTTTTTTTTTTTGTTTTTTTTATTATTTCCATTCTGTTTGGTTGGATATTGTGTTCTCGACTATATGGTTCACTTCAGTTGTACTGTTTGGCTTTTCTTTTTGTTTAGCTTTTTCTGTTTTCCTTCCTTTTTTTTTTTTTGTTTTTTTATTTTTTATTCATTTTTTTTTTTTTTTTATTGAACTCGCAAAGCGTATAAGTTCAGAATATGCTAAGTTAAGCACTTTGTTGGTAACGAAATACGAATATTGGATAACTTCATCAAAAAGAAGTCGTCATAATGTACGTTTTTTTTATAAAAAAAAAAAAAAAATATTCCTTAATATGCTCTTAAAGAAAATCATTTTCCCTCATTAGATATAGAATTGACATAGAAATCCGTTTCGGAAATCCTCAAACGCTTTGGCCATGTCAACAATCCCATGCCCATCTATACGCCTAATTGTTTTTTAGGCATTTGCTAGTCTGTCGATCTGCCTGTGCACTGTATAGAACATATAACGGTTTGCAAGTCCACTTAAAAACTAAAAATTCTTCAAAAATGTAAATCGAAAAATTTCGAATACCTAAGTTTGCCTAGCGATATATGAATAAAATTTTATATATATAAATAAAATTTTATAAAACTACTTTATTTGTTTATTAAGTTTTTCCGTATTCCGTATTTACGCAATGCATAGACAAGAAACGCTTTCAAACGTATATTAATAAATCTACATGCGCCGTGAAGCCCTTGTTCGATTAGATTTATTTTTTTGTACTTGGAAATGCCCCAAAGTATATTTGCTTGACTGGCATACGATTTACCTATGTCGGTCTGTAAGTCCATTTGTGTTTTCGCTGAAATTTCATGATCGAAGAAAATTTTTTTAAAAAGTGAAACTTGACTTATGGATTCTCGGTTTTCGGCTAGTAATGGTAATAAAATAATTTGAATTTAACCACTTCCTATAGTAGTTAAACGCTGAACTAAATGTAAAACAATGGAAATTTTTTAATATCATTGCGGATTACATGCAAGATATAATAGATATTCATGCAAGAATTTGGTGTAAATATTATTAAATCCTAATGTGATGATAGCCTGAGGCAAGTAAAGGTCAAAGTAAGTATCGGAAGAAGCGTTGCAATTATTGAGTTGGGTGAACTGTGGATTCGTCCCAAGTTGAGGGTAACTTTCGTAGTGGTTAGCTTTATATAATTTATTCAATTTAAAACAGTATAAAGTACAGCGATTATGTATGAGCTGTGATGGTGGCTTTAAGTTTCTTTTTCCTATTTTTTTTTTTTTTTTTTTTTTAATTTTCCACTTTTTTTTTTTTTTTTTTTTTTTTTTTTTTTTTTTTTTTTTTTTTTTGACGTCTGTAAAAGCAATTACTTTAAAGTCCTTGTATGCTTCTTTTTTTTTGTGTTGGATTAGTTAAAGAAGCAATTGAAGCCTGGAAGACATTAGACAGCTTGCTTTAGAAAACTACGATTATCGATTATTACTATTATGATCATTATAATTAATTTAACCAGAGAATTAAATTTAAAGATTAGAGGCTTAAAGAACTTGTATCTCAGGCTATTGGCATTATTGAAAACTTTACCGCATTCAAAATTTGAGCCTACGATCATTGAGTTGTTCGTCGAAATCCTTAGGCGAATCGCGATTATCTAATCCAACAACTCGAATCCAAACTTCAAGAGCAAAGTAAGTAAGTAAACAAACGGGAAAAAATTAGGTCCATTTTTTACATTTACTTTAAAAGTTGACTTACTGTCCAACATTAATTAATTAGAACCTCTGGCTTCTTCAGCTTAAATGATGATAACAAAAATAGCATCTTGGACACCAGAACAGAAACAGAAAACGCACTTTAGCCGATATTGTTCATTTACTATGATCAATGCAGAGAGAGAGAGAGAGAGAGAGAGAGAGAGAGAGAGAGAGAGAGAG
>NW_023998415.1:13207718-13238211 GCF_014805625.2 Glossina fuscipes | reverse complement strand
AGAGAGAGAGAGAGAGAGAGAGAGAGAGAGAGAGAGAGAGAGAGAGTATTCTGACTTTTCGAATCGATTTTTCATCGACGACCTCATAAGTTATATATAGTGCACTTCGCATTGAATCGTGGATTTGATAGAATTTGATATAAGAACTAGAATATGGTTTAACAAAATATAATGTTTTTACCCATCGTGGACTAAAAAGTTCGCCTCTCGTTTACAATTGTTAACGATATACGTAGGAAATTCGGACAATATAATGAGGGTTAAAAAGTATTAAGTCGGATAATAGAGATAATATCATTTTTTATAATGTGTTGATTAATAAATGTATAAATTCGTACCGGCTGAAGGTTGCATAATTTTAATGGCACTAAATATGTAATTAAAAGTATGTTTTTATTTTTTACATTATTTTCTCAAATAAATTAAGTTAAATGTGCGTTTGAGTATGCTATGATATAGATATATGATATATTTCTTTTTATAATGGATCACATTGTAATAAGATCTTTACTGACACATTTTTGTAATATTATGAAAAATAATCTTCGAACGGTGTGCTTTCGCTTACATAGCACGCTACGTTACCATACTGCGTCTGTCATACGAACAAATGACAATTAATTGTTTTTTTTTTTTTTTTTTTTTTTTTTTTTTGCAAACAAAAAGGAAGTAATTATTGAATGATCTTAAATTTTTGTTTTCGCTTTTTATCTCAACTGCCGATATCTTTTAGATAAGCGTTAAAACTGATGTGAAACTTTTTCGCTCCCATTAGCTATCATTGCGAGAACGTCGCCGATATAAAAACAAGATGCGCTGTCTACTTAAAAGGAAAAATGCTTGCGTTAATCATTTCAAAAGAAGAGAATCACAGAAGACATCATATTGAATATCGTTTAATTTGCTAACATGGACAGCCCCTATCTCATTACTTGCTAATTTATCATTTATTTAACTATCGTTGGTCGATGTTAGCTGAAAATGTTTGAATTATTTGATCTTAAAACGTAGCGACGGACATGTAAAGTTATTGTATTATCGTTGAAAAATACTGAAAATGAAATGAAATATTTACCAAAAAAAATTTCCAATTCTCCGCGACATAAAAACCTCTGGCTTATTTAAGTAAATTCACAGGTCGCGCACATTCTCTTTAGTGCTAATACATTATGAAATGAAATTCGTTAATTTATTCAATAACCTATTGCACTTCAATGCAAACACAGAAAAACTTTTCTTGTGTCATGCACGCTAGTATTTTCTTACAGAGAGGAAAACATTCTCACCTACGAACTTCTAAAGACGAAAAAACCAAAAAAAAAAAAAAATAAATAAATAAATAAGTTTCTGCAACCGTATTCACTTGTAATTTTCAACGGAATTCCATGCATTTCAACAATAAATAAGAAAAAAGAAATAAATATGTAAAGCAAAGAGAAAATGAAACGAAAACAATTAAATTTAAAATTACACCTGTAGTTAATTGTGTCTTGTTTTTTTTTTTTTTTTTTTTTTTTTGCATTTTTGGCGGCAGAATGATTTTTGTCGGCTTATATAGTGTTTTCTTTCCTTATGAAAGAACGACATGTTGTTATGGTCAGTGGCTTCCGTGAACCAAATGATTATGAGTTATCCGCACTAATCGAGCACCTTATAATCAGGAATATAAGGAAAAGATAGTAACTGCAACAGGAGTAATAGTACCAAATTGAAAAACTATGCAAACGTATATTTCGAGCAACGAAAAATAAACATAAAACAGAGAAACGCTCACACACACACACACAAACACTCTGGCACCGGCCCCGATACAGACTCAAGGAATTATATGCACGACAATCATGGATATTAAAACGCCCCAGGCGGACAAAAGACATAAACAATGCACCGTCCAAACCTGCACAATACGCAGTCACAATAAAAGTATATATATATATATATATACTATATATATATATATATATATATATATATATATACTATATATATATATATATATGTGTACACATAGAGATAACGCGAGTAGGAAATAAACAAAAGTCAAATATATATACAAAGGCATACATACGTAAATCCTCCTGGCAGAACTCGGAAAGCGGGCTGGCAAATGAATGCTTACAGGACATGCACGCTATGCAAGCATTGCTCGCAAGTCTTAAAAAAAAAAAAAAAAAAAAGGAAAAAAAAAGAAAAGTAATTCATTCAGGTGAAAACCAGCAGCAGCAGCAACAACAACAGCAGCAATAACAACAATAGCAATTGTTGCTCAACAATGCAAAAAAAGCAATGCAGAAACAAAAAATCCGGTAAAAAACTAAAAGAAATAAAAATTTCTGTTTTCCTTTCTTTTTTTATTTATTCAATAACAAGGAAAGGGAAGAAAGAAACCGTTATCACGAATAACAAAAATAAACCAAATAGTGCTTTGCATTCGCACAGATTCACATTATCCCGTAAAATAGGTCGTCTTCTTGCCAAAATGGCAAAAGCGTACCATAACCAAGCCAAGCCAAATCAGCCGATAACTGCCCTCTATTCCTTTCAAACACCGCACAATTTTATCACGACAAAATTAAACATATATTATGAACTTTTCATACGTTTTTGCCCCAAGACATTTCTAAAACTAGTAATGCCATCTATTGTCAGCCGGCATCTGACAGCAGCCATTTTGTTTTATAGCCATCTCTCTTTTTTTAAGAGCTTCAATGATTCGGCGCTTTATGACGAAAATAGGTAAAAGCCATCATAACATACTTACATTAAGTAAGAAAGCATATTTGTACTCGCTCTAGCAGCAGCAAGCTTAAGCGAACAGCTTGTACAATAGTTGTGCTTCTCCTTCCAGTTAATTTGTGAACAACTTTTTTATTAAGCAGTCGTACTCACTGGAAAGCCAATGGCTAGTAAACGCCTACTTTTCAAATCAACAAAGAGCATTTGTTGCATTTCCAATAAATTGGGGAAAAAGACAAAAGAGTCATTGAAGAGTAAAAACGGAACATTTTTCAATTTTGTGTTGCTTTCGCGTTTATGATATATGGCAATTGGCGTTCATTTCTTTATCACAAACTTGGTTTTTCTATGATTGCAGGCGTTTTGGTGCGTTTTACTGCGTTCCTTGACGTTAACATTCATTTATAGAATTCAGAGTTGCATGCTATTAAATATTATTTCAAAGAACTTTACAAATTATATATAATATAACCCTATAAGTTATATATATCTATTTTTTTGCAAAACTCGAAAAGATAAATAATAAAAAAAAAAAAAACAAAAAAAAATGTAATTCAAAAGAAAACTTTTTCAAGTTAATTTTTACACAAAACTCTAATCTATATATGCATATGTACAGCAAAACAACAAATCTTTTTTCTAAAAATAATTTTTTCGCTTTTGCGATTAGTATTCCTTTCACTGTTTTTTTTTTTTTGTTTTGTTGTTTTTTTTTTTTTTTTTTGTATTTGTATTTGTTGTGCATTTATTTGCGATATTTATAAGTTTTTTAAATAAATTTCTTATTGTTTTGCCTTATCACGCTTCTCCATATTACAATTATATATTCCCTGAACTAATAATTTCATTTACTCGAATACTCAAGTATTTATTAACATAAATTTATTCATTCACTTATTCACTTTTACTTTATTTATTTTTTCAATACATTTTTACTTTATTTTCAATTTTCTTTATTTTTCAATTCTCGCATTCTGGACTATTGCACTTTAAATTCTTTAACTCTTTTCTTTCTTCTTTTTTTTTTTTTATTTTAATAAATTTTATAAATTCTATAATATATAAGCACATAATTGCAATAATACAATAAATTTAGTTGTAAATAACCAATTGATGGTTAACGGGGTTTCGTGAGGCAAACGAAAACTGTACAACATTTCATAATCTATTTATTTCAATCAGATGTAAAGGGCATTTTAGTGAAACCTAGACTTAAATATTTTTTACGTTATCAGATTTGCGATAGCCATCCGCATGCGGTTTATTATAATGAAACTTTAATTTCTGCTAAATATCGAATTAATTCTTGCGAAATTCGATATTCGACGATTTGAACAAAACTGCATAGATCATCTTATCTCGATTAGGCCCTCAAACAAAGTCAATTTAATTCAATCAAATGATCTCCCGATCTGCTCTCGAGTGCAGTTTTAAGCAAACCAAACGAACTGATAAAGAAATATCGTCATAGATGTTGTCGCAAGCTCTGAGTTTTCTTAGATATAAATGTGATTAGAAAAGATTTTCAGTTAGATATGCACTAACAAATCGCTAGAAAGAATTGTCGGCCTTTGATTTTCACATAAGTGGCTTTTAAAGTTCTTTACAATGTCACTTCATGTGACGAATGCTATGCTTATGCATGTATGCCTCAAAATAGATAACAGTCGAACATTCTCAAAGAGCCATGTCCAGCAAGAGCCCTACCTGCGGATAACACTTCAAAGCAAATTGTCAGGTCTGCTCTGTCCTATCCCTGACGGAAGATATACGGACATCTTAGCACAAACAATTCATATTTTGAATGCAGCACCATGCGTTCCTCTTTTAGCATAATTCGCCATGTGTATGTTTGTCTAAAACAACAACTAGCTTAGTCAGCAGTATTCAGTGGCCAAAGAGATAGTCGATGCATTCGAAAGCTAGAGTTTCTGACGATGTTTCTTTTGAAAAATAACGCTTTCCAATGTTAGCAAGTATTTGTTTGTTTTAGCTTTTCATATATTTGTTACTTGCGTATCGGATACGCCTCTGAGCCTCTACTAGACTAGATCACTTACACGACAATGTATAACAAGAATATAAATTCAAATATAAATCAATCAATTTTTCGTTTCTGAAATCACTTTGAGATGAGAATAAAAATTATAGACTTAAAACTTCTTACTCGTCTAATACACTCTGCTCTATGTGAAGTGTTTTTCCGCATGCATCCAATTCTGTTAGTTTTCGTCTCATTTTTCCGTAACATACTTTATCAGCTATATACACTGTCAATTACATAAGCGATGTGGTAAATAAAAAACGCTTGCGTGTACTCGAATCTATTGATCAAAGTTTCTTTCCGCATGTCCGTGCAAAACAATAGACATCAACTGTGTTCTTATCAATCTGCCTAATACGATTGACGTGGACGCCTCACCAGAACTTAAATCGACTTCATCTGCTTACAACTTCGCCAGCCATTTTTCTTAGTTTCGGTTTTCGTGTTTCATCTTAATTTCGATAAACATAATTCTCTTCTAATTATTGATAATAAATGAGTTCTAAGTCCTTCTTCTCTGGAATTAATGGCTATTAACGAAACACTTTGCCATAAACTCGGTTAAATTCTTTAATCACTACAGTCCTCAAAAAAAAAAAAACTGCCAAAGAATTTCACTCATATAACAGTCAAAATTTATTTAAAATTTTTATATATACTTCTTGTAATCTTCTTGTTCAGAATGTCTTCTATGAACATGAGTTGGTAAAATAAAAAATAAAATAAAAAAAAAATTATGATAAAATTTCATGGAGAATATATCCTTCATAATAACGCTGTGAACAATGATGTGAACAGGGAATAAAATCCGATAATTATGTCAATTACGAATTTTTTATAATACCGATATGATATGTTGATATGCGCTACATACATCCACAAATGCAATTTGATAAATGTGAACATTGCTTATAGAGAAAAATTGTTCAAAATTTGTGAAACCCTGAAGCCATCCTAAGTTCCTGCTCATGATGAAATGACGTTAACCCTTCCGACTATATTTTAACACAAAAAAAAAAAAATAAAAATATAAATTGAACAAACGAAAGAAATTCTAAGGTAATATGTGAGTGAGTTCATGTGCATCGTTGAATTTAGGAAAATTTGTGTCCTTCGTCTTGTTTATACGATATGTTTTGATAAAGATTAAAAATGATTACGATATAAGGAGAAACATGTTCTAAATAGCTTAAGATAAAAGATGATCCATAAAGAAATCGGATATTGCGCATCGGATATTGTCGTCAATGATGTCGATTTAAATGCCATTTCTCATTCCGAGTACTTACTGTCTAAAATAAACAGAAATCTTCCACGGCGAGTATCAAGGCATTATCGATTACTTACTATATAAGTCGCTAGAAAAGATAGAGAAAAACTATGGCCACAATGATCTTATGATCAATGATATATTGTGAAAACAATAGAAGGCGAATTATAACTTGACATGAGCGCTTGTGTCATAAAATCAATGATTGTTAAATAGTTGAATGAACATAGTGTAATGTAATGCTCTCTATCCGTCATTATTAGTGAGCAGCTAAACCAGGTCGTAGCTGCCAGTTGCTGAGAGCACATTTCGGTTCACGCTCTACATGTTAAACAGAGATAGTCGGAACGGCGGGTGAATGGGTGGCCGTTAAATCGATCATTTTTATAGTTTTTAGAAAAACCTTTTTGGCAAATGAGTAAGAAAAACTGTGTGCGAAACACATCGCGTAGGAACTTGTAATTAACATAAAAGAGAAAAAATTTCCTTACACAGATGGACCCGCGTATATTAACTTAAAGTAGGGAAAAATTAATATCCACTTAAGGAGAATATACAGTTCACTTTCGTTGTTAGTTGTAAGCAACAAAAAATTCTTTTTAATCGCCAACAATTCAACGGCAACCATTATATGTGCAGATATAGTTTTACTATTCGACAAAAAAAAAATATATATATATATACCAGACTTTTGCTGCTAAATACACAAATAGGCAAATTGGATGAAATTGGGTCAAGGCGTACAAATACCGTTTAATATCTTGTCCATTATTATACAAACTTTCCTTAAGAATAGCGTCATTGAAATGATTCGGCCATACATTCTGTGGAAAAAAGCGAAATATTGTTACATTATCTTACAACGCATTCAACAGTTAGTTATAAAAGCTAATATTTACTTTGGTAAAACATTTTGTTCTTTTATAAAGAAAGGGCATCCAACAACAATACAGTGCAACAATACAACTCACCGCATAATCGGTGATAATCGATTTCTATTTCTTTCCTTCGTCGATTACGTTAAGATGGTCATAATCTATACTATATATATGGTTATAGTATATATATAGTTATAGTATTATATATATATATTTTTTTTTTATCTCATAGATTTTGATATACAAGAAAATCGACACTCTCGCTTAAAAAAAAAAAAAAAAAAAAGAAGAAAAAACTTGCTGTTCAACTGTACCTGATATGCATATCGTATCATCCAGCAACGGCAAAAATTATAACGAAAATTAAAGAAATAAAATATTTTAATGAAATACAATAAGACTTTGCATTAACCTCGCGTTGTCCTATTGAGCGTGGCGGATTTACCTTGCTTGCAGTTGGTTCACCTCGCCTTCGTTTGACAACTAAACGTCAACACTATTAAGAAATTTACAATTCTACAAAAAAAAAAAATAAAAAAATAAAAAAAAATAAAAATAAAATAAATAAAAAAAATAAAAAAAAAATAACCAACCGAAGCAAGAAATCAAGAATGAAGAGAAAGAATATCTTATAAAAAATTCACTTGAGCTCTGTATTCCATTGTAGTGCCTCAAATATATGCGATAAATACACACACGCAAACATATACGCACAAACGCAACATATGTATATACAGTAAGGGGGAAAAGATTGCTCACACAAAATTTGATTAGGCTCTCTGATGACATCCTGTATCGCAACTTGCTACAAAAAATTTACTACTTTTTGCAGGACCAACAATAAATAATTATTTATTTATTTATTTATTTATTATTTACTGCCGAATTACGTAGCGCAGAAGAACACATCGATCAGAACCAACAGGAAAGTTTAAAGTAAACAATTTGCAATATTTTTAAGCTTATAGCATAAAGAAGCGGACACAAGTCAAAATATAATTATATATGCAATTACTATAATATTTGGTTTACCGTATTGAGATTTGAACCGACGGTGAACAACGTCTTCGCAGTTGCGAGTCTTTACAATTAAATGAACGAATTTCTATTTTACCCATATAGTTATTGTCCACTTATTTAATGAACTATCTATGCATAAGACTTTATCAAATCATTGTTATGATATATTATATAGAGGATGAGATAAATAGTGGTCAGAGGTTATCGAACAAAGTCGATATTATATCATATTTCGTTTAAAATAAATTCATTTTATTGTCTAATGTATATTTTTAAGTTCTATTTATTATTAATAAACTAAAAACCGTCTGCTGATTCATTATAAGATTAATTGTGAAAAGCAAATAAAGATAGACGGCCGTCCAAAAAAGACAAAATATTTGTGATTCATATATCACTTTTCGCGCGACTTTTAAAAGTGTCCAAGTATTATTCTTATTCAATACGAAAATTGCAAAATAGTTTAGTTTTTTTTTTTCACATCACTAAATTCTTTTTTGAAATGTGTGATTGATTGTTTGATTTGGTTTGAATGCGAGGTTCAAAAAATCGTTGACCACAGGAAATGCATGTTTGCATGGATTGTGAAGTGGGTTTGTATGTATATGTATGCGCATGTGCATAGATTGTTAGGCCGATGATCTTCTTTTAGAAACAATTTAGTTTAAAGCTTTCATTGATATTTAACAATTGCTTTGTGCATTTCTTAAATATGAACTTTAAGTACCGCTATCCTCATGAATTATTAACCAATAGAGAGAAAATCGAATTTATGCGTCGCGGTGAATCAATGTGGCTTAAAAACGTTATTGTATATATATATACACATATAAATATATATATATATATATATATATCTTTGACGATATTGTGAAAAGTAAAAACAGTTTCTCTTAAACGTAACGGCACGAAAAAAGACAATGCGATCATTGATCATTTCACTTGTAACATTCATATCCGTACAATTTACACATATCGTAATACCTGATGAGCATTTCGAAATTTCAAGTTCATTTAAATAATTAGCAACATTTTTATCCTTACCGATGGAATGAAATGTGCACAATGGGACCAGAATTCTTGCACATCTCTTGCGCATAATCACTTTGATATATAACAAAAGCTAATCTTAAGTGTAAATATCTGCCATTGACACCTGCTCTAGAATCTATCGGTTACGCTACCACACATCTCACCTTTGTCTATGCAAGAAGAAAAAAAGAAAAAAGAATAGATTTGTCTAAGGCGAGTTAAAAACTATTGAAACACAGGTGCAATTAAACACTTTACAATGAACCCTAAACGAAATGATTGTGAAACAAATGATCGGAGAAATTCATAATATCGTCGATTAACAAGAACAATTCACTAAGTACACTTTCATGGGAGTATAACTTTACAATACCAAATGATACATTTTTCAAGCACATCTACATCTTCGACATCGCTGACACCGGAGCTGGTCCTGGGAGGTCATTACGAGACCCAAAACATCTGTTTCAATTCGTCAACCCGCCATCACAATATGTCAAGGACCCGCTTGTATCGAAGAATTAATAAAGTTCGGGATGTAAAACTCCGCTAAATAGGAGGGAAAAAAACTCACTAAATACTTTGTCTGTATTTCGATTTAAATATAACCTTTCGTACTAGATCGATAAGTAATAGTAACGAACTTTACGACACAATAATAATTAAAATCTCATTATCTCACATCATTTTTTCTTATCAACGGACGATATTATTATTGTAACACTTTGCTTAGAACAAAAATGAATAAGAAAGCTATTTGCATACTAAATAAAATTTATTGAAACCAATATTAGTGATAAGAGTGAAATCGATGAATAATGAGATATAAGAGGGAACACCGAATTCCCTTAAATCTTCTCTACACAGCATTTCCAAAACATTCATTCATAGCTTGCGTTATACAATTTTTGACTTTTTCATCACTATTTCAAAAACAATCAGAAATCTATCCAATCGATTTGATGTTCAGGCAATGACAAACCAGAGCTGCGTACATTTATCGTATACATGTTCCTATGATTTCCAAATGCAATAAATATTGAAAAAATTCATTTTGAAAGTCTGGCTTTTTATGAAGCTCATTAAGCGTAACTAAAGAAATTTTATCGCTTCAAAAAAAAAAAAAGAAAAGAAAACGACGATGTCTTGCGGTACTGCTAGCAAAATAATAAGCCAACCAAACTCATTTCGTAACTTTGGTCACTGTTGGTCTAGTCACTCAACCGTTCTATCAAAAACAGAAAAAGCAAAAAAAAAAAAACATCAGCCGCCAGGCCGCTCTCTCACAGTGGCATAATAAATTTAATAAGTCTGCTGGTGGTAATGACCATTTTACACAACTCTCGCATATATGTACTTACTCAGTTTTCCCGCTTCGAAACTACAAATTGCAGCCAAACAGCAGTTTAGCCGTGAATGCCACACAGTAGACCAAATACAAGTGATATTAATTTCACTTCGTTTGTATATTTTTGCGCTATTTTAACCATGTGTACGTATGTTGCCTTACACGCTGTATTAAAGATCTGGCGGTAAGATAGCCACGGTCAAGTTCACGCTGGCGTGTCATTAGCATGTAAAAACGGTGCAATGTACTTGCATCTATGTATAATGATCTATAAAAGAAAATAAAAAAAAATTAAAAAATAAAAAAAAGTAAAACAACAATAATGTTACAAAAAAAAAAAGAACCGGTATCTGCAGGTTAAAAACGGTTAACAATTGAAATTGTGTAACGGAGCCCTCGATGTTTATGAAACGTTAAAATATCCCTTTTTTTTACCGCCACCACCGACACTATCACTAAATATGAAGAACAAGGTGCGCAAATTCCTTTACTATCTACTATTCCTGAACCAGTTTTTTTTTTTTTTTTCATTTGACGACGACGACGACGACGACGATAAGCATCTTTATACCTGCACAGGGTAAATGAAGCAAATAAAAATAATGCTATGGATTGAAATGATTAACCGTATAGGCATAAATTCACGTTAGCATTTTCTTTTAATTGAAAATTATAACCTATCCGACCAAAGACCTTCTTTTAAAATTCAATTGATTATCTTTTCATAAAACGCAAAAGTAATAACTGCCATTCAAAAACGTACTTAAAATATCATATTTGACAAACGAAAGTGGACAGGTGAAAATTTGACATAATATTACTTAGCTATTTAATCGCAAATGAATTTTAGAATATTTCGATTTTTAACTTTTACGATTTTCTACTACTGTTTACTAACATAAGGCTTAAGAAACATCATAACGTTTTTGCTGATTTAAAAAAGTTTCCTTGCCTCCTCGTGTGCCATTTTCAATATACGGTTAGTTCATTTACACGTCAAGTTTAATTTTTAAATTTAAAATGTTCGCATCTATGAAACACAATTCAATCCGATGTAGGAATATTTTCTCAACAACAATGTTGAAGATGTTTGTCTGTAAAAGTACATTCACCACCATGGCGATTTTATGCCAGTGAAAATCCCTTCGTTGTTAGATACATCGTCGTAATTTTAATATATATGTAACAAATAAATAACAAATACATATAATTATTGTGTACCAAAAAACGGTACATATGACATGGAAACGGCATCTAGCCATTTACAAGTTAGCAGAAAACTAAGTGCGAAATTATAAAGGACAAGATTGGGGATAGTGTTAGAAATTTTGAAATCTCCCTATCACGGAATCGGCTTTTCTTTGTCTATAGAAAAGCTACTGAATAATTAACCTTTAATATCCAATTGTAGTTTCGAAAAAAAGACCAAATAACTTATTATATTCTCAATGTGAAAGCAAAATAGATCATTGCTTGGCAATATGTATCACATTCAAATAAGATTTACATGTATTTTTGCAACGAGTCGCGCACACAATTTGTCTCTCCTCAATTCATTAAGTCTTCTTCCTCAGCGACAACGATTCTAATTTAACTAAATAGTTTCCTCTATTGTTTTCCATTGCTAGCCGATATTCCATTATTATTGAAATTCTTATAGATTTGGTGATGAAAATTTATTTAATTAAACATTTTAGCAGATTTGTTGTCTATTGAAACGCTAATCAAAAAAAGAAACAATAAAATATTAAAAGTTCTGGCGAATTTTATTTTTCACATTTTCGAAGCAGAAGCTTCACCGAAGTGAAGATAACCAACCCGCCAAGATAGCCCACATATTTTACGATTTTACCCTTTGCTAAGTTATGGTTTATCTCCAAGTAATAAAAAAAACAAATAAAATAAGAATTAAAATGAAAAATATGTTAGAAAGCAAATACATATAAAACAAAGGAAGCCTTTAATATCATTGTAACTCGATTTGTACTTTGCATTGTTTCAGTTAGTAGCAATTAGTAGTAAAAGGCTTACTTTGTTTTATATGTACTTACTTCCTATATATTTTTTTAATTTTAATTCTTATCTTATTATTATTTTATTACATTTAATATGTCGGACACCTTGCTGGGTTATCTTTACTTCGGTTGACTTAGCATAGACTAGAACCAATCGCGATGATAACTGAACTTTTAACAAAAACATATATGTGGTCTACGTACACTAGGCGAACTTCAGATCAGTAAAGTTTCGTGTATCATGCCAGATATAAAATAAGATAAGATTAAGAGGGATTGAGAAAAGACGGCAGTACTTTCAATAGCTAATAAATTCTAACAATGGTTTCATAATATAAACGTTCGAAAGGTATCAACGCTTTTGCCAATGAAATGAAAATACGGGATGAAGAGTTTCATGGTAGAGCTATGCCCTTTCATGCCTTACTCTTTGCAATTTTACAACATGTGCAGTGTAATGCGCACGATTGTGTCTTCGACATATTGGGTAAATATGGCAGACTACAATAGAAATTTTTCGACGAAACAGGATCATGCTGCTGGTCTCGGACAGCAGAGAGGTGTTAAGAATTAAAAAAAAAAATTTTTTCCTTGTGTGGGATATTTTAAAAAATTTAAGCATGTTTTTCTCGTAATAGCGTTTTTTATCACTCTAACAATTTTCAATCTTCTCATTTCTCAGCAATATTATAAAAATAGCTGCCAAGAAATTTTCCCCAACATCCATGAAATTAATTTCAAGCGAAACAAAAAAAAATAAAAATAATCGGTCAACCTTTTTATGGTTGAAATTGAATCAGTGTTTCTCAAATAGTTGTCCGCAATTACATCGTCAACCTAAGAAATGTGTAGATAGGTTTTTTTCGCGCTTTCCGTATGTCTTCAGCGCATCGGTTGCGAAAGTTTTGCACGCAGACGGACGAAGGTTGTGAGCTTCACTACTCAAAAAAACATAATCGCGATTGGATAAAAAACCTCTTAGTTTATTTATGTTGTGTCATATCAATCAATAAAGTTACGGTTTGATATATACATATGAAAATTATATGTATATAGTAATTGTTGACCCGTACGATTGCTACGTGGTATTAAAATTCAAAAAATACGCCTCACGATAAACCATTTGCCCGTTAGGTTACAACTTAAAGTTGTACAAGTGACGCTACGTTTTCGATCGGTATGGATGATTTCCTCTAGTTGCTCTCCACTCGCATGAAAACCCCTTTTTATATTATCTGACTCATTAATGCCTTGTTTTCGCGATTGAACAAACGCAATGAGTACTTCGAACGGAGTTTTCTCATAGACAAATGTTAATGCAAGATGATGGTAAACGGGCTGCCTTTTTTTGCAAAAGTCACTATCATTAATCATGTTTAAGATTAGAAAAGCGCGTACAACTTTGATTTTTGGACTGGTAAGGTTCGCCCGTAACATCTTTTCAAACCAATGATGATAATAAATTGTATTTTTTATTGTTAAAAAGCAACGTTTTTTAATCTAAAAAACCAAATCCAGATTTTTCCATTGTTCTGACAATTAACAGAAGTTAGGTCACTAAAATAACTGTAAGCTGTAAATTAATGGTCGAAATGTTATACAATTTTGGCACATATCGTGTCAGATTAGGCTCATATTAGTCAGAAATCATCAGTGTTGTGCATATATATCGAATCGAAAACTTATTGAGTAAGATGCTATGATCGCGTGAAGTTTAATATTATAATCCTTTTTAAAAAGACCCTCGGATTCGCATGTGTAGATGTGTAGATTATTTCAAATGAGATTATTATGTAGATTATTGCTAATCACTTTTAACCAAATTGAATGTTATATATATTTGAATTGTTGTTTATATTTAAGTTAAACTTAAATAATGTAACATATCTTAAAGTTTGCAAGATTTAATTAATGGAAAAGTAACCGCAAACATTCATGAATTCTTATAACTGTACGCTAATGTTTGTTGTTTTTTAATTGCAAACACTTATTACAAGCTAGTATTTTCTGCAATTATCTATGCAGCTGAAAGCACAAAAACGCATACTTCAGTATAAGAAAGAAAGAAAGAATAAAAGAAAGAAAGGAGCGAAATAAATAAATGAAAAAAAAAAAAAAAAAAATATGAAAAAAACTAAAAGCAAAACACGCGCTCTTCTTCCCACACACACACACACACACACACACACACAATAAGTTATCATTTTGAATATAGTTTCAAAACGTGACATTTCACTTGTTCCATGATAAACTGAAGGAAAAAATTAAATATATAAGAAGAAAAAAAGTTGTTCGAAGACCCACAATAATTAGTAAACTAGATGTCTCTGTTTTACTTTATTTTTTTTATTTTTTTTTTTTTCTTCTTTGGTTATGTTCCTTGTGTTGGGGAGCTCAGATTCAAACAGCATGGATTCAAACCTATTGGCTCCACAATACGAATAGAAATGTAGCTCCATTTTTAAAGGCATGCGTATAACGCAATACTTGCTTTGGTGCCATTATGCATAATATAACGAAGGATTGAATCAAGGCTAGTTGTATACAATACATAAACATCTGAGAAATTTCTCAAATCGGTTTTAATGCTAGGTTTAAGAGGGTTTCTTCCTTTCTTTTTTATTTTTTTTGAATTTTAGCTTAACTTTGCAGACAATTGATTGCGGTGGCTACAAAATTAATGGGTTTTACTTTTTACAACAATTGTCCGTCTGTCGATTTTTCTTTTCTTGTTTTCGACGGTTGTATGTCATGCAAAAAATACTAAAAATTAATTGGTTGCACTTGTCTACGTTAAGTTTCTTGTAATTCATTTTGCTTACCTTTCTAAGTAACTACAACTACATAAACCGTAAATTTATTTGTTTTTGTTTGTAATGCTGCGCTGCCCTGTGGTGTGCAATATAAGCAAAAAATAGAGGGAGTTGTTTGTATGCTCATCATTTCCCATGTAAAAATGATTACAATTAAAATAAACACAAATATGTTATATTTTTGGGTTAAATCGAATTGTTAATACCGTGTTGCCGCTCCATCTATTCCTGCCAAAATACTAAAAGCTGTAATTTGATATCGGATCTTTACAATTATTCGAGTCCCAATCGTGTTTTCGATTCATTCATTGAAACGCGTCAATTAAATCTTTCATTTTCTTTAGCTTTTTAATTGCGCGGAAATATCGGTCGAAAGTCATCACAGATATGTTTTTGTTTTTTTTTTATTTTTTTTTTTTTTTTGCTTCTTTTGAGAACAATTCGCCAATTGAAGGCAACAAATAGATGGACAGACAGTAACTCAATTAGATAATATGTATTCTCTTTTTAGTTACAAACAGATTAATAAGTTGAATGTACACTTTTTAAAATGAATTAGACACCACAACACTACTATAGCGTAAACAACACAGTTGAAAACTGCAAGTGGTGCAAAATTTTTCATGCACAATCTTAAAACAACAACAACAGGGGAAACAGCAGCAGCAACTATCAGAATTGAAACAATAACATTAAATACTGAAACAAATATATATATATGCATATATATATAATGAACTGGCAGCAAACAAATTTTCAGTTGAGCGCCCATGTGGAAAGAGAAGTAAAAAAAAAAAAATAAATAAATAAATAAAAAAAAATCACAATCATACATCGAGTTTTTAGGAAAGCTGTGAGAGATGAATAGACACACTGACAGACAAATGGATGAATGTACGGCAGACGAAACGCACTTGTTACGCCCCAGCTGTACGGTGGATACAAACATGTGAATGAGTAAATAAATGAATGAATGAATGAATAGCTGCAGTAATGGGAACCTAAACAGCTGATTTTTGAAATCCAAACATGGCCGTCATTAAAGCAGAAGCGTAATCTCCTAGAGATTAAAAAAAAAAAAATTATTTCCCAAATCCAGTTAAATGCAGACTCTGTATATTGTTTAAAAATACTAAGAGAACGCTTTTCATATTATGCGCAAAGTATACGTCTCTGTTTACCAAAAAAAAAAAAAAAAAAAAAAAAAAAAAAAAAAAAAAAAAAAAAAAACAGAAACGAAAAAAAAAATGAAAAATGTTTGCATGGAATGAAAACAATGAATTCAGAGTTCATTGAAAGATTTACTTTTCTTTTTCCTTTTTTTCATTTTCTTTTTTTTTTTTTTTTTTTTTTTTATATGAAAAAATAAATCTAAAACGAAACTAAAATTATATTAATGCATTATATTATTTTCAACCAACCACAGGATAACAATGACAAGTTATGAAAGCTGTGCTATGTCTGTGCTTGTATAGGTGGCATGCTTTTTTGAATTATTTATTATTCTACACGATTGGTTGTCTTTGACGAAGTACCACCGTAGCTTGTCACCCTGGTGTGACCGCATTAATTAAAACGCACACATAGTAATCTATTCCCTCCAACTCGACCGGAAGTTTACCTTCATTTGTTTTATTCTCAAATTGCATCATGGCTACTAAGGCATTGCTTTGCACATAGAAATCGTGCAGCAAATGACTATGCAGCGGCTATTTTTACAGGTAATTATTATGATTATCTTTCGCATAAAAAACATAAAAAATAAAAAAATAAAAAAAAAAACATCATCACGTTGTTGTTGGGTTTTGTTATGTATGCTAAAGTAAAGAGAAAAAAAAAAAAAAAAGAAACAACAACCACAAAATAAAAACAGTCTATAATCAATGCGCGGGAAAATCACTATGAAACACGCGATGACATTTCTATGAGAGTGTATGCAATTTTTTTTTTTTCTTTCTTTCGCTTTTTGCTGCTTCTCTTTCGGTTGAACTGATTTATAACTGAGTTCATGAAAAAAAAAAATATATATATATATATATAATCACTAAAATTATTATTAAAATCTTATGTTCAATTTACAACACACACAGCAAAAGCCATTTTTTAAAGAATTTCCGTTTACACATTTTAACTGGAATCGAAGTGGTTGGAGGGGGAGGACACATAAAAAAAAAAAAAAACAAAAACAAAAACAAAAATTTGTACCTGTACAATGTACGTAATGCACATATGAATTAATTCTTTTTACCGTTACTTTTATTACCTGTACTTAACGGTTTTTATAAAGCAATTTATTTTATATTCCGACGCTGCCAGAAATAAAAAATGTATTACAATTGAAAAATTAAAATCAAACAAATCATTTTTAACATTACTGGAAAACTTGCGCTTAATTATATTTTAAAATCAAATAAAAATATCTTAAATAACTATACATATATTGTGCTTTGGGCACTTCTCTTCTCACTCTTATGTAAAAATCAATCGCGATCAATTCAAGTAAGGGTAACTCAAAGTTAGTCGTGAAGATCTACTCAACCGAGTTGAATGCCAATATTCGAACAGATAACAGTAAAACGAGAATTTAAAAAGCGTTGTAAATGTAAGTAAGTAAATGCAAATAATTTTTAAATAGGTCTCTTATTAATTGTACATAGAGCGTACACTGTCCTAAAAATCACAATTCAGCGATACGAACTTGATCTCAGAAGAAGTTGAATAAAAACTTAAAACTGATGAAAGACGGCTTACGTTCTAATGCTTTCCATGGGCGTTCACGGTGTTTAATGTCCGTGCTGAGTGCAGATAGCACATGTTATTGAAATCTTTCCATTAAAATCCAAAACAACTCCTGACAAACTGATTTCATAAAACTGACTCTGACTCCTAAGCAAGCGACCGAAATGGGAAATAATGTTGACCAGTTTCCCACTTGATAACATAACATAAATTTTGAGATAAACTCTATATGGCAGTCTTGAGAATATTTCACTGATGTGTTACATCTACTTATACACGCATACTTACACACTCTGGCGTTTTTATAAATGGTTTTTTGTTTTTTTTTTTTTTTTTGCCAATTTTAAACGGACCATTCGTTTAAGTTAGTTTTTTTTTTAGCTCTTGGAGCGACGAGAGTGAGAGGAAAATGCCACTTCAGCACATGAGCAGATAGGGAAAAAGAGTAGGCCTTCTTAAATCAACGCCACTGTACGAGCTGACCAAAAAATGTATGCCTTATGTAGCGTGTTCCGAAGTGTGCGCAAGATTCGAATTTTACAACGGTGCCGAGTTCCATACATCCCATGAAATAATGCAATTAGTGCATGAGACATTCCATGATCGTGTCCGCCCTCATTTCAGTGATCAGGTTTGCAATACTAAATCGTGTGATTCAATACAATTTGGATTTCTTTTTATAGAATCATTTGACGTTAAAGCCTTACTCCACGGAGCGCACAGTATATGTATCAATATGGTTATGGAAAATGTCGATAATGCGAGAATGCGTGTGCGCCAACCCATATGCTATTGCATATATAACTTCATCCTATTTTCATTGGTGATTCACTAAAAAAAATCACAATTTAAAAAAATTACTTGTGTTTTTTAAACAAAAAAGATTTGTTTCTTAATTCAAATCTTCCGTCAGAACACCCTATACAGACAATAAAGACATTTCACAAACCTAATACATCTATTTTTCATTTTGCGGGGTACGCCTCTCTCTTGCGTTTTAATCGAGTTTTAATACAAGGGATTTAGGAAAAACATTTTATTGCAAATTGTAGAGAATCATGAATGTATTGCAATTGATACTGGATGGACACAGTTCAATTACATTAACTTTACGCGTAACTTTATTAACACTAACTCTCTCAACCTATAAAAAAAAAAAAAAATTGTAAACTTTTTTAATTCAGTCGAAAGTAATGACGTTTTCAAAATTATTCAAAATTCTGGAAGAAATACGCAGTCTTTTACAATGTCCCTTCGACCAACACAATAACGCTTTATGATCTTGGGCGAAAATTTATAAAGATGCATTATGACCCGGAAAGTTTGCTCCCGCTCTACGAGTTCCGATGTTAAAGATACGCGCCGCTCTTTAGATCAATCCGTAACGAAGTCGACTAAATTCTTCCAACAATTCGAGAAGACCGGTATTATAAGCTATAGATCATCATAATCTACAGTACATCACTATCCATGTTGTAGCACTTAGAGTTTCTATATTTATCCAAACTTTTCATTCTGACCCATTCCTACTCAAGTTTACATAACAGTCAAATGCAACGTCCTCTTGTCTATGTTCACGATACGATATTCATTTTAAAAAAGTTTACAATCGTTATACCTTACTTCACTTATTCTACAAGGATATATTAAGTTTGTGTGGATGTACACAAGACCCAGAAAGACGTGATATAGACGTATCTAAACTTGTCTGGCCGTCTGGCCGTCTGCCCGCTTTGTACTGTTATGTCCACACTACAGGTCACAAATTTTGAGATATTTCAATAAAATTTGCTACATAGTTGAGGCTGAAAGACGAGCAGTTGAAAATACTCGGTTTCTTGATCACGTCCCTCATAACATCACATTTTCTGAAGACGTTACGTAAATAATTCTATCGAACAAACTAGTCGGGTAATTAATGGTTGGGGCATGTGGGTCATAAATGCAAATTAGATAACTAATTTTGAGAATCGACACAACTTGACTCCCGACTAGCTAAGTGCATCCCTATTAATTGCTTTTCCCTATGAAAATTTTCAAATTTTGCTTTGTTAGACTATATGTCAACGCCTTTTGTTCTCTCCAGTAAAATTCCGTAAAATCATTTTATGTGCTCTAATTATTGGTGATCATGCGATATCGATTCCTATAATGAATGCTAAGATTCGATACATTTTTCGGACTATCCTTCGTTACCGCAAATGAATAAATTTATTGATTTTTGCAAACGACTAAAGCCTTCCGCTTCGTTTATGAGGGAAAACATTATAGTCGAACTAAGCCGACTATTAAATGCTCTACACCAAATTATCTAACACAATTCTTATTTTTGCCATACAACATAAAAATTATGTCCATTATATGTTTCTATATAAAGGCATATACTTCATGTGCATATTTCCATGGAAACGGGCTCAAAACGTAATCTAATGTAGTACAAGTTTAATCCTTATATAGGGCAAAATCCAAAAATAGGCCGTGGTCGAAAAAGTGAACCATCTTCAATAGCGTTCGTTCTTGGATCAAAAGTCACTCGTCATTGTACCAAATTTCATCAGAATATCTGGAAAATTGCGAACTGTAGCGTGAACATAACTTTACGTGGACAGAGATCAGATGGATAGGCGGACAGGCAGTGTTAGATCAATTCAGATTATGATTTTGAATCGATCGTAATAATGAGAGCTGGGTCTACCTTAAGCCCTCCTGAATCTTACATCCGCCATGACACAAGTGGTATAGACCTAAACAAACATGACTAAGAAGAGGATGCAGACGTCAATTTGTAACTATGTATGGAATAAATAGCAAGACAAATATTATTACATTCTTAGTTCTTCATCTTTACTTACTACTCCTCTCCTGTTTTTACTTTACTTATAATTACTACCATCCTTTTTTTTTTTCAATAATCCAAGCTGCCAGTTACGATAAATTTCAAAATATGATTAAATTTTTATATCTGCTCCAGACTAAGAAATTCAATTTAGTATCTGATTGACGAAAATTTGAGAAGACAAAGGTCAGTGATTTTTCGAACGATTGAAAATGTTGGGCAAACCATTTTGATTACAAGATAATGACGTTAACACAACGGCCGCACTCATCATTCATTATCGTTAGATCAAAGAGAATGTAATTTCTTTCTGCTTGATTTAATAATCATCGCTTATAACAACTGTATTGAAACTATTTACTTTTTTTTCCAGTCTATGGTGTCTTGACTTATTGCATAACACGAGATATTCATAAATCAAATTTAACTGGCAGTCTAACATTAGAAAAAAAAAAAAGAAATCATTTCGTCCTAAATTAGTAACATGTTGTCGTCAACTTTTCTGGCGTTTCGTGGCGTTATTTAACAAAAACGATACAATTTACAAAGAAGAACATTTTATGTAAATTTAAACAAAAAAGAAAAAAAAAAAAATATATATATATACATATATATATATATATATATATAAAAGTAAATAAAGGAAAAACTATTAAAAGTTAAAAAATCAAATCCTATCCTAACGACCAACTAACCGTAAAGCAACGATGAACGAATAGCAACACAAAAACCATAAAAGCCACACCAGCTGGGTTCGAAAAAATTGTAACATCCCGTCTAAGGACAAAAGTAATTAAATGCTAATGGTTTGACAATAGGAAAAGAAGGAACATACCATTCACATGCACATGCTTTAAAATATTTGTGGGACCATAATGTTAAAACCACAAATTTTGGCTTGTTTGTACATCCGTAAAACGTTAACGGACATCCTTCAGTCAAAATGAAATGAGAAATGTCAGCCGAGTTTAAAAATATAAGAAATATTTGGTTTTTACATGCAATCCAATCCTATCCAAGTCAAGCCGATTCAATTGACTTTAGAAAATTGCCCTTTGCACTAAACGGCGAAGAAAGAGAAGTAGAGCGAAAGAGAAAACCTGGCAAAGAAATACTCGGAAAGGACATACATTTATTTAAATGACATTGTTGTTTATTGGTTTAACACTAATGTCCTTTTTTGGTATACAATAAATGGTCAAAAATAAATACATTTAACTAGATACAGTATATGAGTAGTAGGCAGCACTAAATCTTATGGTATTTTAGCTGATATCAAACAATATATCTAAGGAAGTTTAACGTTATGGTGAACAAACGAAATTTCAATTCAAGGAATTTCTTACAATTGCTAACGATTTACTTAACTAAAGAAAGTTTGGCAAGCACTTGTTGCGCGATTATTTTCCCTCAGATTCTTGATATGAAAAAATTCATAAAATAAATATTTTATATGGAGTAGACTTAAAAAACAAAAAAAAAAAAAACTCTTTTTTTAAAGCAAAAAAAAATTATCGAAATCATTTAATTAATGATGAAGAGTTTACACATTTTTTTAAAAATCTTTCCTCATATCGTTCATATCGTATAACATTAAACGCATTAAACGCAGTGAAGCGTTTGTGTCAGCCTGCGGCTCAGAAATAATTTTTCTTCTCATATATAACGTTCTAAAAATCTTTTTATATCCAACACTGAACGATGACGGGTCATATTCGTTTTGTAGAAATGTTTGCAACGACCAGAACAAAGTATAATAGATCCCAAAAACTATATATCTAGTCTTGATAAGCATGAAATTTTAAATATATTTAAGTGTGTTCATCTGTCCATATGTGTAATGTCGGTTGTAAAAATTCTCCTGGCCAGAAAAATGGAGCTGTTCACTTCAAATTTAGCAGAAACATCGGAAATTCTTGCGCGCAACTTGATATTGACAATGGGCGAAATCGGTCGAAAGACATGCCCACAGCGTCACGTAAACTAAGAATACCTCTCTTTTTCAACGGGAATCGAAAATTGGTTTTTTGCTCATTACTCATAAACTATAGGAAATATGTGTGCAAATTGACCACGCCTATCCAATATTATAGTGCAGCAAACTTTAATTGTTTTTTCAAGACAACAACCAACAAGCTTCGAAAATCCCATGAAGTATACAAATTCTTGGTCAGTTTCAAATTTGGAATACACCTAAACATGCACGCTTCGTTCGTCTGTTCACTTGTCTGTTTGGCCAACTTTGTAATATTTGTGGTAGACATAATCCCATTAACGAAAATGAAGATAAGAAGAAGACAAATTTGCAAAAGAATTTGGAATTGACCGAAACTTTTCAAAGGACGCGCCTACGACAACATATCTATACGAGAAAAACTTTTATATTGAAAATGGGAAAAATCGTCTGCGCGCCCGCTCGATGTTATAGAGCATGAAAATGTTGTTCTTGTATACTTTATTTTGTCTTTTTTACGATAATGAATAGTGATGATGGGTATAAAAGATTCAGTTCTGACCGAATTTTCTTATTTGTTTTGAAATATTTTTGGTTAACTCGTATATAAAAATTCATAAGTGAGATGAGTCTACCTAAAACCACATCAACAACTTGAAATGTTATCACAAGAAATTTTCTCCAAAAATTAATTTATTTGTTCATTTGTTATGTAACCTTGCACAATGCAATGTACATCACATATATCTCTTCTATTATAGTTCAGAAAAAAAGAGCAATTATTGTTTAACAATTGATCGAACGAAAGAAACTATAATCAATATGCGTTCTTTACGAGATATTTAGTATCATTAAGAATTAAGAATTAAGAATTTGAAAAGAACTGTCGCTCATACAATGCTAGCCGAACAAATCTAAATCCCTGATTAAAGCAGAGCAAAAAGGAGTAAATTTTTGTAATCGAATAGCATTTTAGAACTAAACTGACAGAGAGTGTTTCACTAAAATTCGATACACTTAGGCCATAAACTTACCGCATAGAATTATCACGTAATATTTACTCTTCGTTTATTCATTGAACTCTAGTATCCGTAGGCTTGTGAATATGTCAACATAATAATGAGTTTTTCCATAAAGATGATATGATTTTTTTAGTGCGTTCAACGAGTGTTTTCAATATTACTATAAAAAGATATGCGGTTGAATAATGTTCGAAAATTGGTCGAATTTTTTAAAGAAATAATCGATCTGGGTAATGAGAATTCTTCGTACAAGTTTATCAATCTATTGTCTTGACGTTGTGCCCTTCTCTTCTCGTCCTGTCAACAGTTTCAAGCATATCGTTTCTTCACACAAAGTTCACGTACCAATATGACTAAGAACTGCTCGAAATAATAATAATATTGCTATCTCTCGGGCAAGTAGGATTCTTTTTTTTTTTTTCGCTTCTAAGGTGTTTTCTCAATTTGGAATTATCTGATGATTCAGTTTGGACCAATGCGAGGTATGGATTATTCCTTACGGCCTTAGAAAATTTTTCTCACTTTCGATGATAAATTCATCAATTTTGTCTTCAAGCAACTTGACAACTTGCTGGTGATTTGTTTAAGAAAGCCATTCGTTCCACCTGCGTGGATTATTGTCGACGAAATACAATTTTTTAATAATGAGTTGTAGCTGGTCTTGTCAGATTCGTTGCAGCGAACACGTACTTTCTTAACCAAAATTTCGCGTTCGAAGTTTCGTTTCACTATCTATGGCTACGCTATGGCTGATGCGAGCATAGATAGAGACTTTCGATGGAAAAATTGTTTTTTTTTTTTTTTTTTTGGCTATTAATGCAGTATCTGCATAAAACATTATTCATAGCCTATCATGTTATTCTCGATAGATATTCGATTCAACCTGAAAACATATTCATTCACTTCTGTGTGTGTGTTTGGCTAGATAGCTCATTGACGCGGATGTCCCTGCTGTATCGGGAGTTCCGAGAAAATTTAATTATGATTAGTCTCGCTGTACATTCGCCGTCTAAGATGCAAATTCATAAGTTAGATGAGAAGGAGTAAAAAAAATACTTTTTAACACTAGATAAAGAATATTATCAAAAAAAGAGTGAAGAATAAGAATAAGAAGCGTAGCATGACTTTTACTATGACGTGCGCTAATTTTATCAAAAACGTCAAGTAGTAGCAGGGGTACAGATATGCTATGACCTACATACTAAAACGTTTGATCATATTTTAAGCATTCATTGACTGACCTTAGATATGTATTGCATAACAGTGACAAGACAAGACAATAATAGTTAGCCTTCTTTGGAGCAGAAATAATCCTTGCACGCTTTCAACTATTCGTAATTATAATGATATATGCATGTATAATATATGTCTTAATAGGGTAGAAAATAAAATTCTGATGAATATAAAATGAATTATTACTATAATTAAGTAGAACAAGACAAACAACAAATCTATGTCGCAGTGCATAAAATTTTCAATTGACACAAAATGTCTTTGACTGAAACCCAATTTATTGTCTATTGTCGGATACTCTAAGCAATGTTGAACTTTAAAGAAAGCATATATTTCTGCATTAATTGCATTCACTTAATCCATTTTGACATATTGCGTTAAGGAAAAAGTTCAAGGCGTCTTCTCAATGGAAGGATGAACGGAAAATCACTTAGCTTTGGAAACACTTTTCCCGACAAGCCATACCACAGCACGATAATTATGCAATTTCTTATTTCACTTAACTGGTAAGTAACTGGGTTTTACAACTGAGTCAAAATTAAGAATAAAAAAATTGCGATAACAGTTTTCGAACTTGTGAAAAGTTCATGGCTTCTAGGGTGCAGAGGCTTCACGACGGCTTTTTACGACATCGTTGAGGAGCTAAATATTGAATAAAAATTTATTTTGATTGATTTAGAAAAGGCAGTTTATGAGAAAAATCTCGATGTTTCGATACCATATGGATTAAGGTGAAACGAATTTCAATCTAAATGAAATGAAATCGAAACTTTTTTGAAAAGATTAATGACAGATGACGAAAAGCGATTCGTATATGGTTGCACCAAAGGTGGCAAAGATCCAATTGAGATTACGTTTGCTTGGTGCGGTTAGAAAGGACCCGTACACCAATGAGCTGCTCAGGACACGTCAATCATGTGGTAGGTGTATGTGTATGGTATTGTTTGCCATAACGACAATGCCAGATCATACAAATTTTTATTAACTCGAGAAGAACTGAAATTACCTGAGGGATAAAATTTTATAGTCCGCACCTTGCCTCGTCTCTCTGCCGAGCTGCCTTAACAGTATAGAGCTGATTTCGAAATTTCATGGTTTAGTTTTTCATTAACAAATCGTAGAAGAAGACAAATGATCGAAAGTTGTCAATGAAAATAGCACTGATTTGTTGCAGCAACACTCGTAAAAAAATGCCACGCAGCTTTTTTCTGACCTACTGTATTGAATATCGATGATATATCTCTACCTCGACTCGAACAATATTCGAGAACGTTGCACCTATCCCTATCCTATAGTCTCGAAACATAACCTTAAAAATGTTGTAATAAACCATGCGACGATCAGTTTAAAAAATAAAAATAAATAAAGTTTGAGTATAGAAGTAAAATTATTATATTTATCCCCTAACGCCCTTCGTCGTTGTTTTTTGTGAACATATATAATTATATTTGTTCCGGTTTATCATTTAAACGTGAAACGGATTGCATTGCTTTCTTCGAATTCGATTGATGTGTTTCTTTCGAAATTTGCACGAGATCACCGCGATAAAATGTTGCGGTAATTGATGATGATGTTGCGATTGCGTATCCTTTGCACTCACTCTACATCCAAATGATCACTTTGCACCATACTTTCGAAACAGATTATGAGAATTGAAAGCTCAGGGCATTTCGTTTCAAGGATGAGTACAGCGCGTTCTACACGGTCATCAAAACTTAAACAATTGAAACTAAAGTTCGTTGAAGGGGCTTTTCTAACTTTTTTGAAATTTCCAATCAATTTTGCTCAACCACGGCCTATACGTACATCTGTATGTGTAGCTATGTTTAGGTACCTAAAATATAATCGAAAAGTGTTAAAATTCATATTTCAAAATTTTCTAAAGCCATTCAAACTTCAATCTATAAAATACTTCGAGATTGTGTTGTTATACTCTCAATTAATAGAATACTAAGACTAGTCAAACCACTTCAAGTATGTAGCGCCGAATTCCGATTCGCTATTGTAAAGTCATTCATAACATAGTTGTCCTGTTTAACGGCCGCTGGATAATGCAATCAATTCAATTGTGTTGCGGAAGCGAGTTGAAAACTCTACAAAAACAAAAATGTATGATGATCGTCATCATGATAAAGTTGATCTATCCCTCCTTGAAGAACATTTGAACAGAAAAGCAAATTGTTACGAAATCGCTTACAATTCTTACAGAGCAGCTTTAGTCAACGCTCAATGAAAATTTTCGAAGTAGAAAAAAGGCTTCAGAAGAATTTCCTATACTGAGAGACACAATGCAGCACAGCAAAAAAAAAATGGCACAGAATCATCGGCTAGTAGGTAGATCTAAAGCATGTAACACAGATTCTGCGAGCTTCTGTACTTCCTACATCTATATACGTTGAATTGTTCCCATTGGTACGCACTTGCTTCTGCCTAAGCCAAAATTTAGATGAAATACTGAATATTTCCAGACTTGCAATCTGCGTCGTTCCTACGAATTCATAATACAACGAATTATAAGAATATGGTAAAGTTTAACTGAAACTGAGCAGAGAACGAAATATTGAAACGGTTGAATTGTTTCGCGTATAAAAGAATGTATATGTGTGTATGCACATGCAGATCTTACATTTAATTTCCATACATTAGCCATAATTCTTTCCTCGCGTAACACGAATGATATGCTTACCTCAACATGCTTAAAAGTCAACTTTATTCAATATATAATATTATTATTATTACTACTACTGCTGCTGCTGCTGTTGCCTTATTGTTGTTGCGGTTGTTGTTTACTGTATCATTTTCTTGGTTTATTAAGTGTTTGTTACTACTGCTGCTTGCCTGCTGTTGATGGTTTTCTCGTTTTTTTTTTTTTTTTTTTTGCTTTATTAAATTGTAAAAAGCTTTTCTTTTAAACGCCTTTGCCGGCCTCCCCTTTATCGTTCGTATCGTCATATAACTTTATTGCAAGGAAATAAAAAATGGTGAAGTATTACAAGTAGAGAATCCTTAACTTGCGAAAATTTATTGCAATATATTTTTTATCATTTCACTCATTTTCCTTTTCTTTTTTTTTTTTTTCTGCATTTTTCTTTTCCCTTTTATTTTTTTTTTTAATGTTTTCGAGCACTAGGATTAGACAAGCTAGATAGAATGTTTGGTTGGTGACGCCACAACCACAGAACGCCTTGACTTGTAAAGCATTGGACTGTTTTTGTTGTTTTTGTGTATAAAACGCAAGCACACACACACACACAAACACTTTTTTTTTTTGCTTCACTCTCGATGCCGGTTATTGTTACACTGATGATGCCCTTCATCACATAGAAGAGATGTTATAATAAGAACCACAAAAACAAAAGAGAAAAATAATAATAAAAACAGAACGTTAGATGTTGAGTAAATATTAATTTACATAACTTTCTTTTACATCTTCGTGTATTTAAAACACTCATCTGCTTAATTTTACCATGCGAAGACAGAACCAAATATAGGTATATCCGTGCCCAAATATATATATATATATATATATATATATATATATATATATAAGTATGGCTGTTTATGCGTGCTTTGGTTGATTTGCAACTGCTTAGTAACTTTTGTTGTGAAAATTTACTTTTTAAAGCATATTTTTAGCGCTTGTTGCCCACATTTTCAGTACTCGTGTCGTCGTTGACTGGTCGCTCGCTTTTATATATATTGAGCTAGTTGTACTTGAATTTTTTCTCTTCTGAATAGAATGGAAAATCCCTCCTCAAAGCGTATCATTTAACATTGTCTTGTTTAGATAGGGATGTGAAATTACCAAAAGTCTCTATTTACTATATTTTACATTAAAAAAAAAAAAAAGAAAAAAAAAAAAAACAAGGGAAACTTAAACCCAATTTTTCTCTTTATTTATTATAAAAAGGTTTCTAAATGTCTTGGTTGTAGCATAAATCAACTTTCCGTATACTTCAGTCCGTCATACCAAAGTTATTAAGGATATAACTTGCATAGAGCTTGCCTTCAGTATTTCCAAATATAATATAACCTATACTTGCTATAAGTTTTTCAATTCAAATAGGATATATAATTTATTTTTTGTCAAATTAAAATTTTCTATATATTTCGTTATAATTAAATAATTAAAAAAAAAAAAAAATGTCATAGAAAGTTTTCTTTTGATTATCAAAAAAACTCTCTACGTTTAATTTGTTTGTACTTTGCTTGATAGCTTAAAAAAACGATCGCTTGTAGCCTATGTGATTATGAAAATGGCCGCAACATATCCCCGTAGCCAATAATAGAATGAGTTAACTCAAAAACTTTCGCAGTTTCTGCGAATTTCAGCATAACATATCAAGCAATCCGCTTACGAAGGACCATAGTATAATGTTTTTGTCTGAAAGTGTTCTCAGTTTTTTCTCGCTTCTGGTGATAGGCAAAAATCTACAACTTAGCCTTTAGAAATCAGTTAAGAGCTTGTGTGTAAGCCGTTTATATTTATGTTCCATATTCTAAGGTCAGACTAGCAATTCAAGTAGAAAAGCTAATTGGACACGACATCCTGTTCTGATCTGACTGGACAAATGGAAAATATAATGTACGCTTATCTTTGCGCAGCTAACTCGTATATAAGTACCACAGACGGCCACAGATTGATAGAACTTATCTATATTTAAAAACTTATTAATCACTTTTAAAAAAAATATATATTTACCCTCTTGGATCGTTTGTTTTTCATACATAGGTAACATACACGTTGACGTTGCAAATATCATTATGAATTTAATATATTTAAAAATATTTGGTTACCAGCAAAACAATTTAATCAACTTGAAAGCACTATCATTGCTTGTATTGTAACAACGTTTACAGTATTTAGCAAAATGGTTTTCTTTCTTTTTTTTATTATTATTATTATTATTATTATTAGCATTCAGTCAGTGCAAGCAGCGTTCCAAACCGAAGTGCTGGAACATATTCTATCCATATGTGAGAGATGAAATTGTATTCTAACAGAATAAAAGTGAAAGAAAGAAAGAAACAAGAAAGAATAAAACAACGATAACAAATAACCCATAAGACAGATGAGAAGTTTCCGTTTGCAAGGCAAACGAAGATTTGAACGCTTTTCAAATGTTTGATATCATCTTGATGAGATCAATGTTATGTTTCTAGAAGTGATATCAAACATCTTTTAAATTTCAATTGCTGCGTCTTTTTGAATTTGAAAAAGTTTTTAATGCGTTCTTACTGCTGTTGCTGCTGTTGCTGCTGCTGCTGCTGCTGCTGCTACTGCGGCTGCTGCTGCTGCTGCTGCTGCTACTGCGGCTGCTGCTACTGCGGCTGCTTACATTTTGTTAATAACGCTTTAGATTTTTTTTTTTTTTTTTTTTTTTTTTTTTATGTGTATGTGTGTGCCTTTATGAAAATGTAATCATGTGACAGAATAATTATGTCGTCTTGCCTGGCATGCAAACTGAAATTTGCATTTAAAGTGACATGACAGCAGATAAACCGAAATGAATATGAGTTTTTCTCGTCAAATTAGGCATAATCACCTGGGGG
>NW_023998415.1:13194959-13207618 GCF_014805625.2 Glossina fuscipes | reverse complement strand
CCCCTTCCCCGCTTCCCTCCTCCACACCACACTTCAGCCATTGACAGCAAAGTGTGCGTAGAACAAACATTGCTTTTTTTCACTTGTTGGGAAAATTAAATTTTTATTGTGTTGACTTTTGACTTTGGTGCGGGAAATTAGATATATGCGCACACTGTACACATTAGATTAGGACGTAAAATAAAAAATAACAAATATTTAACTTAGAAAGAAAAGTGCTACCAACTTAAGTCTTCGGGTAAGCCACCCGGATAATCGCCTGTCAGGCATGCCGTGCAATAACCAGATTTTGATGGATTGCATTGTGCTTTATTGACCTGCACAGCCTTAACTAAGCCTTCCACGCTTAGATACGCTAAGCTGTCCGCTCCTGTACAAATGAGAACAACAAAATGTATATGAATGTGTATGGTAGACAATAAACGATTTGATATACGGTTAGATTTCAAAGACTTACCGACATGTTTCGCTAATTGTTCGGGATTTAATTTATTGCCTATGAGTTCTTCTCTGGTCGGTATATTAATTCCCATATAGCATGGGTAAAGCAAAGGTGGACTGGCTATGCGTATATGCACTTCCTTTGCACCGGCGTCACGTAAAAGTTTAATGATTGGGCCAATGGTATTGCCACGTACTATAGAGTCATCGATTAACACGATTCGTTTGCCTTCGACATTCTCAGCCAACGCACCAAATTTCTTGGCCACACCCAATTGACGTAAACGTGTAGAGGGTTGAATGAAAGTACGGCCCACATATCGATTCTTACATAAAACTTCAGCAAATGGTAGATTGGACTGGAAAATAGAAATGAAGTCAAAATTCATAAGTATTAACTTCTTTGCGAAATTTTTATTTATTGTTGACTCACTTCTCGGGCAAACCCGTGAGCAGCCGCTGTACCCGATTCCGGTACTGAACTAACAATATCAGCATCAAGTGGCGATTCGCGCGCCAACTGGCGACCACATTGCAAACGCGCTGAATAAACCATTTGTCCCTCAAAAATTGAATCGGCTCGAGCAAAATATACATATTCGAAAATGCAAAAAGCCATACGTTTATAGTCGGGTCGTTCTACAATATCCACAGTACGGAACCCGTTACGTGTGAATTCAACTATTTCGCCCGGCTCCAATTCTCGCACATAACGCGCACCGATCGATAAGAAACCGCAGCTTTCGCTACTCACTACGTAACCTTCCGCCGGGGCAACATCTGGTTTACCGGCACCCAAGCCAATGGGTACAATCTTACCGATACATAACGGACGATTCCCGTATGTGTCACGTACAGCATATATTTTATCTTTATGCATAACTACAAGCGAATAAGATAGAGGTGCTAAGGTCATAAAATGGCGTATACGAGCCGGCCAATTGGGGCCATCGTGCTCAGATATATCTAATGGCGCGCAACACAATGATTGAGCGATCAATTCACTGTCGCTATGAGTAGATAAACCAACACCACGTTCTAAAACCTAATCATATTAGAAGAAATTAAAGAAAAAAAAAAAAAAAAAAAAAAAAATTGCTGTCTTCTTATTTAGCATCTCTAACAAACCTCTTTCCTTAGCGACTCACAATTTACCAGTTCGCCGTTGTGCGCTATAGCTAAAGCACCATGAGCAGTATGCACTACAAATGGCTGACAATTAACCATTTCTGAAGCGGCCGAAGTTGAATAACGATTATGTCCAATACCCAGATTTCCTTTTAATTTCTTCATCGTGTCATCATTGAACAGATTGTTAATCATACCCATACCCTTATGGACGCTGAAATTTTTCGAAGTTTTACCTGTGCTTGTGACAATGCCTGCGGACTCCTGACCTCGATGCTGTAAAGCGACCAAACCCAAGCATACGACTTGCCCGATATCAATCTAAAATCAGTCAAAGCACAACAACAATGAAGAACTCATATTTAACTCGACCTTAATTCCGGCCTAAATTGCTTAAACCGAAATTACTCACTTATTAAAGTGAAAACTTTAAAATTTATATATATTAAAATTAACGTTTAAGTGATTGAAAGTTTAGCTAACAATAACTGCAGTGTACTTAGGTTGTGTTTGTTAGCTCTTGCCTTTTTACAAAATCAAACATTAAAGATAAGCAATTAGACTAATCGACAAACGTATGAATGGAAAGACAGCATGATAGAAGTCATTAGAATAGGTGAATGAAATGGACGCATTAAAAAAAAAAAACCGGCAAATGCGTATATATGGATATATGGAAAACGATAGAATATTATATGTTGCTTTTTAAAATTCTTTTCAAGTTAAAAATTAAAAAATACGATATAGACTGTCTTATATTGCAAAACGTTTATTTGATTTGACGACATATAGAAAGTATAAGATGGAATATATCTGGAGTAATTGATATTATTACTAAAATGTTTTCGTGATTTGGGGGAGTTAATCGATTTGGCAATTGAAAGAAAATTATTGGTTCAAATTCAGTCTTTGAAGTATTTTTTTTATTACGAAAAAATGTCATTAGATAAACATATGTTTTATCAAAGAGTTTCAGAATTTCAAAAAAATCCATCATATCTTTCCTCTTTTCTCATCTCACTGTTCTACCTGTTGGATGCAACAAAGGTTGGATCATATTTTTCAGACATAGTGGTCTACCTGCTACACTTTTTCGTATATTTATGGCACTAAATTCGGTATCTTCGTTAAAGTCATACTCAAATTTTAATCAAATGGGGTTTTGACTTTTTTTCTATTATTGATAGAATTTTCTAAAGAATAAGTCCTGATGCGTCATATGAAGCCTATGAGACGAAGCTTTCTTTTTACAGGTTTTTTATTATATTATACCAATCATCTGGCGAAAAGATATTCTGAACCTTTTTCTGCTTGAGATTCGATGATAGCAAATTGTGAATCATTAGGCGAGTAATTGTGTCCACTTTCCAGGAAATTTCATTTCAGTTGATTCAGCATACTTTGAAGCAATTTCAATAAACTTAAAATAGTTTTAATATTTCTATTTTGTCTCGTACATTAGTCTGAGTAGATTATGTTATATTTTTTTTTTTTTTTAGGTATAGTTTTTAGCACAAATCTTTATATACTTGATGATATAAAAACATTATAGTGTGGAGTTAATCAGAATGGCTTCTGAAAAAAATTATTTATTAATCAGTGGCCGAAACGATTTTGTGTGATTTAGTGGTGTTAATACTTATTATTAGAGAAATTCGTTTTGAATATGTACAGTTAGGAGCTAATGAAGTGCTTTGATATTAAAATTTAATAAAATCACAAAAGTGGAGTTAAGGCGATTTGCCAACTAAACCATCCATATTTATATATATATATGTATTTATGTACATATATATACATTGTCAGGGAGTTAGTTAATCCTTACGGTTGGATGTTGCAAATGCAGCGACGCAATAAGTATAACTCCAATTTTGCAAGTTTTAATCAAAATTTAAATAAATAAAGAAAAAGAAACGAAATAACTTGTTATTTTCGTATTATCAGTTGTTTATGTTTATGTTTTTTTACGGTAAACAGAAAGAAAATTTGAAAAAAACCAAAATAAAATGATTAAATTTACATGTGAAATATTCCATCCCCACCCAGTGTGATAGATAAGCAGCGAATGTATACGTATTCAAGTAATTGATGATTTAACAATTTCATAAAAATTTTGATCTTTCTAGATGCGAAATAAATTCTATCTGTCTAAACAGTTAACACGCAATAGTTTGACATTGAATCTTAATCGCAACTGTCATAAACGTATGCGTCAAACTGTTCGATTAATTCCAATTGAAGTCAGAGTCAAAAGCTACGCAAAAAGAAATCTTTGTCTTGAGTATGAGTTCTATAATATAGAATATATGTATAGAGGTTTTATATATAATATTTACATATACAAATAACATACATTTACATATATATTTACAAGATCAAGATTAAGAACTCATTAGTTAATAAAATTTCTTTTTTAAGACTATTTTCATTTCTTTTCATTTTTCAAAAATGTAACGATAGTCTTATCGATTCTTATTCTCCGCTATTACCGAAGACACTTGGAATTATTTGGACCGTTATAGATTTTTTTAAATTTAAATTTAATTAATTTAATTGATTCGATGATTTAGTTTAATGAATATGAGGTAGATATGTCGCCTCAAGCAAGAGCTATGGATATGTTGCAAGAAGTTATATAATGTCATATGAATTATTCATCAAATAGATGAATTGAAATGGACTTAACTGAAAAGATCTTTCGAAATAAAGTTGACATAACGAAAACATGCACAACAAGTAGAAGAAGTCTACGCCAGTGTTTTCTAACAAAACGGAAATAGACAATCAAACGTCAAGATTGCATAGAAATAAAATAGACTACATTGTAATGAAATAACTTGATGACAATTATACGTAAGATACAATATATATAAAATCAATTTTTGAGTTTTGATTTTTATGCAAAACTTTATGTCATAAATTGTCATTATTTTCCATTAACATTGTAGACGATTTAGAGTTTCTTGTGCACTAACCAATAAATCTATCGCAAGAAAGTTTTCGCTACATCATCAACGGTACGATGTGAATAAAAAGTTACGATATCAGAAAGAAGATCGCGTCAGTTGACCGTCAACCGTCCAATCGCCTTTCCTCTTGCTTGTCATTATTTGGTTTGACTTGAGAACACTGACAGCGAAAGATCTTAAAAAGGCAAAGTACTCCCCATATAGATAATAACTGATGGGTTGAGTTAAAGAGCATCAACTGGATCCCTATTATGGTTCATTTTCAAATATTTGTAACTTTTCTCTCACTTAAACTCGGTTTGCTTAATAATATTTTATTTTTGCTTTTTTTTTGGTTTTCTTTAAATTTTTTAGTACAAGCTACGCTGGAGAGGAACAACCTTAACACTGGTTATGCGAGCATGTCATAAAGAATCATTTCAAAGATTTTATTAAATACAATATTAGTTTTACACGTCTTACCAACCAGCTCGATTGTCAGTTTTTGCGTTCACTTCATTGGTGTAAAATAGCCAAAGTAAGTGCAAAACAAAGTTCCGTTAGATGAAATTTATTATCACTTTCTGTAGATTAAATTAATTGTAATATAATACCGTCTATGTAATTAACTTATTTTTTGATTAACAAAGAATAAAAATCAAAAAAACTGATATTGTGCACAGCTTGCAGCAATGCTTTCTCCTCTGAAAGAAGAAAATTTACAACAAGCGATAATTATAACTATTATATAATACGTCCCTCGCTCATATAGGGTGTACGTAAGGTATTTGATTGGAAGACGAAACGTGGATTATGCGGATATGAGCAAACGTGAAAGAAATCAATAAAATACTGCTACTACACAACATTAAAAAGATCGCTCCCCTAACAGGTACGAAATCATCTTATAAGTCATTATACAATATGTAAAAAAATAACAAAATCAATTGCTACATGTCTTATATATATATCTATATATATATCTATATATATATATATATATATATACTTTTGTTTTGTTTTTACCTAATATGTCCAATAACT
Source organism: Glossina fuscipes (assembly GCF_014805625.2). Lineage (NCBI taxonomy): Eukaryota > Metazoa > Arthropoda > Insecta > Diptera > Glossinidae > Glossina > Glossina fuscipes. Next base: position 13,202,057 of record NW_023998415.1, on the reverse strand, counting down.
TAGGGGATGTCCCCTATGAAGGTATGATGGCGATGGTTGAAAATAAATTGAGAAGAGAAGAAAGAGATAGCGAGTGATCGCACTATAGCGGATGTGGATGTCGATGGTCGCACTCTAGTGGATGTGTGGTCATTCGGGAAATATTATTCCCTTTACTAACTACTGAGCCATAGCTGCGACCAGGTATGACCGCACTTGGATGTGAACGCGCGAAAACTGACTGGGTATTCGCGACTCTTATCCCCTCTGGGCAATGCGAAACCTTCTTGTTTAGATTATTAAATTTTTTTTGTGGTCTCTGCCCAAGGCCTTGGGATCGTAATTTTATTTTCAAAAAAAAACACGTATATGCAGGCAAATGGTCTTGCCCCGATTTCGTTATTGATACTGGTTTAGAATATGTATTTCATGGAACAAATGACACATATTTCTATACTTTATAAGCATTCGAAATATCTGCTATAAGCCATGTGGTCTATATAAAACAAAGTTACCACCAATTATTTTAAACTTGATAAAATATGGGGGAAAAAAAAAGATATGTGGAAATCGACAAGAATGCATATTTTTTAAATCCTCGTTCTCCACGGAGGCGGATATGAAGTTATCCTTTAAATTTACTTATTTTGATAAAGTCAATCTAAAAAAGATAACTCACCTGCGTAGGCCATTCGCCGCAAGCTATAGCACCGAAAACTCCACATTCGCAGGTTAAGCCAGTGACATTCTCACCCTCGGGCTGTATTTGTTTGTAATTTTTCTGCGGAAACACTTTCTCTCTTTGTAATTGATCAGTGCAAACAGATTTTGACTTTGCTGAAAAATAAGACAATTAACAATGGTAGAGATCGTTCTAATTAATTAGATTCGAAAACCTACTTGTTGTTGAAGGATTCATAATGTAATCAAAGTAAAAATATTGAAAAATTTTAATAATTTAATAAAAGATATTTCTCTTGCGTTTATTTATAATTATAATTTCAATTCGATTCCAGCAAATAAATTGCTGTGATGCGATTGTCGAGACTTATTCACTGCAACTGATATACTTCATATAATTATTAAACACTATATTGGATCGGTGCGAATTGCCTAAGAAAAAAAAAAAAAAGAGTATAGGAAACACTGACTGATAACAAGATTTTTTCGATTTGTCGTTAGAGGTACGGACGTCTGTAATCTCTTCGATTCACGCGAGTTTTTTAATTAGAGAATGAAAAAAACATACAGAAAACAAAAAAATAACAACATTTTAATATATTTGTTTCTAACACGTTGATAAACATTTATAGCGTGGTATAGACTGTTGATTTTTTTAATTTTTTTTTTTTGTTGTTGTTTGAAAGGTCGCTTAATTTTTAATAAAATTTCATATTATTTGAAAGTCTTGTAAGTTGTCTACACCACGTTTTATTTAGGATTGAGAGCACCATTTTTGTTAAGTCACGTTCAAGCTATGAATTTACAATTTTTCGGTAATTATTGATAATAATAATTTAAAATAAACTGAAAGAAGAGATAACCGTAGAGTGAAGGGCAATGTATGTGGAGGGTCTACCTCTTCTATATTTACAAATTATTTATTTTAACGAAATACATAATCAATATGAGAATTGTTTACTTGAACATAATCTGAAAACTGACAAAAAATCTCATAAAATATCGCCGCATGAAAAACATAGATTAGAAAATTTTAGTTAAACAATAAGTCAATACGCTTCAAAGATAGAGCAGCGTAGTTCGACACATTTCAAACCTATATAACTTTAATAAACCAAAACGATCCATGTAGAATTTCTCTCAAATCCCGGCCTAAGCTGTTACCCTATCTTACTCTACGATTAAAAAAAGAATAATATAAAGATCTTAAACTCGAACTGATAGATTAAGTTAAAGCACAAATGGTTGACATAGTTGAGAATTGATCTATCCGCCAAAACATTCATTTATTAAAGATAGTTTGTCGCTGTGTAAGGTATCATTAGATACCCACCATTCTATAGCTTTACAAACTCTTAATATAAGGCTTTATGATAGCAGAAGTGTAAGAAGTGGTTCGCTCTTAACTATTTCCATTAGTGTTCATTCTTAGGCCAAAACTCCTCAGTGTAGATTGAACGCACGAATACAAGGCGAACAGACAGGATGCGCATAATAAAAAGTGGGGTCTATCTTTACACTTTCTCTGCGTTGCATATATCCGCACACACTTAATATACTCTTGCGCCTCAAATGGCTCTAATTTCCTTTTAATGCAAGAATGGACCAAAGATGAAAGTTTCAAATAAAACAAAAGGTTGTAATAAAACCGGTAAAAATTGGAAATATTTTAAGTTTATAAGTACCAGCAAATGGGCCGACATATCCGTCTATATCATCGCGAAAAATTGTAAGAAAACCATTACTTGACCTAAACAATTCTTCTTGAGTCTTCTTTTTGCTGTTTTTACGGGTTATTGCAATACTTTTGCATTCCTCTTGAATATAGGAAAGAAACTTGAATGCAGCTTCGGACTTGTGCCCAATATCTGATTTATACCAGATATTTTATCGCAAGATAAAGCAAATTTTTATTCGCTTAATATACATATGTTGCACCGTAGAAATGACGTACACTCTATATATCCTATATATTTTAAATCATTTTTCCTTATTACTTGGCCGAAAATCATAGCTAATCGAATCTCTTTTTTACTAAGTTAGTTAATATTCAAAATGCAGCTGGACGAGCTGGAAAACTATGATGTACATCAAAATAGTTGTCACCGAAAAATTTTGGTATCGTAATCGTGATTTTAATGGGCAAACATCCAAACAAACATTGTTCAATTCATCCTATCAGGAATATATATATATATATATATACTTTATAAGATTTTCGGTATAAATTTTGATTCGCCCAAGGCCTTTGATGGCTCTCCTAAACTGCCGCCATAATAAAACCATTATTATGTCATGTGTATTTCTTAATATATTATAAATATTTATTTATTGTAATCGATTAGACTGCCCGATGAGACCCGTTTCCGCGCTTAAGCGCAATAATATGACTGTAATTGATATTTGCTTTTGGGTATCTTGCGAGCAAGTACTTGATTGATTGGACAATGGTCATTTCACCTGCACAATATCAACGGAAAATTTCATTTTTCAATATCAATTTTTTTAATCGTCCGCTGACAGATGGACTATATTCACCTAACATTGCAAGCTGGTTAAGAATAGGATAGTTTTGTAGATTTCATAGAAAGAGACTTTGAATAGCATAAAAATTTTTCTCTTTCTGACATCGATTTTGTTCACCCATTCTGATCGTTAAACAATAATGGGGTAATTAAATAATAAACGGAAACATATTAAAAATTTCGCTTTTAAAATTATCAATTAATTCTTAATTATATGGAAAATTTCTTCTTAAATTATTTGCTTTTGTTCGTAATGTAGATAATGAAAAACACCCCACGTAGCGCTGTTTAATCACATTTAATGGAATTAATGCAAAACAAGCATTAAGAAGAAAACAATTGTCTACAATGATAGTAAAAAAAAAAAAAAAAAAAAAAAGAAAAAAAAAAACATTTATGTATACATCAACTGTTCCAACTGTGAATGAAGGTAAGTCATTTTTTCCCTTGCATTAGTATCTGACGAAAGGGCCTCTCTCCTCCCCGATCCCCCCGGCAACATAGATGCTCTTGATCTTGATCATTATGAACATATTTGGATAATTTGCTCACAAATTAACTAAGAAAATAGAATAAAACATATCTACGTTCATAATATCTTCAAGTGTTAAAATTCTTACAAATTTAATTGCAGTTTTTTATGTAAAAATCTTGCGATTGGTCTACTAACACGCCCATAATTAAGAGACAATATTTAGTGAATTTGAGTTTAAAATGAATTTTATTCTGCAGGAAACACGTACATGATAGGCGAATATTGCTTCCTTATATATTTATATATAATCTTTAGATTATTTTAATACGCATCAGCGGACAATTTATGTATGTTAATATTTGCATCTCACTGGTGACATTCATCGTATCAAATACATTAGAATAAATATAGCATAAAATATTTATATTTGAATGTCAGGAATATTTGCTTGATGAGCAAGATTTTTACTCTTTATTTATTAAATGTGAAAAATTTATCTTATATATGGCTTTACTATCCGGTGTCAAGAGGTTATTATATTGAAACCAATTAAGCAAAACTATTCTAAAGAGCACTTGTTATTGAAAGTATTTCCTTTACGCTCTCAGTAAGTTGACTTTCAAACATAATCATGTCCGTAATTATGAAAAGAAAAGAAAACCGATATTTGTTTTTTTTTTTTTCGAATATAAATTTGAAACTAAAAACCAACAACAAGTACAACAAGTTTACAAAACAGTAAAATCCGAACAATACTGTGTCGATAATTGGTAAATTGGGAACAGTCAGATATGCCTTATATCTTGGAAGTTCATGACATGACTATATATATTTCAGAAATTGTTGTTTAAATATCGTCTATCAATGATTTTAGCCGGCTTTGACTTTATCGTAATCGGATCTGATGGGAATGAAATGTTTAACGCAGTAATCTGTTTAAGATCAACCTTGCCTTGAAAATATAGCTCTGAAGGTTATTGAAAAGTCGGCTCAGGTTGCATAGAGCTTTTCTGCTTTCTATTTATTTATTTATTTTTTTTTTTTTTTTGTTCTTTTCCATTTTCACGCATTTATAATATGAAACTTTTGTTGTTATTGGTTTTACTCGGTTGCGATGCAACTAAAATGGAAAAAAAGAAAACGAAAAGTTTTGTGATGCAATTCCACTAACTTATGAAATTAGTATATTTTGCGTTTTTTTTTTTTTTTTTTTTAAATTCCCTTTTTTCAAATAATGCTTTTTTTTCATTCCAAAAAAATGAAAATGTAATTTCAACTTTTTCGCAATTAAGAAAAAAGAAAGTAAGTTTTTTAAATGGTAAAATTTTAGGTAACTACTCCGCATATAAATAATTTGAAAACGCTTATGTTCACTTTCTCATTAAAACGATTGTAAATGTATTTTGAGCTGCTTGTTCTTATATATGTAAAATTAAGTAAAATTATCATTTAAAAGTATCTTCATATATTTCTTCTCTTTCTCTCTGTCATTATCAATTTCTAATAATTGAATTTTATATTAAACTCATATGCACAGATCTCACAGAAATTTGCATCAATTCCCTTAGCAGCATATATCATAGAATAGAACATCAGCATACCGTCGAATGTGAATCGAATTGAAACAAATGAGGCAAAAGTAACCACAGATTCGTATTTAAGGCGCCCCACAGGAAATTGCAATCTCAAATATTTCACTTTCTTAACTCAATAAATACCATATCATATATCAAAGACATCTATCTACCTAGATTTTGAAATTTACCGCAAAAGTACCCTGGCCCTTCAACTGATCGTCATGATGTCCAGGTTTTTTTTTTTTTTTTGGGCAAGAAAACACAATGGAAAATAATTTCATAATTTCAATTTTCAGGTAAAAATTTCATTAATTTGGATTTGAAAGCAGTTTATATAGATATTTTTTGAAAGGCTGACGGAAAATCCAAATGACATACTCACTTGTATTGCAAAACTCTACCCAATTTGAGATATGAATCCGTGACAATTGCGTTGTTCGTCTCGATCCCTTGCCTAATTTGCAAATATTTTATTGAGATAGTCATCATGATGATAATTTCATGATAAAATTTAAACTTTGGCAAATTAAAATGTCTAAGATGTGTAGATTTAAAATGTAAACTGAAAAAAAATATGCAAGAATGAGGGCGCGCCATGAGCGAAGAAAAAGTAAAGAGTTTCAGAGAAGCGTAAGATATCTGAGAAAACGTAAATTATGTTCATAGTAAAGAGATATGATCTCTTAAAATAACTTTTTAGCTACTACTGCTCTTATTATATTCACATAGAAATTATATATATGGAGATCTTAATAAATCAATAAATTTTAACATATTTCTAACATATATGCATATAAGCCTTGAATGATAATGATAACAAACATCTAGCCTATCTTAATATAATATATCTTGTAGTCGGTAACGATGTAGGGTGTAAAAATAAAATAATAATTTAGAAAAAGGAAATAAAATAAATTTTCAAAGTTGTTTATCTAGTAGTGGCAGTCTTGGCTTATTATTATTATTGTTATTATTGTTCAGTTCGAATAATATGCGATTTATTTATTTATTTTTTATTCATTTTCCTTCTTTTTTTGGGAAAGAGCAAAATAAAATTGACCAGCACGGCCAAACCAATTGCAATACACACCCACCCATGGCCATTATGAAAATTTATAAAGGAAGAAAGATAAAATATATGTGTATATATATATATATATATACTTTTAAATAAATTCTTGAATTTCATTTAGTAAAAAGCTTTAAAGGCGAACGCATATACATACACGCACGATCCTTGAAGCGTTCATAGTAGCGTAGGGAATGAGAGATATTTCGTAGCGAAATCATTATCATTGACCACAATACAAAAATAGATAAAACATGTTTCAGCGCCAGCAGTGAGTATATCACCGAAATATTCTTCTAATATATTCGATAACATATGTAATTGCATACGTACGTGAATGTGAATGGCTGGGAGTTTTTATGTGTGTAACTGTGTGTGTGTGTGTGTGTGTGTGTGTGTGTGTGTGTGTGTGGGTATGTGTTAGTAAAACTTAATAAAAAGGAAAATGATATTTTATTTTTATTATTATTATATATTTTTCCTTTTTCTTTTTTTTTGTTTTGTTTTTTGAGAGTGGGGTCGGGACAGGGGGTGTCTCTCAATCGTATGTACGCACATACACAAATACAGAAGAACTCAATTGTAGCGAAGCTTTTACGAAAATACAGATATTTGATGTGTACGATTTTCAAAATATACAATCGTATCGTTGGTCTTGGCTGCGCTTTGCTTCCAAAAACTATATACGAACACTGGACACTCATGCATAATTCAATAGAATTTCTAAATGATTATGCTTTATGTGACTGTTTATTTCTTTTGGCCATTTATACGATTTTTTTTTTTTTTTTT
>NW_023998415.1:13135525-13194859 GCF_014805625.2 Glossina fuscipes | reverse complement strand
TTTTGTGTGTTTTTATTTTTTTCTCTTTTTTTTTTTTTTTTTTGCTTTACGTTTACATTGGCCATTTTACACATGCACATATATATATATATATACATGTACTTATTTATTTCATTTTTCGTATAAATTTTTGGTTTGTGGGCATTCGTGGCAAATTTCCACATGCTTGAGTTTGCAATAAAAGACCAAGCGTTGTATATGTTAGCGTCGTCATGATCATCATAATCGTCATCATCATTATTATCATCATAATCATCATCATCATAATCATAATTACTAAGAACATAAAGATACTCAGCAAGCAATCCTATCAGTTCTTGTGACGGACATGGCAATGGTTACGGAGACATAGGTATGTATGCCTGTACATATATATATATATATACATATATATATATATGCAATATGTAAGATTGCTGGTATATTATGCTTCGGTATATTTATTGTCTTACTTGCGAATATAACGACATTGATATAATATACCAACCGCTCGCTTGTACTGATGAATCACTCGCAGTTACAAACTTATATATACATGAAGTTATTGAAAACTCCACCCAAAAAAGTAAGAAATAAACTTTTTTCTATTTTTATTTTTTTTTTTTTTTTGTTTTTTTTTTTTGCATTTGACTCTTGGTGGAAAGAACCTCAATTTGGTTTTCCTCTATAGATGATTAAATGTGCGTATATGAATTTATACTTAGCTTACCCTTCGGTAAGTATTTTTATATCAATTGCCATATTATCCATCTATTCGGGCACTTCATGTTTGTTTGGTTACGGTCATAAAGCGACCACGTAAAATAGAAATTTATACAAAATTTTTATTTGTTTTCCCCTCCAATTGTATCAAATTCGTATTTTCAATATCACACTATTGTCGGCACCGTTATTGCTATCATCAACTGGCTGTTTAAAAATGGCGTTACACTATGATTAAAATCATTCCTGCGCTTCGCTTCTTGCTACTCATTCTCATCCAAGACGTCTTAAACCACCTATACTGTCAAACGTGCATTGACGATGTATAAAAGGAAGACATTTATTCATTAGATCTCTCTGCCAAACTAAAAGTAATTAGAATTGATTTCTTCTTGCCTTTACTCTTCCTCCATGTCTTTTTCACCCCCACCTTTGGCGACGACATTGAACGCGTCTTTGTTTCTATTTTCAAACAGATATCCTGGTGGGTGTTGTTTGGTCATTGCTCTTGCAATGACTAGCACATCTAATGATAGCTTCATATACATCTCAGCACATTTCAATCTGTTCATTTTTAAATTCATTATGCAAATCTAAAAGTTCTGTAAGTAAATTTTCCTTTTCAGTTAGATTAGATAAAAGAAAAAAAAGATGTTTTCTTAAGGCAAAAACGCGTAATGGCTGCCGCAATCAGAGTCAGAGAAAACGTAAACATTTTTTCCTTTTTTTTTTTTTTTTTTTTTTGGTTTTAAATAAAAAGTCGGAGGATGGGTAAAACGAAAACAAATAATAAAAGTTTAAAACCAAAATAAATAATATTCAAAAAATTATGTTTTATTCTTTCATAAAAGTTAAGATAGACGGATTTGAAGGATCACCCAAAAATTGACTTCAAAGGAAACTCTTTAATGCATGTTGAAGGAAGTAAGAAAGTACCTAGAAAATGTAAGGAAGCAAAGTAAAGGCGAAATTATAAGAATTGCGTATATATTTTTGTTTAATATCTATTCCTAAAAGGTAAGCTCATGTGAATTGTAATTCTGCGCCTACGAAAAATAGAACAATTATTGAAAAAATCCATATAAGCCTAGAACCCATAGATCCAAACATCAAATTCGAAACGAGATAGGAAATGATTGCTAGCATGTGCGTCATTTCTAAAAAGTAAACTTTTTCTGAAGACTTTTTTGCAATTTCGGTTCCGCATAATTCACTTTTTTCGGCCAAAGGAGGATAATACGCACATCGGCAAGAGAAAGATTTTGCTATGAATTCTTATGACATATATATATATAGTCAAAGGGAGCCCCAAAAAAGAAGCCTATGATGAATCGTGAAAAGAACATAAACTTAACTAACTACCCTTTTGGAGCTAAAATATCCGATACTTTAGTAGATATTGTTGAAGGTGTGATCTAAGCTATAAAATTGTAAGAGGGCTTCTAAGTATTTGCAGTAAGTTCTGGTGTAACATTATTGCTTTCATCTATTTTATGTTATTTTATTTTACTATTTAGTTTACCTTATGCAAGTCTTGCATATTACAAAATCCTACCCCACTTATAATAACCTAGTTTAGCACAACTGTAAATTTAAACGATAATCTACATTATACATTAACCTCGGTTTATCAAATACATTAGCACAAGTAAGCACAGCTATGTTACGATACAAGTTTACCTATAAGCAATAGTGAAAAGATCAGTCAGTCAGTAAGAAATAATCAATAAAGTGAAACACAATAGAATAACACAACAGTGTTAACAAGTAATTTATCATGTTTCACTACTCTGTAGGAAGGGGGCTGAGTAAATTTTCACATCGAAACTACTTTACATTCCCTCAATATTGTGTGTATCCTTTCCCTTTTGCGTTGCAAGAGCTCTTACTAAACTCAATTGTGAGATTGTGATGGATGCCACTTTACTACCTAGCGGATCTAACAATGAACGCCTATCGATTTGTTTGAGCGTACACGTAACCTATTTGAAAACAGAAACCTAGTTAATAAAATACTTAAATAATGTCGCAAGGAAATCAAAAGAGGCGAAATAATTTCGCCAAAAGGTACCTACCCCACGATCCTGACCAGGACCAGAAAACACGTACTCCTCTAATTAGCGCAATCAGCTTGATAAGCAACGGAAAATTAAAGTTCGGTTATATGTTTTCGTTTACTTCGAATTATAGAAACGCAGTAGTGTTGCAAATATTGACAAATATTCTTGACTGGCGTCAATTTCTAAATCGATTTAATAAGATTGAGTCGTCGATCTGTGCGTAATGCGGAATTCTTAAGATATCGGGAAAGGTGGATAGAAAGCTAAAAGCTCTTAATCTAGTTTTATTTAATGTAATTTACTTTTATTATCCTCTCGTTCCGTTCCAATTCAATACGATTAGATTAGGCGTTGACTGATTAAACCGTGTAATAAAACATTAAATAAATTTAATAAAGTAAAGAGAGGAAAAAAAAAACCAAACCCACACACATACAAAGTTCAAGTACATCGAACAAACAACGCTTTCACACATATACATTCATACGAATACATGATCAACGGCAAGTGCTGGTATATTAAAATCCAATTTGTAGGCCAATAACTGTTGTTTGCTTGTACGTTACATTTAATTAAAATTTCATCTGCGTATACACGCGCATACCATACCACCTCAACAACTTCAAACATTCTCCAAAGCAGCAAGTGTTTGCGCTTTGGCCAAAACCGAAAAACGAAATAAAAAATAAAAATGAGAAAAATTAAAATAAAAGTAAAAAAAACAAAAAAAAAAAAAAAACCAGCTAGAAAACAAACAAAAAAAAAAAACCAAACGCCCTGTTTCACTACTGATCCAGATACGCGTGAGAAATTTTAAATAAAATTTTGATATCAGTTTAAATTATTTTCTTATGTATAACATTTTTAATGTTTAAACTTTGAATTTATAAGACGCCCATATACGCACACACACCCTAAGTCAGATAGGCTCATAAAAATTTCTCATAATGTAAATAAAACAATTTTGAACGCAATACGAATGATGGTAAGAAAGTAAAAGCCCCGACGGTAAAATAAATTCCGTGCTACTAATAAATACGCTTATTTCTTCAGTTGTCAGTAAACACACACTGATTATTAATTATTAACTTATTAAATGTGTATGCATTTATTTCACCTCTTTATTTAATAAAGCAATTCCTGCACAGGTCTGCTTAAGTATACAAAACAATCTAATGTTCTCAACGCATGCACATGGCCTATAATAATAATAAAAGGCCTAACATTTTGTTATCTATCGTATAGTAGTGCAGCGTAGTGGGTTAATGTATGCTAAATATATACAAATTTTATGTATCTTTAGTCAACATCTCTATTGAACATACCCATGTGCGAGTACACACAAAAAAAATAAAAAAAATAAAAAAAATAAGAAACATAATTTGCCCATTGCCAGAGGGAGGGGTTAAAAAACTTTACTTTACTTACTTTATATATGTCATCATATCACCACATGTAAAAAACACTTAATATATTTGTTTGGAAAGCACTGTTGTCGATAAACTCTGCCATCGTTTGTCTGCTTGTCTGTCTGCTTGATTCGGTTACTGGTCATTCCATGTTCATTTATTTGTTATTTGTTTGTTATGATCATATATTTTCTTTTATTACTTTGTTTGCTTAGGCTTTCTTTCTTCACTTCGTTTCCAAGTTATTGCAGAGATGCCATTGACTTTCGGTTTTTCAATTTTTAATTTTAACCCAATTGATACTCTTCTATATGATATGAAACCTTAAAATAAGTATTAAATAATAATTATTTCAATTATTCAAAATATGCTTTGAATATGCAATAAACTCTTCAAATATTTATATTTGTGTACAAATACGCTTCAGTCGCGAATCATACCAGATTACTTCATCCTTGCTACAGCTATTTTATATCAGAGACCAGATAGACTAAAGAACTAAAACATAATAAACTTTATAACGACGAAGAAGTTAACTAAACGATAATCACTTCGTAATATCACAGATAAAGTATGATCTAAAACTTATCTACGAATGCAATCTGGTTGCGTGAAAATATTCAATTTTGAATATTTGAAATACACATCAAGACAGATATCAATTTCATAATCATTCGTTTGAGTGACCGAGTAGGAAAAGGATCTCGACTAGTAACTCAATGGTCGAGGATTCAAATCTCAATTGCGGTAAAGCTTTCAATAAAGCCAATAGCCTTAGACACTGCTGTTTTGATAGTTTAGTATTAGAATTTATTTCTTTGTCTAAATTAATAATAATAATAATAATAATAATAATAATAGTAATAGTGTTTACATGATCGTCGAAGCTATCAAATCTGGAAAAGAAACTTTAAAAAAAAGTACAATTTTGCTCCACTGCATGATTCTATTCAAATTTTTTGAATTTGGGTAACTACGGTAATGGCTATTTTTATTTATTTTTTTTACGCCCAAACAGATAAAAAGATTAAGCGGTTACCCCACTGTGAATTTGTCAGAAAATCAATTTTTTTATTAGCCAAACAGATATTGAGAATATTTTAAAATATACGAGGAAAGGAATTAATTACGTGAAAAAAAACTCTTACGTCAAATTTTTGGCTATTGCGCAAGCGCTCCGAAACGACGATCCGTGCCAAATGAATCTGTGCTGGAAACGTGCAGCTAGGGTAATCTCTCATCAGTTGATCTGTAATTTTCCCGATAACAACATTTTCCCGCTAACAAATGTCCCCAGAAATTGTTTATGTTCGTTGAAAAGCATTTCAAAAAAAAAAAAAAAAACAAAATACATTAGTGCATCCACAAGACCGTTGATTGGATATGAGGGTAATAGCTATTCCAAACGTATCGGTACTTTTCCCAAGAATTGAAAAGCTTGCGATGAAGATTTTCTTAAGATTAAAGTCATCTATAACGTTGTAAATTTTCTTGCCTCTCTCTCTATAATTTTGTTACATTTAAGTCAAAATTTTTCAACGGAAGGCAATTGAGAAGAACTTTTAATAATCGAAGCATAACGTTATCGTTTTGTTCAAGTACAACTAATATAACGATCTCTTTACAAAAAAATTTGCAGCCAACGCATAGCTGCTATAAAGCTTCAATTCGCCGGCTGTACTGTCTGCCCAGGCTAAGTCATAGTAACATGCAAGACGAAGCAGACGACGGACTAGTAAAAGGGAACGGTGCCAACGGCGGGATATTGGGAAGGCCTAAGTTCCTAAAATCTTTTCTAAGGGCGAAGTAGCTCAATATGATAAATTTTTTGGATACTTTCTCGCGTCAGGCAATAAAAAGGCATGAGCAGAATGAAAATTCTCGTTAGCAGTACTGAAAAAACAGCCACTTCACCAGCTATAGCTTCAGCTGTTTCCTTTAGTCCTAGGAACAAGTTTTCAGGGATACGGAAAGATAATTCGAGCGCCACTAATAATGGAAAACGCCGACCCAACTCGCCTCTGGTAAGAGCGAATGCTTCAAAACCCAATTCAATTACCTAAGGCTCTGCAGAACTCTTACTGTCTCCCATAATCCCGGTTGGTAATCGAATAGGCAGCAAAAATGCAACAACGATGCTTCGCTCCACAGTCCCCGATCGGCAAACAAGACACAGTAAGTACGCAAGAATGCGATAAATACTCAAGGAAAGAAAAGCGAGGAAACACTGGACCCAATGGATAGACCAAGAGCGAAACTGCACGGCAAGCTGCTCTACGCAGTAAGTGAAATTTCTTAAAATGGGGAAAACAAATATAGATTTATGATAGTGTGTCTGATGGTTTTATAGTAAAGACGCCTTATGGGGTTAGCGATGGACGAGCGGATTAATAATAATTCCTACGAAACCCGTCAAATAAGAGAATTAAAACAAATAACAGAACTAAATCCGGTATTGGTGACGAGTTTTGGAAAGATTTATAAGAGAACGATTTGCTGAGGGCAAACGCGTATCGTACTATTTGCTGAGAGAAATTGAAAAGAAGCCGTCAAGAGTTGCTAAATATAAATTTTTGTATACAATTTCGTTGCAAGTAAAAAACATTAGGAACGCAATTCCCACGTAATCAAAGAAGGCAGCGGAATTCGGAAGAATTCTTTTGCTGGAGAGCTAGGAGCTTGAGCAAGCAAAATAAAATTTTTAAATCGAGATAACTATGCAAGATATCATAACTTTAGCAATACTTACCAAATCAGTCGTACATATTGTAGTATCGTCAAAACAAGATTTTAAGGATGGGATAGTTTCTTTGCAAAAAATTAAGTGTTTTCCTTCAAATTATCACCAACAACAACAGAAAACTCAATGTTTTTAAAATTCTAAATGTATTTCTTTAGTTCTCGCTTTTCTTCTTAAGTCAAATTCGCACCAGCTAGAGTACATGCGGCAGAACTACTCAATATCAAGGATAGGAGGTGGTATACTCCTTTGGTCATAATGTTTGCAACACCCAAAAGGAAGCTTCAGAGACCCTGTCAAGTATATGTATTCTTGATCTGCATGAAATTTTGAATTCATTAAGCCATAGTTGTCCGCCTGTACGATGTGTATTGTCCACTCTCTGCTCGCCGCGAAAATTAAGTTTCTACACTCAAATTGGTATTAAAAATGGACCAAAATTGGTGAGAGCAGAAGTCCGCAGTGGAGTGTAAGTTGAACGCAACGTTCTATAGTTTTTCTAAACAAAAATTTATGGGTTTTTTCTCATTACTCATAAAAGTTACAAGTGATTAAATTTTCTTATTTTGACTCTTTTGAGGCTTAATGCTTATTAATCATAATTCCTCATTCCCCAAATGAAGATATATAGTATCTGCCTAAAAATAGATGCACGATAGGACACGATGACCTGGTGGCTTAATTTTTTGATGATAATACCAGTGATATGGGTATCAAATAAAAGGACTTGCACAGTAAAAGGCGACAAGGTAAGTGTGTTAATTCTAAATTAATTGTCATAGACATCACGATATAATGGATAAATTTATTGTTCAAAATACTGCCTGCATGGATATCAAATAAAAAGCATTGGGAAGTAATATGCGAAAAGCGAAAAGGTGTGAGATAAAATTTTTCCCATTCACTTTGTATGATAAGAAATGAAACGATCAAAGATTTTAATCGTGGTGGGTGGGCGAGATTCGGCCTCAGCCGAATATAACTTTCTTACTTGTTTTAGGCTGTTATAGTAGTAGTAGTTCACAACTGCTATATTTATCGTTCCCAGAAAATTCTGTAAAGTAAAAAAGTTTCTCTCTAAAAGCTGTGCCATTAACTTATTGCATATTTGTAGTATATAAAAAAGCGAAGTCTGAACACTTTCAACACATTTGTATGCTATCATAGCGTTCCGCCTCAAGGTTCTTTCTAAAACAAGTAAAAACACAATAGTGGGCCAAAGCCTATCATTAAATACCCTATGGCGCTCTAAAGATATTCATATAAAGATTCTCAAAAAAAAGAGCTATAGGGATAGTGGGCCGATCCGAACCATTTTCAATAACGTTCGTTCAAAGGCCAAAATACATCAGCATATCAATTTCATCAGATTATCGCAAAAATTGTGGCCTGTAATTTGAACACAAAAAAACCTAAACAGACAGAGCGACGGACAGCGCTTCAATTAAACCTGAGGGAATGGGATTCTGAAACCATAGGTATAATAAAAGATGGGTCTATTAAAAATCCTTGAGGGTGTTGCAAAAGTATAGTGTTGTTCTTGAAAAGTATTCTATACGAGCCTCTAAAGTTTAGCAAGGTTTTAATGAGTTTTTCGAAAACTTGTCTTTATTCTTTTTCATGCAAGTAAATATAGTTTTTAATAAAAATTAAATTTATACCCAAATTCATTTCTTTTTTTTTTCATTTTTTTTTTTTTTTGCTTTTTAAAATAATTCCACAACAGGACACTTTTTAGGACAACGTATTTTATGAATTTGAGTGATGTAAAATTTCCAGGTGTATGAGTGAAAGGGAGCTAGCTCTCTTAACGCACCAACAGATAAAAAAAAAAAAAAAGTTAAAAGGCACAATATTTGCATATAAGAAACTTTTGTTGATGACATTTTTTTCGTCCCGTTTGTGACAAATGGAAAAAAGTATTTTAAAAATTCAAAATAAATAACAACAAAACATAAAAATATCTTTTTACATGTATATATGGATGTTATATGTATATAGCACATACGTATCTGTGACACTTGTTTGACATGAGATGCATGATGTAGTGGTTGATGGCGATGATGATTACAATGCAGGCGTGAAAATCATATTAATGTATTTGTATAAATTTTTCAAATAAAGTTTTTTAAAAAGGATTTTCGCCACTCCTGCTTACTACCAAAGGAAAATCACGACAACGGTACGGGTTATTCTAAGAGAAAGAGAAGCAGATAAAAACTTTTTAATTTATGCACGTATGTACTTATGCAAAAAAAAAAAGAAGAAAAGATAAGTAAATAAATGAAAATGCGATTTCAATATTCATCAGTTGAAGGGAAGCGAAGATAATGGGTTTTAGTAGAGTGTGAGTCTTATATGGATGTGTGACACGTGATGTGAAGTGGTCAGAAAAGTTTTTTTAATTTTTATATGAATATGAATTAGAAACAAGAATGATGTTAAAAGGAATTTGCAGAAGTTACAAACATCCAAAGGCACGCTTGCATATTAATAAAGATGCCTTTAAAATAACTAAAACTTTACCACCTGTCAAACGAAATGTCTCAATGTACCCCTGCCTACTTAACCAAAAAAAGAAAATATGCTTAAACCTAACCTAATATTCAGTTTTTTTTGTGCCCTAATTTTAGCAAAAAATTTAGGGAAAATTTTTACAAAATCATATGAACATGTCTTTATTTGGTACATTGACTCTCCGTTCTAGAAACGATTAGCGTCACAGAAAGAGTGCCGGCAAAAATGTTCACTTCGATGATAAGCTTATTATCAAATAAAATGAAATTGTTTACATGCATGAAGCCTGACGATAAACAAAGCTCTCCAGCTTTCTTAAAGCTGCACATTCAGTTATGCCATCACCTAATCGAAACGCATAACGCAAATTACAATTATTTACATTTAAGTTGTACGCTTATCAACCAGAAAGACGTAAGCTGGGAAATCTGCAACGGCGGTAATTAATCGTCACTAAACGGGGGAAAAAAGTATCAACCGAAATTTTATTGAAGCACCCGAACTACGACATCGGATCGGCATGATGTCCAACCCGCATTATGAACCTAGGATAAGTCATTTTTACCCATCCATAAAATATGTCGGCAGTTCAATCATATTTATCACCTGTCTCTCTACAAGAAAAACCATCCACTTATGTACTGTTAAGAAGGGTGTCTTTCACAACAAAAGCAGTTCTATTAATTGCCGGGCAAGATTAGATTTAAGATCGCAAATCAACATTATTAGCAAGAAGATTGTTCGATAGTTGGGCTTATCTTTCACATCCGTCCTTATGCTTTCAATTCAAGGTATTGGCAACAAAAAAAACAATCCTCAGAGACGGATTAACGGGACTGTGCGGTCAATATTGAAAAGTTACTGCACTCGACATAAGATTATCGTGCTTTCTGAACATTGTATCCCAAAGACACAATCAGCCTGAAAAATGGCAAACAACGTTGTTCTATCTGATCCGTTATTCAACATGCTCAACAACGTAGACATACCGATGGAAGCTGAACTATATCTAGACGTAGTAAAGAACAAGAAAATTAAATTACAGAACAAACTTAGCACACTTCAATATATAGTTTTCGATTGAATAATCTTAGAAAGCGTTCTAATTGAAACTTCAAAGAAGACTACATGCCATGTAAATTCTACCGGAAGTAATCGTGGATATAAGGTAGAGTGTTTTTGGCAAAATTAGCAGATCGAGGAGGCACCAGAATGAAAACAAATATTCTTATTATCAGAAAGACAACGTCAAACAAGGTTTGCTGTGAACATAAATCGCGATTCGTTTAGGAAGTTCACGGTGAAAATTGTTCTCGCAGAGAACACCTCAGACTTGGAAGAGTCTAAACAAATGGCTGTAAACGGATTTTGCGCACTTAAGATAAGATTGGCTGAGGAAAATATCTTAAAGACTGAATAGACCAAGTTTATGAACAAATATGAGTTTTTAGGTTAACATCACAGAAATCGATCTTGGTGCTATATGGTTCCTCCAACCTACTTTATAATCATAGAGTCCACAAGCAAGAAAATAATTCTACTAAGTTGAAAATAGTTATTGTTGCATCAGCAATCACTATATTTAGAGTAAGCGACTTTATGTATGTAGTATTAGTAATGCAGAGCGAACTATTCTGAATAGTAACTCGTTTCAGAATACCACGTTACGTATTCTTCCGATATTAAGAAATCATACCGACAGAGAAGATATCCGAAGGCGACCGAAAATATTATATCATCACATGGAGCTTTAATCCAATCGAACTCTTAAAATTAATTCCATACTTACGAACTGAAAAATTATCCTCTTGGTTCTAAGGCGTTGTTGACAGGGTTTATATGTGGCTGTCAGGATTGGGTAGTTTGCTAACAGCCATAGATATACAAGAGAATCTGGGCGCAATGTAACACTGTGCTTGTGTTTTAACATTCGAAAGTAGTGTAGTAACAACCCACAGCTCTTCTAACCGATTCTTGCAGAAGATCACCGACTTACCTTAGATTTCAACAATGGCACCAAAAATGCCGCCAAAAAAGCGGGTCTAGTATGGATATTTAACGTGGCCAGAATTTTCGATCTACTGGCACCGGTCGTTGGTACAGGAAAAATTTCAATTCGGCACTTATGACAGCATGGATTACCTTCGAACGAAGAGCTAGAGAAATCTATTGCTAACCGTTCGATTCATCTCTGATCCAACGTCAATTAACTAAACTATTTTCAGATATCCAGGAACGTTGTCTGCCCTGAAGAATGACGCACCTTGTCTATTTACCAAATCGTAATAAGAACTGGAAGTACAAGGCTGATCGTATTTTATCCTGATTAGCATAAGTTTTTAGCTTTGAAAATGACGCTAAAGAAAGATAATAGTGAGATTCTATTTAAATTTAAACTAAAGATTTCCTTTCCGCCAAATGATTGCGTGGAACATTCTACTGCGCAAATCATTCTTAAACCTGAAACTAGTGCAATTTATTACAAACCGTATATTAAGTAAAAAAGGAAAAGATAAAAAATGAGAGAACTTTTACGTTTATGAAGCGAAGGAACCTTCCTGGTGCCAGGAAGATGCACTCCTTCCGCCTAACCAATTGTCGTACTCTCCAAGTCAACTAAAACAATTCACATAATTTGCATAAATTGTAAAGCACTAATCAAATCATATATGAAATAAAACATTACTTTCTTTCCGAATGTAGGCGAGATTTTTGCTGGATTAAGCAAGTATGGAAAAATTAGCAGAAAAGTCTCGTGAGTAAATAATAATTAACACACACATGAAGACTTATACCGATATATATGCTCATCATTTGGGATGTCAACTATCGTTCGCGCGAATTGAAAACACAAATTATTATATATAATTATATTATATATTTATTCGTGGGTGATACTGGTTAGATGGCAAAAAACAAGCTGGTAGAAGTTCAAGGCAAATTGAATCGACATAACACAAAAGTCAATTTTCTTTAATGAAAGTTGTTCAGAATTTCCTTTAAGTATACAAATCATTCTATTATATTTCCGAGTTCTACGGTACTGAGTATAGTTGAAGCTCCATGAAACCAAAATCGTATAGATTTACCGTCCTAGTTCCAGCTTTTAAGCTATTATGGGAAATTTGTGGGAAATGTGCGAAATGTGTTCTAAAAATTGCACGCAATTGATAACAAAACGTTGACTCGAATCAAATTAATAAAGAAAAACAAAAAAATAAACAGCAAAAGCTAACTTGTAACCTTAGCAAGGGTCAGAGAAGCGACTACGTGTTCGTCATGAACCTTTCCCACTCGGCATAGTGCATCGGCTGTCATTGAATCGCAGAATTTTTATATGAAGGCACAGCAGACGATGATGTTGCTTTACAAATTGAAAAAAAAATCAAATAAACGAATGTAGTGCTTTAGAACTTTACTATCTCGAAAAATCAGTTGTGTTAACTTGCGATGATAGTCCTCTTGGAATAGGAGGCATGCCTTCTAATTTTGTATATCATTTTAAAAAACCAATTCATTTTGCCTGCAGCAGATTATCACGTGCTTAGAAAAAGGTTTAGATAATTTCATGACCATATTTGTGGTCGTAAATTCAATACGTTATGTTGTATGTTGGACAAGGAAGCGTTAAAGGAAATGTTTAAACTGCGAATAAAGCCATTTTCAAGACTTAAATGTGAAGACAACAACGACGGCAAACAAATTGGCGACTTACAATTATATATCTTATTAGGCATAGTGCCGCATCCTTCGATAAGCTACAATGGTCCAATCAAAACTAGAAATGTACATTCGGCTAGTGCCATACTTTATAATCAATGTGATGATATTCCATGTATGTGAATGGCATATGGAAGTTCCGTGCACTCGAAGGACGTTATGTTAATAATTATGGTAGTTGTAATTTTACTAATACTAAGAAAACTAAAGAAACTTATAAAAACCAAACCGGCTTGATGGCCAAATGCATTGATATTCCAATCTATGAGAAAACCAATGCATCTCACTTATGTAATAATTTATCAGATCAGAATTTTCAAAGCATTCGGCTTGCCAAGACAAAACGTTTCCGACAATGGTTGCCATTTTAATTCTAAACATGTCAAAGAATTGGTAAAATGATATCCTCAAAGTAATGGATTGGCAGAACGAGGTAAGCAATAGGTTTATGATTCAATATCAAAAACACCAAACACCAAACTAGATAAAAATGTAATGGCCTATAATACAATACCACGCTTACGCGTACAGAATAGAGGCTTGCGATCACGACCTTCTCTTTCACTACTCGTGTACACTTGTAATGTAAGAGGAATGAAATTATATTCAGAATGGGAAGGAAGAAGAGAAAAATATTTTCATTTTAAAACCGTAGAAATCATCTCATGAAGTGGATTCCCGTTATTGTATCAAAGGTTCGATGGCCTTCGACCCGTTTAATTATTATGAATAATTTTGCAAGTTATATTTAACACATTCAAAATAGATTATCAGATGAATGTCATCCAATAATCCTATAAAGTCTGCAAAGCAAACAATAGAAGTGAACTTTAAGACACCACTTAATAAGTCTCCGTTCGAATTTCCCGGTAATACTAACCTCCAAATGATACGTTTGTGATTTTCAAAACAATGGGTGGAAAAGAATTTCGTGTTTTGTTTAAACATTGTTTGCAGAAGACCAAAAATACTCAATCCAACAAACCAACTACTATTATTGACTACTGGCTAATAAAAGAGAAATTTAAGAATTTTCAATAAGAAATTTTACACTAAGCAGGAAAGGGAGGTTCTATTGCGAATATGCAACTTGCTAACCAGTTATTGACAAAATGTATTGTAGGAGCAATGCAAATGAATAAGAGAAAAAATAGCTAATGTGAAAAGGCATAAAATGATCGGTCCACACACACAAACACACACCCCCCATATATCAAATAATCTTATTTTATATAAAGAAGAAAGTAAGTAAAGCGTATTACATCTCAGTTCTATGCTAAGGTTGGAATAAATATGGATACATTGGGGTAAATCTAAAATACTATCAAAACAGTGTTTTGATCTCTTAACCTCAATAATAAAAAAAAAAAAACACTGAAATACTTGAAGTTACACTTGAAGTTAATAGAACGTAATTGTAAGAGTTTCGAAACAGATTCAAAAAATATATATATTAAATATGAATACAGGCTCAAAATGCGTCTTGACATTACTTTTAATTTTTTTGTAAATTGTACATAGAAAAGTAGATAAATAAAAGTGAGGAATCAGCACTGATGGCCATCTACGATTTATCATCGCAAATTATGGTGATTTGCCGTGATGTTGTTTATTTATTTGCTTTCATTTACAGTGTGTTTATATTAAGATTCGTTAGACTTGTCTATTCTGTAAAGATGTACACAGAAATGTATGCATGTATAGAAAGGGCGATAGATACTTTCAACAGCGTAAAAATTTCAATGAAAATCATACTGAAAATAACTAAACCCACAACGAAAATCACCACCATTACCATGACCATCGTTTTCACTATCACCATCCCCGCTATCGGCATTTAGTAACAGTTGATGTCCTTTAGTAAAAACCAAAGTAAACCACAATTATTGTATAAATTAACGTCACAAACAAATGTTGCGAAAGACTTCAATGAAGTGGAATAAAATGTTATGCTTAAGTTCTGTGTATGTGAAAACATTCTCTTATTCAGTTTCCCTTCGCCCTACCGTCTGTCTCAAGCTTGCCCAAATTCATATACAGTAATACATAAGTCCATAAAAAAGCAGGCAAACACACACACACACACACATACACACACACACACACACACATACATACACACACGGATCTTTACACATATTAAGATCCGTTTTTGTCTTGGTGGCTTTTTACAAAGTATCCTAATTTAATATTATGCAACAACAACAATTTGAAATATAACTGAAAACCACTTATATGTATGTGTGTCCTTATGTATGTCTTTTAATAGCGCGTGAAACTTAATGCGCGTACGACAAGTGATTTTCAGATTTATGCGACTTTTGTGGTTGTTCTTTATTCACTTTTTTTTTTTTTCTTGTTTTTTTTTTTTTTTTTTTTTTTTTTGTTTCTTTCGTGTCTAAGTACAAGAGAGAAACTTATTGTTCATGTTGTGTAACTGGAGGTTCATACTTTGCTCGCTGTAAATTATGTATTCGCTGTGTTGTCAGTTTAGGAGCATAATAAATGTTCGCCAAAGACCATTTTGTTACACAAATAACTTTAATTTATTACTTTTATATTTAAAACAAATTTTGCAAATGTTAGCTAATCATTCCTGAGCGTTCAACTATAGAAAATTTTAGTGATTTTTTTTAATTACATTCAAATCGTTTGAAGTACCACAACACTTAACCTACATTCAACTTGAGTTGATTTAAACAAAATTTCATTTCTTCCCAAATGTATGCAATTATTATATAATATAGAATAGAATTTGTTTAGTAATTTATTCGTATGTCAATGTGTTCAGGATGTAATTATAATTTGAATGGTTCTTCCGTAGAAAAATAAAATATTCAAGTTCGGTGACAGTTTCGTTGCATTACAATGCTTCACAACACACTTCATCCGAAGCTCGATTCATAATGGAGAAATGGGCATTCGAGCGTGTCCTCGTCGCTAATGGTTTAACTGGCCTTGAATATTTTATTGCATACACTTATTTGCGTAACTCTCCATGATTCTGCAGAATTGTCCTTTCGATCCACAATACAGGGATTTTCGAGACTGATCCTATGCAATACAATTCATACACTTCACCTTTCACGGCGAAATAATTTATATTTTTGCGAAAAGACTACCGATAATACTTTGAGTGGGAGGCAATTGCCACTGCATTGTACTGCCATTTTCGAGAAACTAATCGATAGCAATTAGAATTATCACGAGAACATAAAGGGTAGAAAAAATTGCCGTAAATCTAAAATATCGTCAGAATTTACTTAGCCAACGAAAATAATTCACTAATTGTACATACTCCGAGTTACTGAAATATGTACACATGCATTAGATATGCGAATATGCGTTACATTCACTTCAATAAATTGCTTATACAATAATAAGATAAGAAAAAGAGTGTTTCATCATTTTAATACCGGATCATGTATCGCAATGCAGACACGACCGTATCGAATAGAGTTGACTTTCTGGCCATTAAAAATTGCTTTTTATTTAAGTCTTTGCAGAATTATTCGAAGGTAAAAAGTAAGTCTTTCGCAAAGTGTGTTCGTAATGCAATGATGGTAAAATTGATGTTTACCTGGATGGACGAGAACTATTGCAAAAAAAAAAAGGAGAATGAACGATTGTCTGAAAAATGGCAATAAGTTGGTTGCCAGCTACAACAAAATTTTTCCTTAATGACTATGTAAAAATATTTTTGAAAACTTATTTTAATCCTCTTGTTGAATTGTGTGAAAATTTTAACTTTGAAATTTTCCCGTTCCGAGTAATACCCATATATACTAGCAAACTTAGTTATTTTATTGGCCATTGCTTCACTGTTCCGAGCCATTTATTGCTTTAATAACTGTATTGTAGCCTTCTAATATACCAATAGTGAAACGACCTACTTCTATAACCGATTGAGGAGACAGCGTAGGTAGTTGCTCGACAGCATAAGAGCGGGCATCCTTGGTACATATAATGTACCTAACTATCCTTATTTGTGGCGATCTGTCTAAGAAGCAAGTTGCTTATGTTACTCTATAGACGGTTGTAAGTTTATTTTAAATCCCTTGTTGGAGTCACATAAAAAGGAAAATCGTAAAAGAAAGAAAAGTAAAAAACGCTACTACCCTTTACGATTACATAAAAGTTTTTAGAAAGATATCTTGGCAATTTTTTATTAACAGTTAACGTGAGTGGCCTATTGTAAACGTAAAAACAATTAGTGCAAAATATATAAATGATTTTTAATAGCATCGATAAACTGTTTATAGTGAAATCGATTGACATCATCAAAGTAGAGGTTGCTCGCAAGGTTCGCCTCTTCATTGCTAGCAATCGTTTAACGAACGGCGCATATCCTCAAGCTTGGAAGAATAAAATAAGTTAATAGGCATAAATCTGTTGTATAGGCCGCGTGAAGAATAATTTTGGATTCTTTAAGCTCTTCAGTCTCCACATATGAACGCGTTGCAGCAGGTTTCCTTTGATGAGATTAATAGTAGTTTTCAAATTGATGGCAACGCTGTTAAGATATAATTTAAAAAAGTTGGTAGGCATGCAAAATGTTGGCAGACCTGAAATTAATTAATAAATTTGTGCAATAAAAATTTGGTTTTCTTACTAAAAATAAATTGCGGTCAATTACGTATTTATTGGCAAATATTTTTATTATTGTGAGTGTTTATTCCATCGGTATTTTTGATTAACAACGAATTAACGACACCATACCTTCATATGTTCTTTGTCTAACCGAAATACAACCAGGAACGACTGAGACTACAGGCGGAAATTGGAGAGTTTCCTCCCCCCCTGACAATCTCGCGACAGTAATGCTACATAATCAGAAAAAATTGAAAGCGGAAGGAGTATTTGACGTATATAGTCTGCGGATACAAAGAAACGAAGAGCATTAACGTAGATGCAAAGACAGATAGTATGTGAAAGGCAGCCCTTCCTTTAAAGGTGTACATTGGCGGCGTATAGATGGTTCTTAGCATGTTAAAGTCTCGCACTGCCCTAAACGGGTGCCTTTGAATAGTTTTCCACTTTAAAAGAAAAACACTTTCATGGTCCTTCACCTACACGCGGAAACACGACTTTTTTCTTCAAAACCTTATTAAAATTCTTGATTGGGCTCATAGCATTGTTTTCCTTCGATTGTGGGCATAGCCGTTACATGGCCAAGTTTTCAGTTAACATGGAATTCTATACCCAGCTTGCTTGCTCGGACGCTTTCTTTCAGTACTCGTTCAATCTATTATGCGTTTTTTTTTTTTTGTTTTTTGATTTTCTTTAGCGCATTTTTACTAAATGGAATTAATTTATTATCCCGACTGGACTTAAAGGAAATTATTAAGTTACTGGTCTCACTTTGAATTGTTCCATACATTTAAGAAAAAATATTTAACAAGTCCTTTAATTTGTACGACGCAACGCAGTTTTCTTTGGACAAAAATAAAAACAAATACTGTTTTGAAAATCTACACTGCACCTAAACTAACTGTTGTCATTCTGAAAGTAAACGTAAATAAAACACACTTGTGATTGAGGTTGGACTAATTTTTTTTTCCATTATATTATTTCGGCTTTGACGTTATTTGTGGAATACAATACATATGCAGTTGTACAACACAGTTGTTATGAAAACGATAAACCCAACGGTTAAATGACTTCGTAAATGAGTATTAATGTCGCTTCGATATAAGAAAACCAAATCTGATATTCCTAAAAGCCCTTTATGTACCCAAATTAACTTTGGGCGTGGTTTGCGGACTGAAAATGTCACTTTGAACATGAAAATGTCGTGGAGCACGCTGGAGAAGCATGATTAGATGATTTTCGGCGTCGACGACATATGCTTCAAGCAAAATGCCTTGCATTTCCTGGCACCATCAATTTATTGCGAGAAAAGTTCATTGACCACATAATCTCATAAAAATGTTTATGTGAGCTTGCCACAAATGCGGTATAACCTTACTGGAGTTTCTTCTTTGGAAGCTATGTTGAAGCTTTGATTTACTTCAATGAACCACGAACCCTCAATGACCTTTTTGAATGGTTATTTGGGTTATTGGGGAAATAGGAAGAGATGTATGTGAAAAAAGTAGCAAAAGCTGATGTTGCATGACTGAATTTTTACGGAAGTCCAGAAGCGAACATTAATACATGAAGTAATTTTTGAATAAAAATAGCATGAATCAATGTCTAAAATAAAATAAAAAATAAAAAATTAGTGCTGTTTAGGACTATGTCCATAAGTATAGTCTGCTTCGGTTTTATCTTGAAATTCTCTTCTTTTCTACTTAATTTTTCTTTTTTTTTGTACTTTATTGCTAACGATGACTCAAGCCTAATAAGTAATGACTTGTATAATGTGTGTATTTTTAATCGACACTTTAGATATTGAACTTGCGCGGTGTTAGCTGGCTAAGTCCCTCCGTTTTTTCGATGATAGGCATCAAAATATGTCAAATCTTCGGAATAAACTCAATTTTCATTTCAGTAAAAGAGATTGAAATCGTTATTTGGTCCTTACAAAAGCTTAGAAGTTGTTGCTTAATACATAGATCTCCATTGCAATATCTTCCTTCTTCATTTACAAACTGTCGTCAAGATAAGCTTAAAGTGTTTTCCATTTTTTGAAATTCCTAAGTGACGACAAACTTCTAAAAGTGTTTCTAATTAAGTTAAAAAAGAACCAAAAAATAGTACACTGAGATATTTCGCAATTAAACACGCCCATTCTCCTTAGCCAAGTCCTTTAACGGTACCTGAAATTCATTTGAAAAAAAGTAACAACAAGAAAAAATCTCTTGTGAATGGCTGAACATAAGCGATTCGTAATAGTGCTTCTATTTATTTCTTCAACTCGGAAGTCCGTTGAACTCATTGTGACATTAACTGCAGGCACAACAATAAAATAATCCAAAATCCATACGACCACGCGCACATCGACGCTTAGTGTTGATAGCAAAAAATAAAAATATTCTACAAAAAGTGTAAGGAATAGCTCTTAGCAGATGAATCTAAACAATAATATCTTTAAGGTAGTGTAAAAAAAAAAAAAAAAAGGAAAGGGAAGAGGAAGAGGAAGAGGAAAAAGCTTTTGCCCTCTTCAAAAGCAAACAAACAGTCACGCTTAAGTATTTTCAAGTGTTTCAAAGTCGTTATCCTAACGAATTTTTGTATTCCTCGAACCTTTAATCAGGATTCGTGGAAGAACAAAAAAAAAGATGGCTTCATCTTCTTTTACTGAGAGGTAGTAAGCTGAAGTGTAGACTTTGGCAGACAAAGCAGGCAAAATGGTTTTTATTGTTTGTTGCTTAGAACAACAACTAAGCATCGTTGCTGTTATATGTTTACGAATGTTATGTGTGGTTGTAGATTTGTTATATCATATGACGTTATGCTTCCCGTACCATTTTCCAAATGAAAAGATTTTGAAGAGTTTTTTTATAGCATTTAATTTCTTATCTTATATAAAAACAGTTAACTATGACTGGCTGTTGGCCTCTCAATGTTCGATGCCCTGACGCCATTTTTGGTAACAATTTTCTATACAATTTCAACCCAATGCCATTTGCCTTTCTGTGTTTCTATGTTTATGTGTGTGTGTGTGTGTGTGTGTGTGTGTGTGTGTGTGTGTGTATATATATATATATATATATTTGTGTGAAAATTTAACTGTTAATTGCAGATGTTCTCAATTACACAATTTTAACAAGACAGAGATAAGCGTCTAAATAGCATTTTTAAGCATCTTAGGGAACATTTTTATCCCTTTTTCTTAGTCAACTTGACTACTGTTTCACACAATGGGTGGTACTTGAAGAGAAATACAGATAATATACTGTAGCTATACGTACCATCTATCTAAACTTTGTTTTTATAGCTGATACATGAACATTTTTACATAATTGTAATTAATTGTTGAGATGTTATCACGGCTG
This sequence comes from Glossina fuscipes, assembly GCF_014805625.2. Taxonomy (NCBI): domain Eukaryota; kingdom Metazoa; phylum Arthropoda; class Insecta; order Diptera; family Glossinidae; genus Glossina; species Glossina fuscipes. The sequence continues at coordinate 13,173,771 of NW_023998415.1, read as the reverse complement.
CGTCTATTCAATGGCGTCATAAAATGAAATTTCTTTAATTGTCAGTCAGATAACATAATACTAGTCACGGTAATAATACAGTAATAGTAGTAGTCGTAGTAGTAGTAGTCGTAGTAGTATTAGTAGAAATTTCAATAGCAAAAACAAATTAATTTCAAAACAATAACATTAAGTTTTCTTTTTATGATATGATAAGTTACACAAGCATATATACTACAACGCATATACATATTATACTTGTAATATAGGTATGAGAGTAAAATATGAAAACGAGCACTTCTCGCATCCATTATAGTTGATTTTTGTTATTTATCTTTGCATTAATAAGATCACGTGTCAATACGCCCTTCACTCTATGTACATGTATTTGTGAACAAACGTGCCGGCGTGTACATGTATGTACCATATCAAATAATAAGCCAGAAATTGGTTTAAGAAACGATTCATTTCTTCCTTTTTTTTTTATTATATTTACATTTTAATTTGTTTCTACGCTTTTTTTTCTCTTCTCCATTTCTATATATATATATTTATATATATATATATATATATATTTTTTTTTTCCTTGTTATATGTCAAAGGAAGCAAAAAACCCCTTAATTGAACACATCCTGTACGTAACCAAAGAACAGAAACAAAAAAAACGATTCTGTAAACACCCAAAAAACATGTTTTTTACTCATCCTGCCAAAGGCATGAGTGAGCGTTGACTATGTGAATATGTGACAATTTTCTTTAACAAATCGTTTGCAATTCTCTTCACTTTACAGTCAGTATGCATTCCGACTTAAATCAACATCAATCATAATTGATCAGTGCTGTAATATCAAATAAAATTTCAAAAAACATATGTATATATATACATATGTATATATGAAAACCATTATCATTTATATCAATTCATTAACAAATGCCTGTTTCCGAATGAAACGCATTGAATGGAAACCACTAACGCAAATCCATCAAAATCTCCTAAATATGACATTTAAACGTTACAATCGCAATCTTTTTTACGACATCCATTATGTCACGGAACGTATGGCTAGTTTGTTATTCCAGGCACAATACATTGAAATTCTCTGCAAACTAATTACCGAATACCTTTCATATTCCGAACTAGTTTTAAATGTAAAACGCCCTTCCCTTCTTTGTTGAAATAAATAACTCGTGCACCTCTTAGATATGAAAGACAAAACGAAACTGATATCAAAACATTTATTATAGTATGGCAAGGAAATTTAGGAATTTTCACAAAAAACTTTGAATATATTCGCGATATAGAACGATAGTCTGTCGACATTAAGTCAATCCAATCATATTTGTTTATCTGATTTTCCACCAATCTGTCATTTCATACAAGATCTCCATTCAATATATACTTAGTGTTTACCTTGTTAGTATTTACCTTGATGTTAATAAAATTGCTATTATCATCAATTCTCACACTTTTTCAAAGCTTCCTTACTGAATGGATATGTTATCAAATAGGACTGATGTCTTTCTTCAAATGAATTTGAATTCTTTTACACGCAGCTGCCAAATGCTGTCAAAATCTAAAGGCAATAAATTCATTGAAATTTAGTCTGTCCCTTCGTTTAAAACATAAAGTAATTTACTTACTAGAATCTATTTTTATTATTCTCAATAGGAGTGCATCCTGGCTGTTCGCTTGTCTATTATTAAGGCCACGGTCACTGTGGGCAAACTGAATATTTACTTTAAATTTCAATTAATGCTTGGCAATTGAAAAAATTGAAAGTATATATATATATACATATATGCATATAGATATTAATTTGATTTGTAAAAGAATCAAAATGTAATCAGGTTCGACGTAAGAGAGAGAGAGAGAGAGCGCCGAGCATTACGATCCTTTCTCGTCGACGATATAATATATGAGCAACCATTGCTGCACTCTTTCGTTTGCTTTACAATACAATTTATTCGATAGTAGCATTAATTGCAAAATTAAGTTTTCACACTGTATTTCCAATAATAATAACTCGTTCCTTACGGATAGTTAGTACTTGGTGTCCTCTCTGGCAGGAGAAGCTCTGACATATGGGATCTAAGTGTTTTCAGTTATTGTGTTTCGTATTTTCGTTTACTTTATTGTTTCAAACATTTTTTTTTTTTTTTTTTTTATATATAGTAAATCAATTATGAATTATCTAATAAATAAAAAACATTATAATAAACATCATCTCATTGAATTCCGATTAAATTACTTAATTAAAAGCCATTGTAAGAAGAGCTAAATTAAAATCTAATGAATCGGAAAATTTGCATTTAAACATACATTCGGTTTTTGCTGTGCGGCCCTTGCGCAAGCAAGGCAACAAAGAAAATAAGATGAAATTAAGTTAGTGTAAAATTTATTTAAAAATTTCTTCATAGAAATACATGGCATTGAAATTATAAATATACAGGGCTACAGCCAAACTATTGCGATTGGGTGACGAATAGAGCATTAAATTAATTGATTTTTTTTTTCAAATTTACACAGAAAACTCTCTCCTCATTTAATAGTGTGTTAACTAACAGACCGTAACTGCTGCTATAGTGTCAAAGAGTGATTGAAAAACAAAAGGAAGTTGAATAATAATTGATTGGAAATGATATACAAAATGCAGCAGGGTTCCGTCGATATACTTTGACATATACATATATATATATATATATATACATATATATAAGTGAAGTATATATCTATGTATGTTTGCTTGTTTGGTCAGTTGGTCAATAGTAGGAAAGTGTTATCAAAGAGGGGTGGCTAAGGGAAAATAATAAAATTTTTAGCAAATCGTTGTCGTAATCATTAAATAGACAACGACTATAGTACACATGTAGCAATTATTTTTGAAAAGAAAAGCAAGATGTTAACAACTGTTAACTATGTAACGGACAAATGGACACACTTTCCAATCATTTACAATTAATTATAATTGATATCGAAATGTGCGTGTGCTCGCTGTCTGCCAAGTAAAATTGTAGGTGTTACCCTCTAGTAGTTAGTATTAATTTATTGTAACCACAGATCGTTTAAAGGTATCATTAGTATGGTTTGTGGCTTGTTACATAAATAATGAGGTGTTGAAAATTTAATGCTATTAATAAATAATGAAAGCTTTTGGTAAAAAAAAAAAAAAAAAAAAAAAAAAATAATAATAATAATTTAATTCCTTAGGGTGGCTGTAAATTTTCGTAATATAACGTAATTGTGTGTATATGCATATTGTTAAGTAAGTAAGTTAGACATCAAAAACTTTCTCATTTCAAACGAAACAACTGAAGTAACTTTTCTTTTGCTTTTCATAACAAAAGCCGAAAAGAAAGACCTCTTAGAAGAGTTAATTTAAATACCTTGAGTTATTTATAGATTCATAACTTTTATTAACGCCTTTCATGGTGTCCATAATAAATTTAAAGTTTTACTTCATCTAATAATAACCTGAGTTCAGGTGTTTAATTATAAACAACACTTATTCCTGTTTCACATCGTTCAACTACAACAAAGAAAAGCTCAAAATTTCCAAAATTATTTCAAAGTTAAACTTTTAATTCATTCATTAAACAGGTAATGAATACATTGTTATATATATATATATTTATATATATATACCTTAAGAAATAAGTAGAAGACCCTTTAAATTAGAAAGAAAACTTTTCTCAAAAATAACAATTGCCTGATAATATTGAGAAGATATTGTTTCTCATCTCTGCTATTTTACAAAAAAAAAAAAAAAAAAACAAGAAACGGGTGATAGTAGTAAACTCGAACTCTAATCACTCCATTCCTAATACACTCGGTAAATCATTAATGAAACTTTTTTTAAGCTACCTATTTAATAATGTGATTTTAAACTTAAATTCTTTGGATTATAAAAATATTGCAATAAAAGGTTTGTGCGTTTATCAGACAGATACTACATTTTATTTATTTATCAATTTTCCATCCCTATATGCAATATTGCTAATGGATCAAATTTTTATTTTCAACCTTTAGAACTTCAAAATCCATACTTACTTTCACAGAGGTTATGATAAGGAGCATGAAGCGATAGCATAGATAATGTGATGATAATTCTTTATATATATATATATATATATATATATATATTAATATATTTGTCGCAGTTTTTATAAGCTGAACAATCGAATTAATCTGAAATCTCGAGTTCGCGCTCGTCAAACTTTTTTTATTTTAGTAGATGACAAGTGTAATCAATTACTTTGTTCGCAAAAGACTTATAACGCATACAAGGCATATGTAGGGGGGAATGGCTTCAATTCTGCTTCAGCACTCACCGTGAAAGAATAAACCGAATAAAATCAAGTATCTCGCCAATAAATCCACCTACCGAGGAGCTAATATAATAAATAAAATTGAACGCGATATCCCGCGTGACCACGGCCGCTGTCCCTGTATTTCTTTTCTTTCTCCTCTTTTTCTATTACGTAACTTCAGCTATCATTTGAACTTTCATTATTGGATTGTACGTGCCTGCCGAGTTGTATGGAACCTAGAAAGTCAGACCAGAGGCTTTTAACATTTCCTTCTTACTACATTTTTTTCTTTTAATTCGGGTAGTAAGGGTGTCAGGAGTCCACGAAGCATTCTTTTTACCTCGACTTGACGATCGGAACGGCCCATAGGGGGAGTTTCGTGGTAGCTGTCGTTAGAAGAAAATCGCAGGAAGAGCTTTTTCTCCGTTTGGAGTTGCATTGAAACTGGTTACCTTACCCGCAGAAAGGCAGAGGCCCTAGGTAGTGCCTCGCTGTCACCATAGAAATATACGTTCGCACAGATATTTCATCTCGAAGACTTAATTTTCATCACGGCAACGAGTGTTGCACGGACTATTACCCTCGTGGCATTGAGTGTTCACATTCCGTATACCGTCGGGCACCGTAAAGTTAAACCTTCACGGCAGTATATTCACGTTGAACCTCTAGAGCCATCTGTGCCTGCCTGCATAATTGTGACCACTGTGTGGCATAACATAGAAAAATTTGCCGAATAAAGAAGAAGAAAATATATCATCTAAATTATATTGAAATTGCCAAAGTTTTATGTCTTCAATGATATAAATTTTTTGTTGCGACGGACCAACTGGAAAGGCCTGAGTACTACCCAGCAATATATCCCATCTTCAAAAGGAAAAAAACGAAAGAAGAAATCAAATAGTTTTAGTAAAAAGTCCTCTGTTTTATATGAAAGGAAAATTAATTCTAGCAAATGCTTTGCTTTTCTGCTTCTTTGCCAGTAGAGTATATATGTTATAAGTCATTGATATTATCCAAAAATTTTATTTATGTTTCAATTTTTTTCTTAGTCCATTCATTTTATATAAAATAAAAAAAAAAAAACGACTTTATTTATAGAATAAATTATATGGAAAAAAAAGAAGTTTTTTAATAAACTTTCACTTTAATGAATTAAACGGTGGAAAATAAGCTTTTCTCACAATCACTATTTGATGAGACTACGCAAAAAAATTTTGAAATGCTAGAGATTTTAATGTTTCAGCAATTCAAATTTTTTTCTAATCGATTTTAATAGAGATTGGTAGCTTCTTTCCTGGCTTACATGGGTCAATCGAAAAAGTTGACTGCACCACTACCTTATAATGTCATCGGCAGTAAAGATATATGCAACATTTCAACATAACTGGACGCCCGACATATTGATTGCGATTTTTCATGCTAACGAACATTAAATGAATCAAATGAAAGCTTATAAAAATTGTCGAAATATATCCAAAGAGTACATAGAAAATGTGTCTAAAAATAAAAGTAAGAGTAAAAGTTTCAATTCAGCGAACACGTGATTATCTCAATAATCATAATAATGAAAATTGATAGTAAGCATATCACGATGCAACTTTCACTTTTCGTAAACTGCAAAAATATTACGCTCGTTAGATGTCAGTTATCTTTGATATACCTGGAGTTCAATACAATATTACCACCGTAAGGAATTGAGATGCAATATACAACACTTTGTGCACTGCTTGTCAGTGAAAGTTGAGTAGAAAATGAAAAGGCAGTTGTGCGCACCATCAGCGGATGATTGGATTTCTCAATAAGCATTAAAAACCGATCTTAGGAATTTTTTGCTAATCGAATACAATTTAGTTATATCCATTGTAGTTATATCCATCGTTATAGAAATTTTTTGGTCGAGTAAAATTAGGTAATGGCAATAAAAATTATTACATATGTTAAGAAACTAATTCCAGAGCATAAATTTAAAAGACACACGCGACGCACTTAGAAGCGCTACACTGCACAAAGTAAAGAAATTATATCTAAAGCCGGAAACTTTAACCTAAAAAATATAATGTTTTTCACTTAAGAAATTTACGATTTATTTAATATACAAATCTGATCTCTGTTCGAAATTATTTGACAAGACTTCTTTTGAGGTTGCCGCCAATCGGATACCTATTGGTATTAATAGCCCAAAGAATCGAACTTATTAGGCTTTGACCATTTCGAGTAAGGTTGCAATTGGGCGTAAACAATGTTTAATGTAGGGCACTAATTGGCGACTTCAACTGTTCGAGTCATAATGTGTTTATTTATTTAAAACTAATTTTTTAATTTAGTTTTTTTTTTTTTTTTTCTAAAAAGTCCCATCACAGAGCAAAGCTTTGCCAGCGCACGCTCAATTCTGATTTGAAATTATTTATCTGATTATATTTCAACAATAACAACATTTGCATAACTCAATGATAATTTACAATGACAACAACAAGGATAAGAACAACAACAATAACAACAACAACAACAACAATATTACAACCGAATAAATTGACACAATTCAAGCAGAACAGAAAGAATTTGAGAAAGAAACCCCTCCGGGAATACAAGTGAGAAATAAAAATTAGATAAACCCAAAATAAGCGACCGCAACAATATGAAAGCCTTAGTCGTCTTTTGAATAACTTTAGGTTGCATGTGACAAAGCTTTAGTTTTAAAGAGCTGTTAAGTGTAAAGAGAACATGCCTATCATACCAGTGCAGTGAGCAGTGAGCAGTGAGCGCTCAATGCGATTGACACATCATTTCACGGCCTGTCGCCTTTCAATGAAAATATTTATCGTTGTAAAATCAAAAGTGAATTTACCGCAAAATCACACGCGTGCAAAACATGCAAAATACATTCGCTCACTCCTTATCGACCATAATATCCTTTACAAGACAATCATATACAGGCGCGCGCGTACACACACATATATATATATATATATATATATATATATATATATATACGCACACGTACATAAACACACAACATAAACTCAACCTATCAAAATAAAACAGTCTGCTTAGCATATGACCTCAGTAGCAACAAAAAAAAAAAAAAAAATCAACCTAGAAAAAAGGAACCACTCAAGCGTTAGACCACATTAACGACAACCATAATAACAATATACTATCATTACTCAACTCATGATTGCCATCTCTATGTATTTCATCAGCGTTGATATTTACAAAAAGTTTTCATTCTCTCTATCTCTCTCTCTCTCTCTCTCTCTCTCTCTTTCTCTCTCTCTCTCTCTCTATGCAACAGCAAATATATTCTACATATTATATTTGTGTCTGGAATTTGCCGAATAAGTTACTAACCCTCTCTCACCATACTTTTAACACTTTCATTTCGTAAGCTCATCATAGGACAAAAGAAAGAAATGACAATTCAAATATCTGCTCCACTACTACACTTGCCTTTCAATGATAATCACTATAATACTTGATGTTGTTGTTGGCTTTTTTTTTTCGGCTTCTTTCACTGTTGTAACGTTTGCCGTTACGCCAACGTTTATCAAAAGTTGAGGCTTGTTAAAAAGGATTTTTCTTTTTTTTTTCGGTTTTTTTTTTTTTTTTTTTCTTTTTTGTTATATTTTTATCACTTATTTTTCCTCAACAATGACGACAACATTTGCATTTGCTTTTAATAATGAACTTTATTGTATGTTGTATTTTGAATGATGTTGTTATTGGTGATGAGGATAAACCTTTCTTTACAGCTCGTAGCACACGAAAATTGTCTTTATGCATTTTTTAGGTGCTATTGTCAAGGTATGTATGAGAATTTAAAATTTTCACTTTTATAAAATCCATAACAAATTTTTCTTGCTTGAATAAGCGATAAAAGTTAGAGTTGGATCAGCATAAGATCAACCGAAACCGCTATATACATATGCTCGGAACAATTTCGGACATGAATTGAAAGACAACAATGCAGTTAATTTGTTAATTTCACTTACGTCTTTTTAAGACACAATCGATTTGCACGCAGATGTCTGCTTAAAGTTATTAGTTATTTAACTACGAAGCTAAACAATGACCACATGCAACATACGCTTACTTTCCGCGAAAATGTTTACGAATTCAATGGACATAGAAACAACATGATTTTCGTTACAATTCATCAAATCATTATTTCATTTAATGACTATTTGTAAATAGATAAATAGATAGATTTCTTTAAATTTACTATAACATAAATAACGTTGTAGAATAAGTCGATTTTACTATGTCATAAGCAATATGGTTATTTCAAGTAAAGCAAAGACGGTGATTCCACGGTGAATCATCTACGTACTTGAGCTTCCTACGTACTTTAGCTTCCTTCCGTTTCACTTTTTGTAGCATTTCCGTAAAAATACTCAAAAAGAGAATTTGCCTTTAAAATCAATATATGTGTGTGCGTTTCTAGAATGCAATATTTTGTAATTTTCCTCCTCCTCTTGACCGATTTCCTATATAGCTCCAGACAAATGGATATAAACATGAAACCACATACTTCCTAGGCTCCAGAAAAGCACCTAAATACAACCACAAGTAGACTATCACTTGTTTTATGTATGATTATTGAAAAAACATTAATAACAATTATACATAGAGGGCGCGGTCCACCATTAAATTAAAGCGCCATTTGTGAAGTCTCCGAAAAAGTGGTTCAATAGGGTTTGCAGTAGAGCCAAAACGCGTCAGTGTATCAAATTTCATCACAATATCTTCAAAATGGCAACCTTTTGGGCTTGAAAATAAGAATACGTGGATAACCAAGCTTAGATCGATTGTGAAGCACTTTCGGTATAATAAAAGACGAGCTTATCTCAAATCGTTCTAAGCGTTCGATACATTCGCAAAAGCTTAACATACCCTTGTACCATAAATGGTGTAGGGTAGGGTATAAAAACTTCATTATACATGAAATCTTGATGACACTTTATGCGAATTTGGACTCAAGGTTTTGATAAAAATACTAGTTCCAAGAGCTGTATTAGTTACGTCTTCATCACGTATCCATGCGTTAGCGTTAAAAAAAAAAAAAAGAAGAAAAGAAATCATTAAGTTTTTGAAATTTGTATATTTCAACAGCCAAAGCGAGATTCTTGTCATATTTCTGCGTCTACGTCTGGGCCTTCAACGCAAACTAGATTTCAATCCCTAAGGAATGATTTGTTTTGTGTTAAAAAAGTAAAAACTTCATAGAAACGTTTTTTTCTTTTTTCTTTTTTTTCTCTTGTTTGCGCAACATTGGCGATCAACTGAACATAGTATTAATAATTTTTGTACAATTGATACGTGTTTATGTAACTTTATGTGACCAGCTGGACATTAAACATCTGTTAAATAAGCGATACACGCACATAGGCTTGCATACGCGTACGTATATATATATATAAACTAAAAACACTCAGCATGCAATTACTGACAATCAACAACTGTCACAGATATTTGTCGTAACTCATGTCGAGTTTCCTGAATGATGTTAATAATAATAATGATGATGATGATGACAACGACGACGACGACGACCACGACGACGATAACGATGCCGTTCATGCTGCAGCTAAGATAATGTGTTTAGTATTTTGTGTGTGTTGTTGCTCATACAACCATGCTTTCAACATTGTTTTTTTTTTATTGATAGGATTTTGTTTTTTCGCTTAGCATTGATGAAGTTTGTTTGTACGTATGTAAGAAAAGGAATATCTTATGTAATGTAATTACTTTGTTTCTGATTCATAATTAATTAGCGCACTTCGAATGTCTCGGATTTATAATCAAGAAGTCATCTTACAACGAACTTTATATACCTATCAATCAATTCCATCTGCCCAACTTATCCCTAGTTATGTATAGTGCGCAGTTAGCCTTCATGTCTCAAGAGCAAATTTTTTCTAAGGAATCATTATCCTAACGCGAAAATAACTTTATACTGTACCCAGTTCCATTTTGCTTATCACATACCAACATTTATTATTATATTTTTTTTTTTTTTGCTTTTCTTTTTTCTTTTATGTTCTTTATTTCCTTTCGTTGTTTGCATATTCCGAAATTACATACATATTATTTAATTTTTTTACCAAAAGGAAAGACGTCGCGATATGCTTTATCGGCGACCTGTACCCAAGAATCAGGATTTAGATATGAAAATGGATCATTCTTATAATCCGCTGTCGGCGTTATTGTTCGCCAAGTGAAACGGCCCGTCCGTGCCGCATGCCTTCTCTCGCATCGATGGTCCCGATCCGCGTTCGCAAGACAACCACGGCAAACTGCTCCCGATTGTTTTCGTAGTTCTTCGCATTCATCTTTTGAATGAGAATTTTGTTTAGATCGCCCGGCAAACATTGCTCTGTCAATTTGAATTTATTATAGCAAAATTATGATTAAAACGTTTAAATTCCAAAAATAATAAATAAATACTGCGATAATTTCAAAAAGTAATTCAAAATCATTTTTTTTTTTTTTTTTTTTATTTATATGATTATAAAAATATATATTATATGGGCACAAGTTAGCCTGAAAACCCCTGAGAATCATGTCATATTTTTTTATTTTTTCATTTCACAGTTTTTTTCTTGCTGACTTCAGTCGTTTTCATGACTTTGATTTGGTCCTCTTTTAATTGATTTACGTACATCTCGAAATAATTTCTTCCATTAAGTGTCATATCGTCTTGACAATCCTTCCCCTTGCATTCCATACGCAATTTCGGAATGTTTTTAGCATTGTTTTGAACTTGTTGCCGTGCCGAAGCTTTTCTTTCTAATTTATCCACATTCAAAGTTTTCACAGGCTTCTTCTGGTTTATTTTCATATCCTGATGGTTGAACGTTGACGGTATTTCCTTTTCCTTTCTCTCTATTTGCTTAACAGATTCTTGAGATTTTGATTTTGCGGATAATTTAAGTTGATTCTCAGCGGCTTCCCTATACTTTTGCCTAACTTGGGCTTCATTACGCAAAACTCTCTCCTGATACCGGGCATCAGTATAATTTGCAATATCGATGCGGGGTTTATACAGGCTAGCTAGTTTCTTAGAAAACATTCTTCGATTCGATTTTCAATTTTATTTATATTTTCCTCAAAAAATTTCTATTTTTATATTCAATACCAGAGGAGAGAAAAAAAAAACTACACACACGTTGTCGTTTTATGTAGAAAATCTGAAAATCTAGAAATATATTGATTGACTTTTCTTCTCTTATACTTTCTAACGATAGATATAATAATTTTAAAATCTCATATGGAACATCGAGTACCTACGATACAATTATCTTGATAAGTTTCAAATTCTAAATCGATTTAGAATAAAAAAAAAAAATGGGTAACAGAATTAACCATCATATTATGCCGCCATTAAGAATTAGGAGCTAAAACTTAATCCTTTTCAGTGGGACGATTACGATCAGTTTCATGATGGCCTTAATATTTTGTAATATTATAAGCTTAACATTATTAAGGGAATCCCTGGAATAGCTTTTAAATTTTTCGAAATTTTTTTGACAACGGTCCACAATATGTTGAACAATTGACGGCATTCTGTGCATCGTTTCGGCGTCATAGCCGCAGCCAGACCGCGGCATATAAGCAAACCTTTATAGAAAGGTCCCTAGATAGCATCTAGTGGTAAGAATTAAATTTTATTATATTTTATTTTAGATTCATTCTCGCTATCGACTCCTACTTATCATTCAGAATACTTGAATATTCATTTCTCTTATCTGTTTCTAATCTCGTGAAGCAGTTATTAGCGTTCTACGTCATACACACCATCCACTTAAGTTTCAAACAAATGGAACTTTAATATGTTCTTTTAGGCGTTACAAACGATTTAATGAAATCAATTGCCCTTTTATGATGTGATGTTTCGAAATATACGTCACAAGTATTGATATTCATAGCAAAGCCTATACAGATTTTTTATTTTTTATTTTTCTTACTTTTCTTTGACTAAGTTTTATGATAAGTTCTTCTCATATCGTTTGCTCTCTGATAACTTCACATTCATTAGAATATTTTTAATAACTTTACTAAATCAACCTGACGAAAGGAACAGACCTAGGAGAAATGCATTTTAATCAAGACTTTCTATAAAATTCAATTTAAATTCAAAGACGTGTTTCAAAGCTAGAAAAAGAAAGAAAAAAAAGAAAAAAAAAAAAGAAAGATAAAAAAACTAGGAAAATATCTTTAAAAAAGAAAAAGAAAAAAAAAAAAAAAACCGGAGAGCGTCATAAAAATATGTTCGTTTGCGTAAAGTTGACAAAATGCACACGCTCACAAAACGATATGTATGTATATGTACAAAAGAAAAAAATTCATGCATAAAAAAATCAAATAAAAACCTAGGCAATTTTTTTTAAACAAGACAAATTGAAATGGCGTTATCATCGTCACCATCGTCGTCATCATTATCGGCGTCAGCGTTGTTATCATCATCAAGCCAAACGACATAGAAAACTAAGACCAGCGAAACGTTGTTGCATTTCATATTCCCGTGGAAACGAAGTATATGTACAGAAGTATATGTATATATATATATGTATACGCAATATATAGAAATGACATTGCAAACGCATACACTTTCGTGTTCAAGCAAAAATATTACTTATCTTTCATAATAGTTTTAAAAAAAATAACAGACAAGACAAGAAAGTTTGAAAATATCGCTTCGTTTAGGGAGTGAATGTAACCGTTTCCGCTTTCCTTTTTCTTCATTTATGCATTTTCTCCGCTTTATTACATGTCCGTATATTTGTTAGTGCATTGACGTAGAGGAAACGTTGTGATTCGTGCGTGAGAAAACTAGGAGGAGCTTCTCATGCGCATAAGATGCTTATGGGAAAAAATTTCATTTTCGATTTTTTTGTTTTGTTTTTTTAATCTGGTTAAGTTTTTCCTTTACTACTTCTGAAACCTCAAAAATTTTCAATGAACATTTAAAATGAATTTTATGATATATAAAAAAAAATAAAAAAAATATCTTGGCAAAAATTCTTTTTACATAAAACGTTAAAAAAATTTAACATGAAAAGCACTTGTATATGTGCAACCACAACTTAATAAAATTTTAATGGAACGAATTTATCTAAATTGGTACAATCGGATGTCTTTTCGAGTAGATCTCTATACATTATAATAGAACCTGATTCAATTGAATCAACTTCGTTGATTAGTTTATAGATGGGTCTGCCAAACTTGAGATAAATTTCCTCAAAATCTAAATTGCTTTTAATCACTAGGTATCACTATGGGTTAAATAATTTAACAAAATAGTAATAAAGCGGAGAATTGAATAATTCATTAACTATAGCAAATGTTAATCCATAATTACGCATACATATATACTAACTTAATATTTTCTGAAGATCTAGTGCAAAAATCGTCCCACTTAACCGATCAATTACTTACTACACTTACTACTTAATAAATGGGGTTTGGAATTTTTTTTGTTTTTGCTTTTGGCTGGCATTAGAAGGCATCTATACAAGTCTTTGATCAATATTTCTCTTAACTTAGAAGCCACATTTGGTCGAAAGTCATACCCATTTCAATATCGAATAATCCTGATTAACGCTTTCATCAGTTTTTAGGGTGCACTGCTTGTGGTACAAGAACATATCAAGCTTGTGCGATTGCCTGCAAAATCCAGCAGAAGTTTAAAGAGCCTCATCTTACATTATATAGCGATCCATTCAGATTTTTGAATCTATCTAAGCTTATTTGTCCGTCTGTCCGTAAGGTTATCTGTTCTGTGTAATCTACAGACTACAATTTTTGGTATATTTTGACAGAAGGACAAACGCTATTGGAAATGTTTCGGATCGGATCAGTTTCTCGACCACCCCCTACATGACTTCTGGTTTTTAAAACTCATTAATTGAACAGTTATAGGGTTGTGTAGAGAATTTAATGCTGGGGGCCGTGATCCACTATAGTGTTTTCTAACTTGTTTCGAATTGTTAGCATAGTTGTTAATGAATTCAGGCGGACGGCATTATATCGGTTCGTTATTTAATACTGATCAGGAACTTATCGCGTCGCTGCTACCATTCTCTAGGAGAAAGCATAATTCTACTATAGCCTGAGCCTTTGTTGATAAATGTCAAATATTATGCATTTCTTAAAGTATCCCATTCTGCATAAAAATCAATGTATGTATGTATGTCAATCGGAAGAAGGAATGTGCATTATAAACGATCAGTTGTGTTTGCGAAAGCATAGGATAGGAGTTATACCCCATTTCAAGCGAAAGATAAAAAAACTGGTCGCTCAAAAATTCGCACTTGAAGCTTTAAAAGAGAGTAAACTTGCAAACAGTAACATGTAGTTTCAATAAAATCTCCTGTTGATACGGAAAAAAAGTAAAGTAAAGTAAAGTAAAGTAAATAATAAGTCATTTTACTTGTTGTGTTTATTTAGTCTTCCTAAATTAATCCATGATAGTCTGACAATCGTATAGTTGTACTCGGTAGTGCAAAATTTCCCAACAAACCTATCTGATCGACTTCGGTGATAGCTTCTTTTTCAAGCTTTTCTACTTGCGTTTGTGCTTGAAGGTGAATCTTCGTATTCGTGATTAGTGATTATCCTATCACCTATATCATATCATTCTTTGGCAATATGTGCGAACGTGGAACCTACTACAAACGACTACTTTCGCGATCTTCTAATATCGTGTCGAATTTACGACCAAAAATTTCAAGCATCCATTGATAGGTGTGTAGACAGGCCAAAAAAATGTTTTTAATTATTGTTGTTGGCGCTTATTTACATGTATTTATAAATATTTATGTAAGAAATGTTGTAACAACAACAATACATAAATCTGGGAATGAATGAATGAAAATATAAAATGTTTGAATTGTTTCGCTTCCTGAGTGCCAGGAAAAAATGTCATAGAATTTCAACAACAAATAATAAAAAAAAAACAAATAAATATACACACATCTCTCTCTCCCTATATATATATATATATATATATATATATATATATATGTTTGTATGTATGTGTTCATGTTAAGATTGCATTGTTTGTAACGTAAGCCATAATTGCGGCTTAATAAAAAAAAAAAGAAACAAATAAATGAAACAACAACAACAAAAGTTATTGCTTATACGTGGCCCACCTTGTTCGCTTTTGCTCGTCTGTTCACTCTCACCCGACCACCATCTCTTTTGGACATTTCTAACAATTAACTTTGATTATTTAAAAGTATAGCTATGAAAAATGTACGCTTGTGTATGTGTGTGTGTGTGTGTGTGTGTGTAACTAGTTAATGTTTGCATGACAAATCCTCATTCATAATCTGCTAAAAAAAAAAAAAAGAAGGAGTTTACAATTCGCGTTCCCATAACAAAAAGCTTCTTTTTGCCTTTCTCTATATTATTTAAGGTACTTCTAGCACTTACACTTACCCATAAGAAGGAGTACTATTATCATATCGTTTGTAACATGGCAATGGTCTAACTATAATAATTGTCAGTCATTACAATTTTTACGCAATGATAATGAAGCAAAATTCAATCGATCTTTAAACCACGCTTTGACTATTTTCGAAACTATTCCGCGAAAACATATTCAAATTAAAAAACGCTACTATCTTATGGCGACATAATAGTCGTTTATATATTATACGTTGTAATGTCGAAGCCTTGAACTATTTATTAATATGAAATGCTAGAGCGGAAAATTTGTAATACTTCGAAGTGTGAAAGCCTCTTTACGAAAATCCAATTCTGCTAATTTTTCCTTAGTCGGCGGAGTACATCAATGTCGCAAATTCATTATCAAAAAATTTTCAATCCTTCAATCATTTCAATGCAAAATATTTCATGATATTAGTTAATAATAGCTTTCGTCCGAAAGTGTTCTCCTGTGCTCTCTTTCTAATAGAAACAATTGCAAACAAATTTCAGCCATAGTTCTTAACGCATTGAATGATTAACTGAAACTATTATTGTTATTTTAGACGGAATTCATCTCCTTGCTTAGGAAATTAGTTATAAGAAAACAACTTGTTGGGACGTCACGAATAAATATTCATTTTCGTAGCCGTTAAAAATTCAGTTGACTGAGAAGATTCCTTAAGATATCCACCTTTGGCGACGTCATATGTATAAATATGAAATCTCAACAGTAGAAAACTTTCTTGTCCTACCTAAGCACTTTTTGTGTAAAAAAACTTTCGATTTAGCTAAAAAAAATGATTTTGAGTCAATTGGAGGGTGCGTAAAATTCGCGTTAAAGCCTATGCAACGTTGTTGTTTGTGTTTTTATTTATTTGTTTGCAAGCATTCACATTCATGCTATATAGTATCGTGTCATTAAATAAAAGCCAAGCTAACAACAAACACAACACAACGGCCACAGCAGCAGCAGCAATAGCAGAACGAAAAAGAAAAAAAATTTAGATTTTTCGCCGCCATGGCATTTGGGCATGTTTACCTTGTAAACTGGTGCGATTGTGCATTTTTCTGTTAATTGTAAAGTTTTATGGTCTGACGATTTTTTATATTATTATAGCATTTTCATGTAATTCGGTTCTTTTATGTGTATTACGTTGCTTCTTTTTTTTTTTATTTTTTTTTTTTTTTTTTTTTTTTTTTATTTGCTTTTTACTGTTTTCTAACTCTTTTTGTATCTTTATACGTTAAAAGGACATTCAGTTAAGTGCCCTTTAACCAGAGCAATATTTTTGTTTAAGTGGAGCAACTATTTTCAATTTACTTCAAGCTTTTTACAAAATTCCACTTTTCTATAAAATTTTATTTTGCCCCTTTTTTTTTTTTTAATAACACTCTTATAATATCAATAAAACCCATAAAAGGAATTTAGTTCATTGAAAACAAAAATTAAAAAAACAACACATTCTTACACACACTCCTTATCATCAAATATTTTTGTTCAAAGCAATAACTTTCGGCAAAAAAAGAAAAAAAAAATATTTAAAAATATTTATAAAGGCATTTAACGCCCCTCAGGAAAGTTTCCACTTTTTATTTATATCCTTTTTTTCTCTTTTTATTTTTTGTTTTTTTTTTTTCTTTAAACTGGTATCGATATAATAATGATCTGTTTATTTAAACCCTTTTTTTTCGTTTCATATAACACATTAACCGAAAATAGATTCTGTTTTATTGCTTACACAAATGTGGAAATGTATACAGTATTGTGTTCTAGTGGGTGTATGTGTGTGTGGGTGTGTGTGTGTGTGTGTGTGTGCGTATGAATGTGTATATTTATACATGGTGAGGGTAAGCAGCTGTAAAGTAACCATATTTATTTAATTTGCGTTCTTCAATGTGCCGGTTGATTGGCCTAAAGGCAAGGCAGAAACTACGTAAGCATTCGCCTCGAGGGTACTCTTGAAATTTTTATGTAACTTTAACTCTTGTCTAATGATTATTCGTTGTTAACATTTTTACTACAAATTTGTTGTTTCCATTATATTTTGTGTCCGCGATCACTAACTTTTTATGGCAGTTTTTAAAGCAATAAATGTTATCGCAAGACCCTTACCACTCATCATAAAGTCTACCATCATACGCAGTGAGTTGTACATTAACATTGTTCATTCATTTATGTTGGATTAAAGTTACAAGTTACAAGGGTCCGTTTTCGACCGATTAAATCGTTAGTTTGTTTATCAAAAATGATCGACAATTAAATTAAATTTCCTTTTGATTTACTATATCATTATTAATTTGAGTTAGACGCTATGGCACTTAGGAATTTTTCTAGCTATCACGATTTCAGAATCTCTCAGCGTAATAAACTTCACTTTTTTCACTACTCCGAGCATATATATGACATACTGATCCATTAATACGCGCTTATTATAAATATGTCTAAAGTGTGACGAAAGTCAGACGAATCGATAATAGAGGTGCCAAAGGTCTTGACGAGCATCGTTTCATATGTACGGTGCCTATCTCAGTGAATGCAAATCTATGGTGGTTGCAACTTGAAGAAATCAAGAAAACATGTGGTCTATGGCGAAGCGAAAAAATACATTTTCAAGTTTATTTGTATGTTGTTGTATTATTAATATTATTATTATTATTATTATTATTATTATAATTTTAGACTAATGAAATAAATTCTTAGACTAAAGAAAATGGCAATGAGCACTAGCGGCACAGGCTATTGGCTCCTGTTCTTGTATACTTGATCTATCTATAATATTTTACATTATGTTGAGTAAAAAATTTGAATCGCTCTAAAATCTTTAAAGTGTGGCTACTAGAAATAGACCCGGGCAAAGAAATTTGCTGCGGATAAGAATCGAATGCTTACTTTGAAGAATTTGACAGATGCTGAAACATTAACTTTTTGTCTAAATGATAGATGCTTTAAAACACGTTCATCCCTCTATATTTAAGAAAATCTATATTGCGATGAAGTGAATCTTGGCAGCCAGTTATGTAAAATTCGCAAAGCTTTTTCTTTATTAGTGACCTTGTTGATGGACTAATCGCAATTGTCTCCAAATTTTAAGAAGATTGGTACAAAATATCATATCGTTATTTGTCGTACGGTACATCATTCGTTAGTTCCTTAACTAATGTAAGAGTTTTTGTGACGAGAAACATCAATTTTGAAATCATTTGCGACAGTCCGAAGTTCGTAAAAAAAAAAACAAACTAAAAGGGACGATATAATGGAGATTATCGAAATAATATATATTAAATAAATAATATATTTTAAATAATAAATAATTTAATATAAAATAAATGATATATTTATTATAGTAATTAAGTAAGATTGAAAGTGTCTTGACAAAAAAATAATGATAGGAAATATTTTATTTAAAGTATTCTTTTATTACATTATAGACATCAACTCTGTGCTAAAATAGAAAAAGAAACACTTTATGATATATTGTGGCTTTTAATAACCAAGCCATTCGAATCAGTCCTAGACGGCAATAACTCTCAGCAGTGGTTTCATTAGCCAAAAGCAGCTCATGGGGCAGAATATATATTCGGAATTACCTTATTCATCTTATAAGAGATATAGTAAAGGCCGAAAAAAATTGTAAGCATAGCTTTTGTTAGATCTTGAACCTTAGCCTAATCTCTGAAAATTGTGGTTACATTTTAATTTTGATCGAGATTAATAACCATTTGCTTCAAGTGTTTTCTCATTCAAATCAAAGGGGAAAATTTGGAAAAATTTCCGTTTGTTACGTACGATGGGCAATGTTATACAAGATTCAAAATGAACCGCACAATTTGGACGTCTTGTTAACCGTTTAGTATATCAAATCGTCTTTTTTTAAGAATGTGAAGAGTAAATATGTATGAATGGATTGATTTCTGAAAATCTCACTGTTTTCGTTTATATCAACTTTTTCTGGAACCTCTAATCAAAAACTTCAAAAACGTTACCAATTTATATGTCCTCATATTTAGACGAAGGCTTAAGAACACTCCCATGTTTTATATTCCTACTTCTACTACTTTTTCTTTGTCTATTGTCGTAATAACCGGATAAAATATCCTTCCAATATGAAAATACATTTCAAAATTAAATTTTGAAATAAAATATAAATAAAAATGAGTGCTTCTTAGTTAAACTCCAGCGGCCTTTTGGGTTTTTGCTTACTATCCTCTTTCCTTTCCTTTAACGGATCAAAATTTAATGAATCATTTTAATGGGAATGTCTTCAAAAATTTTATCGTGCTATGTTTTTCATTACAAATGGCAAAGACAATTCTGCACGTATTCTCGAAATAAACGTCATCTATTCATATGAGAACACTGCGGTACAGTACCGGCCAACCTTTAGATAACCTACATTCCATCGTCTAATACAGTCATACAATCATTTTCGTGATAATATAGCAGAAATTATACATCATTTTTATGTAAAAGGATACTCTTCATGGAAGCTCTCAAATTCGAGCTTGTCCAGAACGTTAACTTACGTGGTTCAAATTTAGCAAACTTAATTTACTTGTCAAAGCTTTTATTATTTTTTCAATTGTTTTCTTCATAATATGCTAAAAATTTTACTTTGTCGCCATGAAAGCCCCTATATATGATGATGGTTTAAAAAATAGATCTGTGTAGTCCAGCTTCATAAAATAATAAAAGTTTGACCTTTTTATCTTTATTTATATATAGGGGCTTATTTTTCATGAGAATCCTTGTATGCGGCAATATCTAAAAAGTAGACCGACCGCCTTGATTCAAATTTGACACAATTAAGTTTCATATAACATTACCCTTACGGAACAACTTTAATCACAAAATAGCAAAAATTGGATGTGTTTGCGGAAATCACTTTTTTTTTTTTTTTTTTTTTTTTTGTTAAAACCCTTATATGAGGGGGGATGCAAAAAATATACGTACGTAGTCCACATTAGGTAAGAGTAATTTATCAAAGAATTCTTAGCAAGAAATATTAAAAGTGGAGCTTTCGGTAGGGACGGTTATATGGCATCCAATCTAAAGTATTCACCTGAAGTTAGAATACCAGAAATTGTTACTTAGGGATATGTGAATGTGTTTCGAAATTGTGAAATTTACAATATTTTCTCATGTAACGACATTTGTGACGCGTTTTTTTTTTTTGGAGTTGGTATTGTGTTTTTTGTAAAACCTGGCTAACTCAGTTGTGTTACAAACAGAAGATAAAATTTAATCTACCACAAGTGTTGTTGAGGTGATGTCAAATCACGGTGTTATGCTCAGTGTATCCTGGTATTCTGTCCGTTAATCTGGGTTCTTGTAGATGTTGTGCAGTTAAGTCACCGTTTGTGGTTACATTCACACACCCACACACATACACACATACACACACTTACTTACTTACTTACTTACCTCATCTTCGCGAAACCTCTTCTCAATCTAATTAATAAGTGCCATAACGAACATCATTTTTTTATTTATTTTTTATTATTATTTCCTAAACCTAGTATAATTTGTAAACCATACCTATGTTTTTATATTCAATAGAGTATTCGTATTAATTTTTTAGTGCATTTTTTTTTAAATATTTTTTTTATCAGCAACTTCTTGAGTTTTTTCTTTCTTTTTTTTTTTTTTTGTAAATAAATTTTCTTAATATTTTCTTTTATTTTGTTCAATTAATTTTTCTTGTAAACACATTTCTTACTTCTTTTAATGTTATCTTTCCTTCCCTTCCCCACATGACTTTTACTTTGCTAGGTTATTGTAGTTGTATTCCTCCCTTTTCGTTTAATGCGGTTAATGAAATTCGTCTTAATTGTTATAGTAAAGTGAAGATTTGAGATCCGATTTTTACTAAATTAATGTAAACTACGAAACAATTTTATGCGGTTATATCTCCGTAAGCCAATAAAGCGGTTAACTCGGCTTTTAATCTCGTTACTTCAAGTATGAAAAAATGATTTGAAATTTCGTCTACAATTGTTAGAGATTTTTTTTTTTAGTTCTTTCTGCTGCACTATCATGTCAAAGACTCAATTTTCACTCCTATTTGCCGACTCTCTTGATCTGTCTCGTTAGTGTCGTCTCTTGTCCCGGTAATCAAAAAAAAGGAAAAATATTATAATTTTATGCAAAGCCCACGCTTATGCTATATAGACGTACTTTGGACTTTATTCACTTTTCATAATTCTCTCTTCAGATGGCTCTACTACGTCAACGGAGAATTATAAAAAGGAATCTTGAGTAACGCAATTTTCCATTATTATATATAACATTACTTTTTTGTAAAGAGTGGAGAAAAAGCCGACAGCCACAAACTCCCTGTACGTATATACGCGGACGTTACATATTTCAAAATAAAAATTTATATACGGTGATCCGATGCAAACAATTCTTAATAATGGTCGTCACTGGCCCAAAACAATTCAGTATTCCAAATTTTATCATTATATTTCTAAAATTACGATCTGTAGGTTGAGCACAAGAAAACAAAATATACGAAAAATGAATAGACATGACCGTACCTACCATGTACAGGATATTAGAACGACATATTTTTTAAACAGCTTGGGAAAAGAATATTTCTACTAGACTGTAAGAGGCTGCCGACAAGATCTAAAACAATTTTCGCTTATAGTTAGCCATTTAGAAACACATTTAATATATTTGGCCATTAAAGAGAGTAAAGACCTTATACAGTTTATACGTCGATGACGTTTGCTATGGGTATTAAAAAGATAAGAATAAATATACAAAATGATGATTATTAAAAAAATTCAACTTTCCCCTGGATTCGTTTGTCAGTATCGTATCCAGTGGCTAAGTAACTAGCTAAGGCAAAATATCGTTATAAGATGAAATTTATAATAATTTACACATTATTTTGCTTAGCCTAAGTATATTATGTTTATTTTTGTCGAAACTGGTGTCAACACTAATCCTGCCTTCGTTGGAAGAAGCAAAAATTCTGTGCGCAAGTAAATGCAACACCCGCTGCGAATGACACATAAGTACTCGTATACACCAAAAGGATGATAAAAGTAAACAAAAAATAAAAACAGTTATTTATTATGTATAACAATACAAGGAAATATAAAACAATTCACATGTAATGTATAAAAAAAAAAACTGAATTTCACTTGGTATAGAAATACGCGAGAAGACAAAAAAAAAAAAAAAAAGGACACTATAGAGGGCCCCCACAACGGGCAACATACATTGCCTGAAAGAGGAAGAAACTGTATAAAATAGTTAAAGTGCTTTAATACACCATCAAAAGTCAAGATGAGAAAAAGCAAAAAGAATGTGTTTTTAAGCTTCTTCGGCTTATCAAGGAATAAAAGAAAACGCCACTTAAAAAGAAAACTTTGTTTGTTTTTAGGTGGAGTCATGATATTAAGTAGAAAAAAAATTGACCATCACACGCTCGTGCCAAGTGACTGAAACTTGTGAACAGACTTACTTCAAGCAAGTCTAATAAAAACCGAAAGAATAGGAAAAAAAAAAAAAAAACGGCAGGAAATTGTCAAGTTTACCGATTTATAGTCGAACAACACAAGAAGTCATAAATAGCAGTAAATGAATAGAAAAAATAAATAATAAAAAAAAAAAAAAAAAAAAAAAAAAACAGATCATGTACATGTTTATGCATATGTTTGTACGTACGTAAATAAAGAAAATGAAACATTCAAAATATCTGCAAGACCTCAGAGGTTTCTGCAATAAATTTTCGGTTAGTTGTTGTTGTTGTTGGTTGTTTTCTATTTTCTTTTTTCATCGGATTGAGATTTAGGTTTCTAACGTAAGAGTAAATTGAACTTGACGTTGACATGCAACACACATCCTTCCTATTAGAACAAGCATTTACATAACTATAAAGTGTAACGCGACTGAATGCAAGAGCTTAGCTAGTTAGGTCATAGGTAGATTAAATGGAAACTAATTAAATTTTATTACCCACTGGACGAGTTCTTCGAATTGTCCTTTGGATATCTACTAAAAGAAAAATGCAATTTGCTTGCACAGAAACTTCAACTTTAAAACTTTCGGACTTTCGTGAAACGAGGAAAGAAGAAAATCACAGGTGTACAAGGCCTTAAAACACAGACATCTATCAAAAGCTCATGTAAGTTTTCATTATAAAGCTCTTTCGCCTAAATTGCCCTTGTCTTGCTTTACCTTTTTTTTTTTTTTTTTTCTAATTACAACCAAATATTTGTATAAGCATTGATCTGGGTCGCAAAGATTCAATCAAGTATATGTGCTGCGACCCGATTTAGTCTTGCCATTTCCGCTGTTGTTATAAAATTTGTTGTTTGAACTTAAACTGAAAATTAAAGAAATAAAAAAACTTAAAATCAAAAATTTCAGAAATTTCGCAATTTATCACAATTAACAGATTCCATAGGGGAATGACCTTAGCAGTCGAATTCTTTAGTAAAACGAAAAGCTTCTTGGTTTCAGGTGCGGTGTATAGAAACTGCGCTTCAAACCAAATTATCTTTTAGCTATCAATCTTCGAAGAAGAAAATTGATGGCGGTCTGAAGGGAAATTCGACCCCTTCCCTAATGATTTTTAGAATCAAAATTGAAATAATTTATTACTACTTTACGACCTTAAATGCTTTTATACTCTTAACCTAAAAGTGATAAACTTTCACTTCAAAAGTGACAAAGAAAATCTTATTCTCGCCTACTTTAAATAACTAGAGCGGGCGTGTTTTACCTTTTTATGCGCTCAGCATCAATTCTGAGATCACGAACTAGTTTTCATTGAAAACTGTTATCGAACATTTCGATTTTTAAATGAGATTAATTTTCTTAAAATAATATGCGTTCTGTTTTTACTTGATATTCAATGATAATGTTCTTTGTTCCCTATCGAAGGGTATTAAATTTCTTAAATTTCATACATTATTAAATACATTTGCTTTAAATGGAGTAAGTTTTTCTCTTGTTTGTTATTTTTTTGAAGTTTCAGTCAGTCGGTCTATAAGTTTCGAGATGAAAACTTTTTTTAAAATCAAATCAATAAAAAATCATTTTAATGAAATAAAGTTTTTTTTTAATTTATAGAAAAAGATTTTATAACTGGCGATGCTGCCAGGGAGCAACACGCCGATGAACCGCGAAAGAAAATTGAATGCCAATATTTTTTACGGATATCAATTATAAAAATTATTCTTTATAAAAGAGAAGATAAATGAATCAAATTTAAAAATTCAAGAGACAGGCTAAGTGACATAAGTTCCAACATTTTCGAAAGTGTACAAATTTATATTAACCTAGGAGGGTACAACAAACTGACCAACCTAGTAAGCAGTAACTTAACCATTCACTTTATAACCTGTGTTTGTGTATGCGCATGCAAGAAATGTGCTAAAAAATTTAACAAATAATAAATATTGTCATATTTAAAAAAACAAAAAGCAATAAAAAAATGAAGTGAAAACTGGTAGAGCGCGGACTATTAACATGAATTATTGTAAATAGAAATAAATAAAAAAAAATATTGTTTAATATAATCGTGTGAGGCAATCTACACTAATCTATGCAGAGCCTGATTTCATTATTATTGCAGCAGATTACCTTTAACAGTAATACTCGGGCAGTTCTATATTTCCCCAAAATTTTAAAAAGCGATAAAATTATAATTTTGCTAAAACAAGAGAAGAGAAACACAACGGCAACGGATAGATAAATTAAATAGAAACGAGTGAAGGAAGGGAAAACATAAAATAATTATTAGAAGACAGTAAGTAAAGGAGAAATAAGAGCAGACAACTCTTTAGAAGATCGTCAGCATTAGTTAGCTAATGAACCAACAATGTTAGAAGCCGGAAAGCAGAAGATTAGCTACAATCAAACTCAAGCAACAGGAGCGTAGTTAAGTTTTCTTTTGGTTTAATTTTGTTTTCGATTGTCAAATAAATTTATTTTCAAAATTTTGAAATTTAAAATAAGAAAAAACAAATTAACTTTTTTTTTTTTTTTTTTAAACTTTCATTTTTCGAATTTTCAATCCTCAAACTTTCATTTTCGAAAATTTCAATTTTCAAACTTTCACTTTTTAAATTTGCTTTCATTTCTTCTGTTTTTATTTCGACTACAGATACATGTATGCAATATATATATATATATATGCTTTTGTAAACAACAATGTACATGCTGTTGAATTTGCAATTCTGAATATGAATAAGTCACCAAATTTTGTAACTCACCTTCTCGGTCACAAGATGCAGCGCACCCCACAACAATACGCTACGAAATACTAACGCTAGTACACACATCACAGATATTCACAAACACCCAATGAAAATTTTTCAACCAATAGGGAAATTCTAACTTGTTCTGGCAAACTGCCACCGTTTTGGTCCGATTGTCCGGAGACTTGATTCATCCAAGCCAGAGCCAATCACTTCAATATGGTGATACAACAACAAAGTAGGAGTACATCCTGATTGCTTTGCCTCAAGAAATCATTACGTCCGTTATCAAATTGATCCGAGATCCTTCGGCCACAAACAAATATCAGGAGTTTAAAAAAATTCTAATCCCACGGAATTCCTTAAGAGAGAATTCGAAACTAGACAAGCTTTTGTCCGACACGGTTATAGGTGACCGCAAATCAGCGGAGTTCTATCGGAATCTCCTCGTTCTTGGTCGATCTAATTTTATTCTTGACCTTTGGAAAAGACTATGGTTAAAGAAGTTGCCTAAATGTCTCAGTGCCGCACTTGCAGGTTCGAAGGTCAAAGACTTCACTGAACTGGTTAAGCTTGCCGACGACATTTCGGAATTTTGGAAGTGTCTAGTTTTCCCGATATTAATGCTAACGATTTAAAATCTACTAAAATCTTAAGCCTTATTGCGTGAGAGCTTAAACAGATTAACGTTTGAAGTTGGTAGCATAAAAGCACAGTTGCGTCAACGTAACTCTAAATCGCTTTGTAGATACTATTACATATCTGGTAAAAAAACCAAGAAATGCGAACAGCCATGTGCAAACTTAAGACTACATGAGTCGATGAACCAAATGAACCCATAGCTGTAGGGCAACGGCAAGTGCAACAGCAAATACAGCAACAAACACAGTCAGGACAACACGGTATAGAATCAAAACGACGGAAAAGATAGAGAAAATTTAGGAAAATCAAGGTATCCTACAAACACGTGTAGACGGAGTGTATCAGCAATTCGAAGCCAAGGTTAATGTGCTGGAAAGGAAAGTGGTTAATGAGCTAGACCAGTTGAATGTCAGAATGAATGCCAAGGAAGAAGATGCAGACGCCTTGAGAAGTGAAATAAAAGCCTTAAAAAAGAAGTGGCTAAGCTACAAACTAATGACGTAACCATCAGCTCTAAGAAAGTAAAAACACCCCTATTCGCATTCAAGATGCAACTCGGTGTTGTTGCAACAAAAAATACACGGGATGACGACGATAAAGCGGTCGCCTTAATAACCAATTACGGATGCATTGGAAAGAAAATATGATAGCAAACATGTGAAGGAGGTAAGCCATCTGGAGTTGTCTTCGCGCAGGTAGAAGCTGTACGAAAGAATCCAAGATTACGCTAACGAAATCGGACGCCTAGCCACTCTCGCATACATCGGTGTGCCCGACAACGTGCTGGAAATGTTAAGAATCGACGCCTTTGTTAAAAAACTTCGCTTCGCGCTTACACAACAAACAGCTAGTGTGCTGTCTACGTCAAGCATGATGGTGAAACGAACCGAAATAACCATCGAGAACGATATCTCGGATGTGGTCTGCGCAGCGGTTCGACAATTTCTTCGTGAAAATAAGCGAATGCTGGTTTCGAAAATACGCAAGTATTATGTTTGCCAAAAACCTGGTCATTTTGCACGGGACTGCCGATCAAAGCACAGAAGAACACACTCCACATCACCTACGTGGAACATTAGTGAAGATGCTAACGAAATATCTAACGAACAGGGGTTACAACGAAAAGACTCAGCACAATGGAGTAACGGCCGCCTCCAAATTTTAGTAGCCCTAGGGTCAGAGTTATTCAATCAAAGAAAGGTAACAACAGCCTAACGACCAATGGGAAGATTCGGGGTTGTAAGTACATCATCGCTGGACACTTGTGCTTGTGCAAAATAGTCAAAAAAAAATTGAACCCGTTAGTTGGGGCATGGTTTCGGGCGGCAACAAGTAAGGAAGCTGCTGTTCAGGGTAAAGCTTTCAGAAACATTTCCATTGGCGATGTTTCGAAGAAGCATCAATTTCTGGTAGCAGATATAATGGACGAGGTAATATTAGGGATGGATTTTATGGCAAAGCATGGCTTCGTACTGGATATGGAAAAGCAAATGCTGCAACACGCTAATGTCACTTTTCCATTGACTGTGGGATACAACAGACAATCCGAAATGTCACATGTTGTACAACGTCAACGAAACATCCCTCCAAACTCCGTAGCAGTAGTGTGGGCCAGAGGTACCCGAGAACTCAGGCTCAGCAGAACATGGGTGAAGAAGACGAATAAGCAGTATACAAAAGACAACATCATTATTGGGAAAGCTGTTGTCCCATCTGTCAATAATTTAATACCAGCGCAGGTATTAAGCCCAACCAGCATTACAACAAAAGTTCACCTTATAACGCAATACCGAAAAACCGAATATGTCATAGCCGAAGTACCAAAAACATGCTTAAAGATATCCCAAGTGACCGAAATTCTCGTAAAAAGATAGGCTAGCAATCTAGATGAGCGGCAAAAGAAATACGCCAAAAAGTTTTTGATGGAAAATTGGTCCATTTTTGCCGGCTTTACAAAGGCGGGTACGAAGCATGCAATCAACGATGCAGGAGCTGATCCGATTCGACAACGGTCTAGAAGAAGAGGACAAGTGACGGACTTGATCAAAGATTTACAAGAGCGGAAAGTTATTGCACCATTAAATAGCTCTTGGCGTTCGCCAGTGGTCCTTGTTAGAAAAAGATGGGTCTACTACATTTTGTGTGACTTATAGGAAACTGAATAAAGTGACCAAGAAGGATAGTTACCCTTTGCCTAAGATCGATATCTGGTCCAACCATCGTCTTCAGTGTCAGAAATTTAAGGTTCAGCGACATACCAACTCCCCCGTCTTGCAAATTCCTATCCCCAAAAGAAGATTTGAATATATTTAGATGTGTTTAATTGGGCCATTGTCACCCTCGTTATATTTTGACTATTGTATGTCACTTCTCTCGTTGGCCTGAAGCTTTTGCTTTGAGAGATATTAGCCCCATCAAAGTCGCGTCAACTTTCCTAAATAATTATATTTTCCGATTTCGAGTTCCTCTTAAGTTATTCTACAAGCTGTGCGCTGAACAATTTTTAAAATCAAAGCAATAAAAAATCATTTTAATAAAATAAAGCCTTTTTCTTTCACTTATGGGAGAAGATTCTGTCTATACCTACCATTATATTAATATATCGGTTGGTATCAGTTACAAAGCCGCTAGCTTATGGCTTACTATACAGATATATATGCGCCACATATATGAATGCTTGACTATCGCCAAAGTTCTAAAACTAATTTGGCTTTAAAAGTGACCTTTTCATCTTGAAAGTGAGCGCCATCACGTTTCCGTAAGCTAATCACTAATCTATTGCTCAACCTGTTTATGAATTTATAATATATCGTCGTGGCCGCTATGTCTAGACAGTATATAAGAAAATTCTACAAATGATCTTAAATGAACACCTTTTGATTCATTTTTAAAAATTAATTATTATATTCAGTTTTTCCTTTCCTTTCTTTTCTTTTTTTTTTTTTTTTTTGTGTCTTTTTTCTGGGTTACATTAATTATTATCTTGAATACATTTGCTATTTTATCTGTAAGCATTCATATATACGGCGTGGCTAAGATTTACGCTGTTGTTCTTTAATCCTTAAGGATGTAAATTATTTTTAACTTAAGTCGGCGATAAGGTACGAACACAACCTATATACTAGTTGAGGTGGTAAATTCACGATGTCACCTGAATGTATGCGTGTAGTTTAACTGGCTCGTACAAGTTCTACGACTCTAATAAGAGTTACTTGGTGAGCAATTAGTGTCTGCTGTAATCAAGTAATCCATTTTAATTACGCTCAGGCTCTAGCCTCACTGCACATACGCATATACATAAGTTCTTAAGAAATTCAAAATTACCATAAAAGATAAAAGTGCAATAAAAATGGAATTTTTTCCGTGGACTATTATCATAAGTTTGAAGGCTTGTGCAATAATTAAAAACATATTAGTACGAGCAGAATGAGTTTTATAACGCGGGTAAGACAATCTTAATAAAAGCATAAAGTATCGTTGAGGGGAAATATATATATTTATTTTTTTTAACGATAAGTTCATTCATAAATTCAAAAGTTTTTCAAACCTTATGACTTACTTTTTAAGAAAAACTTGCTGCTTGTTCATTTTTGTTTTTTTTTTTTTTTTTTTTTTTTTTTTTAAAAAATTTAAAATGTTTTTTTTTGAGTAAACTTTTAATCACGGTAATTTTTCATCGAATACTTAATAATTCTTAAATGTAACGAAAAAAAAAAAAAAAGAAGCAAACAACTATGAAAATATTATTTAAGGTAAGGGGTGCGTACATTCAATGAAAAAACAAACAAGCAACCATGTTAACGGAAGAAAATAATGATTTAACCACGGTGTAAATAAAAAAGCATAGTTTAAATGTCTTGAAGGATTTTGCATAGTCCTCTCGTTGTCGTTTGTAACTGCGATGATGACGCTGATGTGTGCCTTTACAAAATACAAACATATAAACACGTAAATATGTTCCATTCTGTTCTCTTCTACTCTGTTATGTTCTGTACTCTTTAGAGGATATAAGAGGAATAATATGCAAATATATGCAGATCCGCTTTTGTGATGTCAACGCGGGCAAATCACATTTCTTTTCTAGGTTATATAACATATATATATATATATATATATATATATATATATATATATATATTTGTCGGACGTAAGAAAGACTCATGCTATATGTTTCATACATAACTGCAAGAAGGATAGAGAACAGTATTTATACGTGTGTTTGTGTATGCATTGGAACAGTTTATTTTTCATGCGTATACAATACCAACAAGTAAGGAACGTAATGATTCTTAAGACCAGACTTAAAAAAAAAAAAAAAAAAAAGAAATGGATGTAACCATCTTGTAGAAAATAGTATACGATGATATATAAAAATTCTTGCGTCTAAGAAGTTTGCACTTTACGCTCCAAAGTGTAGGTGTGCGCATAACTTTTCTCCAAAATGAGTTTAAAAGCTGAAACATTCAACACTAATGTAAAAAAGATTAGTAGCTAATGGAAGCAAGATTTTATCACTAAACCAGTTTTAAAAATATCTGTCTGTAGATTTTTAGGTGACAACAACAAGTAAACACATTTTAAGCACTATTAAATACCCTACCTAACTACGACTAATACAACTAACTATTCATTTATTTTCGTGCTAATCCATCAATCCATGGATCCATGCATCCATGTAAAGACTTAGTTTTCGTGAAAATTATTATATGAGAGGGCGCGCAAAAATGTTAACTGGCCTATCCCAAGTTTATTGCATTAAATGTTCTTTTCAAACATTTCTTCACATGGTTTCATCATAGAAAACTGCAAACCAGAACTTGTCAAAATATAAAGAGTAACTTTTCATGAGAACTCTTATATAGAATAGGATCCAAAAATATACCCTAATAGTAGTTAGGTTTTATCAGTTTACCTATGGACCTACGGACCTATTGTTATTATAAAATTTTAAAAAATATACCTTTTTGCCATGTAAGGGTTTATTGTTCGTAAGAATGCCTATATACGATCAAGTCGAGAAAATGGTCCTATCTGGTCCAACTTAAGTGGTGTTCATTCTTATGGACCAATTTCCATCATGAATGATTGAAAATTAAATTTTTTGTTATATAAAAGTTTACTTTTCGTTCTAGTGAAGCCCGCTCAAAAAATTGCCCCGTTCGATGCAATCCAATCCATTTCCAATAAGATTCGCCCTTGAATCAAAACGGGTCGATGCACCAAATTTCCTCAAAATATTTCAAAAATTGCGATAGACTTGCGATAGAATAATATAGAATAATATGAGACTATGTTAAGTTCTCTTAGGTCCACGCAAGCTTAATGTAGTCTCAATCACAAGTGTTGTAGGGTATAAAAAGATTATTACGTTCACAGTTAACTTCTCTAATGCTACTACATTGGCAGTGTTCATTAAGCAGTGTCGTGTAATTTGAGGATATATACATCCACATAAACCCATTCATTCTAACGTATCTTCACCTACGTAGGCAGGTGAGCAGAAGGACCAAAGCCGGTCCAAAGCTTTCTTATGGGTACTGCAATCGTTTTGAATAAATGAATGAGTCCGCCATCCTTGGGTGCTACGAAATAAGAACCAACCACAAAAGTAGATTTGGGTGCTAAGAAATAAGAACCAACCACAAAAGTAGATTTGGATTTCACACGAAATTATGTTTATTTAATTTTAACTTCAATATTTACTCGAAACGTTTGCAAGGCCGAGAAGGAAAGTCCTTACACACGGGTTGATGTTGAAAATGGAACAAAGCGATTCAAGAACACGCCTACAGTACCGCGTAAAGTAAGAATTTTGAGAAACAAAACAAGGATTTGGTTTTCTGCTACGTATCGTATTGGCTCTCGTACGGTGCACAAAACTGGAAAAAAGTAGCCTCACCCACCCGATATTATAGAGTATCGAAATTTTATTTTACATTTTGCTTTCATTTTTTTTTTTTTTTTTTTTTTGTGTTAGTGGATGAAGAACATTCGGGCACAGCAGAGCATAATTTTCTTATTTGGTTTTTTTTTTTCTTTAAATAAGTTTTCTATGATATTTAATATTTTTATTTATAACTTTATTCAACTATTATTTTAATGTTTTTATAAATGCCCTACGCTTATGTTATTTTCAGCTCGTTTGCAGTTGACTTCGCTATACTCGGGGTTTCGAATAAAATTTTCATCTACCGTGCAAAGCGTAAGATAAGTGTATTTATACAGACTATACGTCTCACGGAAACGTTTATTTTTTTCACAACATTTATCATAATTTCTAATTTTTCTTTGCGGGTAACTGCATCGTAAGTGCCTGAAATATCCGATCCTATTGCAATTTTGCATCACACCTTTAGTTACGATTACAACGCAAAGTAAAAAAGAAGAAAATTTTGTGTAAATTTACAAAAGAGCGGCCGCCACAAGCAAAAAAACCAAGGGCGAAATTGATTGTCGATATTTTGGTGTCGTCAAAATGTGTTGTCGAATTTGTGCGCACGATTTTAGGACAATGTGGTGCAATCAAATTCAAGATGATGACCGCAAAAAACGGAGCGAATTATATTTTCCTTAACAATCTTCTTAAATTGAGTATTGAACGAAGTTTATCAAGTTTAATGAATCTGGCAACGCTGACAGCTACTACCCAAACATTTTCAATCGTTAGGAGAAATATGCGAATAGTCATCCAAATTATGACTTCAATAATACGAGTCTTACGAGACTCGTCATGCAGGTTGAGCTACACCATGTTATACAAGATGCCGACATAGAAGAAAGTGGCAATCAATGTCCAGGCGAAGAAATGAACGGGATTTCAACAAGGAAATGACAATAAGCAAATCCAAGACGAATCCACAACCACATGCACGTGCATGAAGAAAGCGACAAGCAACTTGAAAATGTATTTAGTCAAGGCCACGCGTTCAACATTCTCAAGCAAGAACCAGTACTTCTTGACGTATGTCAAACAAGCTGTGAAAGCAGAAAAAAGATAGTTGCATTAATAGATGTTGCGATGAGATTAGTAAACGTTTTAACATTACATAGTACACTTAAATTACCAGTAGGGGACTTAAATCAACCACGGGCTTGCTTACATTCGATTTTGTGAGGCGTTCGTCTTTTGTAACGAAATCCGCGAGCGGATTTCCAAATATCTGCTGAAGCCAAAATCCATTAACTATGTACATATTCTTGGTCGTCGGTTTATATTGTTTGCCCTTAAAATGATCATAGTTTCGAAAATTACAATAAAAATTTGAGACCCACAGCATGTATGCTCTGCTCTTTACATCAAATCTTGTAAATAATCTTGAAAAGTTTGGAAGTGCGTGTAAAACTGAATATTTTAATGATTCCTATATATGGTCTTCATATAGCTTCCTTCGTGGATTGGCCAACATAGTTCTAGCCGAACATACCGATGGAATTATGATGTGGGAAATATTACTAATTTACTGTTCTTGAGTTGATAAAAGAGTATGTGTGTGGTTTTATAATGATATCTCAAGTAATTTTTTTTTTTAATAGATGTCTATTTAAAGAGGTTAGGTTATCTTATAATGCGGATTATTGGGGAAACGTGTAGCGATTTATTAATTTTATAACAAGCATAAAAGTGAGACGGACGCTTACGAAGACATAGTGAAAGTACTACGGACACGAATGTGATGATGCAATGGAGGACCGTCGATTAACTGAAGGCTATTTATCCGCGAGCATAAGCAACTCACATGGAATAGTACATAAAATCTTAGTCGATGTTTTAACTGTGAGAAAACTACGCCCTCGAAGAGGACTTTTTAAGCAACATTAAATCTGCTTGCAAGGAAAAAATTACACAAAATTAATAAGGAAGACTATGACTTGCGGTCAAAGCGGTCTATAGTCTTCATATTTCGAACAGAAGACATAATCCAAGTTGCGTAAAAAGGATGCAAAATCAGCTCTTGCAAAAGCAATTGATTGCGTTCAAACTTGTGAAGAAAGGATGCGAAAAAAGTGCATTCCACCAGGTAGATGCAACCAAATCGTAAGAAAAGACGCTGTTTGCCGGAAAAAAAAAAAAATGGTTCTTATTATCAATTTAATTAAGCAGCCATATAGACACGCGTCGGACATGTAATATATAACTTGGAGAATTGCCGAAAGAAGTGTTTTGAGTTTAGCAGATATATTGATATATTGAGAAAAGAAAATCGAAGCGTATCAATTATATAAACTAGACTGCTTTAATACAAATTTCAATGTTTTCTTTGTAAACATAAGCCTTGTAATCCTATCTATGAAACCATATGTACACTTAGTTACGATGGAATTCCGAAACTCTCAAATTGTCCGACTTCTCATCCACCTTTTGAAAACATGGCGGAACATGAATATTTTAAAATTTGAATGGATTTAAAACCTGTCTGATAGAGCTGCCCGTTAGACGAAAAAGAAATATGAAAATGTAAAAACCTGAAATGTGGAAAATGTATGCGTCGTGCTATGATGCTCTACTGTTTTCCCTACGCAGTCGAACGTTCAGTTCTAATTATTTATATTTTCATATTACTCTGTGCAAAGGATGAACTAGTCTGTGAAATTTTTTCCCGAAACTAAGTATTATCCCTCGTCTGTGCAATAAGCAATAACCATCAACACCCCTTGGGAAAGTGTACAAGCGTTTCACTTTTCGACGCTTACAGTTATCATTTATTAAATGAAGCGTTTCCTTGTTATCATTACCTGTTAAAGCGTAAATTTCATGTTTTTGTTTTTATAAAATGAAAAAAAAAAAAACAAAGACGACAACAAGTTAATGGCGTAAGCATCACTGTTAAATTTTTCCATGAAATGTTATTTTTTTTCCGTTGTTTGTTTGTAAAATATGTGAAAGTTTTTATTAACTAACATATGTTAATATGTTTTAATTTAAAAATGTATGTATCGCTGTAATGACTTCAAACAGTAATTTATTGAAAAAAAATTTAAAATATATTTGCAAAAATTTTACAAAGTTCAACGATTTTTTTCCTATATCTTATAATCAACTTTAATCTTGCGTGTGAAGAATATTTTTCATAATTTTGACAAATACGTTTGACGTCATTACTACCAAATACCGTTTGCCTCAAGTTTTTATTATAAACATAAAAAAAAATTACGCACAAGCACAACATGTATGGATATTATCTGCATATGTATTATAATATAAAAGCGCATACTTGTTAATACCAGTCGAACGATCATCCTGACTGATACATATTTTCACTGACAGTAGGCTTTACTCAGTAAACATATCCATAAGCAAATGGTATATGTAACTTTATGTTACGCTCCCATAAACAAATCTTGCGCTATAGACAATTAATCTCGAACCCTTTCTATACCGAACTTAACGTAACGCTAACAATATATTATAATTTATTTATTAATAATAACTGATCCCGCCAGTAAATTTATTATGTTTTATATCAGCTTTTGTTTTTTGATATAAAGTGATCTGCTGACTTTAAAACGGTCCATTTGCTTACTAACATACTTTATAACTAATAACTGGACAAGAAGAAAAAAAAAAAAAAAATTGTTATTATTTATCGTGTAATTGGCAAAAAAAAAAAAATTACAATATGCAAAATACATTATAAGCAAATAAAAATACTATTTATACCATTAGGTATCCTACACACACACACACACACACACACACACACCATCCAACCGTGATTCATACAACAACTCTTCAAAATAAGGCGTCACATGGGAAATTATCGTAAAAATGATCTGATCCAAATCATTTTCAGCATTCGTGTTCGTCCTAAGACCAGAACACGTCAGCATATCAAATTTCATCAGAATAACTCGAACACAAGCAGACAATAAAAGGTTAGTCTATTTCATGTTTTTCTGGCTGGTGCAAGTGGTGTGGTGGGGGCTACAAAAATTTCAAAGCGGAAGATTTCTAATATATGTATATATATATCTATATACATATATCTTAACGAATATTAAAAGTCGCTGATAATCCCTTGATATCTCGAAGAAATTGGAATTTTTTGATAGAACTAAACATCCGGAGCGGACTTTCTGACTTCTCATTTTATATAATGAGCTTTGCACATTACACTTAGACATTAATTTTTTTTAATTAAATTTTTTATTTATACATAGATAATTTAATTTTATTCCATTTTTTTTTAGAAATATTTTCGAATTCTTTTCTATATTAACGCATAATAATACTTTAGCAATGACGCGCCCCCGAGCCAAATGATGTTTTAGCAATGACATAAACCTGAAAAAAAATGTATTATCATATCGATACATTCCTATTAGGATAGATCTAAAATTTTGAGTGAACTTGAACGCGAACAAACAGCCACTGTATAATGTACTACATGGAATGATTTAAAGCATATTCATATACGATTGCGCCCTAAAGCAATTATTGTCATATTAGCTAACGTTATAAAAAATTATCTCTTCTTCGAAACACCATTTTCTGTCTTTCTCATTTCCCAATCAGCGAAACCGTGCAGGAATTGCTTCCAACTTTATATATGTACATATATCAGTTATATGGATGCTTTTGCGGAGTCGGTACTGCTACCTAATACATACTCATGATCATCATTTAAATGAAGAATTGGATGGAGTGGTAAGGATAATATCCTATTTACAATACTGGAAAAATAATAAATAGTGAGCGAATGAGATTGTTTAGGATACAAAAGACAACCGTAGAATAAAAATATACGAATTAAAAAGTCATTCAAATATTTATTTGAAGACTATTTGATAAAATAATGGGATTTTATACTATAGACATAATCTAAAAAATAAGGAAATTCAATTAAAGAATCGATCGGTCACCGAAGCCAACTACAATGAAATCCAATCCCGATTGAAAATTGAAATCCAATCCTATCCCATTATCAAATAAAATTAAACTAGAAATGTAGAAATGCATATATACCGTCAATGTGTACGAAGTGTTAGAAAATCAAATCTGTCTAACTATTAGTAAAGTATGTAAGAGTGTGTGGCTTTGTCCATCCAATTACCACTGCTAAACAATAGCAATTATCATAATAATAAAGTTAATAATGCAACGATATCATTATAACGTGTTTTTTATATTTATGACAAGGCAAAACACACACACACATAAACAAACATACAACTTACGCGTGATGGGTAAAAAAGTATAGATTTATGTGCGGATTGCATTTAGACACGCATTCTCAGCATAATACAAAAATTTATGTTTGTGAACAAAATAAATGCCATGCAATGCAATGAAATGCCGTGCAATCCAATGCGATGGATAGCGATGAACTGTAATATAATGAAATTCATATAGTAATTCGAATTGATGTATGTAAGCAGACGTGTTTCTATGTGTATGTGTATTTATGTGTGGGCCTCTTGTGTAATAAACGCAGAGTAATGTAACAGATAAGCAGGAACAGAGTTAAAATATTTATTTTTGTATTACGCGTAAGTGTATTTGTGTGCGTGTATGTGTGTGTATGTTACGTTTCTATATATTAATAAAAATTAAATAATTAAAAAATAGAAACGTAACATACACACACACACACACACATAAACATCTGTAGGCGTAATACAAAAAGAAATATTTTAACTCTGTTCCTGCTTATCTGTTTCATTACTCT
>NW_023998415.1:13124181-13135425 GCF_014805625.2 Glossina fuscipes | reverse complement strand
TATATATATATATATATATATATATATATATATATATATATATATCTTGGCATTTGTTGAAATGATAAGATTTTTATTTCACACATCGCTTTACAAATGCTGCATAGATAGATAGATATAGGTATATGTACGTACACAAATTGTGCGCAAATAACTTAATATGTGTAGATGTGTGTGTGTAGTCGAGTGTGTGCATCTTTGTACTTGCACTTGTTTATTGCTTAATTAATTAATGTTTTTATAATTAGATCACCATTATTAGTGCAATCGTTATTTTCGCAATAATTACATTGTATAAAGCGTTGTACGCTTGTTTATGTTTGAGATGCCGTTGTAATTGTATAGTTGAGTAATTGTGTAAAAAATCTCATGCGTGTTTAGATCTGAAATTGTTTACGCGCACTCACCACAGATTTTCATTTATTTATTTATTTATTTCTTCATTTATTTATTTATTTATTTAATTATTTATTTATTTTCTTCTCTTATATACTCCATCGATGCACTAATTTTTTCACTCCGTTTGTAATAAACAGACATCATATGCATCAGGGATTTCTTTTCACTTGTGTTAAGCGCTGATTATAATCAATTTAAATTATCGTAACGGTATCGATCGCTACACTCATCCTGTTACCGATAAATTTCTATGCGATTTATGTCGAACATTTTCTCCTTACCTTAGTCAACAGTTGATCCTTTCCTATTAGTTACATATTGGCCCAACTCATCATCATTCGCTTACGCTTTTACATATCCTCCTGCAGATGTGCTCATATATCTGCCCGTATCTCCGCTTGCTTATCTATCCGTTCAACTGCCCACACAATTGCTGTTCCAATCATTCCGTCTATCTGCGCATTCATCTGCTTGTCCGCCTATCGATCTTTGTGAATTGAAAAACGAAACAAAGAAAGAGACCAAAAAAAATCTTCTATAAAAATGGAGTTGAAAAGTTGGACCTGGGTGTAGCAGCTATTTTAAGCTAAAATGTTCTTGGGGTAAGATATCAAAATTAGCTCAATGTCTCCCACCGCAGCCCACAATATCGTAAAAATTGAAAAGGCATTGAAATTTCTAAATAGGCTTCGAGACTGCACTCAATAAAAATACTTGCCAGAATCAGACGTAGCGTAGTATCCCATGATAATCTTAGCGGTGCCTGCAAAAAGTTAAAACGAAAATGTTATGTTCCTCGGGCGGCCAAATATCTATTTAAAGGAAAAGTTTCCAATTTTCGTTCTTCTATACCTTCCACACCTTTTCGTATGATTTTTTTATTTTTTGTTGTTTTTTTTTGTTCTTTTTTTCGCAAATGAAAAATTTTTAATTTAAATGTAACTGAACATGATTACATTGCGCATAGGCTTTCGACGGAGGTTTAGACATGTTGCATGAAATAAACGCATCAAACATGCAATTTTCTATTGCAAACGGTGACGACATTGCTTTTCTTTACTATTATTATTATTATTAGTATTATTCTAGTTGTTTTGCTTTAATTTTATGAATTTCACGACAAAAGAAAAAGTTATTTTAGTTCTTTTTGCTTTTGTTTTTGTTTTTGTGTTTTTTACATCGAATGCTGCTAAAATATGGTTGAATGATTTTGTGCATAAAAAATTTAATGCGCGTGTATGTGATTTTGGCATTAGCGAAGGAAAATCACATAATTACAAACCGGTTGCAGTTTTATGGAGAAATTTTTGTAACTTTTCCATGACAAATTGTTTTAATTTAAATTTTACATGATTTTGAAAACGGGATTTAAATAAAGCGCGAATTAAAAAAGCATTTAATAATTATATGTTCTTATTACTATGAAATGCATTATTATTGTCTATTGCTTTTTTTATTATTATCTAATGCTTTACATAAAATAATTACGATTTTTTAGTCAATAACTCAAGTCCGCAAATGTGTATGCATTCCGTTGGTAATGCGTACGAGATGTGTACAAAAAAAAAACAAAAAAAAGAAGAAGAAGAAGAGTTTTTATTTTTCTTCCAGTCTATCTTACCATATTTAGCACTGAGCTAAGATTTTAAATTTAGAACAACAACCTGAACATTTTCTGAAAATATGATTCAAAATCAAAATCTAGTGAGCAGATTTTTGCAAAAAAAAATTGATTTTACAAAAACTGGCATCGATTTGATTTTGAAATTCAGCGACCGTCACTAAAAAGTCTTAACATGGCTTACGGAAGAATTCCTTGAAAATTTCCGAACTCGATTTTAAGAAAATATTTTTGTTTTATCTGTAATCTGAGACGCATGCATCATACAATTGGTCTAATGACTTTGAATATTTTTATGGAAATTAACCATTAGAGTTATGTCCATCGAAAAAACATTTCGTTTGTGAGCAATTAAGAGATCATTCAAGCCAAAGGAAACGGTGACAATTACCCTTCAGTCAATAGTTTATCTATTCATTTTGAAAGCCGATTTCTCGAACCGATGGAGAAAACATTGGCAACAGATTCGGATTCATCAATATTTGTGCTATGTAGATTTTGCCTGAGATTATTGAGAAGATATTTAATTTGGATGCATAGTAAAAACTCATTATATTTTATATCGAGACTTTCATAACTTGTCCAACGATAAAATTAAATATGTGTGTGTGTGGTGTGCAAATATGGCATCGATGGGATCACAAGAAGTAACACCTTGGTGCTTGAAGAACTCGTAGAGTGCGAAAATCCAAAAGCATATAATATCTTATATCTATATGTATATATATATATATATATATATATATATATATATATATATATGTAATCGTACATAGGGGCAAAGATCATTCAAATTTAAAAAATAAAAAAAACGGAAAATTTGATAGTTTTACTAAACGATAGTCTTATCATATCATTAAAAATTCTCAAAAGTTTTCACCAAGGAACCCTTGTACATCTGTACAATATATTCTTAGTAAATATAAAATTCTGAACGCGTCGATGCATCTATCTATATGCTAGTTATAAATCGCGCAGTCGCAAAGACAGAAACAGAATAGTAAAAGTTGACGCATTGCTCTTTCATTTAGACGCACAGGCTATAAACACATATTCAATTGATAAAAATTCAAAAAAAAAAAATTAAAACAAACTATTATTACCGATAATTTGAATTTTAACCCAAAGTTTGGTAAAAATCGTTATGAGAAAAATCGCGATTGCAAATTTCTTACTTCAGATCCATAGAAAAATAAAAGGAATTATTTGCTTTGGCTCTTCGTCTTTCTATACGATTCCGTTAACGATGATAGGGTTGGTCTTAAAACCGATTTGACTCATTTTCGATATCAAACCCCTTGAAATTTTTGTAAACTTTACTATGATTGCGGCAATGGCATCCGCAACAGTTAATTGTATGCAAGAATTACTTACGCGTCTTTGTATACATATACAGATTATATAAATTTGTCAAGCGTTATATGCGGAATGTCGCCCGGAATTACCTTCTAACTGTAAATGTAATAAATAATATTTTTGACAATTTTTCTTTTTATTTTTTTTTTTTGCATTTCGTAATCAACTTAAGTAATTCGTATAAATGCGTCAGCAGAAGAATTTGGGATATTTTTTGGTCAAAATAGGAAAAAAAACGTACAAAACAAATTCAAAAGAAGATGCTTTTTAAAGAGGTGTCAGAAAGGTGCAAAATTTGAATTTATATGCACAATAATACAAACAGAGAATGTAAGAAAATATTTTGCTAAAAAACATGGCATTATGTACACACTCAACAGAAAACTGTCGCCAAACGTATGGGTATATCAAATTAAATAAATTGAAAATAAAAGATAATAAAATAGAAAAATATATATTATTACGTATGGGCGCGTATAGGGACGTATATAAAAGCCATGGAGCCGGAGAAGGCGAAGGAGAGCGAGAGAGAGAAAGAGAGAGAGAGATAGAGAGAGAAAGAGAAAGAGAAAGAGAAAGAGAGAGAGAGAGAGTGATAGAGAAAAAGGAAACACATACACCCATACATATATATATATATATATATATGTACATTCATGCGTACATACACACATACACATACATACATACATACATACATACATATGTATATTGATGGAAGAACAAGTACATATATGTACAACGCTGGTGCATCTTTGAGATAACAACATATCCTTGATACACACAGACACACCCAGAGTTTATGAAATCCCCGTTTGCGATACGTTACACAATAAGCAGCAAGTACAACAAATTTCTGTTGACCTGCACAAAAAAATTGATGTTGTTGTTTTTCCTTTTTTTCTTTTCTTGTCCTCCCTCCTTTGAACGACGAGAAATCTCGGTAAATGAGCGTGTAGGTGATATTATTTTTATTAAATGCAGTTTTGCTATTTGCTGTTGCTGATAACACTTTGATAAAAATGGTCTATACTTTCTTCTATATATATATATATATATAAATATGCAAGTGTAAATGTGTAGGCGCTCCCTTCTCATGTACACACTCAAACATGCATTCATTTTGACGACGGTATAGCATACAAATGCTACTGAAAAGTGTTGCTGCTGTTGTAATTGGTTTCGTTGATTTCGTTGATTTCGTTTGCTTCTCGTACTTTTTTTTTTTTTTTTTTTTTGCGCTT
Source organism: Glossina fuscipes (assembly GCF_014805625.2). Taxonomy (NCBI): domain Eukaryota; kingdom Metazoa; phylum Arthropoda; class Insecta; order Diptera; family Glossinidae; genus Glossina; species Glossina fuscipes. The sequence continues at coordinate 13,130,805 of NW_023998415.1, read as the reverse complement.
CTGTCGGGTGGCAAAATCTTACATGCTGCGCGCGCGTTAAAAATGGGCGGAGCACTTAAGCTCAAACATCAATGCAGATACATTCGCATATACACATATACTTCCATACGCATATATACATACACATATACTAAATCACCGAAAAAAAATATATATAAATATATATATATATAAATATATATATTTTTTTCCTCACAGGCGGAACAACAACACTAAACAGTAACAAATATCAATATTGGGCAGTACTGCAATTTCTCTATTTAATAATGTGGTTGCTGTTATCTGTTGTTATCTACTATCTGCTATGCTTTTTACAGCGAGCCAATGCTCTAAAGACAATATGAGCAAAATTTTAGTTAGGTTTATGGCATATAGCTTTATACCCAACACTTTTATATATAAAACTTGCCGATAGCCTTCGATGCAAGTGCTTTAAGACTTATTTCTCTTACTAAATTAATAATAATAATAATAATAATAATAATAAATATAAAATTTATAATTAAAATTAACTGCATAGGTATGGCTTTTTTTGTGCACATCTTACTTTAAAAAAATATTTTAAATAAATTTCAATTCATTCAAGTTGGACGCGGTCGCTTTCAATTTTCCTCACCTGCTTGCGAAATGACACCTTTTGAAATGATCGCAAAAGCGTTGATTGCAAGATTTCTTATGTCTATTTTGCTTTTGTAATTTCTGATTGAAACAGATTTCTACCATGGAATGATTATCAAGTAACATATGAGATGGGATCTTCAAACTCAATGTAAGACGGGGCGAAAGATGCATTAAGTCTGCCTCTTCAATTGTATTATGTTCAAATGTTTGGGTGACAAATGCTTGACTATTTCTCTAAAATTTATCAATGACTATCGGTTACGTGGTGAGGTCGGGGATGAGAAAAGTATGTCCCTACAGTCAAATATTTGTTAACTGTTACCATGAAACGATAATTCTTAAATAGGCTAAATATGATGCTAGGTTTATCAATTTGCTGATAACTCTTTATTAATGTTACCAAACTCTTATCAAATTGAATATATTTCCTGATTGATATAAAAAAAAACAATAAAAAAAAAAATAAAAAAACAACAACAAAGAAACTAACAAACTATAAGAATCAAATAAAAATTGTTATTGCAAGTCGCCCGACGCGCATTTAAAACGATTCACATCGCTTCTATAAGCACTTGCAGTATACTATTATGGCCGTGCATGCGAATAGAGGCGGAGCATATGCTGTATTTGTAAAAGTGTTATTTCTATTATCACAAAAAGAACCTTCCCAAAAAAATAAATAAATAAATATGTATATATATAAATGTATATGTATATATATATATATATATACACATATATGTACACATAAAAGCAAACGCAAAAAAAAAAAAAAAAAAAAAATTTAAAAATGAAAAAAAAAAAAAAAAAAAAAAAAAAAAGAACATTAAAAAAATAAATTGAAAATTTCTCCATATACATTTATACAAGAATGTATATGTGTATGTATAAACTATTTTATTTTTTTTTATTGCCTTTTTTTTTTAATATTTTCCAGTTAGCAAAGTTTTATAGTTTTAAAACAAAAATTGATATTAAAATTTTAATTACAAATTTTTCACATCACCACAAACCCACGAAAACACGTATACTAAATTAATATTATGTTAATGAATTGCAAGTTAAAATTAAGGTAGACACTTGAAGCCTTAGGGGACGCATGATTATTAAAATCGTTAAGTTTCAATTGATAAACGGATCGCTAGATATCGTTAACATTAGATAGGATCTGTGGTAATATAAGTTCACGATTACGAGTCTGCACTTAATTGATTTAAAGAAATGCAGTTTACAACAGAAACATATTCAAAGCCTCGCCCACTAAGTCCAACTTGCATGCAAAATTTCCTACCATTGGTTTTACTTTGTCAAGTTATTTATTGCTGCGTAAAGGCGACAACATGTAATAGAATCTATTTTGTCTTTAATTTAGATCTAAATTTCATAAAATAATTACTAAATCTGTTTTGTTTCGGGGATAATAAAATGGTCTCTTATCAAAATTGTTTTAGTTTATGAGATTAATGAAATCATCAGATCCTAAGATAATGTTTGGTTAAGATAAGGTCTGATCCAAGGATATGCTAGCAGTTTTGAAAGTAAGTACAACCTGGTTACGTATAACGAGTTCGCGTGACGTGACAAAGCAAAAGTATTTCTTTTTCGCATTCGTCGTCGTGTCGCATGATATTGAAAAATTAATTGTCAAAGCTAGATAACGATTTCGAGTTTCGATTGAACAGCAGCAAGTGTCTTGCTGTTAAAAACCCCCATAAGGCGATTGGGCTTTGTGTGCGATTCGTCAGTGTTCTCGATACTAACTCAGGTAGTGTATACTTAAATTGCGATACAGTATCTAAGATCGGCAATAAATTATCGTGCAAAAGGTATTTATTTGCAAGCATACTTAGCGATTCATTAGACTTGGAGATCAACGGGTCACATAATTGATCTTGAAAATTTTCACATTAAAAAACTACGGTTAGTCAATCAATTCACAAAATTCTTTAATATCTTTTTAAAGTAAATTCTTGAATATCTTCTTTTTAGGCGTATTTTCATATTCGCAAGCATATGAAAAGTCAAAGATATTTTCTTTAACGAAAAAAATTCGCATTACTCCCACTTTTCCTGTGCATAAGCGAAAAACCTTTCTCCTTAATACTGTCAACGGCATTAAAACATTTCGTTCAAAAACTTTTCGTTCGTTTGTGAATCGTCGACACTTGTCATGTGACAGTTGCTTTTTCTCATTTACTATTGCTTTTGGTTGGGCACCGTTGTCATCGCCAATCATTGTAATCATCTTCAGTACTTCTGATCTATTGATCTTCTACTGTCATCTTTGACATTGTGGCTTTTCTATCAATTTCGCACATTAACTTCAGCTCACATACGTAACTATTCTTTAGTTCTTTTTCTTTATAAATTCATTTCGTACAATTAAATAACGAAAACGATCATCATCGTTATTATCATGATCATTATTAATATCATCATCACGATCGTCAGCAACGGTAGTATTATTTTTATTATTATTATTATTATTATTAAAGTAAAAGATATGTTTGAAAGTGTGTGAGAACGAATTAACAGGAGTAATGACGCCAGTTTATAAGAAAGAAAAATGTTACGAAAAGCCCCTATAGAGCTGCTTCATTTCTTTTAAGACAATATTCCCCGGAGAAATCACCTTATTTGTACATAGAAGCGACAACGGACAGAGTAACACGGCAGCAAATAATAGCCAGCCACAATGACGGTAGACGATTATTGGCGACTGCAGTTCACAAATCAGCATCTTAAAAATGCATATCGTACTATATTTGGTAAAGTTAGTGTCTTCCGCACGCAGACTTTAAGTATAAATAAAAACCGTTTACAATGGCGCTTCAATCGAACACAATTGATTTTGTTACGAGTACGAGTATAGCTGTAGTATATGAAGTCAATTTTCAGCTTTTAATCTCGTATTCATTCATTGTAAATAAAAGATATCCTAGGTGTATCTACGTACGTATGTACGTACGTACATATATATATATATATATATATATATATATATATATTTCAAATGATTAGAGATAAGCTTCGCTTTATTCTTCGCTATTCATTGTCCGCATGTCTTGCGCTTAGATTTCTTAGAATTTGGAATCTGTAAGCGCGCAAAACACATTCACTAACCATAATCAAAAACATAAATTTATAATTCAAATATTCATTCCCATTGCTCTGTTTCTCAATATGCCTCATCGCTTAATTATATGTATTTACCTAATTTGACTAACTATAACTCCAATGTTTCGACAAAGTAAATCAAAGAAATGCAAAATTTCTTTCCTTGACTTTATACGTAGAAGTAAGTGTCTAATAATAAATAATAATACAAATGTTTCTAATAACCGAAACAAACATTAATATATATCTTATTAAAGACGAGCGAACAACTCTTATATATATATATATATATATATATTTTTTTTTAGAAAATATTGACTAGAATTTATAAGCGATTCTTTAGTTGGCTGTAACAATCAACTTAAAGAAAGGAAACTCAAAAGCAATTTATCTACGCTTAAAAAAAAAAAAAAAAAAAAAAAAAAAAAAAAACCAAATTCCACTTAACAAATATTGAATTATTTATAAGACTATCCCAATGGAGTGAACTTAAATATCTCAAGTAAAACATTAGTGTAAGATAATAGATTTCATTTCTTGCCCTCAACATAGAAAAAGAGATAATTATATCTACCTTTAGAAATTAAGATTTTGGTAGAAAGCAAACTTTTAACTACTAGGTTGTACCCTTCTCAGCATTGATATAGATCTACAGAATATTTCCTAAATACTTATAGAATTGTGTTAATTAGCTAAAAGGAAAATATTGCAAGAAAAGAGAAAATATTTATGAAAATGTTGAGGATGTGCGTGTGTGTATTCATGCTTTACAAATAAAAAAAAAAAAATTCATATTTTTTCCTTTCCTTCCGCAAAAAGGCGATTCGCCACCAAGCCATATAAGTGCAGTTCTGCTCTGGAACAGCATTAACAAAGGGTGCAAAAAAAGTGCCCTTCCCACCCCATCCCGATTCGATTGAACATTTTTAAAAAAGAGATACTCTCTTGAATACTCAACGAAGATTCTATCCATTGTCAACGTGACGCAGAAGAATACGAATTGCTTAGAGAACGCGTGACTATAACATTAGGCTCATTTAATAGCAATTTGAACTGATGGATATAATGACTTATGGCTTGAAAGCAAATGTAATAAAATCCCCTGGTTAGATATTGCATCATAATCTTGAACACGATATGAGATAGAATCTACCTGTCTACACTAAGCACATGGATTTCGTAATACAATTGGGCGGAGCGAGGCCCATTCCTGTCTATTTCGTTAAATCAGAAAGATAAGATCCTGGGAAATTAGTATGTGATCATAGCTCAAATCTAATTCAAACCAACAATAGCAACGCAAAGAAGCGTAGAAATGGCTTTCCACCCAACCACCAAACCGGAAAGAAGGGAAGTCTCGGCAAAACTTAGAAAGTCATATTTAGCTCGCTACCAGCCAGTCAGTACCTGTCTTTATTCAATAAGGATAAAACTCGTTTCATAGCCTAACGCCTGATGCAATAGACAAACTCGCTCCATCCAACCATCATCTTAGAAGTAACGAGGGCCAAAGTGCAATCAATACGATCATCCGTTTTCCGATTTTCCATAGCCTCTAAATCTCTGAATCGAGAGTAAAAATATCATTCCCATAGCACATTCTTCCAATCTTCGAACTAATCGACGCACTCGCAACTCGTAGTTTCTAACGAGCGTGAACGGAAAACGCAAATGGAGAAAGGGAGGGATTATAGTTTACTCAATCAGTTACTTTCCCATTCAAGCATATCGCTCCGTAGTCGTTGCTACTCTGCAATATAATATAGTGAAACTGATATTATCGCGATTGGTGTTCTGCTTAGCGCTTAACTAAAGCGTTCAAGTCCTTATGAACTACACATGTGCATAAAAAACATTTTTGATTAGTGAGAATTGTGCAAATTATGTTCGCGTACTTGAACAGGGAATAAAATCCTTACTTAAATATTATACTTACTAAATATCATTTGAATATATTTCTATGATAGATTCAAACAGAAAAAAGATACAAAAAAAAATTCCAAGTCATGTTTATCCCAAATTTGGAAGAAGGCTATGTAAAATGTATTTATTAAATTACGTCGTAGATCATCGATCTGTATTATCCCAAAGAGTTTATGATGATAGCGTTAACAGTGCTTTTCGATTTTATTTATTTTGCTGCTTTCGAAAATTTTCAATTAGAGAGAATTGAAAAGGCAAATATGCTGAACCCTGGGATACGGTCTAACGAAATGTCTTTTTCGCAGTTATATTCTTTTTCGAAACAATTTTCGCTTTAAATACACTTTTTTAGTAGACAACTATTTCAGATGAATGAAATCTTAAGTACAAAAAGGCAAAATAGAAAACAAATATCACACAACCAATGCAGCTGGCTGGCTAGAATGTCTGTATGTCTGTACGTTTTATCAATGAGTAACTTTGTATGTTGATATACATGATCAATATGCTGGTATGATGGATGACGGTGCATCCATCGCGATAGATGGATAGATGGATGGATGGATGGTTGGATGGTTGGCTGGTTGGTTGATTGTGCAGTTGCTTGGTTAGAATTGTAAGCATTGTTTTTATAGTTTATTTGTTTCTGTCTACCGTGTAGTTCCATCTGTTTATTTGCTATTGCTGCTGCTGCTGCTGTTTTTTTTTTTTCCCCCCTTTTTTCTTTTTTTTACGTTGTTGTTATTGTTATTTTTGTTGTTAAATCAACGAGCATGTTTGCACGCCACGAATGCTGTACAAATATTAAGGAATTTCTTTACGATTTCGCTGATTGTGGAGCGTAATTAATTCAGCAGGTACCACGTTAATTTGGTGTTAACAAGTGGTGGCAACATTACCAACTCGTCTCTTGACCAATCTCGCTATTTACCATGATCAGCATCAGCATCAGCATCAGCATCA
>NW_023998415.1:13113830-13124081 GCF_014805625.2 Glossina fuscipes | reverse complement strand
CATTGGCATCGGCATCGGCATCGGCATCATCGAACTGAATGACGATCAGTGGCGAATCATCAATGAGCTGTGGTTTCAGGTTTATCAACAATTTAAAAACAACAGGCAGCCAAGTTCACAGCCCCAAAAATGGTATAATGGCGCTTTATAAATCGAACATATGTATAGAGTTAAGTGAAAAAATGGCAATAAAAATAACAGCAACAACAACAACAACGGCAACGCAAAACAACTAATTGCTAGAAAGACACAACAAGCATCATAATTTTCTGATTATTATTAATAACACAAACATATATTTTGTGGTGGCGGTCATAATGATCACCGTCATCATCATTACTATTATCATTATCATTATCATTCTCGTTCTCATCATCATCATCATCATCATTATTATTATTATTATTATTATTATTATTTTCGTTATCATTGTTTGTATAAAGAAGAATAAAGTTATTGAAACGCTCTAAAAAAAAAATAAAAAGAAATAAAAAAAATAATATTGTAAAAGGAAAAGACATCATAGAAAAAAATTTTTATTGGAGTTTTTTTTAAAGAAAAAAGTTTTAATATTTTTATTTTTTTTTTTTTAAATTATTTTTTTTGCTTCCAACTTTGTGTACTTTATGAGTGCACCTAAAAAATTGTCGTTTTTTTCAAGTTTATTTTATAACCATTTACAAAGGCTCACACAAATGCACGTAGTTTATATTTCTTTCATATTGTGAGCTTCAGCTGCGCGAGCGTTGACAACGCCATCAAAACGTTTGACGTGGTTTTTGATTGACAACGAACTCATACATAATTCATGTCATTAAATCATGTTACATTTATTCTTCTTGTTCTTGTTGTTGTAGTCGTTGTTTTTGCTTTTGTTGTTGCTATGCTGCTGCACCTCTTCTTGATTCTTCTGACTGCTTTCATCTTATGTGCCTGACAATGTTTTTTTTTTTTTTTTTTTTTTTTTTTTTTTTTCTCTCTTCATCTTATTTTTTTTTAACTTTTTTTTCTATAGTTTTCGTTACGAGATCCTCTTGTACAAGAGAGGAGCATACTAGGTTTGGTTTGGCATTACCTTTAAAAAAAAAAATATATATATATATATATAAAAATATAAGACAAAATAGCATTTCATTCTACAATATGTACACATTTTTTTTTTTTTTTTTTTTTTTTTGCTGTTCAACAAACTGACTGAATGACTGACTGTCTGCCAGACTGGCAACCTCTTCATCTTAGTCATAAGTTTGCATGTTCTACAAAAATACTTCTCCTCCTTTTTGTTTTTTTGTTCCTTCTGTTTTCTTTAATTTCTTTCAGTTATTTATTTATATTAGCAGTGCGCATATACGTATATATTTATATATTTATTTATTTATTTATTTATTTAGCTTCCTGTCCCATAGAGAACGTCCTTCGTTCATGCTTACACGATGTCTTTTGGTCTCATTTTAACTGCATTTTCGTTCCTCTTCTGTACGCAGACTACATGCTAGTGACATTTAATACTTAGAAACCTGACTTAGTGATCTATGCACCACATTGTCTGGCACTAATAAGGTAAATGTTGGCAAAAAATCAACACACTTTACTACATTTTAATGAGCTAACTATTCAAACAGCAGAGCATATAATACAACTATATATATATATATATATATATATATATATATATATATATGTATCTGCGTATATACGTATGTATGTGCATACCGAATTCTTGGTTGTTCATTCATTCATTTGTTTCCACACATATTCAATGAATGAGCCAACTTATCATTTAACTTTCCCATCAAACTAAAAGTATGTTGAGCTGTGCACTTCTACTCTTTTTTTTTTTTTTTTTTTTTTTTTCACTGAATCCCTGAGATGTATCCCGTTTTCACCTGAATTGCTTGCAGGAAGCTGAAGACAAAATAATAAAAAAAAAAAAAAATTCGCATTGCAACGAAAAATTCGTTTCCACTGGGAATCAATTCATTTGGACTTTTATAGTATTAAAGAATTTCATAGAGATTCACTTGAGTGATTGATGTTTCTCAAAAGCAAGTTGGTCACCTATTATCATAATGACAAGAAACAAAAAAAAAAAAAAACAAAGTTTAATTGTTCATTTAATATCCTAATAGAAACTGGTGTAATTGTACAATGTTCCATATACCTAGGACTGGTTCGCACATTCATTGCTTCTTTCGCAGCGAGGTCAATAATACGAAACAATATTGCTTTCTAAATTCAATCGATCTAAGATCGAATATCGAACAATGGGCTGCGATGAACCGATCGATCCTAATTTTAAGTTTGCAAAAATTTCATATCAATGATAGTAAGCCTGTTTTAGTAGCAAATCAAATAGGAAACGGTTTTTGAAGAAACTCCAAATATTCGCATTCGATTAGCATCAACTTCCAAGTAATTGGATAAGTTCTCAAGTTTGTAACCATAAATCAAAATTGGAAAAATTAGGTGACCTGATAGTAGCTTACACTAGCAAAAAAAAAAAAAAAAACAGAAAGAAAAGCAAAAATTTTTAAATGCTATGAGCAACTACTTACACAAATTATAGCGAATATCGCTCTATTTCCTATTCGCAAAACATATTCAATAGAGTTATCTAAAGGCAGACTCGCAAATAATACGATGATCTATCCGCCTAAGTAGCCGAAGGCGAGGAATCTCGACTAGCAAGTCAATGGTCGTGGGTTCGAATCTCAAGTGCGGTAGAGTTTTTAATAAAAGCCGATAGCCTTAGATGCTAGTGCTTTTAAGAGTTTAGTCTTAGAATTTATTCTCTGGCTAAATTAATAATAATAATAATACGATCATCAAAAATTTCGACTGAACAAGAGTAGTTCTAACGCGAATATATGTCTTTCTTGTTCGTTTGTTGAATATTTCAATAGACATAACACAACAGTTCAAAGCCAGTCCCATTCTGCTACGGCGCTGACTTGATTGAAATCAGCCATATATGAAAAACTACCTCCAGACAAACAAAAACCTGGCCAAACAAGACTCAGCTACTGTCACTGCTATTAGCCGAGTAAAATCTAAAACTACTAACTCTAAAGCTTAATATTTAAAGCTTATACTGTAAATACATTAAACCAATTTGGAGTAAAATAGAAAACATATGCAAATAAAGAAATAGAAACTGAAGGAAAAGGCAAAACAAAAAAGAAAGCATAGTATACACGTCAAAATGTCCATAAAAATCTATAAAACTTTATGACCATAGGATAGAACCGCATACGTTACATCAGCACAAAACGCGCAATGTTTGGCAACAGAAAGGGTGTAATGGTGACGTCAGGTGTGGCAGGAAAGATCACTGCTCGAAAGGACAGGCAGGGTAAGGTTAAAAAACGAAAAGTCGCTATAATGCGTTGTACGATATACGGGTAACTCCAGTGAACGAATGAGTGAGAACGCTGGGCAAGACGTGTAGTCTTGTTGAAGGATTTAATTGGTGGAACTTGCTCTGAATATATCTGCAAGCGTACCGGAGCCCACTTTCTGGACACACATCTCTTTAGTCAATGAGCTACGGACACCCACGCCTATCCTCTGCTCAGACACTACATATAAATTACTGTTGTGTAGAATATCTTTCTCTATATTAAGGGGTTTCCTTCACTCACGGGTACTCCTGCGATTTCTTCCCCTTCAATGTCGCGATTCAACTTTCTATTGCCAGATTCCTGAAAATTTTTTAATTCTTTCAACTACTGAATGCCATGGTAATGTCCTTAATTGAATTTAATTTCAGGTTTCCTCCAACCGCCTTCGCTAAGCGCCTTATACCCCACGTATTACTTATTTACGTCTACGTATAGAAAAATTCCCAAAATGATAGAAAATATCTTCTCCATATTAAATAAACAGTTCTCAGGCGGACTTGTTTTATCAAAAGTGTGATTTAACTAACATTATAAGATAATTTATAACACATTATACATCAGATATATATATATATATATATGAAACCTACAATATAAAAACATATGTTATATAATATAATATATAATATAATAAGTAATGTTTTATTTTCCTTTTAACTCTATACGCGTAACTTTATTACCTGCGTTGATATGACCAGACATACTACTAGTACTACATATCATAAAAGATATATAAAGTGGGAAATAGATAATGAAATAATAACAGATTTGTCCTCGTAATTATGGTTTGAATTCTTGGGGATGCTATATATAAGTACTATATATAGAAAGTAAGCACAATTTAATTTTATCTTTTTTCATATCTGATTCTAAATCAAAGTAAAGTGAAGTTCCGGAATGATCTTCAAAGCTCAAGACATCGCCCCGAAGTGATCTTTTGTTCTTTAAGAAATAGCCAGAAGCCGCCTGCAGCTCAATGTGATGAATACGGTGGTTGTGGAACGATATGGATTCAATTTTTAACGAAACGGCCTCCCAAGAACCAATGCAGTGTAAGAAGGCGCATTATCGTAACTCGAAAAACAAGAGTTGTCTTCCCGCAAATTCGACCTCTTTTTTGGCGAATAGCTTCACGCAAACGACGTATAACATTCAAAGAATATTCCTTGTTAACAATTTGATTAATGCACAAGGAATACATGGTGCACAACACCACGATAATCGACGAAAATTGTTTAACATCCCCTTGATTTTTGAAGCGACTTTGGTCTGACATTTTCGATCTTGGCCCCAACTTTTGCACATTGTCCGCTCGATTGATCGGTTCTTTCCTGCTCGTATGCGTAGATCCAACTCTTATCTCTCGTAATATTGCGTTTCATGGCCAATTCATAGTCAGATATCATCTGCTCACGCATTTAAACGCGACGCCCTTTTTCAAAAGAAATTGAATGTTTTTGGCAACAATCGAGATTTGACGCGTTTCCAAAATATCTTTTCACTTATTTAAATATTTAAAATATTGTTGAATGATCCGTTTGAAATGCCAGCAGCGTCAACGAGGTCCCTAATTGTTAATCGCATCGAATTTCTGCTCTCTTACATGTGACTTTCATCGACAAAGGTTGATCGTTGCCCGGCATGCTCTTCGTCTTCAACCCGTATTCCTCCGCCTCCTTTGAACTGTTTATACTAATTTTAAGCAATTCTTTCAGATAAAGTTTGCTCACTGAACGCTCTCTGCAACATCCTAAGCGTTTCTGCCCAAGAAATTTCTTTTCGCAAAGAAAATTTAACGCAACTTCTTTGTTCTCCAATGTATTTACACATTGCCGTGTAACACTTGGCGCAGCTAAAACCCTGTTAACGTTTATGGTGTGAATTTTGGCTCAGCGCGTATGTCTAACTTTGTTCTATACATATATCTATATACGCGTCACCCGACATAACTAATCGAAACATATGAAATGCTTATCATGAAAACTAATTCCTTCACTTACATTAGTCACTTAGATATGAATGCCTCAGTGCCTTAAAATGCGTGTCAAACTAACGCCAAATTATTTTAAGATTGAAAAGTAGCTTATGCTACACATTATAAAAACTTTTTCACATATAATTATCTATAATTGGCTGTAGAGCATTCAAAAGCCAATCCAAGCCTATAATGCTCGGCTTAGTTTTAGGCCAGATTTCACTTAACGGCTTACGTACACTTGGGTGCTTTTGTTGTCCAACAAAACGTGAAAGAAAAAAAGGGAGAGAATGGAATCAAATAATGAAAAAAATGAAAAAAATCGTTAAATCTTCTTACTTGAAGACATAACTTTTCTATGAATAAAATTACGTCATATATATCTATATATATATCTATGTATATATACGCGTATAATACACGCGAAAGGAAAACATAAAAAGCGAAAATGCCCGCTTACACACTTCTTAATTCTGAATTTAGTTTTTTTTATATCCGTTGTTTGATTTACCGAAACTTTTTCCCGACAACACTTGTACTATTTTTCTCTTTCGAGTGACCAGAAAGGATATTTTATGTCTTAATTTTTTACAATTATTTTTATTATAGTTATAGATATTTTTTTTTTTTTTCTTCTTTTACTTCATCTTCTTCTCTTTGTTTCTGATATTCTTGTCTTTTAAAACAATATTGCTCGTTATTAACGACAATTGTCATTGGGTTGCAACTTCAGAAGACTGACTGCTGACTGTTTCTTTCTTTTTTTTTTTTTGTTTTTATATTATTACACAATAAAACAGCAGGACATTAATTTTTGCCTTTCATAAAATTTAATGAAATTTTCTACAACTTTTAATTTTTTCTTTTCTTTTATTTTTTTTTTTTATTTTTTTTATTTTTTTTTGTTCTTCTTTGTTGTTTCTTTCATATAATAAGAAATAAACCAAGACGAAGGAACTGTCAAAAGGATTTTTTCACATTTTGTAATCAATTTGCATAATTTTTTAAGGCATCTTTTTAATGACGATTTCTCTACCGTTGTGCACTTAATATTATATTTTTAGAGGTTCCTTAATTTCCCTTTCCCTTTCTACCGCTCTATTCTCTTTCCATTTCATTTTTTCAGTCTTTACGATTCAAGCTTTGAAACAACTTACTCAAAATGCAAACTTTTAATTAATGTTGTTCAAGAAAATAATTTCCTTATTAATTTCATACCGTTGTCTCATACCTTAAATAACAAAAAAAAAAAAATTTTTGAAAAATATTTTAACGAAATCGCGCTTGCCGTGCTTTAAATATAAACAAAAAAAGAATAATGAAAATGAAAATGATTTAGTATATGTGTGTAGGTGCTGGGTACAATTTTATATTCATTAATGAAGAGTACCTAGGTTTACAACGTGTACTCACTTACGGTAACCTTCAGCAATTTTTTCCCAAAATAAATCATATTTCTTACGAATATACTACGCTATGGCTGAGCACTGGGTTCATAAATTACTTGCAGAAGAATTGAGGTATAGCGTTAAGGTTCTTGAACCAATTTTCTTTTCTCTCTGCATCTCACTCAAGTTAACTTCGTTGACGAGACAATTTACGTCTCAGAAGATTGGAAATGTCGGATGGCGAACACATCAGATTAGTACGTTGCGTATGTAATTGTCAGCAGTTAAGTTTTGGGTCAAGTAGACTTGTACGATAACGGGTTAAATTAGAATTTTTCGAAACCAATCAAGTGGCATATATGTATGTAGATAAATTCGAAATTTCCAAACTAATTCAGAAAATACGTTTAGCAAAGATTTTCTGGAATTCATTTTAATTAACCTCGACAAGGTAAACGGCCCCTACTTTCCGAGTTTTGGTCGTGTTAGGGTAAATCTTTGACGCGGCTGCAACAGAATTGTAAATTATGTGTCAACTAGTTAATCGAAACTTTGAGAAAAATCTTTGCTACGATTTTCTAAGTTATAATTTCTTGTCCAATATGTATGTGACCGTGAGTCTGATCATCAACTGAGAGTCAAATTTCAGCTTTCTTCACTTTTCTTAACCGTGAGATTTTCAACAAAAGGCAGTAGGCTTAACTTAATTCGGAAACCTTCGCCCATTAAAAAAAACACGTACTTGTCGGCTATCTTAGGTGTATTTCTGTGTGTTAAAAACGGGAGGGTGAGATTTGCTCTCGTATCTCTCGTCCGCCAATAGCAGCAGTTAGCTGTTAGAAACGTATATTTCCAAATCCGCATATCCTAAGGTCGGAAAATTATTTATTTAAAACTCGTAGCATGCACGTAATTAGGATTTATATGCGTTGTTGTGCAATATTAAGAGTGCAATGACCGATAGAACAAATATGCATGCGAGTGGCCTTGATATTCGCTTTCAATACCGCACAGACGCTGCATATAACATTTCTGACGTTTGCTTTTGCAAGAAAGTAAGAGAAATATTAAAGAAAATAGGGAGAGAGAAGCAATTATGTAAGATCGGCATAAATAGTTTCTTGTCTGTATCTCTCTAAAATATCAGACAACCATTTTCCATCATATTAAACAGATTTACCGCAGAGAACGACCAATAAAGAGACATGAGACGTACAGTGGACGAACACATGTTTTTCAATTCTCTTCTTTGTCTGTTTCCCTTTAATTTTCTAATATCGGCTGAGCTATGCCAAAACAAATGGTCCCTTATTTTGGGTTTCTTTTGACTCTGCATTTTACCGAAGCCTTGTTATTCATGTTGGAAGTATTTAAATTTCACTATCAGTGAATATATGTCTATTCCACATTTAAATCTTTTTCTAAAAATCACACTTGATTACAGAAACTTGACCTCATGAAGGATGGGTGAAATATGTCTCAATACGAAGAAAATGGAGTTCACGATTATCCTTCATTATGCATAGCTGAGGACTGCGGCTACCAACTCAGAGTTTGCCAGTTCAAATTTTGAAAAGTGAGTTAGAGATTTATTTGATCGTAGCTAGAGTGAATGCCTAACACCTATTGACTAGGCACACACTCAATAGGCTGCGATTAGCGCTTCCCTATTTCTTCCTCCTTTTTCTCGCCTTTCGGACAGTCATCGTCGTGTTACACGAGTGGCGGACATCTCCTCAGTGAGATTGCTTACATTAAAAAAGAAAAAAAACTTGCCCACCACAAGGTAGAGAAGCAACTATGTAGCAACTATTATGACAAAAGATAGAGAATTCAATCTGTTTACATATGAGATCCATTGTTTCATAAGCTTCCGACTCAACGTCTGAAACGGTTTTGATAAAAAACAAAATTACATTATTTATTCGGTGCAGCAGGTCTTCAATAAATTGGATGCGTCCGACAGGCGGCGCAAAGCGCAATCATAAGCGATATTCAAAATTCAACATTGAAATCTTTTGTGCTTTAACTTTAATTTATTTAAATGATGAGCGTCGCAAATTCTACCATAGTTGAAAGAGCACTTTTTTCTCTTACTTTGTAAATGTAATTGAAAATATGTGGTTGTTGTTGTTATCGTTGTAACAATTTGCATATTATTTGTTTTCATTTTCTTGGCTTTTTTTTTTGTTTTGTTTTTGTTTTTATTCTTATTTATTTCAATTTCTACAAAATGTAAAATATCGATGAAATCAGTCATTTAATTTATTTCCTGCCCATTATCCCTCTGAAAGACAAGAAAGTAAGAAAGAAAGAAATGGAAGAAGAATAAATGAAGAAAAAATGAATCGAAAGAAAAACAATATTTAACATTTGTTCTATATTTACAGACTTTTCTATAAATATTTAACTATGATTGAATTTTTCTTTTTTCTTCTCCGACGCAAAGTTGCAGAGACGCATGCAAATCTACTTCCTGTTGAATTGTAACTTAAAATCCCCCCGCCTCCATCCATCATTCTATGAATTCTCCATATAATCGTTGGAAGCAGACTAACTACGTGGGTAAGATAACGGCTGTTCGTTAAAAGTCCATATTCAGTGTATATTCAACTTATCATGTGTTTATTTCTTACTTTACTTACTACATACTTGTGCATTAAAATATAAAGAAGACTTACAAATACATATATATATATATATATATATATATATATATATATAAATATACATACATATATATATGAGGCACATCTAATTCTCTATAACATTGCGTAGTGGCAGCGATGGGCTTTGCCAGCGAGCCTTTAAAATAACAATTTCCATTTCTATTTGTTTTCTTCCACTTTTTTTTTTTTTATTTTATTTTTTTTCTGCTCTCTTTTTCTACCTTTATAGTCTTCAATTCTGCCTTCAGTATTCCAGATGATCTCTAACATGGTTTTGCAGCATCAAGTAGTAAAAAAAATCTACTTTGGTACGAGTTAAGTACAAGTAATACCTACAATCATATGCAAATGATTTCATCTTCTTAGCGAAGCAAGCAGTTTTTAAAAGTTTTTTTTTTTTTTTTTTTTTTTTTTTTATGTTGGTTTTTTATTGTGTTCCTCGATAAAACTGTTTTAAAACACATTTGCATCCTTTTTGCACGCACTTAACAATACGGTCATTATTTCTTCTTTACTAAAAAAAATACAAAAAAAAAACAAATACAAAAAAAAACAAATAAAAAAAAATAAATAAATTTGAAACAGATAAAGTTGAAGGTGTATTAAAAGCAATTTAAAAATTCAAGTGATTATGCTTAGAATAGCCCGACATCTGTACAATTTGTACATGCGTATGCACATAAATATATATATATATATATTCATTATCTATTCATTATACAAAAAATAGATGCAAAAATTTGTATTCGATTCAATTCATATCATTCAATACTCTCTCTCTCTCTCTCTCTCTCTCTCTCTCTCTCTCTCTCTCTCTC
>NW_023998415.1:13111934-13113820 GCF_014805625.2 Glossina fuscipes | reverse complement strand
TCTCTCTCTCTCTCTCTCTCTCTCTCTCTCTCTCTCTCTCTCTCTCTGCTAGCTTGTGTAAGATATATGATCGCAATAATTCATTGTCACTGGGATTTTATTAAGAAAAACATCAGATATCAAGTTTCTCTACAATTTTGATGCAATTAGGTTTTTGTGAACACTTAAATGAAATAAGTATTAAATTTAGATCCAGTTTTCTTCCTAGGGAAAGGTTTGTGTGATGAATGAAACTTAATCCGAAATTATTTCCCAAAATCAATGAGATTAAGTTCAAAACTTGGCTAAATCGAATTCTGGGCTACAATTAGCAAAAAACAAATCATATTCGTTTCTAACGGCTCTAACAGCCCTATAATTGAAGGTAAATTCGTTGTACGCAATCTTCAAAAAAAAAATCCAACACACGCATATAAAGGGAGTGTACATAAATAATAGTAGATTTTAATTGCTTCAATTATCTATGAAATGCTGCCAAATAATATATAATTGGGGACTTGAAACACCTGCGTTGTATGCGACACGATACACAATGGATATCAATTATCGTATTTCTTGCAATCAAACATCGTGTGTATATATGTAATGTAATTACGACTAGGCGGTGAATGGCATTTTTTCATCAAACTTCAAACACATTCCATTTATATCACAATCTATACGAATCGAACATGTGCCAGTTTGATCTTTGCCAACACTTTAAGTATTTTGGGCAAAAAATTGAAGCAAATGATTTTCGCAGGATTCTTATGACGTTCGGCTTTTGCACTACGAATAGCAGTTATACGTGGCACGGTCTGAACTATGCATTAGATGCATTTCAAAATTTTCTGTCATAAATTTTTACTGAGCTATTAAAAAAGGGGTTGGACTCGGCGTTGTCATTAGTGAAAAACGACGACATTCGTATTCGTATCAATTCACGACGTCTTAGTTGTTGGTGATCGTAAAGGATAGAAGCAATCGTGTGGCCAGGCTGAAGCAGCTCATATTGCACGATTGTATTCCAATTTTATCAAACAAAAAGCATTGCCTTACGTTCATCCAACTTTAACTACAATCCTTTTTGCACATTATGGTCGTAGGCAACGAACCCTCATCTTCATTAGTTATTGGATTTCATTCCGTTCGCATATCAAAACTTGGTCTATTAAATTTTTAACTGTGAATTGCGTTTGTGTGACAATCAAACGATCAAACTTATTTTTGTATCTCAATTCATACAAACGACTCAAAATTAGTTTTTGATTAATGCTCCGTTCGGAAGGAATATCGTAGAAAAAGAATTTCATCATCAATTTTTCATCTATTGATCAACTGGATTATGTCGACTACTTCTTAGAATGGATATTTCTAGAGATAAAAAGGAGCAAAACATTCGCATGCTACTGATTTTTTTGATAAAACATCTTTAACATTCAACTATGAGGTTTTTCACAATCATATGGAACGCAATTACTTTCAAGTAAATTATCAAACGTCCAAAATCATCTTTTTATATTATCTATGGATTTTCGAGGGATTAACACATGTGTATAGGGCGCAGTGCCAAGGTGCCAAGTTTCGAAACTCATTTCGAAAGTCATTTTTTGGGGAAAACCGCCATCAAGTAGGTAGCAAAGTAGGTTGAATTTTATTATTCTCTTGTTATCTAGCTCTATGTCTTACATGATATTCGCACAGTGGTCTCTTTGAGTTTTATGAAGATATTCACCTCTAATCCGCAATATTCGTCGATTCGTTGGCCGTGAATCGGTGAGGATGGCCAACCGGTGCCTCAATATTCAGTGCATCCACGCACCCATTTGAACTCTTCATACATACATACATATATATATATATATATATATATATATATATATATATATATATATATATATATATAT
>NW_023998415.1:13068097-13111924 GCF_014805625.2 Glossina fuscipes | reverse complement strand
TATATATATATATATATATATATATATATATATATATATATATATATGTATAGGGAAGTCTACTCTACTTATCTTGTTGTTAGACCTTGCCACTTATCAGTATTATAAAAATTTGGCTAAATGATCATAACAATTTTATGTGGCTTCTTTTAACAAAAGGACATAGTCTTTTATAGGAGAAGGAATACTATTGCCGAGTGTATCCTCTAAGCAATCTAATTGCCACAGGATAGTAAACCTTGAATACTGCTTAGCCTTTAAGTCATATAAGATAAGATAAGAACGTTCGTCACAATAAAATGATATCCGTACAGTGAGGTTTGAAAAAATTCTACCTCCGCAAACTTGTCTTATTCGAAAGCGAGTCCGTTTTCTGAGTGAGATCTCAGATGTATTACAATATCCTGGCCACTGACACACAACTTTCGCACAACGCTGGTTTCTGGATTCCATTTCGAATAAATTAGAACATCTCGAGAATTGAGAAGAGAAGAAAGACAAAATTCGATGAATACTTCTAGTGAAAGTATCGTGTAAAAAAGATTACGCCTTCATTTTGATGCAATGCGCTTCTTTCAACAGCCCAATCACTTCAAAATTGCTTAAGCACGATTTACGTAACGCGAGTTTTTGAATGTTTGGTTTAAAATCTTAATAGTATGCGTGCAACGTCTTCAAGTCAACACTATAAAGATATCAACAATATTGGGCCCATAATTTTTGAATGAGAAATCGCGATTCCTTTGATCGATGAGACTGAAAGGTTACCTTTTGACTTGCAACAGAGGAATGTGGATTGAATACCACAAGCAAGTAATTGGAACTGGCTGTCAATGAGAAGACCAAGCTTTTATTTTTCATCTCAATGACAATGATGTGATTAAATCACTACTGTTTTTAAATTATGGAAAGGTATATAAAATTGATGCGTTTCGCCCTTCTTCTTCCTCCCTCTTATCACTTGCAAACTCCCTTTATCTTCTTCTTCTTCTTCTTTTTTCTTCTTCTTCTTCTTCTTCTTCTTCTTCTTCTTCTTCTTCTTCTTCTTCTTCTTCTTCTTCTAGTACTATCATAACATTACAATGAACCATCACCAGTCATCGTTGATAATTATTTAAACGACATCATAGAACAATAGTACATCACGCAGGCATTCAATCAAAACATTATTTGTGCTAAATCACGGAGCTGAACTGAAGCGGAAGTGATTGAGAACTTATTGGCAACACACGCACTTAAAAATTGTACATTCGCTTTCTCCTTTTTAAGCAACCGCTCAAACAAACACATACTTAGGCATATAAATTAACGCGTTAAACTTAACGCACAGGGTGCATCAGGCACGTGACCGATGAATGAACGGAAAGAAAGAAAGAAACTCGTAATCGAAACCCGTTTGAAAAACACTACAATAAACAATGACACGCCCACTCATCGAGACGAAGCAAACTTTAATTCTAAAAAAACTGATTTTTAAAATCTAATAAATAATTGTTTGATTTACAAAAGACAGCAGCAGCGCGGCAACAATAAAATTAGCGAGCAAAACGAGTAAGTAACGAAAAATATTATTATGAAATTTTTAAATTTTTAAATTAATTTAAAAGAAATTTTCATAATTTTTTTATTTGAAAAAGAGAAAGAGAGAGAGAGAGAGAGAGAGAGAGAAGGAAAGATGGGGAAAAAAATCAGGTAAGCCACCCGTTAAAATGTAAATATTTTTAGAAGTAAAATAAAATTTCAATCAAAAAAAAAAATAAATAAAAAAAAAATATGAAATGCAAATAATATTTAATTCTTTCTTACCAGACCTCGAGGGTCTACCTCAGTATGTTGTTAATTTGCGTAAACGTTTTGTAATCAATTCCACATGTTGTGACAGCAATCGTGTTGGCACACACACACACACACACTATATATATATATATGTAATCGAAAGCATGCAAAAATGTTTCCCACACATATTCCTGCCATAGCAAACAACAATGGCAAGAACAACCATGTAATATTTTCAACCCTTTTATATTCGATCTTATGGATATAGGTATGTTTAAACGTGTAAAATATACACAACTCATCACCTAAATTTTCCATTAAATTTGATTTTTCATGTTTCGCTCGGATTGTCACTACACCAGATACAACAATAAAAACAACAACAATAACAGCAACAGCAGTAACGTCAAAACGCAGGACAAAAATTTGAATATTTTTTCGCGTTTGAATTTTTGTGTCTCCCAATACAATACACGCTCTCAAGTGTAAAATTATTTTCAAATCTATGTGATAACTGTTTTTTTAATAACCGATGCTTACACATGTCTACATAGGCATGCTTCTGCGAGAATCTGAATACTTGCTTATCTTACACTAACGGGCAAAAACGAAAACGCCATATATTTAACTAATTTGTGTATAAATCAAAAAAAATTGATTTAATATTAATATCATTCCAGATGTAAAGCCTGAAACGATATAGAGACATGAAAACCGATATTACAAGTATGAAAAATTCTTTAAGCAACGAATCTGTGCCGATTCGAAAAATAAATGTCATGGAATTATGATAAAATGAAAATTTCCACTTTTCTTACATAATTTTTCATGTTTGACATTACGATTAAATGAGGATCGATCGGGGGACTATGGGTTGTATCTTGAATATTTCAAGTATATATGAAGTTGATCTGATAAGAAAAATTCATTAACTATTATGAGTGAATAAAAATGAATTTTCATTTTCACACAAAATCCCTAGAATTGGTAAAGACGATCCGCATCAGGTGATACAATAAAATCTTCATTCTCCAATAACAGGGGGGTATGGGAGGTATGGGGGGTATGGAATATAATAGGTTGATTGTCTTTTTCTGGGCGGATCAGATCTCCTATTAAACTTGATCTACACAAGAGAGTACACACAAGCAGTTTTTAACACTTGTTACGATCGTGTACTTCTGTCGGAACGTACCCTCCAAGAGAGATGATTGGATAAAAGATCAGCAGCACCTAGCATTGATCAAGTACATTCGCGTTCGCCGCGGGTAACACGGCACTTGTAATCAACGGTCTCACAAACACAAAACTGCACACATTGTATTTATTATTATCATTATTGTTATTATAAATTTAGCCAGAAAATAAATTCAAAGACTAAAGTCTTAAAGCGTTAGCAGGCTTTCGGTTTTATTAAAAACTCTACCGCATTTGAGATTTGAACCCACGACCATTGAGCTGCTAGTGGAGACTCTTGCCTACTGGGTCACTTAGGCGGATACGTTGTATTTAAGCTTAAATTATGTTAATATATTATAAATGATATTGAATATAATATATGTGAATATAATAGTTTTCTGTAACAAGTTTTCGACACAGCACAGTACGGATTGACCGTGTTAAGCGGAGTGCGGTAATGCCTGTACCGACATAATTTGTAAGATTTCTCGTGCATTTTGTGTATGGAATGAAACGATTACCTCGATCCTTCGCACTTATATATAAAAGTGTCGAGCAATGAGGAAACCAAAAGCCAAATATTCAGCTCATTCGTTCAAGACAGGGTCAGGAGTATATATATAATATATAAATTTGTAAATTTCTTCCTATTCAATACAATTCACTTTAATTAAATAAATATTTTGTTCACTACTGTGAAGGCAAAAAATCTATGCATCCTACGTGTAACATGTCTGACAAATGATAAAAAGTTGAAGAAAAACAAAAAAAAACAAAAAAAGAGTTAAAAAACAATCAAAACTGAGAAATTAATTTCTCTCACGTGTGAGTGTTAGGCGTGTTCATGACAGTTACATATTAGGCAAACTGAATAAATATATTGTTATCCAATAATAAACGCTGGCAAGGGAAAGCGAGAAAGAGAGAATATACAAATAAAATTGGAAGTTGCATTGACGTCCAAAGACTGGTCAACAAACCGATCGAAACGATTTTAACGGGATTGTCAGCTTCTTAAAGAAAGTAGTAAATGATTGGGAATCTTCGATTTTTTCCCTCCACTACCTCGGCATATTAAAATTCGAGCAAATCACTTGAAGCCACATCTGTAAAAGAATATCGACGCATTTTATTCTCGACGGTATGTATACCTTACTTACACGCATGTGTAACGCAGTAGAGAACGTAGAACGAATCAATTAGCAATAAAGTATTTATTAAATTAACTAAGAAGGAAACATCAAGGATAAATCCAAGTTCCTTTAATGGCAGTAAGGCAAACAAAAGCAATCTATTTTCGTAGAGAGACAAAGAGAAGACCGGGTCTCAACCCAAATTCCTAAGTGCAAAGGGCAAGAACTACTTTAGAAGCGGTGCTAGAAAGGAGTTGTAAGAAGGCAATCATACAACATGCCCGAGGGGTATATTCAAATCCTGACAAGCTTGTGTGTACCCTTTTTGTTACATATGAATCCGCAAGTTCTTTGGCCGATTATTATTAAAGCCTTGCTTCGATTCAACTATAGTCATGGGAAAGTCAATGCGTAGATTCAAATCTAGTCTTTAATCGAATAAAATTTTTAAGAATTGTGTCAATGATGATAGCTAATGAAGTTCTCTTTGAGAATGAGTAAGTGGTTGGTGTGTATGAGAACGAAGACAATTTAAGATATGGCTGGCGATGAATCATCGAAACTCTGTATAATGTTATATGAAGATAAGCGCTTATCCATTTCAATAAGCATGAAGGGAAACCGGAGACCTAAAAGGTGAAGATTATTGATTTACGACTAACTGGGTGAAAAGCTGTACCAAAATCTGCGTGCACGATAGCCATGCAACAGCCACTAAAGAAGACCTTGAAAGCATGACATGAAAATATGACAAGTAAACTCTAGCAGGTGTAATTGTGATGCGATTCTCAACGAGATACTTGTTACCACATATGTGAGGTGAAACAAGCAAGCTTCTCTTCCGGCGCAACGCATTCAAAGAAAGTTTAAAAATCTTTAAGATAAGACTACATAGCCTATCAGAGCATGGCTGCGTGCCATCAAGTCTTGGCGTACAACTACATTTTAATGACCTTAAACCTTGCCATAGGTCATCTTCACAAATGACTAAACTCGGTATCGAAGTAAAGTTTATAATTTAATATAGTTAACTATCAGTTATATAGCAACCGGCGACAGAAAGATTTCGTTGAGAATATTCATCAAAGCAATTCGAAATTTCAATATCGTCAAAGGGGGTCCGAGCTAATAAAGCGTTTTATTTGCAGTTTGAAAATATCTGCTTTGGTCAACCACGATCGGCAAATGCTTCGAAGAAAATGTTATCTAATTGAAGCGGATACGGAAATATTTAAGTGTAATATACTAAAGAACGAACATTATAGGACTACCAGGGTTTATAGGGTTTCCAGCAGAAAAATCAAGCAATCAAGGCTTTATAAAAATCGTATTGCATAATCGAGGAAGCGGGGCCTAACATGTTAGACCTATTCAACGAGGCATCCTGTTTGTCATGAAAGGTCAAACAAATCGCTGATTATTGCTTGGGTACGCTTAGGGAAATGAAAAACTAGTCTGCGATTTACTGCGATCTCAGGGAACTTGACAAAACAAACATCCAAATGTCTGCCATTACAACTAGGAGTACGATTAGATTGAAGACATTGCCGATTATATATTTATATGGAAAAGGCGGTAACTCTAACAAACTGAATTATCTCTGTAAACACCAACTGCTTTGTGGTAAATTAAAATCTCCCATCGCTTCGATCATATCAACAGGTTTTAAAGCTTCAATCACGACCCAGATAAGAACAGCAGGTCAACTATAGGTAGAATCGCATTCGCGTTTAGTGTAATATAGGAATTTTTAGCAGTGGTTAGCAGCAAATTCAATCTTAGGAAGAGTTGGATATACGAGTAAGTAGCCCGGGCAGGCAACTAATCTGGCAATTAAAACATAGAAGCTTTTTGAAAAAATTCCCTACGAATGCCGATCAGGCTTTAAGCAGTCTTCAATTGGAGTCCAAAGAAAAAATTCCCCATTCTCTAAATTAGATCAAAATTTCGAGTTTAAGATAACTGATAATAATAATAACCGGTCTTGAGGAAAAATCTAGTTCCTTTTGGATCGAATTAAATTGTTAAATGACGCGAGAGCTCTATATTTAGACGAAGAAGAATTGAAAATATTAACATAACTTCGATTAGCAAATGGGGACGACTTTTGCAGAAAAGTAAATTAAGATATCCGATGCCAATCTTGACACTGAAAATGCCACTTAAATGTTAAGCGGAGGAGAAATATTTATTGTTGTTTTTGTTTATGCCATTTTACGATTTGGACTGATCCTGATCATTAGGAGCGGAGTCTCTTGCTTCATAGCTGGCACGAAAAGGACTGCTGTGCCTATTACATTATATTATCAGCTATATTAGTGGGTGAAAGGACTATAACCATTATCTAAAAACAGGGATGGAACGCCCGACACCATTAACGGATAAGATGACGCAAGTTGGAAAGGTCGGTGGGGTCAACGATTGCGAATGGTAAGCGAACGGAGCGAACAACTGTAGCGGATGTAAAGGCATTTTGTGAAGCCGAAGCAAAGCCACACTTCATCTTCACATTTTAGAGGCGAAGATGAATACTCCAAATACAGTTTAAATTTTCCAAGTTTCCTTAGAAAAAGTTGTGAGTTCTGTCAGAGCATGATCAGCGTAACTCTTTCGATGAGTCCAAAACCACGTCTGCAACTCTGCTGGTACTACCACTACATTTCGCCTAACGAAATCGCTCGGACAGTCAACTTGCGATGAAGCGATCAGACTCTGAAATGAAATGTTTTGCCATGACATGGTATAAATCAACATTTCTCTGCTCGAAGAGAGACAAAGAAAACGGTATCTTTGAAAAGAACAAGAAAAGGAAGTTTTTAATACGCACAACGGTTATCTAAGGAGCACAAAATATAACATTATCGAGAGAGAGACAAGGTAAGGTTAGTAAATTGTAAACAAAGAGTAAAAATAACAACGGATATGCTTAGGAAGCAAAAGCAAAACTAAAACATCCAACGAAAAACAGCAGAAAATAAGAGATAAGAAAATAATATAAAAAAAAATAAAGAGCAAAGAAAAAGTTATATTGAAATTTGCATTGAACGATCAAGGGCACGCAAATCCTTCGAAAACGAACTACAAAAACACACAGATAACAACCGAACTAAAGCAAACTGCGAGATATACGAGGCCACCACCAATGTAAACTAAAATAAAGCTATTTATGCAAAAAAAAGAGGGCGAGAATTGCAGCCAGTTGGAGATGATCTTAGGCAAGCAAGCCTGAGCGGACCTTTAACGACCAAAGTTTTCTCTCACCCGTAGATGATTGTAAGCGGATATTATTTAAATGAATCATTTTTTTTTTTTTTTTTTTTTTATCTCTGTCAATGCTTACATATTGCATGCACTTACACATATACCTTATATGCCTGAGGTCTTCAAACAAAATTATGTTATATTGGCAATGAAGCGTTCGCCTTATTACTTCCATCGAGCGTAGAGGACAAATTAAACACATATCCTCCCAAGTTCCGTACATTTTTTCTATTCATCTCCCACTGCATTTTTTATAACTTCACCCAGTTATTTTCGCCTTTTCATTTTATGTTATTTGAACTTCTCATGCATGCGTTGTTTATTATGTAATAATGTATTGTCTAATAGTAAAGTGACAAACGTTACAAATCAAAACACTCGACACACGCCGCTAAGCAGGGTGTCCATCTATAAGAAAAAAAAAAACCAAAAAAAACAAAACAAAAAAAAAACCGCCAACAACAACAACAACACAGAAAAGTAACACTCGCAGATAAGTTTACCCATCATTTTATAAATAATGATGACAACTACATATAATAACATACGATTCGGAAAATATGAATTTGGTCATATTTTTATCTCTCTCTCTCTCTCTCTCTCTCTCTTTTCCCTTCAAAGATGTGCGCGGCCACATTCACAAGAAGGCTGTTTTTTATTATGAAAATTATACATGATACATTAAATTGAGGCTTGTTGTTTTTGTTGTCAATATGCTTTTGTCACCCGTATCCGAATAAATGTCCTTCGCCCATGGCCACGCACACAGCCATGCGCGCTATAAAGAAGCTATTATGGAGCGTGCCACTTTATACGATTATTGTCTTTTTAAAAATGTTTATGCTTATGTTTGCAGATCACTTTAACTTTATATAGAAAATTATTTTATAATATATTGCTCTTGGCAATTTAACGTGATCCATCACGGAGTGTAAATTTTCCTCAATCTTGACTGCTATTTTATGCAACACAACAACGCAAATAGGTAAGAAAATTCAATCCATTATAGATTAAATTCTTTATCTCCCGTTCACCTTTTATGTTACATTAAAAATTATATGAAAATAATAATAATAATAATAATATATCGGGCAACAACATCCGCAGTTTGTTTTATAAAATTTACTTTGAATTATCAATACAGTCGCCTTCAATGATGACACAAAAAATTCAACAATTCTCTAACATATCGATATCTTTCTTATACCCATAACTGAAGTATACAGTTCTGCTTTATTAAACCATTCGGAACAGAAGCAGAAAGCTTCGCATTCCTCATATAGGGTATAGAGAATATATATATATATATATACAGAATCAAATACTGAATCTGTCCGTCTGTATAGTGTAGCCGAGTAGGTAAGAACCGCGTCTAATAAGTCAAAATGCGCGGATTCGAATCTCAGTACGCTAGAGTTCACTTTCGCCGTAGCTATAGTGAGTGTTTAGTTGCAAAAAGGCACAACACTTACCGGATATACAGGACCATTAGACCGCAGCAATCTACCTATGTCTTTTCATTTGTTCAATTCGTCTTCTTTCTAACCGTCACCGACTCCCCTCGAATACAAATTTCTTACTTGCTATCAAAGCAGTCAAAACACGCTTGAATTTCCGCAATGACCTTATCTTGTGTATGTGTTGATAATTCTTTTGAGAGAACACGCAATCGCTTTGCCCACTGACGTATATGTTCCACAAAACCGTGATCAAATGTCGTTTAGAAGACACCCGCTCAGAAGACACTTTTCTCATATCACGGAAAATAGTAATATTTAGAGAAAGCCAAGCATCCTCAACTTGCAACTTCACTTTTCGATTATCGAGAAAAAGTGATGAGGTGGCTGATGTAGCGGCCACTTTTGCTCGTTTATCGTGATGTATTTAATGATGCCGCTTAAAATCAGCAATCGACCGGACAGCGAAACGACACCCTAACGCTATTCTGTTCAATGCTAATTTTAAAGGAAAATTTTCGCATTGAAAAAAATCAGTATTCAATTAACACATGATAGCTGGATTTTTCCTTTATTATATCCTACATCACTTATGCTATAGGACAGTATTAAGTTAGTGCAAATGTATGTAACACCCAGAAAGTCTTAAGATAAGGCCACTTTCAATTATAGCGATAAATTCAGCATCGATTCAAAATCATTTTCTGAATCTATATCTAACTTTTAATCTTTGGTTTATCGGGTTATTTGCATTTATCATCCGTTATCGTATCAAAGACACAAACTTGGAATGAATATGACTTTCTTACTAAATTTCTCCTGCATTTCTTCCATTATTATTCTTTATTATGTTTTCAAAATATTTTATACATATATCTCTTTTTCGACTCTTGTTTAGAAGAAATTTCATTAACCAATCAATAAATATTTTACAAAAATTCTTGACAAGAATATATATAATATAAGTAAAAATTCGCAAAATAATATTAATTTTACACTTACATTGCCATCTAGTGGCTGATAGTGTTCAATGTGAAAGCAAAACGTAGTTATCATGAAACAAAACCTATTGCCTAAACTCTATAGATAGAAAGAGGGAGTATCTCTATAGGCTTTGAGCACATGGCCACGTACAAAAAGCTCATGTATATATTTTATTACTGCAAAGCTACTAGTGTACGTGGTTGTTGTTGCATATTCTAATTTTTATTCATATTTGGCTTGCGCGCGCTATTGTTGTACAGCGAAGTAAATTTTACGCTCAGAAAATGAATTTCATGTTCTGAGCATATTTTTAGGGCATCTATAAGCAATATACAAAGCAAAGTCGATTCGAGAAATTCGAGGAATTTTACATAACAAGGCATATGGTCCATCCATGCTTATATTACATTCATTAAGAATAAAATAAAATAATAATAAAAAAAAATAAAATTTATATATATCCGCCAAAGGAGAGAAATCTCGACTAGCAAGTCAATGGTCGTGGGTTCGAATCTCAAGTGCGGTAGAGCTTTTAATAAAAGCCGATAGCCTTAGATGCTGGTGCTTTTTAAAAGTTTTATCTTAGAATTTATTTCTCTGGCGAAATGATTTTGTATTTTCTTAATTTATTTATATTTTCCTTTTATAATTATAGTTTATAGCTAATCATACAATTTTTGATATTTTTAATGTTAATACGACAACGTAATCTTACGCATTTTAAAAATATCCTTCAATTCTTATCAGTATTTGAGTTTTCCATACATTCCGCACATTTGGAAAGGATAAAAGCAAAGGAATACGTTGCTCGCACATATTATCACCCGTAACTTTCCATACATTTGTACTGTTTTATTTTGAAACTTATGCAAAAAGATCTTTGAACGCTGCCAATAGTCCGTCCCACTACACCTATTATAACTTGTTAAAAGTATTTGAAATAGCTATGGATTCCCCATGAGCTTGTTGTGGCACATTTTAAATCCAAGAAGCTCTTCTAAAGCTGAAATGCTGTCTAGCAAATCAAGCTCAGCAGTTTTAAAAAAAACGTCATTGGAGCACAATAGACATTTTTAATGAAACAGCAGAATTCTCTTTGTAAACTAAAACGAAAAGGAGAGATGATATTGTTACACACATGATACTTTTTTAAGTACATCAATCTGATAGCATTAGAAAATTTTTGATATTTTTCAAGTTCCTACTACTTAAAGCTCTTGCCCAATTAAATGAGGTGCAACAGCGCAATTTTAGAACTTCATAGCTTTACCGGGTTCATCTGATGTGTATGGACAATGCTAAAAGCTACTATCGAATAACATAAAACTTGTGTGTTGCAGAAAGATGAATAAGAGAAAACTTCTAATTTTGGAACAGATCATAGAGTGAGTAATTGAATAAGTATTGGTTACATGTATTAAAAAACATCTTAGCTGAAATCATTGATTAGAAACTTTGTTCTTTTGCTGTGAATAATAAAACAAAATAGATTCCAAGTAAGATACTAGGAGACTATAAACTACGTGTATACCTATCTCATTTTTACACGAGGATAACATCCTCCCTTAGAAACCCATATCTATATATATCAATATATCCATGTAAATATAAATATAATATAATTATATATGTATATATGATTGTTTGCCTTTTAATGTAGATGAACGCAGGTGAAAGCAAATTCTTAGCAAACTTTTATAATTACTGCGTGCATGGATTTTGTCAAAAAAAACAGCGAAGAATTTTTTGTGCAAAACATAATCATACGATTGCTGTTTCAAGCACAATATGGTTTTAAACTGGTCATTTACATTTTTATTTAAAAAATAAAAAATTAAACTAAAATATATTACTATCTAATTCTATACAAATTTTACAAAAATTTTTTTTGCGTTATCACTGTATTTTTTTTCAAAAAGTGAATTTTGAAAGACATTTTTCGCTTTATTCATTTTGCATGTCATTAATGCTTACGTAAACAAACGCTAACCATATGATTTTCTTTTGGCAACGCAAGCTATGTGTTAAACTCATTTTGCATTACACATTGTGCAGGACACTGCCATCGTTTAATTGTCCAAGTTTAGCTACTATGCTATTTTTGTCATCGTTTTTGACAAGTTGTATTAAGTTCTATGATAACAAAACTCGCTAAAATGATAACAAAACTCGCTAATATCATTTCTGCACTAAAACAGAGTTGCTAGCTTATGAAAACTACAAAATATAAAAAATGAAACGAATTGAAAGTAATTACTAATATATTCTTTTAACATAAATGTTTTTATTCCACAACATTTTTTCGAATCTTTTACGATGCAATTTAATGGATTTGACATAGAATAAAACCGAATAACAATTTTTTTATGCGTCTACTTTTGCTTATTTTTCCCTAAGCTCTTTAAAAACATTGCAGTTATTTTATTTTGCGCTTTGAAGAGTCGAGCGTAGATTTTTCACGTTTTATGAAGTCTGCCAGAAACGTATAATTGGCGACCACTGATTACGTTCTGAATAAGGTCGTAAACCAAGGGCGTCAGACCATACAATTTGCACAGAAAATTATTTGAATCATCAAGTAAGCGTAAAAATTGGTTTTAATGGCGAGCGCAAACACAAATGCAGAACCGACCAAGGCCACTAAAGTGTTTCTAGTATGGCGCTAATCCACCCACGCATCATATTTTAATATTGAACACACATATTCATGGTGTGTAACTCACATATATATGTCTCACAAAACTTAGCAACTGTGCTCGTTACAATATTCTTCGCCCTTGCCCGCTTTTATAACGTTTGCTTTCACATCGGAAGTCGCGATCTAAAGCATAATTATTTTTATTACTGACATATTCCATCTTATAATATATTTTCGTTTTTTGTGTGTTGTTGAATAATATCAAACAAACGATATCAATATTCTTCGGTAGATGAAGCATCTGTTACAACGATGGAGGAAAATGACAACGAAAAACCATGTTATCAAAATAACAGCTAATTTAGCATTGGTATGTGTTTCAAATCCCACACGCAGATGTGAACATTGAATTCTAGGGATCTTTTTATCTAAAAAAATTTGTATTCCATTTAGAAGAAAATCAGAGTCTGACAGATATAAATTTACAAAGAAAACTCCTTTATTCCTAAACTATTTACTTGAAATGTAAATCCACGTGTATAAGGTGCATTGATCACCACAGAGTACTTTCTTGCATTAATCAATTCATCATTATCTATCTCTTAACGTTATGTGCAGGCACCACGTGAAAATCAATATCATTTGTTAATTTCAAAAAGTCTACAGGAACTTTTACTGCAATCAGAATACAGCACAATTTAGATTCTAAATTTAATTTAATATCCTATTCACTAGCACAAAAATTCAATTTGATACGAAGCACTGCTAATCCAAATATTGTCTTAGGCACTGCTGTTATTAGGATTCTTCAAAATTGCGAACAGCTTTGCAAAGTTGAATTTTAGCGTTGAATGTGAGTCTTATTCGCATATGTTCCCTCTAATCTTTTTACATTCTACTCGCCGTTCTTACTTATTTCGACCGTTTTAAACAGTTTTATTTTTCATCTTATTTATTTTACTAGCTTGTAAAGTTCTCGCATACGTTTTAAAGATTTTTTTTTACATTAAAAATTAAATTAAAATTGGATAGTTTGCAAAGCGATATAAACGCAATAGAACCAAGACTAAAAGGTGAAATAATATGCTTTCTTTTACTAAATATCGCTTATGTTTTCTAGCAGGATGTTATGCGGCTGGAGGCAGTTTTTTCGGTAAAATGCCCAGTATGCCCAGTGTCTTAACCAAACAAAGCATTTTTGATACATTATTACCTATAGTGGGAGAGAAGTACAGTTATTATTGTGGTGAGAGTCGACTCTTTAAAATATTTCACAGGTCAATAAAATTGCTTTTAAATTTCCATAGGAATTTGTCTAATTCATTTTGCACCATTTCTTCTGATGATTCTTTGTAATTTATTAAATTGGTATTATTATATAAAAGCTTTGCAAATTAGTGAGCAAACTTTATTTACCACCGTGTTGACAACTGCTATCAATTATATAATAACGGTAAGATTTAATTACAATAAATAATTTGCTCAATCAATTGCGGTATATGTGGATCGTTTTAATTCGTTTTAGTTCGTATTGGGTGTTTTCGTTTACCAAGAGCCCATAACGTCTCTGTCAATTCTAGGGGCTAGTATTATATTGCTTGGCTTGTGGTTTTTATGCGATGAAAGACATGAAAAATAATAATAAAAATAAAGGATAAATGAAGGATGAATGCATGAATTATGAATTTAACATTGGAATCGATTACCAACAAAGTAATAGCAAATTTAGATAGAAGCAGTATTAATGTTTTATAAACAAATACCAATATTGATTGTAAATTCTCGCCGCATACAGAGTTGAGGTTACTGTAGTTAAACGGAATGCAAAATTTTTATTTTCATAGTCATAGAGTGGCCTGTTTTCCAATTTCTTACCATATCTTGTCATTCGATTGTACATATTTAATTAATTAGGAACAATATCGAATTGAAAAAGGCCTTTAAATCTTGACTGCACTTTCACATATACATTTAAAAAGACATTATAAAGAAATATTCGCATCTAGCTAAACTCATTTATTTAACTGCTTACAGTAAGCTTGCCTCCTATCCGGCATGGAAAAATATATGCAAGACTCGCATCATGTATTTTCTAATTTATTGCAAACTTGTAATATTAAGAATTGCCTTTTATGTGTAGATTTCTGCACTTTTGCGATTTTTATTAAAAATTATGATAAAATGAACATAAATAAGTATATATATATATATATGTATATATGCATATGGATATATATATATACGTATACATATATAATATAATTGTTTGTTATAATGAAATTTTCTGTATCATTTTTTTTCCTCTGAATTTTATTATTATATGATTTTTTAAATTATTTTCATATTTTTATTTAATATATATATATATATATATATATGCATGCAATACCTACGTACATATATAAAAATACACACACATATATGTATAAAAGGTTAAATATGTATACATGCACATTAATATACATTATTTTATTAATATATGTAGTATATATATTTAGATACATATACATGGGTGTATTGGTTTGTTTCTTTGTATGACGAGAGCGGAAAATGTGAAGAAAATTTGTCTGCCTTCTGCTTCGTTTTCAACAGGCGTAACAATTGTACCATAGGACTAATAGAATTTTGCTTTCTTTTCAACGGTTGCTTTGGTCAGATCTTGCAATATAATCCTTCCATCATTTAAAAATGAAAAAGAGAAAACTTGGAAAGGAGCGAGAGGGGGAAAAAGAAAAAAGGATTAAACGAATTGTTACCTTGATTTAGTCTCTAACAGAATAATTTTTAATGTTGCTTTTCTTCTTTTGTGATAAAAGTTCTCAAATTAATCCTACATATTTATTGGTTTTTGTATTATTTGCTTGTATAAGAATGCATTGCGATTCGCTGGGGGTAGGAGCAAATTTTCAGTAACAAATATAATTTAGTTTTTGTTTTCCAAACCTAACGACATACGATTAGTGGACTGCCGCGAATTTATGTAAGAGGCTGAAGAGCTAGTACTGCTTATACCGCCGCCGGGATTGCGACTAGTGCCCAAAGATCGAGGTGGTGGTCCATTGTTGCGAGTGTTCGGTCCACTGCTAGTACCACCCCTAGGACCTCGGTAATTGTTCCCTCCTCCTGATCCTGTATCATAACGAGAGTCCTTATTGGCGCCGTACACACTAGCTCCACTGGCTCCTCCACTAGCACCGCCGCTGCCATTTTGGTAATACGAACTATTGTTGGAATTATCATGATTGCGGAAGTACATGGCACCACTGCCACCACCACGTGAGCCACTACCGTTTGATTGACCTGCCTGACCGTAATTGGAACGACTACCGCGATAACTGCCCATGCTACCACCGGGACGTCTATCATCACTTCTACGAGGGTAGTTTCCTCCGCTGTTGCCAGTTGTCCGTGAACCTCGGCCATAGCCCCCCGATTCTGGCTGCGAATGCCAATGATTGGTTTCAGGGCGATTATCACTCCCATAACCACTGGCATCACCAGCTGCAGCGGCTGATGATGAAGTCCATTCATTTTTGCGTGTTTGTTGTTGCTGTTGCGCAATAGCATTACTAGTATTTGCGTTTGCATTTAACTCACTACTCCAAGTGCTCCCTTCAATTACAGCTGGCTTCAAATCAACATTTGCATTGGGCGATAAAACAGCAGAGCTGTTCTTCAGATTAGAATCGCCCCATTCAGTAATAATGTCTACTTTAATTATGGCATTTTGGGAGTTTATTTTGCTTTGCTCTTCTGCTGAAGCAGGCAATTGTTGTGGTATTTGCTGGTCATATGAGGTCAAACCTGTAACCACCGGATTTTCAAAAGGAAATCCGGAATTCTTGGAAGTAGGATTAACATCAACTGTTGATAGTGATGGCTGATGTGACTGAATGCCACTGCCGCTTACTAAATTATGTGAAGTGGGAGTTAACTGGGATTGTGGTGGTTGATTTAAAGTTTGTTGTGGTAACATTGTAGTTCCTTGAGTTGCACCCAATCGTGCCATAATCATCATTGGTTGCTGTGGTTGTTGTTCGTTAACCAACATTAATTGCGGCGGTTGCTGCTGCGATGGTTGTAAAGCTTGTGCAACTGGTGAGAACAGCTGTTGAGCGTTAGTAGGTGGTTTTTGTGGCTGGAACAATGGACTCGCCGTGTTACTACCTAAGTTAGCCTGTGGTGTTATTTGTGGGAATGATTGATTTGTGAATGTTTGGGATTGTATATGAGTTTGAAGCGACTGCGGCTGTTGTGATGGCGGTGGCAATGGCTGTGCATGCTGCGTAATCTGTTGTGTACCTAACGGTGTTTGCTGTTGCTTTGGTGCGCAAGTCTGAGAATCCTGTTCATTGTGATTTAGAAGATTTTGTGCCTGCTGTGGTGACTTTTGCTGTGTCAGTTGCTGATTAATTGGATTGGCCTGTGCTTGTGATGTTTGCTGTTGTTGTGGCGGTTGTTGATCGAATATTATGCTATTCTGTTGCGGCCCAACTACCGCTTGACCCACATTTAAATCGGGCGAATCTAGTTCGCTATCTTGCAGAAAGTAGAAATTACCACCACCAATAACTTCGGCTAAGGGCCGAATTTGCTGCAGAAATTGATGATGTTGCTGCTGTGGATGCTGTTTGAAAAAGCTTTGCTCCACCGTATGAACAGTAGGCGGATTAAAATGACCAGGGGGAGGTGCCTGTTCCGTTGCACTACCTTGCATATGCTGAATTGGCGGTACAGTTCCCGAAGCTCCCCCAGCAGGGCTATTTAACATTTGACGCCGTTTATTTGGTTGCTGAGCAGCTGTTTGTTGATTAGGTATGCCTGGTAAAATTTGCCCAGTTTGACTTTGAGGAACTCCCGATATTAAACCAGACCCGGTAAGCTGCGTTACTTGTTGTGTAGGTGCTTGTAAAGCTTGATGGGAAAACATTGTCACATGAACGGGAGTAGTAGCCCCCGAAGGAGCTTGGGGTGTCGGGCCTGCTTGAAATGCTGGTACAGCCGTAGCAGGTGGAGCCATTGGTGTTTGCACTATAGGCTGTCCGTGAGTTCCCGACAAACTCGATATTGCAGTAGATTGCGACTGTTGTGACTGCTTTTGCTGTACTTCCGGTTGTTCGCCGATTTTTGGTTGTGTCTGAGAAGTTACTAATGCTGTTTCAAGAGTTTCACTTGCTCCGCTAACCGGTGCCGCATCACATATTAATTTTTCAACGCCCTCTTTAGGCGAAATTTCTTTATCCTGATTTTGTAATGTTTCTTCATTATCCGAGACAATTTGTTCAACTAATGACTCATCCTCGGCGGCATTATTTTCTGGCTCGGGTATATCGGTCAAATAAATTTTATCCAGGTAATTTGATTCTTGTATGCGCTGAAAAATGCGACGTACATTCTCGTAAGTAGTCTCACCATACTGCTTAGGTCGTCCATCTATGGTCATAGAAAATACTTCGGCCGCTTTTTGAGCTGTTGTAGCAAAAGGAACGTCTTCCGATGTTTCCGGCCGCCGGGTTTGGACATCAAAGCAGCTAATTAGAAAACAATGCATAAGACGTCAAAAAATAACTGATATGACTTAGAACTTACAATTTCTCTACTATTGCTAAATCAGAACCTTGGAGTTTAGTGGCCCCGTTCTCTCCGCTAAGAAAATCGTTGCGCACTGCATCATCCGTAAAGCAAGATAAGATGTTTTGTATAATTAATACTTCGCGGATCTTCACAGTCTCTGCATGAGCTTTGGCAATCGTATCCTAAGGGAGAGATGAATTTTACAATAAATTTGCATTAAACAAACAATTGTTAATAAATTTAGAGCCTGTCTTGAGCCGCCATTACACTTCAATTATTTCATTTATTTTTTTATTCGTTTCTTTTGTTTAATTTCATTTGATTTCTATTTCATTTATTGTGTTTTTGCAAAAAGTTTGTAGTGCTACTGTCTTAAACATCAACGTGCAAGCGATCTATGAGTTTTGAAGTACTAAAAGCACATTTTACATTAAAGTCTCCTGTGAGCTCATAAGACAATTTTCTTAGCCGGAAGTTTTTAATCTACGACTGTGTCTTCACAAACGCAGACCCAGATTGGAATAAATTGACCCAAAATCTTACGTTTATGGGCGATAACCTATAAAAATAAAAAGTACACATACTTTGCGGGCCTGTTTCTTCTGCTCTTTTTCGGCATCCTTAGTGAATTGCTGCATTTGCTTTACAAGGTCCCGAGCGAACTCCAAAGTAGCTATAACGGCATCATATTTAGCAACGGCGGCACGCTGATCCGAGCTGAGTTCTTTACCTGAGGCCTGTATAGAGCGATAACTTTCCAGTTTAGTCTGCAAGAGCAAATATATACAGACACATAGCTTATTAGAATTATTCTATCATTAGATGTGTTCGCAAAGATTTCACCC
Organism: Glossina fuscipes; assembly: GCF_014805625.2. Classification (NCBI taxonomy): domain Eukaryota; kingdom Metazoa; phylum Arthropoda; class Insecta; order Diptera; family Glossinidae; genus Glossina; species Glossina fuscipes. The sequence continues at coordinate 13,093,077 of NW_023998415.1, read as the reverse complement.
AAATTTTGTTTTTTCTTGCACTTTTGCACTATTCCCTATTAAAAGGTATACTTTGGGTAAACTGAATTTGGGTAAGTTGAATTTCTACACTAAATATGCATGGTTAACGTAGATGGTGGAAACGGAATGATGGAAAACGAAAAATAAAAATACCGTAACAAACGAAAGATAAAAAAGAAAAACCATTAATAAGTACGCACATACGAAACTGTCTTGCCAGATCAAGAAATACGCCAGTTTATGAACTTTGTGCATCGTAACATTAACTTTTAAAATGCAATTAATATAAGTCATCTTTAATGGCATTTGCAATAATTTCAACTGAAGAAAAAAAAAGGTAATATTCGAGTTATATGGCAATACTGTAACAAATATGGCGGCCTCGCAAAAAAAAAACCCAAGGAATTACAACAAAGAGCGCAATTGGAGAAAAAAAAAATGGTGGAAAGTATGAAACAAAAGAACGAAGAATTCAATCCTTTGTCCTAATTTTTTTTACCTACGTAATTTCTGAAATTCGGACAGACTTGCTGCATGGACGTATTTTCACGAAGTTGAATATTTAGCAAATCATGACGCCGGTTCATTGAAATTGATGGAGACAAAAGCCATATCGCCCATACATTTCTTTTTTGTTCTTTTGAAGTAAAAAATATGAGTATGTGCGCCTTATGATGTGTGTGCGTTCCCACCCTCTTCTTTTAAAACCTACCTTTCGTTTTTCCAAGTTGCGTATTTTATGCTCGATCGTGGTAAAAGTCAGTTTCATCGGATTCAAAGCATCGTTAGCTGCATCCTTATGAGCAATTGGTGCTGCTAAGTTTGTTGCAGAAGAATTTTCCATATTAGATTTTTCTTTAACAACTTTAGTACTACATGTCTCGTTGGTTGTGGTAGTATTAGATTTTGTTGCATTCTCAGTAGTCTTAATACCACTACCAGCAGATGTTTTATTTCCAGATCCACTGACACCTCCAGAATTGACCAAATTCACGGAGGTTTGTTTCACCAGTTTTGTAGTATTAGTATTGTTGTTGTTCGAAGCAGAAGGCATCCTCCACGGATAAAAATTGAAACAGGAATGAAGCACAGCACAGACAAATGTATTTTATATATTTTTTTACTATTTCTTCCTAATTTCGGTTTTTTGTCATCAAAAAGCGGTGTTGCCAGGAGTATGATTTTATATCAAATGAGTAGACGTGATTACCAATCAGAGAAAAATTTTCATACGGATGACGTTTTCGTTAAGTAGATTGCTGAAGAAAAAAAGAGTTTACTCAACTACATGATTTGTAAATTATTGATAAAAAATAAGTAAATCGAAGTGAGTAAGTATATAATTAACAAACCTTACTTGAGTGAAAGAATAGAACTAAATGCATACATTCAAAATAATAAGACCAAAATTTATAGCTGTTGTTCTGTTACCCTACTTTGCACAAACATCCTGAATAAGACTGTAAGTAAGTTTCCAGAAAAATCTTAAGCTAATCAAATAAATTTAAATCGATGAACAATCGCAAACACTTAAAAATTTTTTTGAAGGAAATGTTAAGAATAACTGTTTCTTGAATTATGGTTTCTTTTAGTTGAATTATGATTACTTTTTTTTTAAATCTTGGAGAATAAAGTGGGGAAATATTCGGATACTAGCTTCTTTAGCTGAAAAGGTATAAATATACATACATATTTCTTTAAGTTTTGGGGGAGAGGAAAGTTCATACAAAGCCAAACATGTAGAATGTTGCAAATGACTGAGATTATTGGGATTTTCACTTGTTTCAAATGCATTACAACGGGGCAGCTTCATTCATCACAAAAGGCCTCAATCGTTCTATGCTTATGAAAGGTTGACGGTTAGTCAAAAATCTTATGTGCAGAACGCAATGATTACGTGATGCATTGTGCGTGACGCACAAATTGTCAAAGTAAAAGTGGTTGTGCGTATTTAAATGTAGACGAACGTGTAACTCACATTTCGCTGTGCGTGGGAGTAAATTATTGGCAAATTTTTAAACTTTCTGCGTGGGTGGATTTTACTACCCAACGAAAGATAAATTTCGTGAAAACAAAACATAATATTAATATTTTAGTCTTTGTAGTGGTTATTTCCATTTAATAACAAAAAAATCATTATTAAAACGAAAAAAATGGTGGAAAAATGTAATTAAATTGAGAGACATATGTTAAATTATTATGAATAAAAGAAAATTAAATTGATTTATGTTTGCATGAGTACCTTTTTTTCCACTATAAATGAATATTGTTTTTATTTTTTATATTTTTTTTTTATTAAAGTAAACTTGCATGTATATGTATATTTTGTTTTAAAAAATCCTTTTTAACGAAATTTTTCACACACGTATAATTTTTCCTTAGCAACGCAAGCAAGCTACTTGTTCAACTATGCGTGGCGCATACACTTAACGCAATCTTTATGTCAGCGTTTTAATGGTTGTTTATTTAGTATTACAGGCACTGTATGGAATTGTGTAAAATTCCCGTTAAAGCTAAGTCCTTTGATAGGTTTGCGCAGTTTTCAAATTCTTTTCCAAATTCGTAGGCGATATCTTCACTTTCGCGACCGGGACAATGTTTACCACAGGAGCTACATAGTTAGACGGACGTGCTTAGATGCATTCCGAACTTAACAATGGTGAAGAATGTACATAACTTACGGGTTTTTTGAGGCATTGTTCTGGGCCTTATAAAGTTATTGAAAAAAAAAAATTTTAATAAACCACAATATAGGGTGGGCTTGGTTAATTTTTCCCATTTTTGTGCAGGTGTTACAGCATCACCTATAGGATATACTTTCAAATTGTTGCAGATTTATCTGCTATAGTTTATGAGTAATGTGTAAGAAGTCAATTTTTTTTTTTTTTGGAAAATTGAGATATTTTTAGTTTACGTGGTACTGTAGGCGTTTCCATAAACCGATTTAGCTCATTGTCAACGAAAATCTGCTTGCAAGAATTTCCACTGTTTTTGCCAAGTTTGAAGTCGAGAACTTCATTTTTGCAGCCAGGAGAATGTTTACCACAGACGGACGAACATGCTTAAATCGATTCAGAATATGATGCTAATCAAGTTTGTATAGATACTTTGTGGGGTCTCTGAAGTTTTCTTGTGGGCGTTGCCAACGTTTCGACAAAATGAATGTAGCCCCCATCTTTCGGTGCTGGGTGTAATAATGACTTTCATCAGTAAGAATTGACTCGCTGTTTAGAAACCTAATTTAGAGTACGAGAATATCTCTGTTTTGATGAGAAAAAAAAATTGTGCAAATTGGTGAAGAAAAACCTGCAGACTATTTTGTATTTCTGCAATAAGAATTTTTTGGTTTGTTGAAGATGTTGCAGTCTAGAGCATGGAAGGTTGTTTAGGGTCTTTTGACGCAAGGATTTGGGCAAGGTTATATATGAAAATAATTGCGCATCTGCAGATTACTAACCCAGTGGACAACATTTACAAAGGAATTGTGTTTGTCGTCAACTTGTACTTTTATTCATTCTAGTACTTCTTTTTTCTAAAAATTTCATCTTTTTTTTTTGATATGTTCTAAACCTCGTTTTCATTTAACAAAGTTTCTGATATGAATAACTTGGTACAAAAATATCATAAGGTTATATAGAAACATTAATGGTTTAGTAATTTATCGGGTAGATTAAATAAAATTGGTTAAAAAAAGACCGGTGATTTAACCTTACTGGACATTTAACAATACAGTGTCAACTTAAATCCTTGATAGCTACAAGATAATATTTTTAGGAAAACTGGCTTCTTTCAAGATTCTTTCAACATTATTTTTGCTACAAAAAAAAGAAGACGTTAAGATATTATTTAAAAAATTTACATTATCAAAAAGCTTATTGATAAAGTAATCGATAAAAAATGAGTCAAAATAAAAGTTTGACACAACACAAAACTGATCTGACTAAGAAACAAGACAAGTGCAATGAAAATATAAGAAATTAAACATTGAACATTAAATTCATTTTAAATAAGTGCTACCAAGTTCTTTGCGGCCAACTTGCGATTAGAGCTGCAAATGGCTGGCGAATGTTATTCGCTTCTAGTAATAGTAGCACCATCGTCTATTGCAGTTTGCGTCAAGTAGACGAACGTACTGTGTGTCATGTTTTGCGGTTTATTTGGGGTTACATGTTTATTGCTCTGTTGTTTGCAAAGATCTGCATTTTCATCGCTAAAGCATTTCTGCGCCCGCTTAATGCGCCTAAGACGAGTAGTACTGACGGTGCTTGTGCTGCCAATGCATAATTGTAAAATAGATCGTTTCGATTTTGGTTCGATGCATTTTTGAAACGCATCGCCGTCTACGTCAGTGTCATTGCTCTCATCGGTAGTATATTCAGTAACAATTAATTTCGGGAGTTGAGCCTTTTGGCAGGAATTACTATTATTAATAGAACGACGTTTTTTGAGATTTCCGTTCGTCGCTCGCTTTAATCTCGAATAACAAATAGTTCCTAGTAAGCAAAGCTTCCTTAATGGTGACATGAATTTAGTTGCAGTCTTAATGGCTTTACTGGTATTCTTGTTAATTTGTAATCTCGCTGCAGCTGAGCTTTATAAAAATATTTGGATGATTAAATTATCATCTGTATTGTCTTTCACCCGTTGTTCTTGACCACCATACAAACCATATACGTACTGCAAATTTTTAAACGTTCATAGCTATGTATTCAAGATCATCGATTACGATTGCCGAAATTGTATCAATTTTGTCAAACAATACATTTTATTGTGAACCGGTCATCTCGGTTTCTAAGCGAAGGCTGCACCAAATTTTATTGGAACTTCTCAAGTCACAGTATATTTAATAATTACATACGAATTACATATAAAATCCAATCTCATTTTTAAGTTTTTTTCTTGTTATTTATTCATTTATACAATGAAGAAGTAATCATTTTATTCGTACATTGTGTATTTGCAGAAACGCGTTCACCTTTGTACCTTTGGATACTTAACGGGTTAATACAGAGACTTGCTAGACATTGATAGTGTTATCGAAGCACCAAGTATTTTAACCATTATTGCTATCAATTTGCGCAAATAGCTGAATTTCCAATTTCTATATTACGATCCCAACTACAAGGCATAATTATAGAATTAGAATATGAAGTTGGGAGAGAAACGTATGCAGGATTCTCAACCTTCGCGAGTATCCTCGTGAATTGTGAATTTACATTCGGTTTGAGTTCTGCAAGCGATTGGGCTTATCACGGAAGCCCGAAACAACGTTATGAAAAACATTCTGAATAAGTGAAGAACAAACGTTTAGCAATTTAAAAAATTGAGAAGTAAACATATGCTACTATATACTGATTATAGGTGCAATAGCCGTAAATGTATCCGATCATATGTACCGTAATGGTTATTGCGGAATGACCAGCTTTAATTTAATTATTAATAGCGCTAAAAAAAAGTATTGTATATGTAACGAAACGATAATGTTCACCAGCTGTAACATGACGTAAATAATCTCTATCTTCCTGTTTTTCAGCAAAGAAAAAATGTTTTCTTTACACCCAAGAAAATTCTCTAAACAGCATTTATTCGTTTCAGAATGCGATTGTCCAGAATTTTCCGAATAGCAGAAAATTCTAGAGAATATTATTCGTCCGTATATTTTGATACCTGCAACGGGAATGGAAACCAAATTAAATGAACATCTTTATTATACGTTAGCATTATCATTATATAGTTTATATAGATTGCTATTAATTTTTTTTTTTCAATTCAATTCTAAATACATATCAAACTGACTTGACAAATATTTTGGGGGTAAAAACGAGCCACCTTAAAATGGCTGGCAAGAAACAAACGATCGGGCACATCGATCAGATTATTCTAAATACAGTAGAAATAAGAAAAAGAGATAATAAGTGTCCAAAGATAACTAAAAATTATAAAATTTTAATTCACTTACTGCCCATTTCGATTACATTGCTTCATATTAATATTAAATGGCGTTGCGCTTTTAATTATGCTTAAACGGTTCGCTCGTCGCTATTTATGCTCTTTCAATGCAATTCAATTTTTATTAAGAACATCAGACATAGATCATAATAAAAATGACAACTAATTGGAAGAGAACTGCCGACAATTATTAATTAACCGGAACAAAATCTTTTATGCTATCTTTCTTTAGTTTTGCTAGTTTTTTTTTTTTTTCTTCCTAAATTTTGATATTCTATGTGTCAAAATTGTTATGTTTATTTTGTAGCACTTTTTCTGCTTATGCACAAGAAATTTTAAATCCGCTTACTATTATTAAGCAACGATTAAATTGCAAACGCTTGCTTAATGCGAGAACTGTCAAAACGATATATATTGTACGTGTTTATAGCTTGTTTTGTTTATTGTACAAATTTTTGCAAACTTTTAAATGTCTTATGACATCGCCACTGACACGCAAAACAGAGATTTATTAATGAAAGCTGAGCAAAACCATATAGTATGTCATGATATATATTAACCAGGCACAATGTGATTTCAAAGCACTGATTTACATTTTTATTAAAAAAAAGGGCAGAAAAGTGTATTGTTATTTATTCCCATGCAAGTAAATATTTTTTTTATTGTTTTATTAATTGCGTTTTGCTTCAAAAAAGCCATTATTCAAACGAATTTTTAATTCTATTAATTTTGCACTTCATAAATATTTATCTAACAAACGCTAGCCATATGATTTTGCTTTAGCACCGCATGCAAACTATGCGTTCAACTAATTTTGCGTTGTGCGTTGTGTTTGCTTTTAGCTTTGCGCGTAAATAAAATCTAGTCATATGGTTTTGCTTTAGCAATGTAAGCTAGTTATGTGTTTAATTAATTTTGTGATTTATTTTGCGCAAGAACCAAAAAAATAGAAATCATTGTGTGTAGTGTTTAATATTTAAAAAAGCGCGCTTTTTTATGGTGCTCTTGTTAAATTTGGAGAATTTCAAGTGAAGAAAATAGTTATGGAATCTGAAGAAATTAGTTGTGTCTCAATACCTTTAATCAGCATAATTACTGCTTGCCCGTCAGGCAATTATCTGTTCACGCCATGATTATTGTATACAATCTGTGTAAAACGTCAACTTTGGTCAACAATAATAATAATAATTTTGTCCCTTTATTGATGTTCTGTACCGTGGACTGTTCTGCTGTTTAGTCAAGTGAGAAGTATGTTAGGTATGTTATTAATTCAAGTCTATAGGTATGTTATTATTTATGTTACAGTAAACACGTACTAATAGCGAAAAGTAAAGTTATACAGGAATGTGCTTGTTTTCAAAACTTGTTAAAAAAGGAGACAACAGGTTGATAATTTTTTCAATTTATTAAGGTTTCATTTCGAAAAGATTTCTACATTTAATGACAACAATTTTTATTTGATTTAATACTAAATTTTTTTAAAGAAGTTTTTCGTTAATGCCTTATCAGTGTATTTCTTTGCATTATTTAACACATAAAAAGATTTTGCAGTTTTAATGTCAAGTTTAACATGAGATGATGTATAAAACAGTTTATTTCTAAATTCACCAGTGGCTTGTAATCATTAAAGCAAGAGTATACAGTAAAGAGACGTAGATTTTGAATGATGAAAGGCGTCTTTGTTTTCTTAATAATTTAGATGGATCATAAAGAAAGGAAAAAAAAAAAAAAATGATAACATTAGGAATGGAACTACATTTCTGAATTTTTCTCTGGAAGAAATGATTTATAACATTTTAATCAAGATTAGGAAGAGCAACGACAATCAATTTGTGTTTTCAACTTAAATGGTTATATGTAAGTAGGGTTTTTTTTTTTTTTTTTGACTACCAAACAACATTAAAAGCCAATAAGAGAATTTTAAAATTTTCCAATAATGCAATTTTTTTAATTTTTCGAATATCTCTAAAAACATTTTTCATAAACTAATTATAAATGGAAGAGCAATCAATACATCTTGCATAAATAGAATGCTCTCTTCAAGCTATTGATACTCCAAAGAATCACTATCCACAAATGTAGAAGATTGTTTGGAGCTGCGTCTTTGAGACCAATAATCCGCATAGCGAGCCTCGTATTGTGCAGGAGCGCGCCACGGTGGCCATTTCAGCTATTCTTCTATTAAATCCCACACCATCAAAGAGGCATCGGTACCACCTACAGTAACAATGGTATGATCGCCGTATAAGAAACGAGCGCAAGCCACCATCCCCGAATACACCTTAGCTTCATGAAATTCAGCTCTAGGGCTCATGCAGGGATATCTATCGAAAATATCGGTGACATCATTATATATTCCTAATATACGTAGGTGTGAGAGAAAGGGGAAAAAAGTGCAGGCATGTGTTTGTATGTGTGCATGTGCGTGTGTGAGAGAGAGAGAGAGAGAGAGAAAGGCGAAGAAGATGAAAGATTTTAATCGATTTTCGATCAGTGTCTACTGCACGTAACCTATTTGGAGAGGGTAATGGTTTCTTTACTCAAATTTTGTTCCATTAAAATTCATTATTCAAAAATGTCGAAATTCTTTAACCCTTTTCAACATCACTCTGGCACTATTTTTGACGCTGACTATTAAATTTGTGGGCTGGACGTCAACTTAACATTACACCCAAAAACGTTTTACATCATAATGTGGAATATTTCGTTTGAAACATTTCTGCATCAAAATTATTGTATAGTAAATTAACACAATTGTTAATTTTGTAAGCAAATGCTACGAAAGATCGCAAGAGAGTGAAAAAAAAGTGAAATGAACATGATTGATGATTTTTGTCCGACAAATATGTGCAAGCCTACGCACCGCGGAAGTTCTCGTGCGATAGTAGAATGTATCGAATAGACCTGTGCGCAGCTCATTAACGCTATAGTAGAAATATTTGTGTGTACTTGCGAGTGCTTTCACTTGGTTTCGTCCAGCACGTAATAATTTTAATGCAAAAATGTTTTTAATGAAATGTTCTATCTTACAATATATAACGATTTTGCTAACAATGACTTGTCAACTTCGAATGGGAACTATATTATGATAGCTAGTTTGTGTCTACGCTAGTTACATTCGTAATTAGCTGCACCGAAAACTTTTGAATTGAAAATTATTTCAAAAGCTTGTATATAAAAAATTTTTTTGTAGAGAAACGTTTTTAAACACACTCCTTAAAGTGCTTAGATCCTGGCTTCAATTTTAGGGAACATCAAACTATGAAAGGCAACATTGCAGACGAGATTTGGTTTATACAGTTTATATGATTATAATAAAGTCAGTTAGCAAAGTCAGTGCACTTTCTGTTGATATGTTGGATACTGACATCAAATTTCTTACCTAAATAATCTTATATAACCGTCAGCATCCCCAGATATTAACATATCTTGAGAGGCTGAGCGGCTACAGGTTGTAATTATTGTGTTTGAATTACTGTAATAACGGTTGCTCCACATGCCAGCAACTAAATAGCCAACTGTACAATTACTGCTTAACCATTTTACATCTTTCATGGCAATTGGACTTCGTTCGGGTGATAGCGACTTAGCATCCCAGAATAACAGATCAAAATCTATGGTAACCGTTTGAACGAAATTTCCATCCATACTCCAGTCTAGATGTGTCAAAGGCTGAGAACCACGTATCTTGTTTACTTTTTTATAAGAAAATCCATCACGTGATACACGAAACAAATAAATGCTACCGTTTTGTGAACCCATGGCGATCATATCACCCACTGAAATCATTTCAAACAGAGATATTGCTTGATTCATTATTTTGCCTGTGTTATAAAAATATGTCTCCACTTTGATTGTACCTTGATTGTAAGCTACACAGTTAATAGGTGAACCGCACACGCGTAAAGTTAACATAACGGCTCCATTTTCACAATTGATAACCAATAGATGACCCTCGGTGCTGCCTGCAGCTAGGGCCGTACCAAACGGATGAAAAGCCAATGATACGCATTCATATCCCGTCTGAATGGTCCATATTAATTTGCTCTTACGCCACAAAGCTATATGTTTATCGTGGCCGGCAGTAGCGAAGAGTTCATCTTCTGGATGGGCTGCTAAGCCCCACAACTGGCGACCGTGGCCGAAAACGACTTGTGTGAATCGCCTCTGTAGGGATCCCTCAAGTATATTATTTCGTGTAGTGCCCACGTAAATGTTGCCATCATTACGGCCAGGACGTTGGGGATAAATGGTGCGTACTCCGCCAGCGGATTCTGGTAGCTAAATAAAATCCCTTTATTTCTTGTTTATTCTTTTATCAAAATTTCTTTATATATACATTACCTTGGTGTCAGCAATTTTTTTATAATTCTGTAAGGAGTCCCACGCTGCTATTTTGCGATCTTTTTCGCCACCTGATAATAAAGTACCTTCGCCCAACATAATTAAGCAACCAATACCTTTGGTGTGCGCTTCAAATTCAGTCCGTACGAAATAAGCTCCGTCTGAATCTACCGAATAAATTGTTATGAAACCGTCTGAGTCGGCGGTGATAACATCACCGTCCGGTTCAAATTGCACTGAGGTAACGTGAGATCTTGATGGCTGCTTCACTATGTCAGTACGCTCAAAAAAACCATCTTTACGTCTATGCCAAAATGCTAAATGCCCGCGTCCATGAGTTATTATTAAATTATCATCCAATGGATGAAAAGCCGCTCCGGACAAGCCCTCTTGTAAAGTCTACAAAAATTTATTTGCATCTTAAATATTGTGGAATAAAATTTGTTGATTTAACATTAGCACTTACTGCTACTTTACCCAATAAATGGCCCCATTGCCATTGCCAGACGGAGAGTATACTTTCACGTCCACTGTCTACTGCCAATATGTAGCTGCCTCCATTCTAAAAGATTAATGTTCAATACAACTGATTAGCAGGAAATTATTATGCTGTTTTTACCAGTTGTGAAAAAGCCACCGCGGTGACACCCATATCTAGTTCACCCATGCCGAAAACGTAAAGAGTCTGCAGGGATTCGGTACTCCAAATACGTACATGAGCCTGGGATTTGCGGTCACGGCCAGCTTTTTGCCCCGAAGCCACTAGTTCCCGTGATGGATGAATGTCCATGCTTTTTGATCGACAAAAAGAAATGTATATATATTAGGTTGGAGGGAAAGTTCTGTCGTATTTCAAATAGGCAGGTAATTTTTCTAATAAATAAAAAAAACATCTGTCTAGTCAGTTATTCGGGTTTTTTTTGTTTTTTTTTTTAGCTGCTGTATAATGCAAAAGAAATCTTTTTTTACCGTTCATTATTTACTTGCGATATTTAAAGTGAAAAAAATCATGTCAGTAGATAAAGTGCATTTACGACACTGCAGTTTGTATGAATATCAAGAAGGAAGCAACGCATCGGTTGCGTGTAAAAATTTATTTGCGGTATTTGGAAAAGATATTGTAAATGTTCGTATTTGTGAGAGTTGGTTTAGCAAATTTCATTCCGGGGATCTGAGCCTTACACACATTTAATTTGTCGAGAAATTGCAGAAGAGTTAGGCATTCATCATACAACTGTTGTAGATCACATTAAATCGGTTTTGGGTTTTATGTTAAAGCAAAGTACATGAATAAAATACGACAGAACTTTCCCTCCAACCTATTATATTTTAAATAACAAAGTAAGATCTTACCACATAATGTCCTCGGTGTGGCCAATATAATGTCGTTGTGCATCTTCATCTCGATCTAATAAAATAGCTACGGCAGCCACGTAATACAATAGTTCGCCGGATGGCAAAACCCAAAGATTACGTCTGGCATCAATACCACGATAACCGTGACTATGAAAATACATTAGAAGTTAACCTTTGAAGAACTTGAATTTCGTTTTTGCGTATCACTTACACCCATTGTAGCTGTAGTTTTTTATCTGGCGGTGTATTATCTGCGGGTGCATGATGTGCTGGTGGATAAAAAGTGCGCCTTAGACCTCTTATAGTTACTTTTGTGGGGTCCTCTTTCATAATATCCAACATGGTATATTCACCGTTTGTGCGTAAAATTTCACTTTCGGGCGCATACAATATACGAGGACGCGACTTACTGCGTGGTCGAGCACCACGTAAAGGAACTTTCTGAACATCCTCTGTTGGAAGCACAGGGGCGGCAGCCACAACTGACGGTCTTGAACGTGATCTTCGTATAGGTGAACCGGCAATTAACGCAGTCCCCGTAGCTAAATAAAAAGTATCCACATCGGCAAACTCATTGCGCAATTGAGAGAAACTGCGCACCTATAAGCAGTGCACGTTCACATTTTATGTAACAGAATTGATTATTTGAAAAATTCTTCATAGTTAGTTTACCTCTTGCCCCGTTCCTGTATACATTTTTTTAGCTCCATTAATTTTTAGTACTTGACCTAAATCTTCTAACACCTCTTCAAATGGCTGCGAAGTGCGCAAATTAAGCAGGACGCGACACTGCAAACAGAAAACAAACTACTTTAAAAAAAAAAACCAAAGATTTAAAAGGACGAACACCTTTCCCGCCAAATTGAATTAGGGGCGATTAAGCGGCTTATAGGAATATAGTAGCATCCGAATTTGCAATTTCTCGCATTTTACTTTAATTAAAAATAATTACATTTAGAATATGTTGCGTTGTGTATACTATGTCAAATTTGGACATCATTGGTCAGTAAGGTTTTGCTCAATCTATCTAATTCGCATTTATTTAAATCACTTGTAGCTTAAATTGAATTTTTCCATTATTATCGATTTATTATAGACGACTAAGTAGTTGAATAAGAATTTATTACATATGTACTAAGGAGTAAGGAGATTGCTTGCTAAATATAATTTAGCAATTTATTTATATACCTTATCGCAATATTTTCGTCACCCAACTTAAGCAATCATATTAAAATAAACATATTTATTCAAATGCGAATTGGAAAGTGACACGCACACGTTGCTCAAATGTGAATGTGCACGGTATGCATCTACAAGGCTTACCATTTTTTAGTTCATTTAAAAGCCTACTTATTTTTAATGTATGAATTTGGTAATCTAACCTCATTTCAAGCAATTAGTTTCCATCTATAAAAGTCGTTTGTTTTCAAGCTCCTCAAAGTATGCTTTAGTTTTTAATACGTTAACAGTATATAACATATGTTCGCATTCTTTTGGAAAAAAAACCCCTTAAATTGTGTTAACGAGTTTTACATCCATACCGAAGCAATATAAGTATTTTATAATATGACCGATGTCTATGACCTAGTTATAAGAGTAGCTGTATATATATATATATATATATATATATATATATATTTGTGTTATACGCGTTGCTCTTTATTAAAGTTGTTTTAACTTCCTGTTGCTATTGTTATTAAATCATAATAGGTCTGAATTAACTCCTGGAATATATGCATATTATATATTCCGTATTTAATATCGTTCGTTGACTAGCTTTTTCTTGTTTGTCGTTCGTTGCCATTCTCTTTATTTGTATTTTTATTTTTTTTCCCCTTCGCACCCTTTATTTATTATATATTCTTTAACTTGAGTAGTTTGTAATGTACTGTAAATCATGCATAACGTCAGGATATGTTACGCCAGAGAAGTATTATTATTTTTTCCTTCTCAGCGCTATTAGACTATTTTAATCGCCATAATTCTTCATTATTATAAGTTGAAAAGGAATTTAATTACATAGTTTATAGTTGGACAAAGCAAATTATACGCATAATATATATGTATATATGTGACTGTTAAAAGTAAAAAGAAACGAATAAGAAAATGGTACACGAATCTTCTATAGCGACCATATTTGTCTCGAGAAAAACTTGAAGAAAATGAAATTCTAATATTCTATGACATTAAGTTGGCGAGATCGAGCTTTTGCGAATTTTTTTTGCAGATACTCGATGATCGTTCATAGAATATATATACGCAAGTTTGCATCGTTGTATTTGCAATAGTTTATAAGTAACCAGCAAAAGCACAATTTTTTTGCTCTTCGAAATAGAAATGTTTTTAATTTATATTGCATTCTGGGCGTGCTTTTAGACCAATTATGCCGACATTCGATACAAACGTTCAACAACTTCTAATATTTTTTTCCCAAATTTGAAGCCGATATCTTCATTTTAACGTAATGTTAAATACCGTATGGACGGACAGAGGGCCACAATTAGACCGATTCAAAATTTTGATACTTATCAATAATATGTACATTTTACATGATCTCTGAAACCTTCTACGGGCTGTTGCAAGCCATTTGACAAAATCGATATTCTACCATTTTTGGATGGTAGGTGCAGAAAAATAACCGCTCGGGTACTTATATCCAGCAAAGTAATGACAAAGTTTTATGAAACTTTGGAAAACTAATTAAACTAACAGGGATGACATATACTAATTACGTAGAACTACGAACATAATAATGTGTTCGGCAATGAATTCGAAAACGCGTTCGTAAAATTGTCAAGTTCAATTCAATTTCAAAATCGTTGTTTTTAACTACAAAGCGTTCCAAAACCAAATTCGTAAAAAAGTTTGTGTAAAAAACCTACCGCGGATAAGAGATCATTGTCAATATGTACTTATAGATTATTCAAGGTATCTTTGCTAACAGCTCTTAAGGTTTGGCGGGAGATTGTCCCGACAAATAACGCCCTGCAAATATCGCATGACTTTTCAACGACTGAGATCGTTATGAAGGACATGACCCCACTAGAGTTAATTCGAATCTAGTTATTTTAAAATACATAAATCAGAAACGAAAATTTGGGATAATCTTCAAAAGAGAATTTTATGAAAGTGCGCAAATAAGAGGATACAGTCAAACCTGTTTTTGTGCGGTATTTTTTTGGCCGCTTTTTTTTGTGCGATTCTTTTTGTGCGATTCTTTTTTTGTGCGATTCTTTTATATGAATATCGACACATTGAATTTCGCCGAGAGGTTAGGTCAATCTGAACTGTGTTGGCATCACTTTTTTTGCTATCAGTGTGTATGTACACATTGCAACAGCCATTTTCATACCTATTGCATCAGGTCTATGAAGCTTTCTTTTGAGTTTTGCAAACGTTTTGACGAAATGAGCCCGACCTAATCCTTCAGTGGAGGTTATCAAAAATCTCACTCGGCTTGCTTAGAAGTTACAGACACTTACACAAAGTTAAATATTTGCAAATCGTCGAAAGAAATAGATAGACAGATAAATGCGCCACAAGCCATAGGAAATCTTAATGAACGTGGACACTGATACCGACTTGACGGCTCATTTGCACTTGTAAGTCTTCAGCTTTGACGTTACACTCATATACTTCATATTTTTCTAATACATAGTTCTACAAAAGCAACTAAGAACATTACAGTCGGCTCAGGCCGGCGATTAAATATCCTTCACCACATAGTGTAAAAAGTTTTTATTTTTTAACAAATTATAGAACACAAAAATTATATTTTGTTTCTATATAAAGGTATATTGTTCATGTGCACGTTAATAAGGAAGCTGGCCCAAAACGCAACCTACCACAGTGCAAGTTTAATCCTTACATGGGGGCAGGATTCAAAAGTATGAGTAGATGGTCCAAATTTTGTAAGGTTCATTTCATTTTAGTTAATTGCTGACCTTTTAACCATTAAGACAGGATTAATATACGCGTTTTGAACTACGACGAGTAGTATTGAATTATGTACATTTTGAAAATTTCTCCTTGTTTAAAATTAAAAATTAAAATTTTTTTAAATGTTTCAATGTTTAATTTAATTATTTATTTTGTTTGGAAAGCACTTTCTTGCTATTTCGTAAAGCTTTGACATATTTTCTAAGTGGGACTTTTTTTATGCGGTCCCTTTCTACCGCATAAAAAAAATTTTCTTTAATATGCTGTGAAAAATTATTTCTTATAGCTATTTATGAAGTTTTTGAATATTTTTTTTTTGTGCAGTTTTTTTTCTGCGGTCCCTATCAACCGCACAAAAACAGGTTTGACTGTACATGATTTGTAAGAAGTGCACAATTGTATGGATGGCTGATTTTAGCTAAGCAAGATCATATATCTGCCTGCCGTGACAGTAAAATTTAAGATTTAATGACTTTTAGGTATCTTGATAAGCTGTGTTTTGGCGTCAAGACGGGAAGGGCAATGTTTCGCGATGTTGCGTGTGCATTCATTCTATCGGCACAATTGACTCTATTACTCTCTATTCCAGCTATTCCGCTCACTTTTCAGTCCTGCGAGTTACTGGACTAAACGCGAATAATTTGCATCCATAGAAGTATGCTGTTCATGCTGCAAGCTTAGATGCACAAGTGCTATCGGGCCAAGTTGACCCTACCGTTGAGAAGTCATTTACGCTGCGAACGAAACTGATCATCAATTAGTGGTTATGTCTTCAGCGTAAATCCATATATCGCGGTTATGGGCCAATACTTTCAAGGAAGCTATTAACAATAAACTAAGCAGTAAGCTATCTACGCATGATTTGCAGAAACGCAGTGCCTTTAAATTCAATTCGATTAACTTAGATGCGGAGTATTGCATCTTTTAAAATTATTGTCTTGTTAGCTTTGTTTGATTGAATTATGTCTGTACAATTTTTCCCGAAATTTTTTATTCAAAAAATTCTCCAATAGCTCTATTCATTGCTGATGGTTGTCTACTAAGAGGTCCTTGATTTTAACGCAAAATTATACAATAATTCGGTTAGCTGTGAGCATCTGCGTGTTCGTTCCCACAGTACACGCAACGATTGGGCAAGCAATTAGAGCAAATATCTCTAAATAAAAACAGTGCTTATCGCCTTAAGCCTACTGCTATGATATATCTTTTCCCTATCTATTTATGTGTAATACGTTTTTTGATATATACGCATGAATTAGATCTTTTTCAATGTAAATAACACGTATTTTGTTGGGATACTAATTTATCTCTATCTTGCACTGATTCCTTGGTTTCACCTGAAGATAGTCATTATCCGCCCTTGTTACTTATTCTATATTGTCTGTTACACTAATTTAGTAATAATCTGCGTTCCCATTACTTGGAATTTAAGCTACGAAGATATAGACAGTTTCGTGTGTAGCATTTCTATCTGGGTTCCGTTAAAGTACAGTCACACCATTGTCTGTCCTGCCTGGTATAGTAAGTATTGAAGATAGGTAAGCAATAAAGAAAGGAAGCTTTTTAAAAAATACACTCGTACCGGCTACACGTTATACACTTATGCTAGACGAGACTATAAATCAAATATTCGATCCGATAACTATCTTTGTATCGTTGTCGATCTTGCAACCTTCCAGCTTTCCTCGTCCTGATGGCGTTCTTTTCGCAAATTTCCGATATGTTGTTGAATTACTACGTTTTCCTCTTACACTTATTATCAATAATATTACACTCCATCGGTTTGAAAGACTATTCCTATTTTATCGCTTTTCAGAGGTTGACCTAGAAGATGCGTTGACGAAATTCGGTGTACTATCCAAACTATTTGATCCACTTCCCTTTTAGAGTTGGGTGTACTGCTTTTAAGATCTGGGTCAGCTTCTACGAACTTTCTCAAGGTCTTCTATCTGATTTTCAAAGCCATGTCCGATCGCAAGCAAACAGATGTTATCTTCACCGACTTTTCCATAACGTTCGATAGCGTGGATCATGGCGTGTTAACCTGTAAATTACACCGTATTAGTTTGTCGAATACTATGGCTGCATGATTTAGCAGCTTCAACGTGTATTGGTTAGTTCTTTCAAATCTAAGAAGATTTCCATTACGCCATGTGCTTTTAAAGGTAGCCGAACGGTTCGACGACTTTTACTTACATTATTTGCTAATGAAGTTCCTGAGACGCATTGCGCATATTCCCGTGTATTAACGTTTGCTGATGATGTTAAACTTTCCCCCTCACATTGTCTGGTGTAGTATTGAATTTAAAAAAATGTGAAAACTTGTTATTTTCGTGGATTAATATGTTGTCCTCTATTTATCGCATTAATAATCACCTCGTAGAAAATGTGGTCAACTTTAGCGATTCAAGTGTCGTTTACTATTCAAAACTTGGATTTCATATTGATACTGACGTTTCAATTAATAATTTAATTTTAATCTGGCAACTCTCTCGTACTAATAGAAAAATTTTCTATATTTAAATAAATTTTTGATAAATTTTGAAATTTTTTTCACAATTTCCTTAAAGTGATTTAAGAGAGGGTATTAAAAAGTCTTCTTATAAATGAAAACAAAGTGTTGTATTTGGAATAATTCGAATCTGGTAACCTTCTCAGAAAACCCGTCTAAGATGCGCTAAGACTTCATACGATTGCCGGTACATTGGTTATGCTAAACAACAAATAAAATCAAAGTCGACAATAATAACAACTTCTTTGTTCAATTTAGTCAACAATAAACAATGTAGTTATTCGTCGTAAACGTGAAACATTTTTTCTGTTCAATTGATTAAAATCCAAGGTGCGATTTTATCAAGGTCATGAAACAACGAAGCAAAACGGAATGGAAACATGTGGAAGTAATAGTCATCAATAACAAATTAAAAATACCTACAACAGTCTTAGTTGCAATTATATTTATCGATATATTATATATAACAGGAATTGACTAATGCGAGTAGGGCAACAACAACAGGCACAACATAGACAGCAATAAAACGGAGAGTATCAAAAATAGTTCCCTATAACTTCAGCAATAACAATATATTGTTATAGGAACTTACGTCAATAGCAACAAGAAGAGCAGCAGTTTCAAGAATAATATCTTTATTAATAATGTAAGAACTGCATCTACCGCAAACCACAAACAAAAAGTTGAATGAAGTTGAAGTTGTTTTTAAAATGCATGAGAAAAGTTGTAATGGGAAATTCCTAGCACACTTTTAATGTGCAGGTTTCAACGGAAGCCTTTATGCCCTCATTAATCGTAGGCCCAAAGGATTCCGATGGTCCTTCTTCAGTCGAGAAAAACTTGGCCATCGATTACCGTATGCCCTCATTAATCGTAGACCCAAAGGATTTCGATGGTCCTTCCTCAGTCAAGAAAAACTTGGCCATCGATTACCGTATGCCCTCATTCCTCAGTCAAGAAAAACTTGGCCATCGATTACCGTGTGCTGTTTACGCAGACTAAAGGAAGCTTTAAGAGGATAAATAATAGATTTCTTATGCTTATGGGCAAGCTTACTGGTTTAGTGTCGACTGTTAACTGCGTTACGTTGTTTCCAAAAAGGAATATTGTGTCGAAGATAAGTGGAGGATCGGGAAAATGTAAGGGCCTATGATCTAAGCCTTTCTGTCGATTTTTGTTACACCGTTTTCCCCCGTCACGGGCTCGGCATCTGTTATCATTCGTAAAATAACGATTGAAGATGGAAATGCTTCTCCTCGTATGTTCTCGCCTGTTCCCTTAAGTAATGTTCGAAAGGTTGAATGGTTCCCGGAAACAGTATTTCGTCACTGCATTGATTCACTGCTATCAACCAGCATCAAGTCGTTCGGTTCTAATTCAAAAAACTAATATCATATTCCATTAAGACCTTATCCTTGCTGTATCAGAATCTCGGAGGTCTTAACACGAAACTGCAAAACTTGTATTCCAGTAGTATTGATTGTGACTGTAGCGTCATTTTAATGTGCAAAATATGCTTAAAACCCGACATCGATAATTCTGAGCTCTTTTAAAGCTATTTCCAGATGTATAAGAATCCAGTTATATAAGGTCCATAAGAATCGGTGATGATGTACCAGTTAAATTTTCTTTTGCCCTCTAAATTTATGTCAGTAGGATGGACGTTGAATTTTCCTACGTTCGTTTAAAACTCGGCAATGAATATATTAATCTGGTGTACTCCTACATTCCCCCGGGCACACATGAAATTAATGTGCGCAACTGGAGTATAATATTCATATAATATGCAATTCTTGGTCGGATGGAAGTAATTCGCAATACCCACTACTGCTGTAATCCAAAAAAAAACTGCCAACATGTGTTTGGTTTTCGAGTGACCTTTGCTGACGTATGATTCGTTCGGGTGTAGCTCTACAGCAAATGAATTTCTTAACATGCAATTTTTTCAAAAAGGCGAAATAAAAATTCACTTTATATTTTGATCAGTGCTTAGATGATGTTAGAAACATATTTTTGCATGCGCGCATATATATATAACGAAATAACGAAATTATCACTCCAACACATGTTCCATTTTCACTTCATTCTCCAAGGCATTTTTTTTAATACAATGTTGCGAAAATCACATATTTGATAAAATGAACAGAGATTTTAGTTGCTCGTTTTTTTTTTTTTTTGATAACGGAACTTGCAACATGTTGGGGAAGTAGTGTTAGCGGGA
The DNA here is from genome assembly GCF_014805625.2 of Glossina fuscipes. Classification (NCBI taxonomy): domain Eukaryota; kingdom Metazoa; phylum Arthropoda; class Insecta; order Diptera; family Glossinidae; genus Glossina; species Glossina fuscipes. Next base: position 13,072,756 of record NW_023998415.1, on the reverse strand, counting down.
TTTTTAATCTTTTACCTGCTGGCATTGTGTAACTGATGAGTAATGGATAAAAGCGGAAATCCAGTGTACAACTAGATTAACAAAAACATTCTAATAAGATTTAGTTATTATAATGACTTGTTTTGAAGGCTTTCAAAAAAAGAATTATGATGAAAGCGAAACCATTTAAACCTGGCGTTAACGGGAAGATATTTACGTGTCCGCCGTAGTGAAGTATTGAGAAATTATAAATCTCTAATAGACAATTTACTTAAATTTTGTGTAACTTTGTGTAGACTACGTCTGCGATTTTCGAACTCATCAATACATTTGGGAAAGACCCAAGGTGTGGTCGGTGCAGAAATGATCCCGTTCGACTGGCTTGCACCTTTGATGACAAACTTTTAATTACAACTTTACTGTCAATTGTTTATATCTCATTTATTCGAGGTGAAAATTGGAAAAAGTTATCGAGATATTTCAGAATTTTTTGGATAATCACAATATATGAAAAAAGAATACCCAATAATAACGCTGAAAAAACTAGAAGGATATAGTTGCGAGATATATAATTAAAGGAGAGAGAATAAGTCGTAAAAGTACTTCCTCGAGGGAATCCTTGCAAAGAGAAAATATCGTCTAACAAATACAACTTGAAGCGAGTTATTCTTCTACTTCGTAAATACCTGTCTATTTAGTTGTAGCTTATTACGATTAATTTTGAATTCAATTAATTCAGAAATTTATAGACTTTACTTCGAGGGAAATTTTCGTCTATTATTGGAAAAGTCAATAGTCACGTGTCGCGTGCTTGTAGACGAATTAATCGTATTTTCAACTCTGTTGTGTTTGACTGAGATTGTATGTAAAAACAGCGTCAGGATTCTGTTTCAATTTTTAAGCGAAGAATTCTAATAATAATCATTAAGAGAAGAGAAGAGAAAGAAGAGATTAAAACGAATGTGATTTTACAGTGATTTACAGTGACCTTTCCTAGCTACGAATTTAATGGTTTTTTATATAGTTACAGTCAAGAATCTATCTATCAGGTACTTAGTCATCATTATCAGGGCCGCATAATTATGAGGTATGACCTTAATAGATTATTGACGCTAATAAGAAGATGATGAATATGTAAAAATATATATAAGTATTCACGCCTTACACTTTGTTAGAGTTGTAAGAAAAGGAGTTCCATTCAAATCAGTCCATGGCTTGTGTTATTTTGCATATGTTTTTTCAATTTTATATGCAGTAATTTCTTGCTTATTTGATATAAAATATTTCACCAAAGTAAAATCTGTGTGAAATTGCAGGAATACCTCTATCCTATCATTAATTTTTAGAGTAAAATTATTTAATACATGGTTATAGGCTACGGGCGCAAAATAGAAAAAAATAAAAACAAAAAAACGAAATTTTAAAAAACACAATTATTGACATGCTATCGAATTTTATTTTATTTTTTAAGTTCTTCTTTGTTTTTGTTCTTTTCTTGGCGCAATAAATACGAAATTGATGGCTAAGGCTAAGGTTGGATCGACATTTGTAGTATGGTATTGAACGCTTTGGCGCTCCTAGTTTTGCATTTTTTGTTGACTGAATTCAAATGTAATCATATCAAGTCATATAGACTTAACCTTTTAACGCAAAGGCTGATTATTGTAAAAAGTTTGCCATAAATACAAATTGTAGACAATTGATTTTTTTGGGCGTTTTCTGGTTTTTTTTTTTTTTTTTTCTTTGATAAAGATTAGATGGTGTGTTCATTGCAAGAATAGTAGGCAAATTTTTTTTGTTTCTTTCTTTCCTTTCTTAGCTTTCTTTGCTATGTCTAGTAGGTAGTAACTAATTTAATGATTTTTTTTTTGATGAGCGCTCTAGTTATTTTTGAAAAATTTCTAGTTGGTTTTCTTGCTTCGTTACAATTTATTGTTATGATTTAATGAAGCATATACGAAAGTCAAGTTCATTTTCTGATAAATATCCGGCCTTTATGCGTCAATGTAGTGATATGAAATTCGTAGTGGTAGTCAAGGTAACAGTTTTTGTACTCCACATCACTTATCTTGGCATCACTTTCTGAATCGATCTAAGTTTGTCTGTCCGTCTGTCCGTCTGTCCGCTTTGTTAGCTGATTGAACAACAACAGGCCGCAATTGTTGAGGTACTTTGGTGAACTTTGTATTTTGGCTCAAGGAACGAACACTATTGAAAACGTTTCGGAGAGCATCACTTTTATGATCATTTCGCAGATAAGGCTTTGTTTTGAAAAATCGTTATATTACTGCCTCTAAAAAGTACGACCAATTCAAATTTTTATTATTTTTTTTAACCTATTTATTATTTCAAATCTACTCCATCAACTTCAAAGTAAACTACAAGCTCAAACAATATTCCTTTTCGGTTTTTTCGGTCTTGGTTTGCCCTTTGCACGATATGCGCTTGAGTGATGGGTGGTTTCCGAGTCGTATGCGTAGATCGAAGTCTTATTCCCTGTAATAATGTCTTTCATGAGCCCTTGATCACACATTGTAAAGCATATCTGAAATATAAACGATGTTCGTGATGTGAAATTTGATATAGATGTCTGTCTGTCACGGTGCTACAATTTAGAAAAAAGATATTTCTGATATTCGATATACACGCGCAAATTTAACTTGAATATTGGTCTTACTTTTTAGGTTAGTAGTATTATGAATAATTGTGATTAAGCGAAGTGATGGAGTTGCCTTTTATTATTGCTTTTAATTATTTCTTCCCGATGTCTGTGTGATTGTGTTTATATCCTAACGTTATAAATCGAATGAAGAAACCTTTAAACTTCTATACTGCGGTAATGGCGACTTACTTGCTTTCACATTTTCATTTTCTTTATGTAATTCTAATTTAAGTTTTAATATTTAAGTTCACAAAAATTAATTAAGACTTATTAAGGTAATTATGTATGCTATTAAAACCGCAGTTAGACAACTATGTTGATGTATTATTGAAAGGATCGTTTAACAATTCGTCTAATAGAAAATAATAAATTGTAAAGTGCCCTCAATTATGTAAACGCATGTGAAGTGCAGATGTGACTTTATATGAGTATACACAATACATTAGGTTTTTTTAATCGAAGAATTGGACTTTTGAGATGGCATTGATCAAATAAAAAAGCCGGTAAGCCGGCAAGTTGAACTTATTTTTTCAGCAAACATTTTTCTTTCTTTTAAAATAAATGAAATCAATTTTACACATTGCCTTAGATTCTATCTTCTTGGAAGGATTGCTGTAATCAGCTTTATTGATTAGTCGCTGAGCCGTCTCGTCCACAAAATTCCACTCGTAGGTATCCTGCCTTTGTTATGGATTTCAATTCAAGTTAGATTATTGTTTCCAATTTTCTGAAATTTTGTCGTTTTATCTATAGTCGAGAGCTACTATTATTACAAGTGTTTTCATGTCCAGATCTGTGTGACAAGAAAATATTTTTTAGTGCCTTTATGGTGCTTCACTTGATGTAGAATGTATGGATGTTCGTTTTTTTATGTATTTTCTTACTTCGATTTCGCTCGCTCCTATCATATTTCGGAAACGACTAAGTCTACTGGATTTAATTTGCATTAGAGTTTAGTGAACAAAGGGGTTAACTTCTCCTCTTTTCCTATTAATGTTGTTGTTCTCATTTAATTTGGCTTTTAGAGTTTTTTCAGCATTTATCTCATTTACAGTTATTTCTTGTGATAGTGTTTTTTGTATTTAGTTTTTTTTTTTCCATACGACCAATATTTCTCGAACATCTATCGCTCTCGTTATGGCTAGATATATCTAAAGCGTAAGTAAATACTGCATACTCTTAGGCAGCACTAAATTTTTGGTTAAGTTGGACTTCGAGCTTTTAACTTAAATTAGCAAAAAGACTTATGCTATACTCCTACTCCTGTAGGGCATTGCTTTCGTTTGCTGATTGCAAGTATTCGAAAACAACTTCAACTGAGAGAAATCTGTCAATTTTTCATATCTCTAATTACACTTTTATATTAAACACTTCTGATAGCGAGTAGCGAAATTGAAATATTCGTATGAGTCCGTAAGTGAATATTCCGCTCGGCTGCTCTATTATTTCGATGGATTTTTGCAAGAGCAACAAGAAAATTGCATTCATATATATTCATATATGCGTATATGTATATACGGGTGCATATGCACATTAATATTTATACGTGTACTCGTTTATGAAATTTGTTTTACAATTTTTTAAAACACAATTGCTTATGTAACCAACTCGGTTATTGGTTTTTATATGAAAATTTATATTCTTTGCATTGTTGTTCCTGTTTTTTTTTTTTTTTTTTTTTAAATTTCATTCATATATATAGCTTACGGTATACATTAAAGATTTTCAAGCAGCTTAGATTAAATGCGGAATTTAAATATTTGTGTATTTCAATTTTGACCTATAGCTTGTGTATCGTATGCATGTGTGCTTTGTTGCGTATGTGTCAATATTATTACCTGAACTGAATGATCTAAATTATTGATAATACGTATCACACGTCCGGCACTGCGTTTTATCGAACCTGATGTGGTTGATAATGTACCCAAATCCGCTTCCATAATTGATGGTTTACGACTGGTTGGTTTTGAGCCCCAACCTTGGTTGCCAGGCGATGCATACCACATGCCGTTTTTTTT
>NW_023998415.1:12825596-13068087 GCF_014805625.2 Glossina fuscipes | reverse complement strand
TTTTTTTATGTTTGCTCACGTAGAATGGAGGCTGCATTGCGGGTCTCTCAAAATAGCTCTCTAGGTTCCCTGAATTAATGATGGTCTTAAAACTATTACACGCTTAAAAATTTTGAAACATGCGGACGAGATCAAGATTTTTTTTTATCATTGAAAACCAATGAATCGATCGCTATTCTACAGCGTGATTTACATCAGCTAAATAATTGGGCCGGCCTAAAGCCGAAGTCAGCGAATGCTGGAAACTAGATCACTCAAGAAGTTCTGTGATAATGTCGAATCACTCTGCTGACAATAGTAAACTTGTAAAAGTTGAATCGTTTCTCGATATAGGGATTTTACTAGATTCAAAACTTTGTATTAAAAAATCGAATGCGTCGTTAAGTTTCGTGGTAAGATAGACGAAATAGGCTGGTAATTCATATATTTATAAGTAGCAGCAGTCTAGTTCCTTCCACACCGCGAATATGGTGTCGTATGGTATCTTACTACCATAAGGTACCTATCGTGCCTATAGAATATCTACAAAACCAATTCCTTTTCTTTGTTTTATGGAATTTAAATAGGGATACACCCGTTGCCGGTGCCTGCTTTATATAAATTGTTTAAAACTCATAAATCTGCCTAGTGGAGAAATCGGAAGATATTTGCTAGGAACTACATTCGTGGGTAACCTCTCGGACTATTCGATACACTAATAAGCTTTGTTAGAAGAAGTTACACCATGTCAAAGACATAATTAGAAACCAATCTTATTGTGTCATTGTAAGATTAATGATGAGTCATTAAATCCGCTCCGACCTGTCTGTAAAGCAGCTGTCAAAATTTCTATTCTTCTATTATCCTATACTAAATACACAATTATATGTGCCTCTGCGAGTATTGCTTTATATGTACAATTAATAACTAACCATAAGTTATCGTTGCCTTGTAACATATTAATGAATAAATAAATTATTAATAAATATAAACATACATACATATATTTATGTGCATTTCGGCTTAAGAGGCTTTACGCCTAAAAGTATCTTAAGCTATTAATATTTACTGTTGAAAACTTTGTAAAATTTCTCCAATGATTTATCTAAGCGATAATATATTTTTTACATAGCTTGCACCCTAATCGAGCTTTGTTGCCAACTTTTATATTAATATCTTTAGTAGCTTGTTCGCTTTTGTCAAAAAAATGTAATATTTCGATTACTTTAACATGATGACGTCAGGGTGTTTTTCTGAGCTTCGAAGATAGTTAGAAGTTAAGGGATATGAGTTGAATTTCTATTGAAAAGGCTTCGAAGAACTGTTTTTAAAGTCGAAATTTTCAGCGATAAAATAGCTAAAAGATTTCGCCAATTTACCCAAAATAAATTCAATATACATAATTTTATGAAAAACTTATTTAAGGCGTAAAGCAAGGGATAAGTGTATTACTATCTTTATTCTCTCATCTCTAATATACTTTCTGTTGTTAGAAAGATTAGCAAGATGTGTGTATATATATATATATGTGCATACTTGTAGGAAAATGAAGGCCGCCGTACAACAGGATATGAATGACTATCAGGCTTATCGTCAGAAGGATAATGTCTAACATGTGCTTGAATACTCTCTTGTATAAGTTGTACATACTTTTTGTGCTTTTAATAGAAAATCAAAATATGTACACAAGTACCACTTAGATAACTTAGTTTGTTTGTATTTATTTTATGTCACGATTCAAATTTCGAAGGAACTAAACGATATGCTTTAGAAAATATTATAGATGAAAACATGATTCAATGTATAAATGTAAAGAACGTTTTTTCAATGAATACATTGTAAAGAGTTTTTGATAACTGGCCAATGTCAATATAATGATTTTCTTAACATAAGACATAACATCAACTATCTGACATTTATAACAGAAATTTAGGGTTAGATAAAGGGGTACACATATAGCCGGACATTTGGTATATATATATATATTCGAGGCTAGTAAAAGTTTTAAGATTTGAAAGCTTTTTTTTTTTCATTCACATATTTAAAAAATTTTTGAAGGACAAAACAAAATATCGCAACCAAAACTTTCCAAAATCTTTACTTATATGTTTGTTAAAGCAATACATTAATTTTTTATACAAAAGCAATGTGGAACTCTCAACTTAACTTTTCCTCATAATTTTTTTTTTTAAATTTCTCTCATGACTTCTGTTTATGACCGAGAGGAACGATCTAATTGAAACGAAATTCAACGAAATTCAGCGCTCACTGACTTGTTTTTTTTTTTTTTTTTTTTATATATAAAGGCCTTAACAAATGCTGAGAGGTAGTATTTCATATATTGTAATGTGACAGTGTACCTTAGGTTAAAGGAAAAGGAGTGTTTTTATCGTCGTTAACTTCAGTTGCGCTCAGCATCTTTGTCATTATTGTGAATAATGGATCTGTTCATCATAAAACTAAACGTTATTAAATCAATGCAGTTCTCTTAAATACGCACGGTTTCGTATGGAATCGCACCTGCACCAGTTTTAGCAATATGTTGCTTAACCTAACTAGCGGAACTATGCAGTAAGAGCATGACTATAGTGTCACAAATTATTATTAATAGGGATTTTTTTGTAGATGCAGATAGCCTGGATGAATTAAAAATCATTATACAATAGTTGTGTATTATATGAGAGTTAGCTGGATTCCAATTGCCAGACGGGTTCTGCAACCACTACCTAAAAGAAATCAAAAAAATTGCAAAAGTTCTTATACTTGATGGCAATCATTCGCGTAAGATTCTGGGAATTAATTTGATTCCTTCAGCGGATGTGTTTCAGTTTCGCTTTTTAGGACGGTTTTGTTAATATTGTTGCTACTATAGAGAAACATATTATCAAATGTTGCGAAACTGTTCGACCAACTAGGACCTATAATTAAAATTTTGATATAACAGCTGCGATTACTTAAGCTAAATTGGACCGAATCAGTTTGTTAAATTACCGCAAAACGAATGGTATCACTTAAAAAACAATTTACGAAGATACACCAATCTACTATGAACAGCCTGTTACGACATGCACGGCGCCGCAAGTACGTCAGAGAAAGTATATTATCGCTGTATGTATGTACGAAATTATGATGATGAAAAATTCCATTTTCGACTTTTAAGAATGAAGTTACGAGTTGGGTATGGTATTTAAAGAAAGAATCGCGTTGTGCGCTACATGCCTAATAACAAAATTATGGATTCAAGGATGGCCATTAATTAATTAATTAATTAATTAATTCAACTTATGCTAATTTCAACTTAACTTTAAACTTAGGCTTCTAATAAGCTTAACCCATAATATTTCACTTCAGTCAACTTTTGGGAAAGTTATCATCTGAGCGATCAGAGGCATTCAGCTCCTTCTCAATAGTTGGTGTTTGTTTATGTGGTCACATATATTGTGCCTCCTGTTAAATGTTATTGATCACCTTCGCTTTGTTCTTGCTTTTAAGGCCGTTCATTTCGGAATAGTTTCGGATATAACAACTTATCCTTTCACCCGTACCCTTAGAAGATTCGTCGTGAAGTCGGAGAGTTCTGAATGGCGTTTTTTTGCGACAACACGCAAATTTTCTCGGAGCCAATGGCGAACTTCAAGGTCTAAGGGGAAAATGTTTTCAGGAGAGTCATCAAAAGGGCGCTTACAGGGCAGAAACCGAATTCAACTTATGTGTCATCCCAATTATTTTGAAGCACTGTAGGAGGCGGGATTGAAGTCCATCAAACTTTACCCAGAGAGAACTTTAGGCGGGCTTCTACCAAGCGCCGTGGAAGAGCTGGAAGCCGCTTTAATGGAAGTAGGACCTCTTGTGACTTCTAGGCATATTACTCCAATGAGTCAAGATCCAAATGGCGACAACGCACTAGTGCCTCCACCCATCAAATAATAGGACAAATATTCGGTACGCTACCACGGGAATTACCCATCATAGCGGCAGAGAAGAAAATTCCTTTCTTACACAGTTAGCGGCGCCTACGCACGCAAACATGATTTTTTGTTTATTACTCGTAAAGTCCAAAATATATAATTGTAAAAAACTTCCACGTAAGTTCTGTAGACGGTTGAAAATTGGAAGAAAGGAAAAGATTCGGATGTGTTTTCCGGTCCGAATATCATTTTCTTACTTGTTTATACAGTTAAACCTGTTTTTGTGCGATTTGTTTGCTGCGAATTTTTTTGTGCGGTCTATGAATATGTAGATATGGATAATATCTCTACATATTAATTATAATATTACAATTTTTTTTTTTAATGTTTCCATATATTATTGATTGTTTATTTTGCTTGGGAAATATTTCCTCGCTACTTGATTAGACTTTGATACATTTTCCAAAAGAGAAATTTTGTTTGCGGTGACTCTCTGCGCCGCATAAAATAAATTTTCTTCAATATGTTGTGAAAAATTGTTTTTGTTGCATTTTTTTTCTTTTCATGCGGTCTATGTGCACCGCACGAAAACGGGTTTACCTCTATTAAAGAAATGAAGTGCTTGAATTACCAACAATAATAGTATGACGAATACGGCTAAACTTATTTGTAATGTTAAGGCTGATCAAAAATATACAAATGTACGCATACTAAAGCGTTTCCATTGCTTGTTTCCTTATTTATTGACACCTCAATCTTACGGTTTTACGGCTTTATTCGCAATTTAACGGCAATCGCCCGTTACTTACAATTGCTTTGCAGTGTGTTTCATAATAATAATATAATTCTAAGAACGTGGATGGGTGAAGATTATTGAATGTATTAATTCTACGGCATATATGTGAATTCCTTACTTAATTTAATAATTTAATATAAATTATAAACATTTTCACGGAATTTGCAAATATAATCATTGAAATGCTTAGCGCCTTCAACTACTTCACACTTAGAATAGCAAAAGTGATAATAAATCAAAAATATATCTTTCGAACCATTCGTCGCATCTGTTTTATTCAAGCTTATTGCAGACGTTTTTCTACATTAAAAAGGTGCTCCTGCCTTGCAAAAATGCTTACCCTAATTAAAATGATTTCAATATTTTTAATTTCAAGGCTTCAGCACATAATGAAAATAATTTTTAGTTTTTCTTACAGTCGAGAAAATGGTAAAGTTAGCCATTGTAATCAAAGACAATGAAGCAAATTTTTCTTAGTAGAACATTTTTCTTTTTTTATTTGATTTTACAGTAACATAATGGTTGGAGCGATGTCTTACTTTGGTAACATACATAAGAGCTGAAGCGTTAATAATGCGGAGAAGAATTGTGATTAGTGCTGATTAGAAGTTTTTCAATGTACACACTCAACAATTATAATATTATTATTTTTTAATGCGAAAAATATAAGAAAATCGTGCAAAAGAAAAGTTCATTAGTTTAACTTATGAATTTCAGTGTTAAAGTGCTATTAAGTCAAATGCTTAGGTATTTTTTTTGTTTTTTGTGCCGCGCCTATTTACCCACCATAAATATATAGAATAATAACGATGCGCGAATGGCGTTAGCTTTATATATAAATATGAAAGCATTTGCAACAAATGCTTGGCGACAGCAAAAGTTTTTCCTCTCATCCTTTCGCTATGGTTTTACGATTATTTGAAAAAATGAAAAATCCATTAAAAGGGTAATTGGCCTTTTTCGTTTCTGTAGCACATCGACAATGTGAATATTGTAATGCACACGTGCGGGAGATGTTAAGATTGTGTTATTGCTGCTGTTAATGCGGCCGTGTTCATGTGAATGAGAGGGTACCGCTTTTTGAGTGTTTTAAAGTTAGTCTTTAGTCTATCGTAGAGTAACGTTTAAGTTTCAACTTCTCTTTTGTTCCCTTTTTGTTTTTTTGTTTTTCATAAAAAACATTTTAAAAGGCTCACGACCGCGCATACATCTCTCCAATTACGTACTACACTGTGCAACACTTCAATTGATTTACCGATAAGCTACCGGTCAGTATGAGTAGATTCAAACCGTGCATGGCCAATACTTACTTGCGGTGTGTTTTCATTTTATTTATTTGCCTTTTATTATTTTTATTCTCATCATCGAATTACTTTTACATATAGGCATATTCGTTTCGTCAAAACGCTTGCAACATCCAGACGGACGTTTCAGAGACCCCATTATGATCTATATCAAATTCTGAATTGACTTGGGCATGTTTGTGAGTTCATACCTATGAAGCGATCAGCTTCGAATTAAGCGAAAACCATAAGAACTTCTTGCAGGCAGATCGGTATTGAAAACTAGACAAATCGGCCGAACGACAAGTCTACAGTGTAAAATAAATGAAAAACATGTCCGCTTTTTGCTTTTTTTCCTTATTACTTATAAGCAACAATTAATACAACGTAAAAATTTCCACATACCTATATGTGAATGCTACAAAAATAAAAAAGTCAATCATGTCTATCCATCCAATGTTGTGCTATATGAAAATATAATTTTAAGCTTTTTTTTAGGAAATAAAATGATGGGTGTATGTATGTATGTATGTATCATAACCGAATATGATTTCTGTTCTTGTTTAAGATTGTTTTTGTTTAATTTAAGTGTTGCGGTTAAGTTCTGTTGGAGTAAGTGAAAGTAGAATTATTGAACATTTAACGAAAAACTTACGCTCATCGTGCTGACTTTGAAACAAAGTTCGTTGCATATAAAATGAATCATGCCTATTGTCAGCGATGATGCAAGGTTGGTGATGACATATTTGTACCGTTACGTTATGACATTACTTTGATATCGAAAGAATGCTGTGTTAATTTGCGATCCTCACATTTTATTATTGCTTTTTGCGTATTTTAATGCGAGCGCGAACAAAATTATAATGAGAAACTTTTATAATCCTTTTAAAGTTTAAATGTTTGTGTGTTAGCAAAGTGCCATCAGGATTAATTTGAAAACTCAATTATTGCAATTATTTGCATTAATTTTAAAGAAAGATTTAAGTTGTATGAGAGGCGTCGATGCTTTCATGCATACATGTTTGTAATCGTTGATCGATGGATTATATAGAAATTATATATTTTTCTGCGATATAAATAGTTAATTAAAAATTGGCGTGACGTGGCAATTATGTGCCCGATGCAGAGAATATATTGCATCTCAAAGGAATTCATTTATAATTACATGCGCATAACTAATACAATAGATTAAATAATAGAATGCAAGAAGCTCAAGTCGACTCAAAGAATCTTTATAAAATCTTGGCGTGAATTGTGTGTCATGTTAATATATTTAACATGAATTTGATTAATCGAACGACTTAAATTAAAAGAGATCTATTCTCGAACTTGAACTAAACGATTGATTTTTTTTTTTTTTTTGCCTTAAAACGGGATAGCTCAGCTAATAAATTGCGAGCGTTCCGTTTAACTTATTTAGCATTTGATAAGCTGCAGCGAGCACGGGTACCTATGGACAGTGTGACTTTTCCATTTAAATTGAGTCGTCATTTTTTTCTAGACTGACGCAATCCTAACTTTTATATCTGCGTATTAAACTTCGCGTCAATATCTTGAACAACTAATGAGGTAAGCTTGCTTGCTTTCATTTTTCATTCGACTTGATCGACGGAGTTAAAATTAATGCCCGCAAACGGTTTTTTGAGTAAGAAAAATTTTTCAGAAACAACGCAGTGTGAGAAGGTGCATAAGTGTTGTTCCAAAATCAATAATTTTGGTAAATTACTTCACGCGAACGACATTTCGCGCTTAAATAATATTCTTTGTTAATATTTTGAGCCGAGGAAAGGAATTCATAATGCATTACAGCACGATATTCGAAAAAAACTTATTGCTCACTTTTTAATCATAGTAGTACAAGAACTCGAAAATCTTACGCTCAAAAAAATATTACAAAATGTACTTGCTTGTGCTTCGAAGCGGAAAGGCTTTTTAAGGCTTTACATGGTGCAAAAAGACACTTGGTAATACCATAGTAAGGCTTTGCTATATTGTTATTTCGCTAATTTTGCAGATTATAATCATTCATTTATAGTATTCGTCTTTTAAAGTAAACCGATGTTTGTTCTCGATCCTCGAATAATAAGTGGTTCTCGATTTGTTGCCCTATTTCTAGCATCCGGATATATGCATGAAATATTCCGCATAATATATATATTGTCGATCAGTCTAAGATGGCCAGTGTGTGTGTTAATTGTCCACGTCCATTCCTCCGTATCTATTAAACGCATCAATGGTAAATAAATAGGAATTTTCTGATAATGATCATGCATTAAGTCATCGATCCGACAAACTACAATTATGGGTATCAGATAAAGTCGTGAAATATCGAACGATCATTGAACGAATAAATAATAAAATGCTGTGCAGTGTAAGATGACTATTTTTTGCATTATGTCTAACATAATAAGTAAATTAATTTTGAAATATTCATCTAAATCGAATACAGTATTTTTTCGCTTATATTTGCAATCAGATATGCCTCCATGTCATGATGTTAGAAAATCCCCAGGGCTGGTATGATTGATCGTTCGTAAGGTGTGAAAGCGATTTCGGGAAGAAGAGCAGTTATATAATGGAAACAGCAATCAACCATAATGACTTTAATATTTCCCATTTAATCTCACGCTTGTTCGTCTGTCCGTAATGAGTAAATAAATGAAAGAAATATTACAATAGTGAGAGTACAGTTATTACGAAGTAAGGCAACTAATAGTTAAATATTTTGCTATATCCAATAGTAAGTGAAGAAGAAGAGTCTTGAAAGACGTTGAAAGCCGCCATTACGAACAATAGACAATAAGATGTTATTGAACACGCTTTAAGAAAGGCAAGGGAAAGTTGTTTTTTTTTTTTTTGAAGAATTCCCTTAATCGTGACTTCGATAAATGCGATATTTTGTTATCGAAAAATAATTTGCTTTAAAAAAACGGAAAATATTCCATCACAAAAATAACGGGCATAACATACTAGGCATACTTTGTTTTGGAAATACATAAATATATGTAATTCTTATATAGGCGTACTTGCGTATGTTTTGTACGTAAGAAAATCACGCAAAGGTAATAGATTGTTGGAAAGAAAGGAATTTCACTTTCATTCAAGAAAATAGAAAAACGAAGAAAAGTGATTTCACACTTTCTCACTTTCGCTCTCCGTGTGCTAACATTCTTATTCTCACCGCTAGGCATAACTAACTCTCTTTGCTATATATATTCAATACCGCTACAAGTGCATTGTAGCTAAGTCACAATTAGTTTCGTTTTTTTTTTTTTTTTTTTTTTTTTCTTTTGCATTTGCTAATGTTTTGTTTTTATTGTTCCTTTAATATAATTATTGTTTTTGTTGTTACTGCGGCTAGCTATTTGGGTCATATATTTAAATTTTTTTTATTGATTTCGCATGCGAAAACAAAATTTTAGTTCAACGCTACTAATGCACAAAATTCAATCTGAAATTCAGGAAATTTTATATTTGACAAAAAAATTCTTGTATCACGAATTAGCGAACTGTAAATTCAACTTATTTGGTTACATATTAATGTAACGTACGTGCGTACTTATTTGAAACTTACCTTGAAAGCTTTGAAAGAGGAGACCACATATGAGGCGCCGTCCTCTAATTCATCTAAATGATATTTACGATCGCCATCCATAGAGAAAACGTAGCGGGCACCGCGTGGCAAATCCATTTTTGGAGAGATTTTATCAAGAAGATTATCAAGCGAAGTTATGTCGCGGCCAGGACGGTAGCGCAATTCAACGCCGGGAAAGAATGGGTCACCATTGCGATAGAATACCACACGACGAGCTTTCCAATACGAGAGATTCGAATAACGACTGGCCGCACTCATAACACTGTTCATGTGAGCATTTGATGACAGTTCAGGACGTGATTTGGAACGCACAAGAGGCTGGACCGGTGGTTGTTCGGAATTCTCACTCATATTGTCTTGATAAACTGGGGTATTAATGTCTGTTCGACTCTGGCGACCCGAATTTGGTAAACCAATCTTACGCTGCGACCAATAGTCATTAGTAGCTCCTGTAGCTCGGCTTATATCATAGTCATCTTCGTTGTCACTGGCCGGCGGATAATTTCTATTGCGTAAATCTGTCAACAATTTTACTGGACTGGAATGGTTACTAGTATCGGCTTGTGTGTGTTTTAGCAAATTCTGTTTACAATTGTTGTTGTTGTTGTTGTTGTTGTGATTATTGTTACTATTGTGGTTATCGTTGCTGTTGTTATTGCTATTCGCTTTTTTATATTCTGATTGTATTTGTTGTTGCTGATGATGTTGTGGCTCCCCATATGGTTGTGTTGGCGACGTATTTGGCGAAACGTCTCGTTCGAGTTGTGCGGTCGTACTAAGTTGTGGCGTTGCTCTGCCGCCATCCATAACTGATGGCTCGTTAGTTGAACCATTTAACGCGTTTTCGTGCTCTTCTTGATTGGACATGACTTGAATGAATGAAATCAATGACGTCGCGTATATTGTAACAAAAAGTACTACGAAGAAAAGCACACAAGCGAAAAAAAAGACTTGAAGGAGGAAAACTAAAAATCAAATCTAAAGAAAGCCTTCGTTTACGCTGCTCTGCACAATGTTTGTTGAAAACAACAGTTTTTCTTTTTTTTTTTTTTTTTTTTTTTTTCTTAAAACTCTTTTCTTTTTTTTTTTTACTGTTGTATAAAAGGCGCGTTGGTCGCTTATTATTTTTTTCCCTGCTGTTATACTTGAGTTTTGTTTAATTTGATTTTTAGGATACGCTGCGGTCTAACTTTCCATTACATGAGTCAAAGCTGTTTTCGGCGAATATGGGAGACCGTAGATAAATTACTTTCAATTATTACTTTTTAGGTGTAACTGCTTGTCGTGACATGTTTTTGGATTAGTTATTTTAAGAACTTGATTTCTTTTCAATCGTTTCGAACTCAATTTGATAAATTTCTTTGTCTCTTAATCGACCTTGACCCTGTGATAAGTAAAATATTTGCATAATACATTTTATTCGAATTAGTCAGCGAACTATTTCTAAAAACCGCAATTACATTATGTATAAGAAAAATTTCGAGGGCATTTAGAGATTGTTTCCCAATGCCGTGCCATGTGCTATTTGTTACATAATGTTTTCTAACAATTTTAATCTGACTTCTTAGAACTAATCTACAAGACTCCTTAGAAAGTTGATCATTTCCCAATTCGCCTATACTTAAGGAAACTCTTTCTAAATATTGCTCGACCCCGTGGATTAAATCAGCCTTATTATCGACCAGTATATGATGCTGTATTATGGTTATTAGGGAAAACGAACGCAAGTCGACAGTGTGGAATTGTAGCTGATGGTGCGATGGATCGCGGACTAAACAATAGATTAACTTATTATTGGAGATTAAAGTTATAACCTAATAAACATTTTCAAGGATCATTAAAAAATATAAATAATGAAAAACAATTAAAAATATTGCAAACAAAGTAATTTTCCATTTAATTTGCATTGCGTCAATGTTAAGGAACTTTTGTGCGTGAGGAAGTGCATAACGTAGGCCAACAACGTGAGTCCCTTTTTAACAAAAATTACACTTCTTGTCAAAGATCTAATTACTCCTTCATCTATTTTTACCATAAAATTAGACTTCGTTGACGCATAGAAACTTCTTTTTAATGAAAACCCTTTCCATTCATCATGTTGACTGAAAAATATGAAGTATGGGCACAACCAACTTTTATATCAAAATACTCGTACATCATACAATGTTATTATAAAATAATAAAAAATTGGATGTTTTTCTTCAATAAAGACTTTCAGAGGCTTCATAGGGAGAGAGCCCAAAACCTAAACATTCGCAGTTCAAATTTGGCACAGTTAACGTTTATGCAAATTTCCTTTACGAATCGATTTCCATATAAATACTTACTTTTCGTGGCAAACATTTCATATATATATATATATATATATATATATATTTATATATATATATATATATATATTTTTTTTTTTTTTTTCACTCAGGGAATGCACGCTTTAAGTGCGACATGATGATGGTAAGAAAAAAGTTGGCAAAAAGGGATGCAGAGATAGGGAATGACTGTAGCCTATTGGATGTGTGTCCAACCGGTAACAGTTATAATATTATGTTCATAGAATTTGGTTGAAAAAACCACCTTCACTATACAAATTCTTCGCATTACCATAGTGTGGTCTAGAACCATATCTCTAATGGTCAAAAAACATTTCTCTTTTCAGCTTTTGTCTAAAAATTTTGTATAGTGGAATTTTATTTATATGAAGATTTTTTGGTTTGTCTAAATAACTCTAAATTTGCGACCTGTAGGTTGAACACAAAAATACACATAAACATACACCAAATGAACACTCAGAAAAACGGACAGATAACCTTAACAGAAGTCTTACCTTAATTGTTTTTAGGTACTACGCTTGATATGTAATCGCTTTAGCACAAGTGGTGTAATTTAGAAGTAACAGAAGGTGTTACTGAATAACTTTAGAGTACAATTGAAGTTTGAGTATGCGGAAGTTTTCTTGTTGTTCAGAAATATAAGGCGATCTTAAACAACATTTTCATATTCTCAATAAAACGCTTATAAGGCATCACTCAATAGTTCTTAGGATGACATATAGATGTTGCCACGATTGGCGAAATCATACCAGTCTTCAAATGAAGCGTGTGAATTTTAGTGACGTTACTTCTGTAATTTTTAAAATAATCGAATTCAATGCAAATGAATGTCGTATGTTGATAAAACATTGTTTTTTAATGCGAAAAATACCGTTCAAGCAAAGTAATTCGGACTCTGCTGAATCGAGGTAAATGCCAAGGAAATAGTTTGCGAATTTTAAACGTGGGGGGGGATTAAAACACCTCTCTTTCGATTCGAAGTGATTTACCGCCTTTGCTCACCTGTGTTCAAAACGAACAACGTGTTGATAATGAGAAAGATTTTTTCATATGATTTGTGACAATGGATAGAACACTGATTCATCACAACATTTCAGAGTGAAAAACGCGCTCAGCCGAGTGGACAGCAACAGGCGAAAGGCATCGAAAGCGTTCAAAAACACAAAAGGATAGATCATGACGTCTGTATTGAAGGATGCGTGTGGTATAACATTCAACGATTACCTTGAGAGCGGGGGGACAAAAAGGATTGAAGAAAAAAGTGTTCTCTCACCAAGACATTGCAACGACAATACAAGTCGGCGACAATACTGGCAAAATTGCACGGATTGCCTCTCGAATTGTTTGTTGTTGATTTATTCCCTCCCGGGGCTAGTACCTGTTCGTGATTCTCAAAAACCTGCTCGCCACAAAGATATATGGGTCCAATGAAGGGTGATCGCCTACCGACCTAAAGCTTAGTTTGTAGGATTGAACAACGCTCTCTGCCTATGATAAATGCATAGAAATATTAGAGTAACGTTGATATGATGAATGTGTTATTCTTGACGGAGATTTTAATTAATTAATTAATGAAATTAAATTTGACCTAATGTTTGCTATTTTGTAAGTGATCCTACGACCTTATTAAGCGATATATCTATATGTAATTCTTCTATGAATGCTTCCTCTTTTACAAAAAAAAAAAGAAGCCAGTTAGAGAGAAAACGAAACTAAAGTTCTCAATCTCTATATTCGGAAATTTTCTTAAAAAATTAATTTTGCAAATTGCTTTCTTAACGAAATGAAGGTTTTCCGTACATACATGCATATAATTCCAATTATATCGAGTGACAATTTGTTTGATTGATTGCTTTCGTACTCTTTTCTTTCTTTTACTGCATTTTAAATACGATTGATTATATTCTTCAGCCCCTTAAAAGCAACAGCGAGTTTGCTGATTCCACCTAATTTTAAACTGAAGTATACTACGCGCTGCCATACAGTGATTTACTGATCAGTAAAGTGCAACAACGGCACTTATATAAATTACAAAAAATGTGTTCAACTTGAGAAGGATTCTATTTTTTTCTTCTTCTTCTTCTTCTTCTTTTCCTTTGTTTTTTTTTTTTTTTTTTTTTTTTTTGAATATGTAGAGGAGAAAAAGAAGTTTTAGAAATTAAAAAAGTTTATTTTTCATTTGAATATGACGCTTTCAAGAAACTTTTTTCGTCTGACCATACAGTTAGTTTACTGACATTTAATTTCGATATTCATTTTCTCGACTAACCGAACGAATCCAATTTCACCAATTATGTCAATAGATTTTGCCAAGAATTCAATTAATTCAGTTATTCGTACCATTCGTACTCTAAAAATTTTAACGCACGCACATACACACATTCAAATGTTTTTACATTCACTCTCGGAGATTGTCTATTGGTATCTAGGGTCGAGTTCTAAAGTGATTACCCTCCTCATTTAATACACATATATATTTCTTTTCAAATTCTTTAGCTAGTAAGTTTTATTTATTTATTTATTTATTTTTTTTTTTTTATATACTCGAGTTCGTCTTCTTCTTCTTCTTTTATTTTGATTTTTGATATGGAATTTAATTTGTATATAATTTCTTCTTTTTGAAAATCTTTATAAAAGAAAAACCGTTGTTGTCATCTTTTATGTTTGCCGGTCGAATTCTTTGTGATTCGTACCTCAAGTGCTTGTCCGTTCCTAAGTTTCACAATGTTGCGTTCTCTTCACACAGCACTACCATACAATACAATGAGGTCGTCATATTGTTGTGTTGTATTGTAGTTAAGCAAAATTGTTTATTTTTTCTTATAACATTTTCACCACTTAATTGCTCATAGGGAAGTTTTATATACATATATTTTATATATATATATATATATATATATATATATATATGTACGTCCATGAAACAAAGCTGCTTGAGTTAAATAATGTTGCATATGCCTACTGTCGTGACTTTGTTAACTGCCCCCAACGGGCCGATTGACCCAACTCCATATGGTCGCGCCATAACCGTTACCGTTACTGCTATGTCAACATACTTGTTATAGTTTTTGTGGACGTTCCCACCCAATATGTTTACATATTTGATTTTTACCCCCCTCCCCCCCTTCTTTGAACTAATGTGAAACACCGAGTTTGCTAAAGCAAAGCTCGTATTTACACATTCGTTGTCCGTGTCCATTAAACTATCTTAGCATTGCACAATCTGCTGCCGTGTACGCTATTCACCCCAACACATACATACATATGATATTACCACAAGCTCTCCTCAACTACCTTAAGCTTAAGGACCTACTTCGGTGCATATTGTTTCCACCATCATCCACCATTTTTTAAACTCTTAAATTATGTCTTGTATTTTGTGCACATTCTCGGTACCTGCTTTAACGGAAGTTGCAATTTTTTGTTATCGTGTTTATTGTCGTATCGTTTGTTGCTTCTTGACGTGCACGTGAATGTTGTGTTTAGAGCAAAAAAAAAAAAAAAGGAAAAATAAATAAATATAATAAAAACAAAAAAGGAAAGTACCTTATGCAAGCTACTTGTGTATGGAATATATGGTGGTTTTTACTTTCCTTTAGTGCACGAGTATGGATTGGTTTCAATTTTAGGTTTGTATGTCACGCTGTTGTATGTTGTTATTATTATTGTATCTTTTTGTTTTTATACTCACAACTATAGGTTTTCCGGGATAAATATTTACTTCAAAATTTGCTTTTAGTATTCTGTTATGTCCCTTTACGAGATCACCGCAGAATAACAACAAAAATCTCTACGTTGTTGTTGTTGTTGTTGTTCTGTTTTTGGTAAAAAAATTGTTGTTTTTTTTTATTTTTTTTTAAATCAAAAGGTTTCATAATGTACGCTGCGCAATAGCATACGATTAGAGTCTTTTTTAAGAGTAACTTGACATTATGTAACAGTTATTTGCGTTCTTAGAGCACGGAAACACTTTTGCACAATGTTTATACAAAAAGGAAAAAAAACGACCTTCGTTAAATACTTTGAAATTTTGAAAGGAAAGTTAAAGGTTTAAAGTGGTATCATACTGAACTACACGCATCTCAAATCGTCCATCAAAAAGTCAATACCCTACATCTGTTGTATACTGCTCTTCTCACGTCAGTTTCTGACAAAGTTTCGTAAATCTTTATCCGCCTTTATATGTCGTGTAAGGTTGTTGGGCATAATCGCAGCTTCTATCAACGCGTCGCAGCATACCCTAAATTGTCGAATAATACATATACAACAAATACAAATACAATGTAATGCATTCTTTCGTCTGCATGCAATTATTATGGAAAAGAGGTTTCAGTTCTTTGTTGGCTTTGTTTTCTTTTCTATCTAAATGGCTTTTGTTATTAACTGTAAGCACTGTAAGGAATTCATCGTAAAATATCCTTCGCCTTGCAGTATACTTACTTCGCACGGTTATTACATGCTTGTCAATTCTCTCATTTCACAGACTTACAAAATCAAAATGCAACAAATTTTTGCATACAAGACACAAGATTTGAAGATGTAAATGTCAGAGTCTTTTGTTGATTGCTTGCTTGTTAATTTTCGAGCAAATGCCCTGAGATATAATCATGTTAAGTAGTATACTTATACAAACTGAGGTAATTATGCAATGTAAGGTGGTTTCGTGCGTAAAAATTCCCATCAATCTCGTAGATATTGTGATGACAGATATTCGATTCGATTATTTCAATATCGATATTGAAAATGTGAGAATTTCAGAACTTTGCTAAATAACTTCGACTAGATAGAGAAACAAAAGTTTATTTTTGGACAAAGGGTCTGTAACCAAAGTTGACCGAATATTGTTTGTTGGGAAAAGAGTTTTTGTTAAAACAAAAAAAACTTATGAGAGTATAAGGAACAACTATCTACATACCATTCGAAAACAAGAATGAAAAGTACATTCGGTTGCGAACGAATCTTTCATACGCAATTCCGTTATTATAATTTTTGCAAAATAAATTTGTGGAAATTTATATCGTGTACATCGTTGAAGTTTATGAGCAACGAACAGGAGAGAAGGAAAGCAAAAGTGTTCACAGTTTTTTATTATATAAGCGATATTTTCACTTTCGCTAACGGGAGAATCTTTACCACAGATGCTACACAATTATAAATAAATAAATAAATAAATAGATAAATTGGGCAGACGGACAGGCGCGCACTCTCAGGTGCATATCAAATTAGAAAATTTGCCAAGAATTTATGTATTTTATGGGAGTTTTGAAGCTTGTTATAAAGGTATTGAAAAAAAAATAAATTAAATTTTGATACACTATTATATTGGGTAGACGTGGCCAATTTTTTCCATTTATATACAGGTACTACAGCATTGCACCTAGAGCGTAGGTTAAAATTCTTGTAGACTTATCTGCTGTAATTTATGAGTAATGAGCAAAGACGCAATTTTTTTTCTTTTGAAAACAAATGTATTCTCAGTTAACATGGTGCTGTGAGCGTGCCGTTCCGTTTTCAATACTAACCTGCGCGCCAGAACCTCCAAAGTTTCTTCCAAATTCGAAGTCCATAGCTAATGTTTTTGTGGCGAGGACATGGCTTACAACAGACACAAGGCAGATGGACATGCTTAAATCGATTTTAGAATTTGAAGTCAATCGAGAATGTATATACTTTGCGGAGTCTCTAAAGCTCTCTTCCGGGCGTAGGAAACTTTTTCACAAACGAATATATCCCCCGTCTTTCGATGAAGAGTGTAAGTTATATCCAAATAATTATGAAAATACCTTCCTTTTATTAGACTTTACCCTAACATGAACTATCTATCTACTCGTATTAATGTCATAAGATCTTTAGATTTTAGTAAATGAAATTTTCATCATTTTCGTAACATATTTTATTATACCCAATGTAATGGTTGGGCCAAAATTAAATTTTTTTTTTTTTTTGTTGAGTACCCTTTATAACGCGCAGAAACGAGCCCCAAAAACCCCATAAAATATATAAATTCTTGATCAATTTCAATTTTTGAATGCATTGAACACTGCTCGTCTGTTCGTCTGTGTCAATTCGTCTATTAGCCTGTCTATTACCTGCGGTAGTTGCCGTTCGCAAAAATGAAGCTATTGCCAACAAATTTGCAAAAGAGTTCCTAATGGATATAAATTTTCAAAGGCCATGCCTGAAACGCTCACGAATCGAAGAAAACTTTTTAGTTTTTTTCTCTCTTTTAGGATAACGGTGACGGGTATAAAAGATTCGGTCACGACAGAATATCATTTTCTTACTTGTTTTGTAAAGCTAGATTTATATTAGAAAAAAGTATATCAAAAATATGGGTTGCTTGCATTATGCAACACTGACCGAATGAAGCGTTCAGACGGAGTACTTACGTAAATACGAAAGTATCAGTATGCTAAACGTCTTTTATGGTCACATTGCATCATGCTTTATGGACAAGTGAGAGATGATTTTATGTGAAAGATAAAATTGTTGAGTTAGGTTCGCGTTAAATGTATCTTTCATTAATCGGGTCTTTTTGTTTGAATTTTTCTTGTTCGATTTGCGAAATCAACACTTTCATGCAGTAATTTGCTGTTTTTTTGTTTGGTAAATACCGAGAAAGACCACAAAAATCAAAAGCACTTTCACTTTTTCATCAACTTGCCCTTTGTCGATATACAATCAAAAGTAACAGATTGTGTCCGCTTCCACATCTGTATACTTTTTATCATAAAAGGTTAGAGGTTAAGTGCAAACTGCAAACAGTCTCTTGGTGTATTTTATTATATTGAATGTACACATACACTTGGAAAGTTAGCAAAGAAGGATTTGTTAGTTATGAAAGCCTTTCCTTCACTAATACGTTTTAAAACAGATTCCTATTAATACCAGTTCAGGATTGTTAACTGTACGCTTGAAGCAGCATTCTGGGCTTCATGCATGCTGTGGGCAAAAAAGTTTCACTATCTTTGTTTTCTTTGGAATGAGGTTTGCTCCAACGTTAGTCTCAATTATTATTTCGATCGAAACTCGCCACAAAGTTGCTTTGATAGGATATTATTCTGATCGCCTTCTGGCAGCGAACAAGATGAAATTGCTATCGAAACCTGAAAATAAATTGGTGAAGTAATGGTTTTTTGTAATCTCATGACTTTCATACTTACCATCGCATATGTTGTGAACGTAACTAGGTGCGCACGTTTTACGATATGTTGTTCTCGGTGTTGTCCTCGGATGTTAAACTCTAAGTGTTTCTTACCAACGATTGAGCTATAAGCTTGGATTGATTTCTCGTCCTTTTGCATAGTGTGACACTTTTAAAACACATAAGAGCCTAAAGAGGTTGTTGTCCAAGAAGCTTTTAAGAATCGTATATGTAAGAATATATCATGGGAATGGGGGAATATATCTTGTTGAATTCCAGGTCTAGTCGTTTCCAAAATTATACGTCTTTACGTCTTTACTTACGCGAAAGCGCTTGCGGAATTTTTTTTTTTTTTTAATGTAAATATATAAACAAATTTTTTAAGCAAATGGTTTTAAAGAATGGGTTTCTTGTCTACAACAATAGATTTTTTGCCTGCTAGAAGATTAAATATGGATGATCAGGTTATTATCGGTCAGATCGGTCGATTTAATCTTTGGCCCTTAGTTCTAGCGGTGATTTCTTGAATCCATATCAAGTTTAATGTACAAGTGAAAGGCTTCCGTTTTTCATTCGAAAATTTATCAGTGTACATTTTTCGGCAATAGATAGTCGACAATAGTATTTGACGTATTAATTGGATTGAGAATTATCGCGATCAAAGATGTAGATAATTTATATACAACTATCCTCTTTGCAGGTACTATACTATACTAGATGACAAATCATTTATAGCATGATTCGGTGATGAATATAAAAAGTTTCTACTTGGCTTTTATCATTATCTCCTTTACCTGAGGTTTAAAATCAAAAATCCGCAAGAGATACTTTGCACTTTAAAAGCACTTGCAGTTATCCAGTACGACTCATCAACATTTTATGAAAATATATGTTTTATGCATTGGTAGAAAATCGGTAGTAAACGGCCAAAAGCATCTAGGTTGTGAATAAATTGGATCCTGTGTTTCAAAATTACACAAATTGGAATTTATTTCAATCAATATACATAACAAATCGTTCAGTAAGTCTCCTTCCTGATATATATATATATATATATATATATATATATATATATGTATATATATATATATATGGTTTATGAAGAGTTAGCTGTTCGAAAGTTCGAAGCATATATTAACAGTAACACTCATACAACCTTGAAAATTTAGGTGTACTACGCAGTTAAAAAGCACAAGTGAGAACATTTTGAGAAGATCGGCAGAAACCATACCATCATAAGAACGACAAACCACATTTTACCAGGTAAGAAAATTACATTCGATTGTGACCGAATCTTATTTATATCCACCAACTCTAACCTAGAAAGGACTCAAGAAAAAAAAAAGAAAACGAAAAAATTAAATTTCCATTCTCTATAAATTGAAAGCGAGCGGCCGGTTGCTACTACGTTTTGTAGAATATATGCGGAAATTTTTATCGTTTTAGTTTATGAATAATGAGCCAAAACTGCAAAACGCGCAGACATCTGCCAGCTTATTATACGCTGTCAGCGTGCCTTATAATCGATTTGGATCATTTTCAATGCAAAGCTGCTGTAAGAATCTCCAGTGTTTCTGTCAAAATCTTTAATTTTGTAACACAGCTGTTGCATAGATAGACTCACGGACAGACGCACATGTTTACATCAATTACATATTTGATGTTTATCAAGACTATAGTTTGTCTTTGAATGTTCCAAACGTTTTGGAAAAGTAAACATACTTCAATCCTTCGGTGGGAGGTATAAAAATCAAAACAGTTTATATTAAACAATATAATAATATATTGGAACATTATGATAAAAAAAAAAAAAAAAATTTCTGACGTATGCGATGTTGCTGTTCTAGTACACGCTCTAAATGTTAAGAAAAAATGTGTTTGGTTCGAAAGCTAACACCTTAAGTGACACTCAAGAGTATTACTCGCATACGCATAGGAGAACCCTAACTATTACATTTGCTTTGAAAATTTTTGATAACTACGCTTATGGTAAAAAGTTAACTGTTGTTACCGATCATCAGGCTAGTCGCGAAATATTTGGAAATAAATAAACACTAAGTTTATTTATTGCAGCCCGATTGCACATATGGGCCATAGAGCTGTTCAATTGTTAATTCTGCTGAACCATTTTATTTGAATACTGATAGGATTAAAAAAGAAATTAAAAACTTATCTCCTTCCTACGCCTCTGTTTAGGTGTAAATTATTTTCAAATTATAGGGTAGGTGTGAGGTGAAGCATTAGAAAGAAAACTATTTTGGAAAATGGCTACAACGCAGCGATTCTCCGCTTAACGGGCTTAACGGTACCATCGCTGATTCAAATTCAAATTAAAAAAAAAAAAAAATCATCTAATCTACCTATTACGTGGGGGTTTATAGACCCTTCTACCACCCTTTAATTAAAAAAAATTTTTAAATCAATTTATTGAAGAAAAGTTAGAAATCAACAAACGGAGGGTTAAGCTGTAGTTTCCCAGCAGAAGTTTATTTGACCTAAGTACTCTTTATGTCGTGATAACGGAAAAGATCAAAATTTCAAGGAAAACATTTTCTTATTCCTCGCTTTATATGGGTGACGCTTATCCTTCTCATTCCCATTGTATATATGACGTCATTATGTATATGTATATATGGCATCACTGATCTAGATTTCTTCAGTGATTTATTGTTTCTGCTTACAGTGTATTTCCACACTTACCTGTTCTATTCATATAGTGCGTAGTTACTTTTTCTGTGCACACCTCATTATGTGCATACATACATATACTCGCTTATTAGGTGAAGACATAAGTTCTTTACGCTGAAATTGACTGCTTTTTATAACAAATCGGGTTCGTTCATTTCTTCTGCGATTTTGCGTATACGTCAATTGAGTTTGGTGTTTATGCGGTATAAATTTCAATCGCCATTCAGTATATATTAAAGTGTGAAGAGGCGAATATTGACAAGCAATATTAACAGCATTGCATGTTAAAAATGCGGCTCAAGCTAGGGAAATGATGAAGTTGACTTAGGGTGAAAATTCAATGATTCATCAAACTGTTAAAGAGTGATTTGAAGAATTTTGCGAAAAAGATTTAAGCCTTGACGACGATGAACGTTCTGGAGGCCTGCGAAAGCTGTTGGCGAAGAGATTCAAAGTTTATTAGGCAAAAAGGCAGTGCAATAAGTGAAAATAGGATTTTAGTGCAATTGCGCAGACTGCGAAAGAAAACGGGTTCGTCATGAGCTATCCGAAGAGAGAAAAAACCTTCGAGTTGACATCTGCTTTCATTTATTATGTCGCTATGAAAGGAAGGATTATCTTTATCAAATTATTACGGGCAACGAAACATGTATGCCAATCCTAAGCAAAGAAAAAACCGTAAGGGTTGATCCAGGAAACCCTCCATCCATATCTCGTGCAAGGTCGAATATTCATACTCCGAAAGCACTACCGTTCATTGGAAAATCATCATCTTCTACGAACTTCTAAAGTATGGTGAAACTGTGACATCTGAACGGTATTAAGCCTAACTAGTCAAACTTGATGGAAAAAGATTATTTATGGGCAAAATTACTCGAAAAGTAACTATGCTTCATAATAACAACCATTAGCATGCTGCAAAAGCAATCAATGAAGTGATCTTCTATTTGCACTGGAAAATTCTCCCAAATTGGGGCTTATTCTCCAAACCTTTCTCATTCTGATTACAACTTGTTCAGATCGATGGAATCGTATTCAGCAGATCAGCGCTTCATTAAAGTTACAAATGTGTGCAAATGACTCAATAACTATCTAACCTGCTGCGTGGGCATCCGTAACTTGCCTGATAAGAGGCAAAAGATCGTAGACAGTGATAGTAAATAAAGCAATTATTAAACTTTGTAACAAGCATAGATCTTAAGGAAATTTGAATTTTTAAATACTATCAAAAATACATCGGACTTGCTCCTACACTCAATATACTATCCACCTAATCGTTGTTGCTTTGTAAAAAAATTCAACTATGTATTACTAAAAATGAAAGGTCTTTTTCTCTACTGCGGACTATTGTTAAGATGTTCGCTTATTCTTGCCCAATTAAAAACCTATTACTAACGTATAAACATGTTGTTACATGTAAGAATATTGAAACTCCAAAAAAGAATCTATAGTTACGGTACAGTTACGGCACACTGGAACATGCTACTTTTAGCAAATAAATCATTCCGTCGTAAGATTGTAAGGAAGCATTTGTTTTCTTACCTATTATTTTAATTTTATAATTAAATTAAAATTAATATTTATGATTTACTTCTACATTTACATTTTTTCATAGCGGGCATAGATATTTTATTGTACCTCGTCATCATGCAAGTGGATAAGTGGACTGATTACGATGAAATCTTGAAATAAAACAGAAATTTCCATTAACTTTCCGTCTTACTTTTAATCAATTGGCCTGAACACAGAGCGAAGTTATCCTCTAATCCATAATAAAAACTAATTATTCTCTAAACTATAGTAGAAGTAAACTACTCTAAGCTATAAAATTTTTCCCACAGCTATTCTCTAAAAGATATATCAAGAGCTATGTCCAAAATTGTAGTATTTACCATGCATTGTAGTATTTACCTCCACTATATAAGCTCTAAGCTAAGTTAGTCTTTAAGTTTTAGACGTAGTTATGAGACAGGCAATGTGTATCCGTTGTCCTCTCTCTACTTTACAATATTTACGACATAGATGGATTATGGTCTGAGCTTTAGTATACACTGGCTTATGCCGCCTTCGTATTACTAAGTAACTATATATATATATTAGTAAATATTATATAACAACATAATAGTATGGTACATACACACAAAAAAGTAGGGAATGAGCCGAGATTTATCTGTGGGTGCTCAGCAGTAGCTAAACCTAAATGTAAGCTTGGCTTGTTTTATTCCGCACGGAAAGGGGCCTATCGAGGCTTCGTTACTTTATAAAATTTTGCCCCAAAGTAGGATAAGTTCCTTACGATTCAGGCGCACGCTAACTATACCTGTTTGGCCGCAATTACAAACCAAACATAATGGTAACGAGTCTAAGAAGAACGTTAATCGGTTAAAGTTATAAAGATCGGGCACATTTGTATTACGCAGATATATTCCAGCTATCGTTTACTCAATCTATCCACTAGGCTATATTGGTATTCAGCGAATTTCTATTTGTAAACTCGCTTACTACTGGGCTACTGGATTCGTCATAATCATAAGCCTGTGAGCAATCCTGTTGATTCCCCTCAAACAATAAAACCAAATACATTGTAATCAAAAAAAAAAAAGAGTTTTTAAAATAAATTTCTTGAAACGTACCCCGCTACAAGATTTCTATCACATTCTGAAGGAACAATGAAAAGCTTTTTTTGTAATTATTATAAATTTCATGGAACTCTCTGACTTGCAGACTCGCTCTGAATCATTGTATATGTGTAGAGATGTATACATAATTGTCTACATATATGTATATATATTGTATGTGTGTGTATTTTTGTAAGTCTGTAAAAATTAAGATAGAAAGCGATAGATACTTGACACATATGTTGACGGCCACGAAAATTAATTGAAAATGAGTAAAAAAAGTTATGTTCGCCACGGTATGTCTAACATGCTATCAATAACCAAATACTTTAAGACATAAAACATATATCGACTTAAGAATGATTATAAATAATTTTGAAAATCATCGTAAAGTATAATATGTATATAATTGATGTATCCATTCAAGGTATCGATAATCCTTCGCAAAGCATATAATACTTATAAACTTTTTGCTCCTCAAGTATCAGTATTGAAAAGGAGTGTGTGCTTGTGCTTTGCATTCTATCTAAAAGTGTATATTTTAAATGCGCCTTGAATGAATGCATCAACGCCAATGGCTCATGTGCATTCATATGGGAATCCAAATGTAAATGTTTATGCATATGTGTATGTAAAAAGTTGATTTAACCCTTTCTTTGTTATTTCCACCGCGGAAAGGTCGACATATACTAATTTTACTATCATGTGTGTAATACTCTACAGGAAGCTTCCGAGATTCCATAAAGTATATATATTGTTGATGGGCGTTAAATTCGGCATCGATGTAGCCATGTCTGCCCTTATGCTCTTCTATTCGTTAGTGTCTGTGAAAGCTTTTGCGCGCAGATTTTTATAGGAAATAAGCCAAATCGGTTAAAGTAGACTGCCCGTAGACTGAAAACATCTGGGTTTCTCTAAATAAAAATTTGTGGTTTGTTGCTCATTACTAGTAAATTATGAAAGATAAAAAGTTGAGATTTTCTAAAGTTGTTTTATAGAGGATGCTACTATTTATGTTCAAAACTTGGAAGTAGCGTTTGCGCTCATTCGGAGTTATAAGTGATCAAATTCTCATTTATTTATTTTTTTTTTTGAAAGTCGAAAATTATTCTATCCATTATTCGCATTAAGACGCATTGTCTTCGTAAAGATCGATTCCGCCCTTACAAAATTATAATTTTTTTTAATTTTGCTCTAAGTAATATCTGTCGATAATTCACTTTTCTGAAACTACCTCAACAATAGTCTAACAATAATAACTTTCAGTACCAAGTTAATCCTACGTTATTTTGCTATATGTTATCATAAAATTGATATTGATATGATAAAACGAATGCTGGTGGTTATGCAAGAATCGACTCGAGCCCAACCTACCTTTTCTATTTGTTTTTTCATTTATTTGATTTGACGTGGAAATTGAGAAATGTATTTCTTGTTTTACGTTTCTCTTTCACTCTTAATTTCGTTTTCCTTAAAATGGACTCTAACATTAGATAATTAATGTTTATTTACTGGTTTTGCCAAAAAAAAAAAAAAAAAAAAAAAGAAGCGAATTACTACCCACTGTTGCCTTCGTTATTTGATATTTGCTTTTCTGCCTTCTCAATTTACAAATTTGGTCAGGCGAGATTTTTTATGGTGCTCTTACGTGTCAGGCTTTGTAATTTTTCTCTTTCTACGTATTTTCTTAGAATTATTCTTATTATTCTTTACCTTTACGTGCAGATGAAAATAAAATTAATTGTCCCTTCTTTTCGTGAGTGTACACTTCTTCCTCGCAAGAGGCGGAAATAATGTTTCTTTGAAGAATTTTTAAGTTGATGACAGCAATTTTTCGTGCTTTAATTTTATAACGTCATCAAGTAAGTGTTTTTTTTTTTCGTTTTTGATTTGTAATAAAAACTAACTGGTAAAAAATATCAAAACGAATTTTCTTTTATTTCAGGTATTGATTTAAGCCATCTTCATTTGAAAAAGATTTCTTAATCCTCGAACACCAGTTTTTACTTTTTTTCTACATAAATCTGCTCTTATTTCATCAATAAGACGAATGAGGTCATTAAAATTTAGGTTAGGTTATGAGAGTAAGCCAATTGTTCAATGCAATCCCAAACTAAAAAGTCCTGTACAACTAAAGCACATGACACGTAGGCAATTTTACTTATTACATGATTTTCGAGCTTTTCTCGTAATACAATGGTAAAAATACATACCGTCCAACGCGAAATCATCTGACTCGTGCCGTAAAAACAGAAGTAATCATGTTCTGTAGCTGCAGTGCAGTTTTCATGTTTAAATGGACTCTTTCAGCCCACAAAGCAAAACCAAAAGTTAATTTTTGTGCGCTGTACAATTACGTATGTATTGCATTTCACAAAGTATAGCAAGCTCCAAACAATATATGGAAAAAAATGTTGTTCGGAATCTCAATTAGAAATGGCTTTCGTTTACTTTTACTTTCAGAATCGCAAAAAGGGTATAAGAAGCCAATGAAAAAAAAAAAGAAAAGTTAAGTCTGCTTTATGCACATTTGGTAAACAAATTTGATTTCGATACGAACTTTCTGAAATCCTTGTTTATATTAGTTTTGCTCATTTATTTATTGGCGAAAAATTTCCAGCGGAAATTTATTTAATGAGCTTAGGAATAACGTGAGTATTTTGGTAACGTAAGCGGGTACTGTTAATGATTTTTAGGAAAGAAAGTGGAGATTACATAATTTTGGCGCACTTGAAGTTTAGTTTTATTCAAACGTCTGCACCCATGTTTCAAAAGCCATGTGAGAAAATTAAAACACAACAATCGTACACATATATCCACATTAAATTGATCCGTTATCCTTTTTCGTATCATGTCTATCATAAATGAAGAAATGTATTCTTTCATCTTGCTTTTATTTATAATAGTTTAGCAGTAATTGTGGCAATCAGACATTAAATTCATTAACATTGTGTACATTTGCTCCAAGACCTTACGAAAAATGCAAAACCCCAGCGCAATTGAATGAATCCGCTTATAAACGAATGAGAATATATATAATATATGATAGATCCTCTTATAACTACTTTTCTATGTTATTAAAAGTTCAAAAATTGTTTGTTTGATTAGTTTTATTTTGGTAAACAACAAAGGGCAATGAAGCGTCTAGTTTACAATAGTTGACTTTAAAACTTCTCATTGTATTGTTAGCATTCTGAGCATAAATATAAAATTTGTATAAATTTAGTTTGAGATAAAAGTTTGTCTGTATATGTAAAATAAATTTTATTTCTTAAGCATATATGCGTGTATATATATATATATATATATACGTACCCTGCCCAAAAACCATTGCTAAAAATATTCAACACTACATATTCGTAAAAACATGGATGCGGCCAGAAAAGAAAGCAGAATTTATAAAACCTTTAGGATAAATGTTTGAATAGCTGGCATAAAAGAAAAAAAGAAACATTTCATTAAAGCAAGCACAATCAACAATGTTTCCTTTTGTTACAATTTAATAATAAATGTTGATATTTAATAAAATAAAAGATTGAAAAAATGGACGGACACTTTATACAGGTATATAATGTCATATGAAATCAAATTTTTTAAATATAATCAAAATGATTTCAATGCCCGCATTAACTTGTATTAAATTAGTAAACGTTTTTCATATCGTTCATTTTATCGACTATATATTTATGCTTTCGTGAAACGCCGACTATATGTAGGAGGCCTTTATAGAACGGTATAATAGCCAGAGAACAAATTAAAAATTTTTATTTGATTCATTTTCAGCAAAGTTACGCAGTTCTTAGGTGGACTTATTTTATCAAATATATGATTTTTTTAGCGATATCTATTTATATAATAGAATCTGTTTCTGTTATTTTTGATAAACTATTTATGTATTTTAATATGGGTATAATCAGAACCATCGAAACAGTGATTTGTTTTCGGAATCTTTTTAATTATTCTGCTTAAACAGGTTGAATCGTGATATTGAACCGGATAAGGTCAGTTTCTAAAATCCTAAAAATCACACTTTAGTGGTGCGAAATTCAACTCAAAAAGATTTCGGTAAAAACGTAAACGAACGTGAAGATTTTCCATAATTTCACTGGACTTTTTATCGAGTTTCTTATAAAATCGTTGGAAAAACGCTATAAGCGACGGATTCACCTCCAACAAATTCCACTTGGTGCAGTAAACGGCTTTGTTCTTGATCCTCGTCTCCTCCTGGTGTTCATCAGCGACACATCTACGCGTGACAGAAAACCTTACTCATTCATTTGCAAGCGATAGCATTCTCTGCCACGCATTCTTTTTCACCAAGAGGCCTAGCACCACCGAAGCACACAATAAACGCTGCCTAATGAATGCCACGTTAAATTGAGGTGCCACAAAAATATCAGAAAGTGGTCAAATTTATAGACGCCTAGGGGATATGATGAACAACCTTCTTCTTTGGTGGTGTCAGTGTAGAAAATTCGGCATTCCTTGATGTTCTGGATGGATGAGAATACAAGGTGATGTTCGTTGAACAGATTTATATATTTGAACTGTCGAAAGATGCAGCCAAGAGCTTAGATCCAAAACTCTTGATACTCCCAAGTATCGTTGTAATGTGGGTGTGGCACCTATGTACGTAGGTACATAGACGGCAACTGTTCTACGGAGATAAAACAGGTGTGTCCACCAATTAAGTTCTTTACCAGAACCCAGTGTTCTCGTATTTAATCTTTTTTTCCATCATTTTCTACCTATAACCTCTTTTGAACGCTCTCGTGCTCGCGCGTATCGCGGACATCCCATGAAAGAAAATAAAAAAGCCAAAAAAAAAAAAACAATTTCTGTAGGTAGTTGTTATTTCAGTACAGAAGTTACAAGTCAACAGGTAAGACATTAGGTTGCAACTTCTTAGCAGGCATTCATTTCGCATAGAGTTTCTTTTCGGAAAGCCCGAACTATTTTTTTCACGTAACGAAGTTTTTTCCACACGTTCTACGTGGTTCAAAGCACCTATTAAACCAACAAAAAAACTAGTAAGCCGGCAATGCCGATTATTAAATATTCTACATCGTATCGCTGTAAAAAATTCTATGCCAAGTTTTGTGACCAAATACTAAAACCTAAAGCGGTTTGATCCAAATTTGGAAAAAATAATTTTCATTTCAAAAATCGAACTCTCCTTTGTCTATTTTTATCATAAAGCATTAAACATTTCTATTTTTTATCTTATAAGGGCTTACTATCTATGAGAAACTTTACAAGGAGTGCACTCCAAAAAGTTGACCTTTACGATCCAAATTCGGTACAGTTGATTTTTATATAAAAATTACTATTTTAGATCACTTCTCATGATAAAATATTGAAAATGAAATATTTTTGTCACACAAAGGCTTACTTTTTAAGAGAATGCTCATATGTGAGAGGGTTCCAAAAAAATAAGTTATAGGATCGTAATTTTTCGTCTCTAAAACTTTTGAAAATTGCAAAATTTTTTATTTTATTAAAATTATTATTTTATTCATTTTTTTCCAAATAAATTGGATGATCACAAAAATAGTTCGACCCAAGCCATTTTTAACGGTATTCGTGGTGGGATGAAAATACCTTAGTATATATATATATATATATGAGTAGACAAAAGAGAGATGTGTTTAAATTGATTTAAAAAGCTATTCTAAATCGATCGGTATATAGTGAAAAGTGTAAAAGGATGTTAGAGACAACCGCAGAAACTTAATATGTCCTAAGATATAAGTCGAAAGGTATAAAAATATTCTAAACAATTTACAATGGTTTCTTTCTTTAAATATGTCTTTAGCTGATTGAGTGCAATACACATTAGGAAGGAAGTAATCATAAAATCTGCAAAACGTATCAGAATGAAACCTTTATTTCCATTTGCTTTAAATACTTATTTTTGCGGGTGTGTGCGTGCAATATATATGTTAAGTCTTACGAAGCTGATGGAGTGCAAAATAAAGTAATAAAGAAATAAAGAAATAAGTAAAAAGCAAGCCATAGCAAGCCAAGTAAAAGATAAATTGCGTTAATAAAGAACAATATTTAAACCCGATAAATATAAAATAAATATACTTAGGGGCGGATTAATTGAATAATTTATTAAATTCAAAGTCAATGCTCCAAGTGATTTACGAATAATCGGAGAAAGATAATCCGAAAACGTAGGCATGCCCTTATTGTATCGATATGGTAACATCATCTATTACGCGAGAAAATCAGGTAAGCGATAATCTAACAAGCATATTTTGCAACAAATAATTACACGTAATGTAGATTACATGAAATATGGGCATTCTGGAAGTATGATGTCTTGTCCACATCCCTACACGTTCCCTTCCCTTTCAATCATCTAAAGTATTCACTCTCTTCTATTCGGAGGCTACCAACTGTATATCATATTTTTACTCCTTAGATAATTTAAAAATAGGAATAATTTCTAAATATAATTGCGTAGAAATGCCAACATTAGCTCCAAGGTAAGTGTACGGCCTTGTTTCGTATTATGCATTTTTTCGATTGAAACTCCAGAAACTTACTTCGCCATATGTTTAAGTTCTTGCCCTCGTTGACTGTATTTAATGTTAATTTGCCATAATTTGCACTTATTCATGTTTACTTATGCGCGGGGAATAATAAGCATTCGTTAATTTTCACGCGTAACGAAATATGCAAAATGAATGCATAATTGTGCATATTATTGCGTAATGAATTTATGATCTTACTTCTTTTTTTTTTTTTTTTAATAATCACTGTTCAGCTTGACATTCGTTATTATTGTAAAAGTTTTTCACTCTGTGATTGTGTGATACGCATTTATTACCATAAGAAATTTAAGCCGCATACAAAGTAAAAATAATACAAGGCAAAATTTACTTCTGTAATTGTCATATTGTTATAGAAACCTGCAAATAGATGCAGTTACATTTTGTGATATTTTGGAATAATATCGATTTAATTTGCTTTTTACACAACTCCAGTTTTTATTTCAATTTTTAATTTATATTTATATCGGCAAAAAACGACACATGTGTAATCTGAAGCAAATGAGAAAACTGATGAAAGATAAAAGGAGAGGACATTATTGTAGCGTTGCCATCACCATTGTCTTTACTGGGTTAGCATCTTACAATACATTACAGGTTCCATGATTAGCAAAGTGGGATAAACGGCAGAATTGGCATTTTCGCCTTTGGAAATAATAGTTGTGCACTGAATATTTAGTCTGCAAAAAAAAAAAAAAACAAAAAAACTTAAATTTGCTATTAAAAAGTAGATTAAATCCGTCCATTGGCGTAATCATAATTATAAAAAAAACTGAACGATATCTCTTTTTTTTTGTGTAATTCGTGGCGTTTTGATTTTAGAGTTTTCAAAAATCATTTCAAACCGACTTGTTGCCCTTCGAGGTAATTCCTTCTGAAAGCAAGTTTGTTCCGTTTCATTTCGAACGAATGCTGCCATCTAACAAAATGTTTGAATGCATGGTGTTGAACCGCTGCGCGTTAACAATAAGGCAGAGGGTTTTGGATTGGTATTTCTATAGTACTTCAATGTTAGAGTTACCAGTTGTTTGCCACAATTGTATGGCATAAGTCCAAATAGGTTGGAGAATAGTCTTGTATAAAGTGCATTTGTTCCTTAGATTAAGTTGAGATGGTGGACGAATTAGCCTATAGACTCTTCTGATTCTTAAGTCAAATTGGAGGGAATTACCACTACAGCGAATAAAACCGCCGACATGATTAAGAGGTGGCTGCGGTCAGTAGACTTACATCTAGCGGAAGAAAAAACAGCAGCGATATTAATCTCTTCTAGCAAGAAAATTGAGAAAGTGACTATCCAAGTGGGAGATATGAGACTGGCGAACGTAATAAGAGGCGATGGATTTGACGAAATTACTGTGAATGATATTCGAGAATTAGTTACGGACGACAAAATAAATGAAGCAGATTTAGTGGCAATGACAAACGAAGCATAATCAATTGAAGATAGCTCTGACGATCTTTCCAATGCCAAAATTGAAAACATTTCACTAAAAAGTGTGGAGAAAATTTTAAATCTGGCGAAGCAATTGAAAGAGTATGTTTTGGAAAACGGTCCTCTAAGGGATAGAGCAGACATGTTCAAAAGAAATCTTAAAAATAATTTATCCGCCTATCAGGATATCTATAAATATTTATGAAATAAGGGAACGCAGACTTCAATAAAAGATTTTTTTAAAACTAGTAATCGCTGAAAAGGATCAGTCTGATAGTGGATCAAGCTCGGTATTAGAATTACGACGGATATGAGCAAAACGTTTGATATACAAAAACCCACTCTTATGCTATACAGACGGATATTGGACTTTGTTCTCTTTTCATAACTTCTCGGACTTCTGTTATTATATTGGACACTACTCTCTTGCAAGGAGCGGAAGAAAAGCCGACCGATCGAAAACCCTATATTTACATACGCGAACGTTACAAACTTCCAGAAGATTTCAATGTGGATATGATAACATATACTAGATAAAATATAATAATCATGTCAACTCAAAACTTCGTCGACATAAAATGCATCCGACAGAATCATAGAATGGGCCATTTTTAAAAAGCGTAAGGCTCTCGACTCTTATCCATTCGAAAGCGTGCAAATGGAGTTTCGCAACAAAAGACAATTGTTACGATAGATTGTGATGCAGACAATGTTTCAGATGTAATCATTCAGCCATAACGTGACGTAAGTCCAGTTTATATGCATATATATATATATATATATATTCATTCAATTAACGATAGTTTAAGCTTATTTTTGTTGCTTTCTTGCATTCTTCCAACAATTTTTAACAGAGAGTCTAAAATGTTGCCTAGTTAAAGTGTTTTTAAGTAATGAATATTCCATCAAGGGATCAACTTATACAATTGGGACGAGTTGCTTCTCGAATCAGATATGGTTTTTGATTAGAAAGCATTTTCGAATCGAATTGGACTTTTCTTGAGATATTTTTTAAAGAATAGTTGATGGCCTCCGAAGATGAGGTGAGTAAAGTTTTCTTGCTGTTTTTTTTTTTTTTTTAATATAGACTTCTGAGAAAGATGAAGTCATTTTATTTTATTTTTCTGTTAGTTCAACATTAAGCATCTTGCTTTGCTGGATATTCCTTCTTAGGTGTTCAATGTTCGCCCAGAAGACAGCCTGAAGTTTGAAAGAAAAGTTCATTAAATTAGTTTATTAATTAATTACTAATGGCAATATTGTTCATGCAATGCTCATACAATACTAATTACTATTATGTTTAATATTAAGATGCCAATAAAGCTATAAAACGTTTTGCGGCACAATTACGAACAACGGTAATATATAGATATAGATAATAGGTATGTTATACTGGTATTGGATCAAGGCATAGACACGGACGTGTTGATGCACTACAAATTATACGTTTTAAATTACAAAAGTCTTTAATGGCCGCTTTAAGCTCCCTTGGGCTAACAATCGTTTTTAATGCGGAGTAATAACGAGTTCCTTAAGCTTACGGCGTTAACAAAGAATAATCTTCATGATGATAAATGCTTTTACTCAGGCAGGATTAAATTCATCTTCCGTTATACATGAAGCAAACAATATTTTCTCATATCAATATCCTGGTGTTCGAGTGTAGTTGAGTACATTTGAAGATCGAAATACTAAATCTTGAACAAAAACTGCGATATTCTTTCATCCTTACCTTTATTGAGAACACATATATCTCGCACATTTACTAACAATAGATATTACGTTCTATCGTTTTAATATAACATAAATATTAACAAGGAAATTGTATTGAGATGTGTGCGAATCTTTTATACCCACCGCCTTTATTTAAATAAATACAAAAAAAAAAAAAAAAAAAAAATCGAAAAAATTGAAATTTCAATACTTTATAATATTGGGTCGACATGGCCGACAACTTTCATTTGAGTTTTGGTACTTTTGGTACATTTATATAGTATAAGTGCATCGTTATATATATTATGGATAATTAGTAACGACAAAAAACTCCAAGAGGTTTTCTCAGTTGTCTTCTCTTTTGACCGGTTTGATCCACTTCGAATATCAACTTGCGCAACA
This sequence comes from Glossina fuscipes, assembly GCF_014805625.2. NCBI lineage: Eukaryota > Metazoa > Arthropoda > Insecta > Diptera > Glossinidae > Glossina > Glossina fuscipes. The sequence continues at coordinate 13,033,636 of NW_023998415.1, read as the reverse complement.
GAATTATCAATGCTCAATCCAAATCGGAAGGCGTTATATTCATTTTGCGATTCGGAGGTCATTATCACAGTTATGCGCAGGTGGACAAATCAGCAAATGAATAGACGCGCAAACAGATAGATGAAGAAACAACAGACGACCACACTCTGATAGATTCTGAATTTGATGCTGCCCAAGTGTATCTGAAATTTTTTCGGGTGTTGAAAAAATTTGAAGAAAACCCTAACCCTGCGATGATCGGCGTAAAAAATATTTCATATGATCCTAATTAATCACATATACTTTGTCTAAGCACGTACTTTAACAAACATGTATACACATTGACTTATTCGGAATTGAGTTAATTTACGCCTAATGATTATTTATTCGCATGCATTACATTGAATGCATGTGCATTTAATTTACAAAAATAATATTTGTGCGTTAACACTTGATTTTATTGCTTTCGGAAATTTTGTAACATTTTGCAATTCATTCAGATAATATCAGTAAATCTCGTCGTATAAACGCATTTTGATTTCCATGCATCTAATATTCAACATTAACAGCTAAATATAATATATTGTGTTTGTGTTCTTATGTATACAAAGACCAAATATATATATATAATATATGTGCCTGCGGATGGATATGCACAAATGAAACAATTAGTAGATTACTAATGTTAGTAAAACTGAAGACGGGAAAAACGCTCCCCGAGATATGTTTTAGTATTAACAATATACATGTGATAATTAAAATTGTCGCATTTTCTTCATTTGTGCGTTTTATAGTATGTTTTGGAACGAAATTGTGTGTATAAATAAGCAAACGCAAAAAAAAAAAAACAAAAAAAAAACAAAACAAAATCACACACATAAACTAAATAAATAAATGTAAGTGTAACAAATATGTCCGTTTATAATATGTACACAATACAAAGGAAATACAAATTTCTCTAGTCGATAACATTTCAGTGGAAATAACGCGGCTTTGCGTTGCAAGAGAAACAAAAAAAAAAATAAAAAATAAAAGTGGTCAAAATATTCCAAATATGCAATTGTATGGCTGTTTTTCAATGATTTCAAATTTCATTATTTTATAAATTTTCGCACCCACAAATATATATATATATATATATATATATATATGTATATATATGTACAAACATGTAAGAGCATTTCATTTTTGTTTTCTCATTCATTGATTATTATATATTTACTGAATGCTATTTGAACGTGTGTGCAACAGAGCAATGGTACACATCTCTTTCTAGGAATAAAGTGAGATGAAACAATGTTTTTGCATACACGTAAACATGAATGTGAGCACATGTGAATCTATTTAATATCCACAATTATCATACAATGTGCAAATGCATATCCATGATTATCAAAAAGCACTTTTTCTATCAGCAACTCTCATACTGGATATCGCACGCTAACATTGTTTATTATCGCCCCCTTAATGCATTCTCTTATAAATGCTATGAGGCATAAAATAAAATTTATGTTCTTTATACACATACAAATACATGTTGCATAGTTATGCTTATATGCATAGAAATTTATAGATTGATTAGCATACACTATATATATATTTACATCATATTTGTATATACATTTGTACATACATACACATACACATACACATGGACTGAGCAAATTCTGTTGGTAATGCAATAATTAATATAGGCATTTAAAAATGTTAATGAATGCATTTAATATATGGTTATATAAGCACGAGCTACAATGTTCATACTTTGGAACCAAAAGACAAAAGAATAATAGAATGAGTAATCTTACCAACATTAGCAGTTCAGTCGAGAGTAGCGGTTAAGTAATTAGCAGCGTGAATTGTTAATCTCCCTTTGGGAAACTTAAAGAAAAGATACCCACGAAACCATTATATTTTCTCATTTTATTTGGAAAAATATTCTTTATTTACATAACATTTTTTTTTGAACAAAAATTATCATTAAAACTAAGAAAAATTATAAAATGTAAACTAAGTAGTAATAAAAACAAAAAAAAAAAAAAAATGCAATGCTATTCACACTACTTAAATGCTATGGGTAATGTCACTGAAGGAGGCAATTTACAACAGCATGAATTCTGTGCGTCTTTTCACGTGTATAACATTGCCAATAAGAACTCACCGACAACAGCGGCCAAAGAATTTTCCAAAATAAAAAATATTAAGTATGTTAAGAAATTTTGCAGTTCCTGTTATCAACAATAGGGATAGTGCAGTTAATTAATAACCTATTCATGGGTTCTTAGTATCAAGCGAAAACATAAGATGGACATAGGCGCACATCCGATGTAAACAAAATCTAAAGGAGATAGCAAGACAGAGAAAAAAGCGATAGTGCAATGTATTGACTAGATCCATGTGTGGATGGATAAACCAACTTTGCTTCGATAATTTTATCAAAAATTAGTGACTTGTGTTAATTTAAACAACATTGTCCTAAATAGATTTTGTACAGAAAATCAGAAACTAAATGACTTGAGATTCAAAACACTAGGTTATGCCGACGATTTGACAACTTTTGCAGTATAAGGCATGAACAAACACTTACAGAACGAATGCGAAAAGTCTTAGGTCTAACCTACTAGTGGTGCCAGGATAAAGGTTTACATATTAATTCTCAAAAAACCGTCCTGCTACTCTTCTCGAGAAAGAGAATATTAACACTAAACAGTGTCGTTGATTATTCAAATGAGGCGAAGTATCCGAGTGTCAACTTTGACAAAAATCTAACTTGAAATTCTCATTTAGGACGGTTAACCGCTCTCGCCCCGCTTTCGCTTGCACTAGCTTAAGCGGGGCAATGAGACCCTACCCCTTGAATACTCTAGACGCGCGACTGGGCATAACACATCTTTGTGTTGCTATAGAAAACGCCGGTTATCTGAGCGCACTTACACTGTCGGATATCGATAATCTAAAACTGGAAAATCTCAGGGGTCGCCTAGAGATATTGAAAACCTTCTTAAGCAAACCCTTTGTCAAGATACCATACCATTGTGTCTTAAAGTTAATATTGTCCTACCGGTACAGAGTGATTGTACCGGCGATATCGGACTAGGACGGGCAAGCTTTCGAGGTCGGAGTGGAAATATTTAAACTGTATATTGACGGTTTAAATTGGAAAATGGCAAAACTTGGGCTGGAATTTGTGGCCCGAGTTTTCATAAGGCCATACGAATGAGTTACCGTCCCTCCATGTTTCAAGCAGAAATCTACACAATCGCCGTTTATGTCTCCGAATGCTTAAGAAGGCAGTACAGGAGAGATCTGATCTGCATCTACTCTTATAGTCAAGCTGCCTTAAACTTCCTAAAAGGGCAAATACTAACATTTTGCCTTGTGCTGAAGTGCCTTCAAACACTGAATAAACTAGGCAGGCAATAAAGTGTACCTAATAAGGGTTCCTGGCCGTCCGAGACTTGAGGGCAACGAAAGGGGTGACTGTTTAGGTAACACAGGAGCCCGAGGGACCATGATAGGCCTTGAACATTTCTATGGCGCACCAAGAAGACATATTCAGAGGCTGTTATCACAATGGGCACAGGAAAAATCTGATTGGCAGTAATTGGAAGTAATGTGCAGGATAGGGACAGGCGAAAATAATTATAAAATCTTCCGGTATGACATATAATCTACTGGAACTACGAAGAAGCGACCTAGATCTGGTCACAGGCTTCTACATGGCTCGCAATTCTTTCAGGTACCAGGACATATTCTACGTGAAAGTGAGGCCATCTACGGAATCAGAAACCATGTGTTTGGGGAGCATTTCGTAACATCGGACACGGTATGGTTGAACCAAAGAAGGTGGCGAGAAGCACAATACATGTTCTAGGTCGTGGTGCGGATTGCCCATGCAGTTAAGGTCCGTAAGTCTCTAAAGCGTCTTTCAACGTGTTGCGCATTTTTTGATAAAATGAATGCTTCCCCTTGGTTTCGTGGTGCGTTTAACAATTTTACCGTTCTACTAGCCCTTATTTTATTTTTTTTGATATTTTATGACGGAAATAGATGAAGAATTGTATTAGGCGAAGTTGTGTATTATAATTAGTAATTGTCCGTGTCCGCTTAATTGTATTGTCCAACATGCTTGGAATTTGCTGTTATTAATTTCGAGAAACTTGAATACATAAGTTCCTTAATGCAATCGTTACCGTAGTTATTGTAGAAAATTTGAATGCAGAGCTTATATTATATTAAATCACATTAAGTTGAGTCGTTAGCTTTGGCAATAAAAGCAGTTAACGATCCAGAAGAATATAATAAAAAAATCTATCTATTGCTTAATTTTGTAATGATTTTTCTAATATCTCAATAACAAAAAATCAATTAAAAAAGATTTTACAATACGACAGAGCAAAACATGAGAGAAAATAACTTAATAAATCAGATATTGAAAAAATTAAAAAAAAAAAAAAAAAAAAAACAGAGAGGGAGAAAAATAAATGCAAGTCACGAGTTTTGTAATTAAATTAAATCTTTACAATGGTCCGTCTATGAATTCTGTTATGGTAATGAAGCAAACAGGAAAAGTAAAATAGCAATTTCACCGGAAAAGTTTATTGACTGACTACGTGCACACATACGTTTGCTTATATGTTCTGCTTTTTATCGGCAACACACGATTCCCATACATAGGATTGATAGTTAAAAAGAAATGCACAGAGGATTTTTTTTGATACCTTGTATTAATAACATATATACATGTATACATGCATGTTATATGAAATTGAAGAAATATATATGTATAGCTTTCTGTGTAGTGTGTCAATCTAAATGTAGTCTGTTCAATATCTGTTCAAAATCTGTTCAATATTGTGAATACAAAGTTTCTTTGTAAGCTCAATGCAGACAACGTCCATTTTTACGAGAACAGTAATTTTACTTTAATAGCTACAAAAAAAATTACTAAGAAAAAAAACACTACTAAATTTTAACACAATAATAAGAATACGTAAGAAAACTTTTGTACAAACGACTTAGGCTTGTTCTTCAATTATTCTTGAATGTAATTATATCTTTATAAAAATGAATTCGTTAAGAAATGTATCCTCAGATCGGCGATTTGCTTCGGTATAACGAAAAGCTATGTCTTTTATATGATTTTATTTCGATTTTTCTACTGTTGTTTTCTTTATTGACTATTTAGTCATATTAAGTTTCGCGGATTCAAGTGAGTAATTCAAACAAGTAAGAAAGTTATATTCGGTGGGGGCCGAATCTCACATACCCATCACTATGCTTTTCACAATTCTACTCTCCAAGTTATTTTATTTGATACCCTTATCGCTGGTATGATTAAGAAAAAATTAATTACGGTATCTATCGTATTCATTTTAAAATTAACCCATTTTTCGACAAATAATACGTCTTCATTTGAGGAATGTGCAAAATAGTTTTAAACTTCTTGTCTGTCTTATCTGCTTTATGATAATTAAGCATTAATCCTCAAGAAAGTGAAAAAAATTAAATTTAATTACTTGTAACTTTGTGCAAATACAGCCGATTGGTTCTGTTTTTCAGACTTAGAGAGTAAACCGCCCCTCCAAGCAAATGTGGAAAGTTGCAACCTTCTAACTTTAACAATTTCTGAATAAAGAGCAAAAATCGAAAAATTTTTGTTAGAAAAAATTGCGTTGCCTTCAGTTTGCGCTCCATTGCGCTCCATTGCGCGCTTCTGCTCTGACTAATTTGGCCTATTTTCAATACCATCCTGCGTGCAGAAACTTGCAATATATCTACCAAATTGAAAGTCAATATCCTCCTTAGGAGAATGCTAACAACAAACACTACACAGACACAGAGATGAACAGATATGTCTAAATCAACTCAGAATTTCACGCTGATCAAAAACATATACACCTTATAGGGTCTCTGAAGCTTTCTTTTGGGAGTTATATACATTATGGTAAAAGAATAAAATGAGTATACCCACATTTTACAGTGCTGGGTATAAAAAGGAAAGGATTTTTGTTTTTAAATAAAATTGGGTGAGTGTAGCCGGTTTTTTCCATTTTTGTCTAAGCACTGTATAATATATGAAAACATTTTCATCGCCATTTTCCTGTAGTTGATAATATAAAGATCCCAATTGTTTTATTTTTGAAAATAGAGGGTTTCTCAGTTCGTGTTGTACCATGGACGTGTCCTTTGACATTTGACAGATTTTTAATACAAATCGGTCTATAAGAAATTTCCATGGGAATGGAATATATAAAGACGTCAAATTATCTGAAAATGGGTGGGCCAAGACCATAGGCCCTTCACATGGACCATTATATAAGGTCTTAAGCAATGTTTTGTTAAGAAAAAGCGCTATATTTAATACCCGCGAAAAAAAAACCTCTACCTAGTTCGATTTTCGACAAATCGATCAAATAATAAAAGAAGAATATTATACCTACTTTTGGAAGCGGCTGAATAGAAAAATACGTGGCAGAGAAAAAAGTCGCCATTCATCACGACAATGGTTATTTAAAGTCTTTTGGCATGCACCAAATAGACGAAATTAAAGTACTGCAACATTTACTATATTCGATAGATCTGGCTGTCACCGATGACCGCCCCTTTCGAAACGTCAAGAGATTGTAATGAAGACACCGTTTTAACGTTGAAGTAATAGCAGTCTTTGAAGAGTAATTTGAACAGCTTTCACAAAATCGTATTACTAAACCCATTGAGAACAATTTCCGGAACGACCATGCAGTTGAGTCTGCTGCTAACAGCTTCTTCAGGGGAGTCAAAATTATATATCAAAAAAAGAAAAAATATTCGGTGTTTTTTCGACGTTGTTTCTGTTATATTATGGATGTAAATTTCGGTAGATCAAGCCCGTGTTTCTAATCTTAGGCTTCCAATCAATGAAGGTATGTTTTTGTCAAAATTCAGTTTGCTATCTTAATTCCTGAGAGTATGATATAACATAGAGAATAATGTCTATAAAAATTTTCATACTCAAGAAAGAAAACTATTTTTTTTAATTTTTTTTTTTTTTTTTTGTTATATAATGTACAATAACATTTATTTTCAATTTGAGTACAATAAGTGTGTGTGTTAGTTTTATGGAGAGATACATGCTTTGTTTCTTCATGAGAAAAATATAATATCAAAAAGAATAATTTTTGTATTGAATAAGAGAAGTGAACAAAAAAAAGTTCAATTTTTTTTTTTTTTTGAGTCAGTTCAACATTTCTTAGATGAGTTTTTTGTTGCTTACGTTCAGTTCTTGGCACTAGCAATTAAAAAGCAATTTATCATTAAAATGAATTCAAAGAGTAATTGTTCAATTAAATAATGGACATGAACAGTTAAACAGTTATCCACAAAATTTATTGTTTAAAAGGTATTTGATGCAAATTCATTCCAATTGATGAATACATATGCTTCAGCCAACTCCCCTGCCTATAAAACTTTTGATCTTGTTCTGGTTAATCGTCTTACCTGTTGGGATTTATTCTTCATTCGTTACTACTCAGTTTTAATTTCACGTTTAAAAAGAAAATATATGTATATATATATAAAATTCAACATAACGATGAAATTAATTTTTTAAAATATATTCAAAAAATAATAATAATGATCAAAAAATTAATTTCCAGAAAAAAATTCAAGCTAATCAAATATTTTTCAAAGTTGATTGAAACTTCTCGTATCAGCGGCAATATAGAAATAGAAAGCAATTAAAAAAGTTCATTAGAATATATACTCGATTTTTTGTAATCGTGGTTTATTAAAACCGTGCTATTGGCTGCAAATTTTCCACAGCATTGTATCGAAACCGACAAGTACCATGCTAGAGGAGGGACGCCTGTATGCATTTTACATACAATATGTATGAATATGTATCACAATTTGTATACAGGCAAAAGTCTCTGTTCTGACACATATATGAGATCAGTCTTGACAGACCTTTACGATTTTTGAATAGTACCAACCTTCAAACTTTTATGACATTCATTTACATGTTATAGTTGTTTTAGAGGCACGACTTTTTTAGCCGCTTTGGATGCCTTTTATCGGTTGTTGTCCATTCGGCTAACTGCTGATTTGACTCTCAAGTATAGTGATGAACTGATATTTCATCCATTATCACATAAAGCATGGAAGAAATCCTTCTTATTTGGCATAAAAAACGAACCAAAAAGGAGCTCTGTGTCATCGATATACATTGTTATCTAAAGTGAGTAAATGCGGCAAACACTTTGAAAAAATTTTCTTATCGATCAATATAAAATAGCAAAGATGCTGCCTTCTGGTAGCATTAAGATCACGGCTATGCTACATTCGGTTTTCGATCTTTCAAAATAATTCTGTGCAATTTTTTACGTTTTCTGGAACGATTGTTGAATTTGGGAAGGAACGTTCAGCATCGGCGGTGCCCAAAAGACTGTATTTAAAATTAGCAAACCACACAGAAATATTTTTTCCTATCAACCCGCAACCCGTTCAACCCGTTGATACACGGAATTCACATTTTTCCATTGTTTTGAAAATTACAAAAGTATCTTGTAAACTAATGGTCGGAATGTCATGAAATTTTGACAAATATCGGTTGAACGTTGATGCTGGTATCACATACTTTACAATATATACGTAAAAGCTGTCTGATTCTGGTGAAAACGTAACTTTCAACAATATTAGAAGAGTTATAAAAGCAAATAAAAGTTTTCAATACCGGTGACATTGATTAAAGCAACGATGTGAAGATAAATTTGAATTTAAATAGCAAAGACACCTACCATATATCTTAACAAAACGCCTTAACAGACGTCTGTTAAAAATTAATAAAATTTAAAGCCTACTCTGTCCATATTAAAGAGCGTAAAATATTTTTGTTGATATCTCATAATCTATACGAAAATACCCTTCAAACAAACTAAACAAATTCAAATTCTGCTAATATCAACTATTTTTAACAATTTTTTTGAAAATTTAGTATGTTAGCGAAAAGTGGGTATGAAAAAACACCCAAATTTGAGACTCTCTCACCTTTATTCATCTATATCACGTGAATCTATATAAAAGTATTATTATTATTATTATTATTATAAACTTAGCCAGCGAATAAATTCTAAGACTAAAGTCTTAAAGCTCTTGCTAGTCGAGACTCTTGCCTACTCGGCCACTCAGGCGAATTATATGAAAGTATCTGTCGAATGAGCAAAGAAAATACAAACTTTTCTTTCCAAATAACGAGTTCATAAAAATCGTAATATTGGAAGAGGAAAGTTAAACCGCACAATCTAATGTTTCAAAAAGACATTTACTGGAAATATTTCCTTGTAAATCCTTGTAAATAAGTTTTTCGTAATTTTGTTAATAAACTTCACACGATTGTAGATTAAAATAAAATGATGTAAACAAAATTCAACCCATGTTAGGGAAAAAATTCAAAAAGAAAACGTTATTTCCATTTTCATATGTCAGCATATGCGAACATAGATAGGTAAACAATAAGTGTAAAATGGGTTATGAAAGCGTGAAAAACGAAACAATTGAAGCATTCCATCAATCTCTGATGTCTCTCTATAAAACTCAATAATTTTTTTAAAATATTTTAGTCCTTCCGAAGTGTCGTTTCCAGATGTTTCTTTTGAATTTCACATCCAGTAATTTTTCCCAATTAAGACTTTAATAATATGGTTGACAAGGCTGTAATATTAATGACACACACCCAAAAAACCCACGATTCCTATATTCGTGAAAGAGAAGCTATTTATTTCAAACCATACATAGCAGAATATTATAAAATTGAACATAAATTAAGCGTTAGGAAAGTAATTTTTGATCGAACCGTGGTATGAATATAGCGAACATAGCCACCTACCCGCCTTTACGTAAAATCTCGTATTATGCAAAAATTCAAAATTCCTGGTCCGATGGCATACCGATTTATAGCATATTGATTGGAGAAGTGAAAAACAAAGTTGAATAAGCCAGGGACAAGGTGGAGTTTTTAGTATTTTAAGTATACGTTCGTTTATTTATCTACTGTCATTATGTTATAATAATTGGTACTTTCTTATATATGAATTTAATGTATATAAAGCTGCTATTCTTTTTGTGGAACGGCGTAGTTGAAATAAATAGGTAATGCCAGATTGCGAAACAGCTTGTCGACCTCATATTAGTGCCTATCGTAGATTATTTACTTACAGTAAAACTTTGTAATCCTCGATTTTCTGCCCTTTTACCGATTTTGCTTCAGGAATAGGAAGGACATTTAGTGTTGTTCGATGGCTTCGCTTTCTACTTTTTGGTTTGCATTATGTATGCACAAAAGCTGCGAAATTCCTTCCCTCATATAAGTGAAATTAAATGAAGACAAAACAGTTAGCGTTTCGTATGAATTTTCACGCAAATTGTATATTTTCGATAAGAGTTTTCTCGAAGCTCTGCTGTAGCTCTAAAAGAAAAATAAAAAAAAAACATTTTCTTTGCTTACTTGCTATTAAATAGAGCGAAAAATTGTCCAAAGAAAATTATTTTATTAACTAAAGCAAAGAGTAAAACGAAAAATTTAAACTTGTGACAGGTAACTAAAACATTATTAAATAATATTATTTAGTGACTAAGTAATGTTAGCCAATATACAAGATTTGCGCCATCATTTTGCACGACCTGACGAAGAAACACTGGGTATCCCAAAAAATATTCGTTATGAGACGAACAGGGGTTCTCCGAAACTGCTCTAATTTCCGTGGGGAGCTATAATTAATAGCATTCCATAGAAGTATAACTGATCGAATTAAAAAGACTTACAATGACATTTATCGCAAGACATGAAACGTTGCTAGGAAATGTATTGATGTACAGTCCAACCTGTTTTTGTGCGGTAGATAAGGACCGCAGAAAAAGAATCGCACAAAAAAAAATATTCAAAAACTTCATAAATAGCTATAAGAAATAATTGTTCACAGCATATTAAAGAAAATTTTTTTTATGCGGTAGAGAGGGACCGCATAAAAAAAGTCTCACTTAGAAAATATGTCAAAGCTTCACGAAATAGCAAGAAAGTGCTTTCCAAACAAAATAAATAATTAAATTACACATTGAAACATTTAAAAAAATTTCAATTTCTAATTTTAAAAAAGGAGAAATTTTCAAAATGTACATAATTCAATACTACTCGTTGTAGTTCAAAACGCGCATATTTTTGCGATGAACTGGTTCGTAATCGCCTTCGTCACTTGAAGATACTACAGTTGATTTATTTTTTGTTAACATGTAGGCGGTGATAAGTTTTTGCGACGACTGTCGTTTGGTCAGCTGTTTGTAAACGTCGCGAAAGCCAGATATACACAATCGAAGCTCTTTTTGGAATTTCAAACTTCTTTGAGAATTGTTATCTATTTTAAGAAAATGCTTTTCCAATTTGCTGCAAAGCTTTATCCCTGCATATATTTTATCCGCTGTAATAGATTCCGGTTCTTCTTGTCCGTCTTCATGATCTGTTAAGTTATTGATAATGTCACTATCATTTACGGTTTCGTCCTCAATCATTTCAATAAGATCATTTTCGCTGAAAGAGTCAAAACCTTCTCCGCAGATTTGATGTGCTAGCGCAATGATATCTGATGGTAAAGTGGACGTGTTGTCGGTTACATTTCTGTTAATGACACATTCAGGCCAGACCGCTTTCCAGCACGAATTTAAAGTGTGTTGTTTTATTTGAGTAATTGCTGCAGTGGCATGGTCTAAAATCGAAAACTTTTTCCATACTTCAGTCAGGCTTATTCCATCGTTTTCTAGTTTTTCCAAAATGTATCTGAAAGTTATTTTCACATAGTGTTGAGCATGCCTAATGAAATTGGCTGATGCAATAGGTATGAAAATGGCTGTTGCAATGTGTACATACACACTGATAGCAAAAAAAGTGATACCAACACAGTTCAGATTGACCTAATCTCTCGGCGAAATTCAATGTGTCGATATTCATATACCGCATAAAAAAAAGAATCGCACAAAAAGAATCGCACAAAAAAAAAGAATCGCACAAAAAGAATCGCACAAAAAAAAGCGCATAAAAAAACACCGCACAAAAACAGGTTGGACTGTATATGACGATTAATACGATTTAGTTAGATCATTTGTCAAAAATTTTCATTAAGTCTATACGTTTTCCAAGGCCAAGGCTGGCACATTTTAAAATAGGTGCGTAAGAGCAGGTATAAGCAAAGAGAAATTTGCATACGTTTGTGCAACGCTTTATAACATGATGAGCAAAATTGGGAAATTGAAGATTTAATTTTTCAATATCCGTAGCTTGTTTGGATGGAGGTATTCATACAAGTAGGGCTTGGAATTTTTCAATTTTTATTTCTAAGGTTATTAATTATTTCTATTCTATTAACACATTTCATAATAGAAATAAATACAAGTATACATCTATTTAAATACAAATATTTTATGAGTCGAATTTTTCATTATGATCTTTGAAATCAGGCGAAACCTGCTCAAGAAAGAAATCGTTTCTTCCCCCTTTCAGCTCCAACGTATTGCCATGAAAAGATTTATTCGTCTCGATTTCCTTGACCCTTAACAATTTTTTTATTTGCTTTTGAAAGTATTTTCCATTATTGACTTGTTTCCTACAGTTTTAATACTTTTGAAAATGTTTCATTTAAACGAGAACAGTACGAAGAAAATTGTCATGAACAATATGAATTGACAATGAATAAATTTGTAGCATCTTAATATATAATATATGCTACGAATGTTGTGTCGATTATTTGTTTTATAACTAGCTAAACTAAACTTTAAGATTGAAACTGAAAACAGGAAGACTTAAACTCTTAAGCTTAACAGTTCTTCCTATTGAACGAGATCAAGAAGTAAAGATGCTATGCTATTGAAGCCAAACTTTTCAAAATAAATAATCATTCTTTAGGTATTTCTAAAGGTATTTTTATTAATTAAAGATTAACTAACAAATCCATAATTGTTCGTGTAATGTCCTACGTGCACATTATATTAGGATTATGAAACACAAAATTCACTGGAGAGTTGTTTTCATAAAACCGATTGTGTTTATTTATCAAGAAGGACGCCACAAAACATTTACATCACCTTGGGCAAATCTTGGTAACGTATGGTAAAGTACTGAGAGTGTAAAAAAAAAAAAACAACCGAATTACATTTTCAATATATAATTTTTCTCATCTTATAGTTTATACCTATTTATTGCTGCTTTGTTTGATATAAATTTATTTAAAGCTTTTAAAGCTCTCTTTACTCTACTTTAGTAAGCCTTTTACAATTTGAATTTTAAATTTTATGTAATGAATCTTCATAAAATTTGTACATCTTCGTTCGGTTCCAACCTTTGGTTCCCTTGCATTTTGTACACCATGGGGGAAAAATCAGCCGTAGTTTTTAAGTTTTCGACAGCCAGAAATAGATATAAACGTGTAATTGCCTCTTATTATCACTTTTTCATTGGGCAATGAAAGCGTTGGGGAAATTCATACATAGAGCAAGGGCAAATGATTATTAACTGTCGTTAACTAAAAGAACCATAAAGGATAACCTCTGCGCTGCAAATTAATTTACAAAAATAAACTTTTCACTTTTCCATCTAACTGTGGTACGTACTACATGTGACGAGCAGTTTTACGTATACATTATTAACGCATAGTTGGGTAGTTGGTAAAGCTTTGTGATTGAATAATAAATTAGTGGCGAGCGGTGGGCTTGATTCTGCGAGACTCTACTTGGTTTAAATGACTTCTTTGACCAAACTTTCAACTGAAATAAATTGATAACAATTTTGCAACTAGAAATAGTTTCGTCAATAAATAAGAACACAGGAAACAGTGTCTTTTTGACAAAAGCATACTTTCAAGGTATAAAAGTGAAAACATAATGAAGCTTGATGGCTTTTTCCTAAGCCAATACCTAACACAATGCCAATGCAAATATAAACAATTAGCAGATGATTTCTGTGGAACGAATAAATAAACTAAAATAAATATAGAATGCCGATGTATAAAAAAAAACAACAATAAGAATTTTAATATAAAAATGGATAAACTTTTCGATCGATGAATGAAATAAAGAACTAAGCAAAATGAACTTAAAAGACAGAGCACGGTGACGCCATTTACTGACTGAGTAAATGCAAAAAAAAAAAACCTAATGAACTTAAAGGAAAGATATTGCGGAGAACGGCTTTTTTTAAACTCGTGATGTTGAAGAAGTTTTTTGCAACAACATATGAACGAATGTATCTACGCGACTATTAAACGAACGAATTTAAAAATTTTTGAATTTTTCATAATAAGTTTTTGAAGGCCAACTTCCAGTTGTTCCAATATCCAGTTGTTCGCTTTAATTGCTTCTCGGGTAAATATTTTCGTATCAGGAGTGCATTTAAATGCCCTCGAATTAAATGAAATAAACAGTACTCCTTCCTTTCATACAAAATGTGAGTTTCAACTGCGCACAAGATCAGGCGAAATAATATGCAAGCACTTAGCTTTTGCATGCATAGTACATCTTAACGAATATCGATGGTAGAGAAAGCTAAGCACATGGTTCTGTGCAATAGATGGCAAACAAATAATTTTTGCTTGTTCCTGTAATTCTTGGCGTTTTTCTTATAATTACAAAGAAAAGTGTTTGCAAAGTAACAACAATAACAAATAAGGAAACACTTTACACAACTTCGATTCTTTAAGATAGTTTTGGGGGTTTGCAATGCGGATTATGCGCTTGTTGGCACGGGTATCTGCATGGAGTCTGCGCTATTTTATGGAACACAGCATGTGAGCAAAGACTATTTAGCAATAAATCGTTTGTCTTAAAAATGTGTAGGCAGCTAAAGCTTTCCTATCGTACACCGAACGACTTATATTTATCTTTGATAAATGTCTGGTGTCCCAATTTTCCGAACCTTCTAAATACTTATTTGGGCTTTTATTCAGTGGTATTTAGTGTATTTTGTTTTATTTACTACGTGTTTATATATATCATATACTATATATATATTGTTATTTATATATTCTTTACAATAAGAAACTTTCTGTTTTCTCACTCAAAACCATTTTCGGGGTAACGTTTAAATACTACACGTGGTAAATGCATAAATGGAAATATTGGGGTGGCTTCAGTTTTTTTTTACGTTAAGTTTCTCGACGCTTTCATTGTTTCTATATTTGAACATTAGTTTTATCAGTTTGTAATGGTTTCCTCTTCCCTACATATGTACACAAAATACAGTTTAAATTGCTTTTAATACTCGTTTATTTATATACCTAACGCATTTATTGGATTTTGTATGCCATTTTATGTATTTTACTTTTGTTCATATGCAAAATAGTTTAAATATTGATCAGAAATATTTACCATAAAATATCGAATTTAAGCGGTTGCACGTCTCCATTTTACATAAAGTAATTGAATTTTACACAATTACTTATCATTATTAGAATGGTTCAGGTTAATGTGATTGTTACTATATGTCATTGAATATTTATTATTCTTGACTAAAATTTTATTAAACTCGATTTCATAGTTAACGGCTTATGATTTAATCATTGGAGCTCGTAAATGTGACAATGCTTGGTCGATCAATATCAGAAAACATGCAGAAAATTATTCCCAATAAATTTCAACATAACATCTATTAGTTATGTTATAATTAATGATATAATTTTCAGATTATTTTCTTTCTCTTCTAATCCTTAAATATTTTAGATTGTTTTTTTTTTTTTTTTTGTTTTTTAATTTGCTAGGAACAAATCGATTGTGACAGAGAGTGAGAGAGACAATAGAGAGAGGGAGTATAAGACAAATTGAAAATTGAAAACAGGTAGCTGAAGGAACATAAACATGGTTAAAGCAAATGCAGCAGCGTACATTTTATTAATAGGATTAATAGTGAATACTATTAAAATTGGTTTCGAAACATGTCGTGTTTTAATTATTTTTCATTATTTTCATTCTTTTTCCACATATTATGTAAAGGAAATAATTGTGTTCGCAATTTTTCATCAATCATTTTTTCATCACATTTCCGACACATTTTTCTTATATTTTAGACGAATGTTATTACACCAAATATGAGCCACTGTGATCGATAATTCTTTGTTATTGGGTACTGAACTAATTGATTTTCGGAGGCCTCTTTTCAAGTCGAATATCGTTAATAGAAATAAATGATAATTGAGCGACGCATTAATCGGGCTTTAAGGCAGATCAATCAGCGCTTCCAATGCAAGCTCTCTCAATTTTTACCGAGCAATTAAACTTATATGTGATATGACGACGTTGTGATGTTAGAAGCCTTTCAAATTCACAAGTGCTGAAGGATTTAGCCCAAGTTCGAGGTTTGGGCTTATTAGTTATTAACACTGGAGACACGAATCAAACACAGAACGTTGCCTTATCTTTCCAAACACAATTGTATAGTTGCGTATAGGTGCGAACGTGAAACTTGAAATGACGTTTTTCTCGAAATACGATTTTTCAGAATGGCACGTGGCGCAACTGCAACAAGTTTCACGCTTCTTATTTGAATTTTTTTACAATATCTTTTAATTAGTGTTTTCTAGTGATTTCGCTACATACTTGCGTAGGGTATTGTTGCAAAGCTCTTTTTTATTTCAATAATTTTTTTTTTGATAAAGAAGCGCCGTTTTTTTTTTTTGTCGAAAATTGTATTTTTTTATGAAATTCCTAAAAAAATCTATATTTTAAAAATTCCCTATGTACGACATTACTTAAAACCAAGCCGATTGACTGATTGTTTTTTGACTCTTTCTAGACTCAAATTTGCCCCAGTTATCCTCGGTGTCATATTAAATTGAATCTGTCTCCTGGTACGAACATGCCTTCAATGATGCGTGATTGTGAATATGTTTTCCAATTAATTCTTATTTCTTATTTATTTTATTATTGTTTATTAAATTTGATACTTAAACGTGTGCTTAATAATTTCGTCGAATAAATTTATGTTATTCTGGAATTCACTGTAGTGAGTAAAAAAAAATGGAAAATGCGAAAAATGCCACGCTTACCGTTATGCTTACGGTAACCCTTAAATAAAAATATTTTCAAACTATTTTTTTCAACGGAAAGATGTTTAACGTTGCTGTCAAATTGTAAAAAAAAAAAAAGAACTGCGTGGTCACATTTGCGTCATATTCATTGTTACGTGTAGCAGTCGCAGTGCATACGTGGTTGCCAGTGAAATAGAAATGAACAAAATATGCAAAATTGATGAATATAAGCGGGACAGATGTAATATTAATTCCAGTGTATATGCATTTGATTGCCGCAGAATATTTTTTTTTTTTTTGCATTGTATATGGAGCAGGCATATTTTTCTTATCCGGTAAAAGACCATCTAAAACTGTGCGGCTTTGCATCTTCTCGAAAATGGCTGTGAGCAGAAGACCGATAATTAGGTAGACAATTAGTCTGATAGTGCGTTTCCATATTTTGCACTGTACCGAAGCTTGAAATCATTTATAAATCTGATTTTAATTAAATTATCTCACTTACATATTATATTGTTTTCGCAAGGTATGCAGCCACACACCTCATCACCTTATCACCTCATTACACATATGCAAATGTATTTGTATTCATTGACTTGAATTATAAATTTAATAATTTTGATTGTTTAATTTTCAATGTATTCTCTGAGCACTCTATGCAGTCAAATAGATTACTTTACTGATGTTCGCGCAGACACTTATATCAGATTTTAGTTTTTGCGTATGCGTTGGTAAATATGCTTACAAATGCATTTCATCGAACAGCAAATAAAAAATAATTGAAGTCATTTGACTTGAAAACTGTGTGCGATTTAATTTAATATTCAATTTAAATTTATCTTTACAATAACATGAACGCTTAGGTATACCTTCACGACGAGGCTGGAAAGAAGTTTCTGTGCTCATGTTGACACTCCTCATTTCTTCTTTTCTTCAAACGCGCAAATATTTCTGTAGCTTTCGAGCGTCTCAGGTCTTACATTCTTTTGTTTTTTTGCGTTGGTCGTTGGTGGGTGTAGGGTATTTTCTAAATTCAGTTCGTAGTCTCCGTCGTACAAGTAATTACTTTGGACAGGGAAAGAACATCTGTCTATCATCTTCGGTGCACTTGCAAAAACTGCACACTGGGTCTTCGAATCATGTAAGGACGCTTGAAAACAAACATGATTGCTTACAGCTTATGGATTATATAGAAGTCAAGCTTACTATGGTATTTGCTAACTTATGGTTCCACATTTTTTTTGCACCTTTTTTTTTTGTTGGCCTATTTTAGATGTATTATCGCTGTTTCACAAAGTGGAGATTTGTTTCGCGTAATATACAGGGAAATAACTATTTGAAAAAGTTTCCTTAACTACGTCGATTATGTTGTAATCACCTCATTCAAAGAAAAGGTAAAATAAAATAATTATGTTTAACCCTATCAATGTGACGTATTGCATGCAATCAAAGTGTAAGACGAAAAATGTTAGAGAAAGTCAGAGATGTCGAAATACGTGCCTTCACTCACCTGGACCACCACTTCCTCCAGTCCTGTCGGTTGTCGGCAAGTGGAGAAGCTCAAACAGTCTACTTCAGATTTGTTATATACGAAGCCCTGATGGTTATGTAGTTTCTTTATAAATCACAGATATTGATTAGCGATCAATACTTTTGAACAAACGACCAAATCCCACTTAGCTGACCTAGACCGGCCAGTGCTACAGGATGTTATGTAACCTTGTTATGGCCACCCAAGATATGATCACGATCTTAAAAGCATTGGGCAACTAACCAAATCCTGCACGTATAATGTAAGCTAAAATCTAGTCCGCTATAGCAGCTTCTTAATGATCGTTATTTTTACTTATCGAAAAACAATTCGCGCTTGCAATAATCTCATAACTTATAAACAATTTACGTTCACTAATTTTACGATGAATCTGGTATATTCACGAGGTTCTTATCACATCATATATTAGTTTGGGGAAAAAGAAATCCATCATTTTTATATGAACTTCAGGACTTTATTTAACATGCTTCGGATTGTCCGATTTGGGTCAAATATGCACCGTTTTGTTGTATGATTGGTTGCCATTTTAAAGGTAACTTCAAAATGCCTCTCTCATAGAAGTCCTGGTCTCTATTTGCAAAAAACTCTAGTAGTGGATTTTTACAATCCTCCCTTGATTCCAATTTTTTATCATTAAAGAAATTTTGCAATGCAAGAAAAAGATGATAATCGCTTGGTGCCAAGTTCGGACTGTATGGCGGATGCATTAAAACTTCCCAACCAAGCTCCCGAAGTATCTGGCGAGTCACTATAGATGTGTGTAGCCTAGCGTTGTCCTGGTGGAACACGACACCTCTCCTGTTGGCCAATTCTGGCCGTTTCTGGTCAATCGCTATCATCAAACGGTCCAGTTGTTGACAGTAGAGATCAGAATTTAGAGTTTGGCCATATGGAAGCAACTCATAATAAATAATCCCCTCCCAGTCCCACCAAATGCATAGCAAAACCTTCCTGGCCGTTAGTCCTGGTTTGACCACCGTTTGAGGTGCTTCACCGCTCTTTGACCACGATCGTTTTCGCACAGGGTTATCGTATGTGATCCATTTCTCATCTCTAGTCACCATCCGTTTAAGAAATGGGTCTATCTCATTCCGTTTGGCCAAGGCTTCGCAGATGGAAATTCGATCCATCATGTTTTTTTCTGTTAATTGGTGTGGCACCCAAACATCGAGCTTCTTTTTGAATCCAGCTTTGTGTAAATGCTTTAAAACTGTTTTATGGTCGATTTTTAGCTCCTGGGCGATGTTACGACTGCTAACATGCCGGTCAACTTCGATAATTTCTCCGATTTTATCGACATTTTCGACGACCGGCCTACCTGTGCGAGGTGCATCTTTAACATCAAAAATTCCTGAACGGAATCTACGAAACCAAAATTGCACATAATTGGCTGTTACAGTATCGGAACCATAAACACCATTCACAATTTTAGCCGCTTGCATGGCTTGCATATTCGCCTTTGTCAAAGAAAAACTGTAAAATGTACCGAATTTTCTCTTTGTTCACTTCCATTTTTAACACGCTGTAACTCACAACTGAATGCACCAAACAAAAAACAGCAAAAGAATTTTTTTTACTGCGAAATATCACCTTTCCAACGAGCATAAATCTGAAATTGTTTGATCGATACTTTACGAGAAATCTATCAGTGCGGCCATCTACCGAAAAAATAATGGATTTTTTTTTTTCCCAAACTAATATTAATGTGATGCCATATTGCAAAGGCACTTCAAATTCACTACTCGACTACTGGGAATTTGATATAATACCAACGTGCTTATCATATAATTTATTAATGCAAACCCCTGACTATAAGAATGCTTTCATTGTTCAATAATAAAATACTTTGCGATTTTGCCAAACGATAGGATCTTAAATACAACAATAATTATAGTAGGTCTGGCATTTTTCAATGTTCTTAGTATATAACATTTTATTGCTATCCCATAATATGATAGTGAAGGAGCATTACGGAAATTACTAATGTAAAAAATCGTATTGAGCTTTTAACAAGAAGGGTAAAGAAGTCATCGGCAACAAAGTATTGTCATAACATTCGACAAAATAATAAATATGATCTTCCTGCGTCAATATAAAATCAAGTAACCACATGCAACTTTCTATCTAAGCACAGTACGATTCACTGTCCGAGACAAAACCAAGCAAATATTTCAAAAATTTTCATAATAATTCAAAAAAAAGTAACAGCAACGCACCTACTCAATTCGCCTATATGTGCTAAGTCGATTTCACTTGTACTTAAAGATCCTCTAAACTTATCTACCTTATCTGCTTTATTTTAACACGATTTCCGTTGAATAAGATTGAACAGTGTTTAAAAATGTTTACTTAAAATTTATTACGTGATATTTATAGGTAACCCGGTTATTATAAATTCATAAAGAAAATTCAGTTTCTACTTCATTGGATTTTCCAAAATTTATTAATATCGATAATTCAATTACATTGTCGTTTGCATTTTATAAGGCAAATCTCATTCATTAATACATTAATAGAATTAATTTTGACGTTTATGTAGAGTACGAGATCATAAGTTTAATATGTATGCATTTGTATGTGTATTATATTTATACGTTGTCGCCATTTTATTAGTTGTTATCTTTTTTTACCTTTTGATGTGAGCGAATAGATTTCACGTCTCAATGTAAATTGCATATCATTCATCCGCCTGAGTGGCCAAGTAGACAGGCATCTCGACTAGCAACTCAATGGTCGTGGCTTCAAATCTCAAGTGCGGTAGAGTTTCTAATAAAGCCGAAAGCCTTAGATGCTATTGTTTTAAAACTTTCGTCGTAGAATTTATTCTCCGGCCAAATTTATAGTAATAATAATAATAATATATATTGTTTATCTCATGCTACATTGATTTTATGTTGTTGTGAAATTTGAGATGCATGCTATTCATAGTTTTTATCCTCTTTTTCTTTTTGAGCAAATCAGTTTTACATGATACAAAATTATGCGATATCTCTTGCTCGTTTATGCATATATGCATGCAATTTAATTTCTGGAAATTTCTTTATTTTCTTCTATTCAACATAAATGTATCTTTATGAGTTAATTCAACTATACCCTGTACTGTACCTGCTGGTGACACATGCTTTGTTCACATGTCTTTGACCAACCGTAAATTACATGTTATCCATTACCATGGTTTCTTCTTCTTATTTTTTTATCCAACAAATCAACGAACAAAAATTTGCTGTAATGTGTAAAAAAAGACTCAATGTGAACACAAAGTTCTTTATTTGAGCCATAATAAAGTTAGAGTTAGTTTTCGTTTTTAGTTGTTATTATTTGTTTATTTTATTTCTTTGCTTTTCGTAATTAAACTATGTTTGATTAATGTCTTGTTGAATTTGCGTGTTAAGCGTCCCTCATATGTAGCCATATGTATTGCAGATTCTTGTGTAGCTTTTCCTTTTAATTCGTCTTTCTACTTTTTCTCAATCCTTCCTTTGTTATGAAACAGTTTTACACACGGTTCTCTTTACACAGCTTCAGGCATAGAAAAATTTGGAACTTGCTGACAAACGATATCTTCTTTGCCATCTTATTAACTTTCTAATATCAAGTACATAATATTTTTTATATAATTTAAGTACGCCAGTTCACGTGTACATATTCGTATACTTGAACATCGAATTTGAACGAAAATTCTATTACAGATACGTTTATTATATTCTCTACTATCGCACACGAAGTTAACTATGTCAGCAACTAGAATGCCGGAAGCCGTCTTACCTCTATTCTCTTCTCGTCATGTCCTGCCAATTCCAAAATTTGGTTTTGCCGATAATTCTGTTAAGCCATTATTAGAGTAAAAGCAGTCTGCTGCTGCCAAATAGCATCGTAATACAAACGCACACTACTAGATGGCAGACACTATGCACATCTGATACCGTTACAGTGCTGTAAGCGTTAGTGTTTCTTCTCACTCTGCGTGGTCGGCAGACCGAACTATGGGACAATGTGTTTGAAGTACTTTCAAAGATCGATGATCGTCAAGGCTGTGGGAAATCGCTCATGATGATGGGCGAGTCGATGGGTGAGGAGATAATTTTGAACCACATATACTCGATAGAATTTGTGATACGTTCCGCGTGTGCATGCAGAACGAAAGTTGAAGATTGCGTAAAAGTCTCGTAGCTGTGAAACGATATTTTAGTAACCGTTATAGCTAACACTTAAACACTGGTAATACACGGTAATTGGATTTATACTTTTTCGGGCCTCTGCAACTTGCGCTCAATGATTCTCTAAGTTTCTACATAGGTGTATAGGTGTATTCATTAGTTTTAGCGTGTATATTTATGTTTTCAATTTTTTTTTTTTTTTTTTTTTTTTTTTTTGCTATATGAAATAAATTTATTTTTACATTTAATACAAGTCAAAATCGCAAATTCGCTTTTGCTCACATTTAAATCAGATTCGGTTAGATAAACACTAAATATATTTACTAGTTTGAACTGGAACGAGCATTTTTGCTTCATTTTTATGTATATTTTAAATGTTGTAATTTTTGTTAATATTGTTTACTTTTTTATATTTTATTACATTATTTAAACTCGTGATATTTTTAAAATTTTTGTTTTAATAATGTGCATTGCTGTTTCAATAATCACAAAGCTTTTGAATTGGTTGTGGGGCAATCAATAATAGTGTATTGGTTTTAAACGTTGTTCCGTGACCACACCCCAGCATCGTATGAAAATGAAATTAGATTTTTTAAATTTGAAAGCATTTGCTGAGCATGCTTTACTTACCATGTTTAGGCTATACTAACTGAACGCTTTTAGACAACTATCATCTCGTTTCCTCTTCCTCTTTGATAAGAACACTGCTAGGCAATTTGTAACCAATATTGTTAAGTGTGCAAAGCATATACACTCTGTTTTTGTTTTATTTGTAGCCATTTTAAAACAAAAAACTATATGGGACGCTATTTAACTGGAATCTGATCTAGAATATATATTCTTTTTTATTGAATTTTTTTAGTCTTTACAAATCGGGTATGCTATCATTTTTAGTGTAAAATATAAAAGTTAATATATTAGTAATATTAAGAATAATAAAATAGTGAGAGTCTTAAATGCTGACAACGCCGAGCGATTAAATAAACCTTGAAAAGTACTAAGACTTAGATCGAGTCATTAATATTTTTTCTATTACTGAACCTAGTTTTGACGGACTTTTTATAAATACAATATAGAAGCAGAGCAAGTCACATAATGGCGAAATGTAAATATATTTTATATCTATACATAGTCTAGTTTGTTTATGTACGTAATCACCTTAATGAATAGAAAAGCAAAAACGTTCTATCTGATCACAATGTTATATATGTTAGTTCGCGGAACGAAGAATACATATGTACAATTTTTTAATCGAAGCATGTTAATGTTAATGCAAATGCACTTTTTTACAAAAGGTTTTGCAATAATTCACATATGTGAATATATGTCATAGTGTAAATAAAGAGTTTAATACAATAGGGCACGAATGATTATGACTGTTAGAAACAATCGTGCTAATATATGAGTTAAAACATAATGCGATTTAATGTTTCGTAATACACACATTACACACGCAGTAGTAGAGTTCTTTTTTTTTTTTTTATTATTCAATCTGCGCGTGTTACAACATTAATTTTACATTTTCTACTCGTTGCCATTGTTTGGTTTTTATGCATAAATGTGTACATAACGAATCTAAGTATGAGTCTTGAACAATTCAGCGTTTATTTTTGAAGGACGCATTTAAAATATATGCTGGTTCTGGTTATTTATCTGAGCAACCATTTTTTGGATAGCACACTATGAATGGAAGCGCGATGTAGACGCCCGCTAACCCATCGATTGAAACAGGTGTTAATCAGCAAGCGATGCGTTGAAGAAAGAGGGGAGGGGGGGGCACATTGGTTGATCGCGCTTGTGATATTGCGTTCAGTTTCCATCGCGGCAATTTCTTCGACTTGAGGAGTAAAGATGATGTTGTCGGCTTTGGCATTTTCTTGACGCACAGCTGGAGTGATTCAAAGCCCCTGGAAACTATGCTGCATGCCCTTTAAACGTGTAGTTTGCATTGTTATGTAAAACTTAAAGACAATACTTTAACCTGGAGGCATCACAATGTGAGAAAGCGCAAAACAAGAACAAACCTGGCCCTTAAAAAAAGCCAAAAAGGACTTCCCTATTCGCTCACAAGCCGATATTTTCATGTCTACCGGCGAACGAAATCACTTCCTTCGTAACACGTGTAGAAATAAATCTTTGGAAATTTTGAAAAAACAATAAACTTTATTTTTTTTATTTAACGCAATATTTTGTTATGTACTTCAATGCATTACGATATTCTTTATTTGTAATCTACACCACAAATGTGACCCGAATATAGAGGTTTATCTGAGTGTTTGACGTAAAATTACTCCAGCTAGTGACGTGCCAGTGGCATGCCTATAATGTGCAAAATACTTAATAGCTTTACAACATTTTATCGAGGATCTGGGAATATAGAGTCTGATGCACACAAAACTTGTGATATCGTAAAATTCGCTTCAAGGAAATTGGAAAAAATCTCTGTGGATGTAGTAAGTTGCATGTATTTGCTTGGTTACTGAAAGACTATATAGCGGAAATGACCGGTAAATAGAGTCATTCAACGGAATCTAGTAGGAGTCATGTCTGCATTTAAAACAGATTTAAGGTTACCTTGAAAAGGTAAGGTTATCAGCGGATTTGCTTATTGATATTCTTGTAAAAAATACCTAAAATTTTTTTTGCAAGCTTGCTTAAGATGCGTACTCGAGTGTAGAATGTATTATTATTTAAATGCTTATATATATGATTTCGAAAGGCTCGCTTCAAACTGAAATATTCCTTCTTTTTTTTTTTTTTGTCTTTGAGCGTAAATGTTTATTTTGCTTAATGCAGCGATTTTAATGATTAGTTCTTTATTTAATTTGTATTGTACGTTGTTTTATAAACGTTTTCCCTTTTATTCTTTTAATATTCAATATTTATTTGATTATTTAAAATTTTTATTAATTTAATTTTAATGTTATAATGAAGATACTTTAAATAATCTAATTTGTTGGAAAATTGCCAAAAAAGAAAAAAAATAAAAATATCATTTGAAATTATTTATGCGTTGTAAAAATAAACACAAGTACGCAGTTTAAAATATAATTATGAAAACAAAAATTATGGGACATTATTAACGTTTATCATATAAATGTTCAAGTATATTAAATAATAGCATTTCAGTTATTCGGTCAGTTCTATGCTCTATTACTGCGGCCTAACATTATAATTGATAATGAGTTTCGTTTTTGCGGTTAAACGCTACTTATGTTAATGTCTATAAAGAGTATATTTGATTTAAGACCGCATTCAATTAAATTTAATGTTGAGCATGTGATTTTATACTCAGCAATAACGTATTAAAAACAAGAATTGGATAAATTTGCTAAATGGATTGGTGACTGCAAAAATTTTGCATTTATTTATATCACATCGAGTTGGTATCATATATATATTCTCCGGATATAAGTTGCCGGTGGACAAATAAATTTGCTGCTGCGTGTTGTGTGAATCTCCCCTTCATCATATAGAGAAAACACGTTTCTAAATTCATTTTTTTCGTAATATTCGCTGATGACGATGAGCGTTCCATTAAAAATTGAGCCTTTTCCCTGGCAAATTCTAGCCTTAGCCTCCTATTACATTCTTGTACCAATGACTAACGGCCAGTAGAGCAATAGTCGCGTGATAGTGCGTCCATGCATTGGAATAAATTGAGTCGGAAAATTGCTGTTTACGGATGGCATTCTAAATAAGGAGAGTCACTTAAGGATATTTATTTATTTAATTATTTATTCTACTTATACATGAAAGTCAACTAACACAAATTAACAGTCGAGTTCAATTGATTCTTAAAGTAAATCTTAAATTAATTAATATTAAAACTTAGTATAAGTACAATAAAACAAATAAGAAGGAAAAAAAAAAAAGAAAAAAAGAGAAAAATCATGTACACAACTAGCATAGAGCCACACCCACAACCGGTACAGGACCAAATTGCAAGTGAACCCCTAAGCCATCGCAAACATGCGTAAGCTTGGCAACCGACAATACAATTAATTTTCGACTCCTAATCACTTTCTAAAGTTAAAATTTAGTTCAAGTACGACATAGGTAAATCGCGCGTATTAAGCAATGTTACTTTAATGGACTTTAAAGAGTCCGTTAATGAGAATAAGTGATAGACGTCATTTAGATTCTTGCAAACAACTCTGAGCGGCTTAAACAGTTCGCAATTATATTTGCATTGACTAAGCTTTATCAGGATAAAGTGCCTAGAGAAACGGTTAGAGACATTAAAGCCTATCTCACGAAGTAATGCGGGCGAGCCAATTGTACCATTTATTAATTTGATAAAGAAGGAAACCCCAAGAACAAATTTACGTTTCTCCAGTGACGGTAAGGATAACAGAAGTAACCTATTTTCATAGGCTGGAAGAGGAGCAATCGGGTCCCAACCCAAATTCCTAAGGGTAAACAGCAAGAATTGCTTTTGAACAGATTCAATTGAATCTACGTAACACGTATATGAAGGAGACCACACAACAGAGGCATACTCAAGTATAGGTCTAATCAAACACATGTAAAGCCTTTTCGTAATATAAGGATCATCAAGCTCTTTGGACCACCTCTTTATAAAACCAAGCGCGGACCTAGCTTTGCTTAACGAGAGCTCAATATGCAGATTGAAGCGTAACCTATAATCAAATAGAACGCTTAAATCTGTGAACGAATCGACGTCTTCCAACTTGTGCGAATCAATGAAATATTGAGTACTGAACGACTTCCTTCTTGAGAAAGATATCCAAGGAATATTTGAAGGAAAGTGATGACAAACTTGGTATCTTGGAAACATTCAAACTCCATCAATCCCGTTTAAATCAAGAATGGCTGTTATATAACTGCTCCTAAAAGTTTCACCCTCTTACAAAAATCACCAGGCGTGAACCCCATCAACAATATGTGGAATGAATTGGGCCGCCATGTCGAGGCCGTAAAAAACACGCTATAAGAGGAATGGTGTAAGATTCCGGTTTCCCACACAGCAAAAATTATACAAGATATGCATGGAAATGATGTTATTAAACAAAAAGCATATCACCAAATATTAATTTTTATTCCCATCATCGCCCAGAAGGAAGCATCAGAAACTCCACAAAGTATACATATTCTTGGTCAGCATAAAATTAAATTGATTAAAGCATGTCCGTCTGCCCGTCTGTCCGCCTGCGTAATGTCTGTTGTAAATATTCTCCTGGCCCCCAAAGTGAAACTATCGACTGGATATTTGGCGGAAACATTGAAAGTTCTTGCACACAGGTTGGTATTGAAAATGGGCCAAATCGGTCGAAGGACGCCACATAAATTGAGAACACCTCTGTTTTTCAACGGGAATGAGAAATAGGTTTTTTGCTCATTACCCATAAACTATAGCAAATAAATGTTGAACGCATATTCAATGAGAGATGCTGTAGCATTTGTGCACAAAAATGGAAAAAATTGACCACGCCTACTTAATATTATGGTGTATCAAGATTTAATTATATTTTCAATAACTTTATAACGCGCAGAAACAAGCTTCATAAATCCCATAAAGCATATTTGCCGAGTAGGAACCCTTAAAGGCGCCTAAACATGTCCGCCTTTTCGTCACTCCATTTGTCTATTTTCGAAACTTTGTGGTATTTGTGGCAAACTTTCTTCCGTTAGCGAAAATGAAGATATCGTGTAAAAATTTGCAAAACAATTTGGAATTGATCTAAACTTTTCAAAGGACACGTCTATATCGCCCACATGCCTCTACGACAAAAACTTTTTTTTTTAAAATAGAAAAAATCAACTACGCCCACTGCATATTATACAGGATGAGAATTTTGTTCTTTGACTTCTTTTGCCTTTTTTGGAGTTAAACGGTGATGGATATAAAAGATTCGGTCCCGGCAGAATGTAATTTTCTTATTTGTTTTTTTTTTTTTACGCGATTGTCTGCTTTTTATTGCCAAAATATATATAGAGTACATCAATATTACATGAACACGCCATCGTAGGCGCACATAATTTGCTTTCTAACTCTAATTTTACTTTACAGAGGAATACAATTAAGCACGAGCTTAAGACACATAAACAGGCATACGAATATGGTTTGTGTTCGTTGAAATTAATTACGGATATTTGTTTTAGTGGCGCAGATAAGTTATTTTTATTATTAGGTAGCCCAGGAAATTTCTGGCGGTTTTTCACTATGAAATAAAATAATCCTTTTTTTTTTTATAAGGAATAAATTTGTTGCTTTGGATGGATTAATTATTTTTGCAGTCTTACGAACCGTTATGTGTCGGTCAGCATCAATCATAACCTTTGGATGGTCGTCATCAATGGTGTTTGGTCTTCCAGAACGCAGTAGAGCTCTTACTGAAAATGTGCAGAATGAAATTTCACAAACCAATTTTAGCAAATGCGTTCCGCTACAGCATTAGTTTCATAGACAGTACATATATGCTTCTGCAGCTCTTCTACGGCTGGTTGAAATCTCAGGTCTAGTAGTATTTTCAATACATGCGAACACGTGATCTAAGTTACCCGACAGTCTTTAAAATTCCTACTTTGTAAATTTATCTACAAAACATATCCACAATAAATAAATAAATCAATTTAATCTTCGACGTCTTACTTATGTCCAAGAGAGTTTTTTACTAAATAAGCATAAGCCTGCTGTAGGTAACTAGATATACCGTCAACTTTAATTATCTGTTTGACTACCCAAAAAAAAGCTATTTTAACCGGATGTTGAAAAAAACCGCAGGAAGTTTCCGAACTAACTAATGCATACAGCATTTTACACTGATACATTCTAACCTTATTATTTGTCTGATATATTAATGTGATTTCAGATTTCCTTTGTTATTCGTTTATTCGTACATTGTTCATATCCAACAAGCTGATTTATTCTTAACTTTCACATTCGTTCATTCATTCAAGATGAACTATTTGAGTATGCCCTACAATCCGTCAATTTCAGTTTCACACTGCTTGTTCGCATTACATACCTGTTCTTAGCACATATATACGTTAACCTTTGTGTTTTTCTGTTTTAGTTACTGTTGGCACTTTAGGGTGGAATAGTCAAACGTTGTTCGTTACCAAATCAACAGATGGCTTATGGCTTGTACGAATGGTTCTGCCATTCTTACGACTATATCCAAATACGAATTCTTTTGAAGATTGGCTCCAAAGGAACAGACTTCCCTAAGAAAAGGAATACGTAAATTGCCAGGGATAGAGGTGAAGGTTGTAAGTACAAATCAAGAGTGCTTTTAATAAATAATTCTTTGATTTCCTATGCAAGCAAAGGTATTTTTTTTATTGTAAAAAAAAAAAAAGGGTGGAGTTATGTTCATGTGCTCAAGATATTTATTTTCTGGGACCAAATAAAACATTTTGCGGTTAATGTAATAGAGAATCGTACGCAACCTGGGACAAGAAGATTCGTGGGGGACTAAGTAATCGCAATTAGATACTTTTAATAAGTGCGAATATTTTTGGAGCAGATTCTTATATTGAATATTTCTAAACGTCGAAAAGAAATTGACTAAAGGTAATATGATCTTTTGCGAAATACATCTACGCGTTTATGTTGTTGTAATAAGGTTAACGAATTAAGAATTTTTTCTTATGCATGAAGTTTTCAACTGTGCTGAAGAGGAAACCAAATGTAAAGAAGAGATTACTTTTTTCTTTTTGAAAACGCCACTGTCGTCACGTAATTCTCGGCGTCACAATGAAGACCCATTAACTTGTATAAGAAAATGAAATTGCAAACGTCATGTGACTGTTGAAGGTGTACAAAGGCCCATTGTTAAAATTATAAGCATGTTTGCGCGTAGCTTGAAAAAGTTTTTCCGAAGTGAAAAATTAAATTAAGTATGCGTTAACAAGATGGAAAATGTGATGAAAATCTAGGTAAAACGCATGATAAATTATTATTATATATATATATATAAAGCAAAAAATATAATAAGATCTTGTATGCAAATGTCTCTTTGCCTCTAACGCGGGAATAAAAATTTTACAGTTATGTACACGATATAAAGAAGTATGAATCAGAGAAAGCTATAAGGCATATATATATTCTTTTGATTTTGCAGTAATCAAAATTGGATTTTGCTATCCATTTTGTCAGCCAAGAAAGAAAAGCATTTACATGTCAAACATGATCTTAAGCCTTTTTTTCTGTAACGTTCGGCTTCTTGCACATTCGTATATTTAAAAAATTTTATTTAATTTGACATGTAAAAAATAGAGGGGGCATTCTTAAGAACCGTATAAGGTATTTAGTAGAAGGGAGTTGAAGCAAGCTTATCCATGTAAGTTCAGGGTGACGATAAT
The DNA here is from genome assembly GCF_014805625.2 of Glossina fuscipes. Classification (NCBI taxonomy): domain Eukaryota; kingdom Metazoa; phylum Arthropoda; class Insecta; order Diptera; family Glossinidae; genus Glossina; species Glossina fuscipes. The sequence goes on along the minus strand of NW_023998415.1, from coordinate 13,002,581 downwards.
AGAATACTTGCAAGCTGAATATTTGCAAGCCTTAGTACATTCGGTTAATGATTTTACAAATTTAATTTCATGTTGACTTAATTATCAACTGGTGATGTTCTAGCAACTAGCTATAAACGCAAAGTCGACAGAATTCTCGTGTAAAATTTTTATGTTCATCAAAAATTGTTGTACATCCGCTTATTTCCCCCTTCTTCTATTCAATACTATTACCATGAACATAAGCATCATTTAAAGCATTAATGGAAAACAACGACGACATTTAAAAAAGATAAAAAACCCGATAATGATAATTACAAACTTTTTATCACATGAACGATTATACTTTGTGACACTTGACATGTGTGAAAATATTTGGCAGGAGGTTGACAAGGAATGACCCAGTATAAATGGAAGAAGTTGTGGAGAATAAGCAGAAAAATTTAAACTACATTTGTATTTGTTTTATGTGAGATGAGAAATACAAACGGTACGTTATTTCGTATATAACCCCATATTGTTTATCTTCTGGATAAATCAAAAAATTACAATGTAAAATTTTAATTATAAATTTGTGTTTTATATTTAAAATTATTTCTGAGGACATCCCATATATTCCACATTCCCTCACAATTCTTTAACCAGTTATGTGACAAGCTTGCTGGATCTTCTGGTTCTGTCATTCCCTCTGTTTCGCTCGATGAGGAACGCAATAAATATTTCTTAAACGACATATATCTCTCTGAGCGCGATAAAGCCATTAATCTCTCAAAAGACTCAGCTACAAGCTTAGATGGTATTCGTCCCAATAACCACAAAAAAGAATTTAATAATTTAACAGTTTTCCAATTGCCGACTATACATCTTCCTGTTACGACTTGCAAATCTTCCTTTTAAGAAAAAAGAATATCTCGTCAGCGAATCTTAATTTCTACAGATGCATTGCCTTAGTTTCCGCCCTTAGAACAATTTTCGAGAAAGTGATATACTCACATCTAGAATGATATCTCGCGTCAAATCAAATCCTCAGCAATTTTCAATTTGGTTTTAAACGTTAAAGATCCGCCCAAGACAACGTCGTCACTTTATGATCAGCAATAAATTCAGCGTGTGCTAAGAAGCCCATTCTCATTGCCTGCTTTCTGAACATAAACTCGGCATTTGATTCTTCCAATATCAATATCTTAAAATCTATACCTCTTTCTTTGAATATCCCGACCAAATTCTGTAATTTCTTTTACAGGTGTTCCTTAGCGATCTGTACTTAAGGATCGTCTTTGCTTTAATTTATGTATTAAGAAAATTATTAATTCCCTTCCTGGAAATATCTTAATCCTGGGCTATGCTGACGATCTTGTCAATTTAGTGATCCAGCTTTGTGTAGGCGCCATTGGCAATCTGCCGTCGCCATTAGTTCCTCTCGTCTTAAATCACCCCAACTGACACTCTCAGTGAGTAAGATCAAATGCTTGGTCTTTTCAAAAAAAAAAAGGAGAGACTCCATGGTCACTAAATCGCGGATATTCTTTTTAAGAGACACACTTACACGTGTTCACTGCAAGATTCTTTGTTTACAATCAAACATTTTAAAAGTGGGAATATTTACATTTTACTTTGGCGATACGGCTTCTCAACTCGAATATTCTTTGTGGGCACAAGTGTTCTTGTGCGACTTTCTGCCTTCCGTAAACAGTCGATTTATGTACATGCATATTACTGTTATCTAATTTCATGGCTTCATTTTTAATCCGTAAACCTGCTTTTCCGCTAATCACTTTCCCCGGCCGTCAGTTGCATGACGTGCCGCAAATGAGTATTTGGATTTTCCCTCTCTAGGCAATTTATTCTTTTGGAAAAATCATTTAGTTGAAATGAGCTAGATTTGGAATTTCAATGTAACAACATGTATGGTAATATCAACGTAACGTTAGTCGTAAAAGAGCCAAATGTGGCGCCTAACTTCGTAGACAACGACATTGTTCGAACTGCATTTCGTTTATTTTCTATGGCGACTGTAACGTTCGAAAAAACGAATTAGCGAAAACAATCGCAGCCGAAACCTGACCATAATAAATTTGCTTGAGCTACCTTGTGCGATCGGAGAACGCGGCGTGAATCCGTTTTTGAAAACGGAGTGCGGAAAGTGCATTCATCGGTTAGATTGGAAATCAACCAGAAGCAAAAAAAATCGCAGTTATCGTCGCCATTACCACCAAGTGATGGAAGGGGACAAGAGAAAAGAATAGATGTATTCAGTGCTGGGGGAACCAATCAATCAGCTCATAGAAAAAATATATCGCCCACTGCTACTTCTGTTGAGTTTGCTTGAAGTGCAATGGGTAGTTTCCAGTATGCCGCAAAGACGACCAGGCGCGGCGCGTTTACGTCAAATAGCGACAAACGCTCACTTGATAAAACAGTATCCAAAGATCAGAAATATCTCTAAATGTTTATTCCCTCCAAAGCTGCAAATGCTTACCTGAAGCGTAGTAAGCCTGTAGGAAATAGGTCATATCCTAAAGAAGCGCCTTAACGAAGGAGAGAGCTGAAGAAGGGCGATCTCACTAGAGTAAGAGCAGTCCGCACTCCGCAGTAACCAGAGGGGCCGATAATTGGGGGATAACATTGTTACAATACCGCTAAAGCGTCGCTGACAACAATCCACAATACATATGCACAACCGGCAAAAATTTTAAAATGATCAATCTATCCCTGGTTTTTTTAAATGTTGAGTAAATTAAATTATGTTAATCCCTGACTATAGCTATCAAAATAACGCACAGAGTTTATAGCAATATTACTTCAGTGAAGGCGGTAACGCCTCGCAGGTTTCTGAAAAGATTCGCGATCTTTATAGTAAAAGTGTTTTATCAAAATACGTCACCGACTGGCTTTTTTCCGCTTCACAAAAGCGACACGTCCCACCCTGGTTGAAGCCATCGTTAAAAAAGTGTTTGAAATTTTCCAAAAAATAGAGGTAAATTCCTCTTTTGTTGGGCTAAAGCGATTGTACCGGAATTATTTACGTAACTCTGGACATAAAAAAAAATTTCCTTGGACTTTATTTAATAGGTCAAATTTTCATGTGAAAACCACGAAGGCAATTAAGTCGTTTTTCCAAAGATCGATAACGAATGATGAACAGTGGGGCACATATAGTAGTAATGCACTAAAAATATCATGACCCAAGATGGATGAAGCTGCACAAACGGTGTTAAATCACGAATGGGCAACAAATAAGATAAAGTGTTACGTTTCGCGGTATTGCAAAGGAATGATGCATAAAGTTAGCTAAATAATGTATTGCACTCACTATATTTCCAACAGCTAATGCCTTTATCTTGATCTATTTAGAGCTTCTTTGCTATATACCAAGAATTGAATGGTAAAGCGCCAGCATTTCCTTTGCCCATTGCGGTTGTGGTATTGTGTTTTTTATTTATTCATTTAGTTATAAAATAGAAAATATGAAATATATATTAAGCCGCAACAACGAGGTTTATATAATTTTTTTACAGCCTTCGCGACTGAATTCATTATTACATGCATGTCGTTATTATGTGCATAAAAAAATGAAGCATTTATGTATGATTTTTAGTTTGTTTAATTACCTACGCGGTGCTATTATTTACGTCATGTATTATTTACGTTTCAGAAATGATATTTCAGAGATTTCATAAAAATATTTTAGACGTCATACGTATATGCCTATGTATAGGTCAATTATAAGAATTATAGAGCCTTCAACATATCAAAATTCATATATTACTTTCTGTAAGCTATGAAACATGTGATATAACAATCATAAATTATGAAAGACTTTCGAAATAAGCTAATGGGGAAGGTAAAGTAATGCATAAATATACATAAATACATAAATACATAAATGTAATCCCTATGTATATACACTACATATAGACATGCTGGTCTGTTGGTCTATAAAAATAGGTTTATCTTTTATCCCACTTTCTTCAGCTTGTATTCAAAAATAAGACAAATCGGTCTATAGATTGGCCCATAAATAGAAAAACATTAAAAATTATTATCTCCCTCTTTTAAATACAGTCCAACGACACTATTAAGGCCTTAGGCTAATTTTTCAAGTTTTGCTTATTCAAGTTAACTAATTTAGTTGAAGGCCTGATCCATAATTGTTACGTAAATATGATTTTCAATTTACATAATTATCTAAATGCAATTGTCGTCATGTATTACAAAGTAAGATTATAAATGCAAATGCTCTGCAAATAAAGTGGAACTGCAAGTGCTTTGTAGGGATTTAAGTGCCAAACAGGTCTCGTCTATTTGAATATTTATTTGATTGGAATACACACAGTTGACCGACTTGTTCGATATTTCGATGCAATAACGTAGCTACTTCCCTTTTAGCTTTCAATTTAATGGATGAATACGGTTTTTTTTTTGCCCCCGAAAAATGAGGTTTACTTAGCGGACAAGGCTCTGCATCTATTGTATTAAAGATTACTGTAAATATTAATAATATATTTAGTAATTTGTCTCCAGCTAAATATAAATCATTTCCTGCCATCGTTTATTTGTGGTTTTGAATCATGAGCCACAGCCGTTAATTAAAATCAAAATGTCATAAAATATTGATATTGGAATTATATAATAGAACCTAACTCTTTCCCTATTCGCTTGAAACGTTTCAAATACATTGTTATTATGTATGTTCATTACATAATACAAATATACGAAACAATAGTGTGTTGAATGTAAAGAAAAGGTTTGTACGTTTGCATGCCCAATCAATTAGTATCAGTGTCAAGTTAAGATCAGCGTAGCTCGCACAGTGATCAATGTTAATGTAACAGTCTCTTAGGCACTAAAAACATAGATATGCGAACATGCATTAGATGTACGGATAGCAATAGTAATACGGGTAACAATATCAACCCACGTCATCTTCGAAACTATTATTATTAATATGTTCATCATTATGCTTTGCCAAAATATGTTAACTAACCTAAAAGTAATACCATAGACTGCTTTACACACATGGGAAGTTTTAGCATATGTGCATGGTATAAAAGTAGGTTTTGTTCGTTAAACTCGGCGAGAAAATCCAGAATTACGAAATTGTTTTTTCAACTTCTTGCTGTAAATTGTCCGAAAGGACGTACTTGTTAAAACTGCACCACTACCAGATGTACGAGAGCGCGAATATGCGATTGCGAAGTGTGATATGAGTGAGATAGTTTTTTTGAGTTTCAAATTAGTTGCTGTTATTGTTATTCATACACAATGGTGTTCAAAACCGATGATTAGAGTTTGTAACACGACATTTTCCCCTTAATTATTTCAACAATAAGGACAATTGAGATAAAGGTTCGAAAAAAATCTTCAATGTCAATTACAGATGTTTTCCCATTTCATAACATGAATACAAACGAGAAAGAGAATTCTTTATATATATATATATATATATATTTATATATATACGTATATTTATATATAATATATATTATATAATATAATAAATATACAAATATATATATACATATACGTATGTATATATATATAAATATATATATATATATATATGTAAACATATACATTAATATATATATACATATATATATGCTCGTATATATATATGCTCGTATATATATATGCTCGTGTCTACACGTGCATTGCCTAGCTGTTTTAAATTCACTTGACATAAATGTCGTCAGTTGGATTGTACGTGTGCAAAGGAGTGTTGCGTGACAGAAAGCTTCTTATCTTCCATTTTTCTCCCAACAATCAACTTAAAAAAAAACGTATGCAATCCAGTTTGCCTGCAATTGACATATACCCCTTATGCTATAACACCTCAATTGCCAACAAATCCCTGTTATCACTGGTAGGAGAGAGACACACAGTTTTATTCATTTAAAAGCATTGTTAACATTGCATGATTTCTTTCGGTAAAGTAGCTCTAAATCGATGAGTACGCGTTGCTTGGACCAACCGTTTGTTGCGTAATGATACACAAAACAGTTTTATCAGTTTTCTGGTGTCAAGCAAGGAGCACTTTTCAAGAGGTTTGCCATCATTTGTAAAAGAAAAAATCAAAAAAATTTTTCAATTTATGCGTTGAAATTAGTTAAATTATAGGAAGATATATATTGAAAAAAGGCCAATGCTTTCCCGAAATATAAGAATAAAGTTCATTCATTCGTGATAGAAAAAGCTCAACGATATATCAATTAGATGTATACTCTCTTACTTGTATATAAAGACTATTTATTTATTTACGACCGCCTACAACAGAAAAACAACAAAATTTTAATACAAGTTAAGAGTAAAGTATTGCTTTAAATTCGTAGCTGGCGCCCATAATCAGAAAGAAACTGAATGGTCTTATCAAAGCTAATGGCTTCGTATTTACAAAAATTTTCACATCTAGACCTTGGTCGGGGTTTCTTCTTAAAATCGTAGTGACATCTTGATATTTTGGGTTTTTTTTAGCTTCCTTCCAAGCCCAACTGCATCCAACAAAATCTCTGTATGAAAGATCAATTGCAATATTTGTATAAAAAAAAAAAATCTGTTTCATAAAAGATCGTTGAATAGATTTCATTACTGAAGTGAAGCTAGCCCACGAAGACAACCCACAATTTTTATGGATAGTGTAATCACTAAATATGTCTATGCTAAGTTACAATTTATTGCGAAATAAACAACAAACACGTAAAATAAGTATTCAAATTAAATAATCTTAGCAAAAAAGCACATATAAAACATACTAAGCCACTAACTACGGACACAAAACCAAAAATGCTAAGTTATTGCTAGTAAATCTCATGCAATATTACGGTACAAATACTGAAAGAATGCAATGTTCTAATTGTGTCTTAACACTTTTAAGAGACATTATCCGACTACAGGTGTCTGATAAGTCGTAAAGAACACTTAAACCTATCAGAAAAAATCTAATTTCATTACTCTGGTCCCGGGCCCTTAAGACATATCAAAAATTTTGCACATGTGCGAAATTCGTAAAAATTTTTTTTACACACTTTTTGCGTTGTAATTTTTCGCCAATAATATACATGCACTATATGGTAAATAGTAACAAAAACAATTTTTTTAAGTTCTTGTAATATATTTGCATAATTTCTTATTGTATTTGTGCTTGCATTTCTAGTTTTTTCAGTCATTTTGTGGCGTTTTATTAACAATTACCTTAGCAGGGGCGCGAACCCAAGTGTGAAGATAGCCCACATTTTTATCTTTGGTAAGATTTTTGTTTTTGCTAAAATGTAGGCTATGTGCAGTGGGCTAACTTCACGCCAATGTTTCATTATAGTGCCATCATATTTTTATATTCGAATTAAGAAATTTTATGGTTGCCACTGTAAATTTTGCAAAAAATTAATGTTGTGATTGGCTTATATCGTCATTTAAAGAAAGGAAATTGATGCAAAGGAAGACTGTGGACTTGGCAAAACTTTATGTGCAAAAGCGCACAACAACTCGTACAATTTTCATTCTTTTCATAAGGATATCTTAGAATAGCTTCAAAATAGTGATTTGAAGGGCAGAACGAAGGAAATTTTCCATTGATTTAAATATTATTTATTAACATCGAAAGCATCTTTGTGGGATTTCAAATATAGAAAGCCTATTGAAATTTCTAGACAGTCCATGTTCGATGGATTGGCCTACCAGACATATATCAGTTGCTAACCAGTCAAAGAAGATGTTAACAAGCTAAACATTAAGGCACTTACTAGAAAAATGTTGTAAGCTCGTACAGATCAGTTAGATGGTTGGTAAAATTTACTAAAATATTTGAAAGAGTATATTTACGAAATTCACTTCCAGTTCTAGAATAAGGATTCCTTGTTATGTGTATTATATTTGCACCATTTTTGCACCGAATATGCAATGCAGGTGATTCTGGCGGAAATTTCTCCAGATATATAAAAAGTAATCGACATTTTCCGGCGCTATTTTAATTCCTTCTGCATTGTAAGCGTCTATGTGAGTAAATCTTGATCACTTTTTAATCTCATATTCGTGATCGATTAAGGAATGTTTTTGCCAATTCTCACGATGCGACGATTCACAAAAGTTTCGTGGAAAAAAATATATTGTCAAATTTGCATCAGAAAAAGTAAAAATCAAGATGGCCTAGAATAAAACAAGAGTAGACATATATATATATATATATATATATATATATTTGCTGCATCTGAAGATATTTTATGCAAACGCTAATCCTGAATGTCTTCAATCAAAATACCGTTAAATAGATAGGTACCGTAAAGCTAATCCCAAGTGACACTACACACAATATTCAAATTTTTCCACTGTTTCACTACCTATTATAGTATAAAGGACGAACAGTTGCCAATTAAGAGCTTGCAAGCGGAGCTTGAATGCTATCGTTATCAAAGCCTTTGTCTTAAGTTTGAGAATCAATCGTATAATCATATCAAGCGTTAAAAATTAATCAAAAAGCACAGCCGAAGTAAAGCAGGTTATATAAATAGCCTTTTTAATTTCTATAACTACCGGAAACGTCGTCGCATATTGAAACAATAAGATATATACGTAAGCCCAAATCGTACATATTCTTTCTTTCTTCTTAATTTACCTGACTTCATTATTTCAATGCCTCACATGTGACCAAAAGTTAGTAATGAAAGTTTGAAACTTTTCTTTAATTGAAAGTTTAAAATTGATTATGAAGCTGTAAACAGCTGCAAGGAAACTATAACCTGATGAAGACAATCAATTTTTTATAAAAATGTACGAGTTTTTGTTCTAAATCGTTGATAGCATAAACATAGCGCAGCTATGTCAATCTAGAGTATATTTAAAACACATTAACCTAAGAGAAAAAAATCAGTTTCAAGATATGGATGAAAATATATTTAACTTTAATGTTCAACAGTCGAAATATGAAAAGCAAAACAAAAGCAACGAACGAAGAAACCCTATACGTTTTTTTATTAACTTTTTTATCAAATAATTTTCTTTTTGATAAAAACATGTTTACTTTTCACACTTGCGGAGACTTGGATACATACGGATACATATAATAAGCACACTGAATTAATATATTACAAATGTACAGTGAAATATTGGTTAGCCGGCGACTGTCTTGGAAAGCCTTAATACTACCAGGCAGTCTATTCTGCTAAATCAGAATATATCTACCATCTTTAGGTCGACTTCACTGTATTTATATAGATAGGCCTTGCACGCGTGATTGCGGACGTGAACATGTATAGAATTTACAATCGAAGGCATAATTAAAATTATTTTCACTTTGTTCTTTTTACTTTACTACATTACTGAGGGGGAATGGGGGTATAGTCATTTTGTTTGTTTTCATAAATTATGGAAGACACAAAAGGAAGCTTCAGAGACCCTATAAAGCACATATATTCTTGGTCGGCGTGAATTTTTGAATTGATTAAGCCATGCCTGTCCGTGTCTCTCTTCTCGCGAAAATGAAGAATCAAGATGTACAAAAACATTGTTGGTAGGTTCTTCCAAAAACGCGCTGTACGGCTAAAAGTATTCAAATAGTTCGAAATTCTCTATTGTGAATTCTGCGATAGGAAAACCTGGCATTAAGCCAAAATGCTGAAAATCGGGTACGTTAAATTCTATCTAAGTATATTGAAGTTTCTTTTTGTTGTATTTTGGTGATCGATTTCGATATCTGTGAAAGAGACAGTTTTCTTATAGAAAAGTTCTGTTTACCACTCAAAATCCCTTTTTTCACAGCTTTTCTTTCTAGCTGACTTATTTGGCTTTCCATTGTACGTCTTTTACGGACGCACAAGCACACGAATTCAGTATTTTGATATTTGTAAAAAGTCGCATCAATTTTCGTTTGTTTGCATTTAATTCATAATTTAAATTTATTATCTTTACAATTTAAGAGCAATCAAGCGTTGCTTCACTTTTAAAGGTTCGTAGGTCAACAGATGAATAAATCTATGTCAAAGATCAAGATAAGAATAAATATATATTACATAGTGCGACCTAGCTATTGCTGCTTTCAATTACTATTTCACTTTTTGCATTTATTAGGAACAACAAGGCATTAAGAGTTTGCAATTATTGTCGTAGTCAGATGCACATAGGTTTTAAAGGTCGTTTATTGGTGATGATATAGGAGTACCGTCTATTAATATAAGGGGATTGCTGCAAACCAGTGCAGTCAGGCATGTTTGTGTAAGTAGGCATATTTTGTTCTTTGAGAACAAGTGGAGTTGACTACCAAAACCTTATTATCAAACTCTTAATACGATTTGACCCTTGCTTTAAATATCCTCTGTTAAACAATCCTTGTTAAAATATCTTTTGCAAGTGTAATGCGTATCTCAAAAAATACCTTGACGAAGTAAAAACTTCTACATTAAACAATCTGTATGTCTTGCTAAGCCTTTTGTATCCACCCTTGCAGTTTGAGAGTCTTGAAGATATCTTCTCTTGTATGTATCATACAGATATACATTTCAAGAATCCAATGCGTATAAGATTCTAAATTGTTTTGACCCTTCTGGTCAGTTCACTCAATTATTTATCTGTGCACATGATCACAACCATGCAAATCTTAAATTTATCATATGTATGTTCGCGACGATGACTGGTCATCATAAATCAAGATAAAAAAAAGACGTCGGTAAAAATCCGCGATCACAAAAAGTTAGTGATTGTAGTTTGCATTGCCGCGGCAGTTATTGATGTACCATTCTGTGCAATTGTTTATTATTATTATCATCTAAAGACTTAATGGGAAGATGAACGTCTTCGCTGATACTAATTTAAGACTGTGTGCACATATTTGGTGGAGCTATCTAAAATTTGCGTTCTGCAATTATTCCCATCGGCCAATTGCACACTCTCGCAAATAAAAAAATTTTTTTTAATTTTTTTGCTATTGAGTTCCCTTAAGTTGAGTACTTTCTATCCGACTCATAGAACGGATAGGGAAAACTTTGCCAAAGTAAGCGGATTTATGCGTTTCTCTGTTTCTGGTGTTGTTACCCTTTCCCAGTCTTATTATAATGTAAACGCGTTTACTTAATTGAGTTGAGTATACACTCATACCTGCTCTTACTCGATCTTAATAGTTTATGTATTTGGTGTAATTTTATGCTTTCACTTCAATTAGTTCTTGACAATTTGTGTTAAGCAATGTCTGCTATACGTTTGTTTTATATGTATTTCGGTTTCCCACAAATGCTCCAATAGATGTGAATAACACGTTAGTAAAAAAATTTTTAGATCCGCAAAAGGCCGACTATTAAATCCATTATACTGCTGTGTACCACTTTGCCAAATGCTATCCTTCGTCTATTTTTATAATGAAATACCACAAACTCGACCTCCATCGTAAGGTTTATTTTTTGTAAGAACACTTATCCGGAAGACGATTTAGAATACGATCCCTTTCTACCTTAATTTTTCAAACGCACATGCCAACATGACAATATATTACATTCCCAGGGTTTTTAGCGAGAACCATTTTTCAGTAGTTGTTTCATATGGGTAGTAACTGTGAAAACGGTCCGATCGGAACTATTTTCAACAAGACATGCCGCTATGTACCGAAATTCATCAAAATATCTCGAAAATTGTAGTTGTTCAAGCCTTTGTAGGTGTTGCATATATCCACGCAAGCTTAGTGCACATTTACAATCACAAGTGCTGCAGGATGTGAAAACATTAAATCGTGGAAAAGGTGGAGTAAAAAGTTACACTTACATATGTATGCGCATTATCGATTGTAGGAAACAATTAGAAAAACTTTATTTACTTTTTGACGCGCGGTGGATATATATCACCTGTAGTTAAGTAAATATGATCTGAGATAAAAAATGCTACATTTTGTAATATTTTATAAAATCTATAAGCAAGCTGAAACGGATTCTTAACTAAATTCCTTTTGATATTATTTATAATTGAAAAGTAATCAATGGAATATTGAATATCTTGAAAGTGTCTGAAGATGGGAGGAGCTCATGTAGAAAGCTAAATCTGAAATCCGATTCTTTGATAAGTAAACACGCACCTATCGTGCAACAAGGTTAGTCTGCTGCCTTTTCCTATTGATTCACTTAATGAAGAAGTACACGAACGTCATGACAATATTGTTTCATTTTATAGTGCGTAATAACCACATTCGAAAACCGAAACAAGAACAACGACAATGCGACAGTGGCAATAATAATTAGAAACTAAAACAACAACAGCAATTGCTGACATTAGTTTAACAATAAAATATTAACATGTTTGTGTGAACATACGCTTACAGCTTTCCTATATACATCGCAACATGTTTGTATATTTCTTAAATGTTTGCGTTTGCTCATTAACGCCTTTTGTGTTGCATAATAATAATGGCTGAACATTTCCGAATCAGTGCATACTCGTTATTATGTATTTAACATTGATAATAATATGACAAGAGGAAGAGAAAAGGAAATAAAAACGATAAAATCGCAAATATTCGAAATATCTAATTTAAAGAAAATAGAAACGAAAAATAAAAAGCACGAATATCATTTTCTTCGTGAAGATAAGATGTAACGGAGAGAGCAAATTCATTATAAGTCTTTCGAAATGAAAATAAATTTGTTTTATGTAAAATGCCAAGAGAAGCAGCCATCCAAGCCCAAACAAAGTTAATTACATTTTTTTTTTGCTTACAAAAATTTTGAAGCAAATTATTTTTATATAACAAAACCTAATGTATATATATATATATATATATATATGTATACCTGTTCTCATTTCCCAAAGAAACGTAGTTTAATCCAATGATAATCTTAACCGTCAGTTTACCTTTATTAATTCACTTACTAACTAAGCCAAGTTTTCCAACTGCTTTCTATTTCATTATAAGCACAGTGAGTCTCATTAGTATTCGATTTTCTTGCTTGACAAAAACTAAAGGCTACTCCATTGTCCTACAGATTACAATATCAAAAAAAAAAAAAAAAGGACAAACAAAACATTATTCCAGTAGAGAAGAAAATTAAATAACTTCAACAACTTGAAAACATAGCGTAATTAAGGAAGAATACGAGGATAAAAAACAGCATATTATTACAAATTAATATTCGATGGGGTATCTTTCTTGCCTAATAATGTCGTAACTTATTTCGTACAATTTTTCTTGTATAGGAAACAGGGATCGTACGCCATTCGTCTTACAGCCCATTTTTCACATTATGGACGGAAGAGGTTGAGTGTTTTCGCACACGCCCTTCTAATTCATCCCACACATTTTTCATAGGGTTCATGCTTGGTGATTCGTGGAAGAGGGTGAATAACTTTGGAGGAGTTATATAAAAGCCATCTTTGAATTAAGCGGGATTTACGCTTAAGATCGTTATCTTGATAGAATTTGAATGTTTCCCAGATAGTAAATTTGTCCCCACTTACTTTCAAATTTTCCTTGAATATCCTTAAATAACCTTATCTATGCCATTCATAAACACCAATTTTCCGACTCCATGCGGTTCGATGAATGTCCGTTGGTACAAGAATTTCCTGTGAAGCTATATGTGACATGAATTGGACCACCATATGCGAAAACACTCAATCCTTTCGTCCAAGACCTAAAGAACAGACTATAAGAGGAATGGAGGGGAGTAAGATCCGCGTTTCCCGCATAAGAAAAATTATAAAAAATATGTCAAAACGTGTAAATGAATTTTTAATAATAAGCTCTAAGTTCTTTTATCTTCGTATCCTTCCTTATACAAAAAAAAGCAACATTATTGACGCTATGTTTTTTTAATTTGTTGAATTTATTTAATATTCTTTCGTCTACTGGAATAATGTTTTGTTTGGCTTTTTTCAATATTTTAATACGTATTCCGTACTAGTGTAAAATAGTAAAATAAATTTTTAGGTTTAACGACCGTTTTTTTTTTTTAGTCTAGTGAAAAAACCCAATATTAATGAGATCCACTGTAAATAGAAGAGCGTAACACAATATACCTCTAAGATATACTATCTGCCTATTGTCATTCATTCTCATTACAACTTCCTTTGCACGGAAGCTTTCCTTCCTGCCGTTTCTCCCATTCATTCACAAGGGCTTTCTCCATTGGGTTCAGTCATCTCTATAGTTTGGTCTTAAAGAAAAAAATTTGCTTGGTAATGATACAAAAAATAAGAAAGATCGTTAAAATGAAGAACGAATATTATACATATATGCTTAGCTAAAACTTTTGCTTGGATTAATTAATTATAGTAAACTCACGTACAATTCAAACATACAGCAATTCACTTACATTATCATTGTGCTTTAATTGTAAATCCACTTGTTAATAATAGAGTTTTTATCTTTTCAATTTTTCTCGTAATTCTTGCCAAACACTATCGCAAAAATCTGAGATATAAATTAAACGCGTTTAGCATTGTTATCGTTTTGTTTTCTTTCGTTGCGTTTCTCTCGTTCATATTTAATTACTTCAGTGGTATTTCTATTATATAGAAATCTCATCCATATATATACTCCACATACAAGTTTAAGTGGATATAAAATGATTACATCCATCAATGGAAATACAATAAATTTTTTACGTCATTTGCAATATGTTGGTAACGTAGTCCATATGTCAACACGTCCTTCATTAATGAAAATGGACAGAGATTTAGTTAAAAATGTTGTTTTTATTTCCACCATCACGGCTTATGCTGAAAATAGTACTAATAGATCAAGCAAAAAGTTTTTCGCGTTTTTACACTAAAACACATTTGTATTTAAAGCGAATTTTATTAAATCACATTTTTGTGATTTTGATCGACAACCTTATCAATATTTCTAGTAAAATCATTACGCTGTTATGTAGAGCTTTTGCAATTGAACCAAGTGATTTTCGCAATATCATTTTTAAGGTATGCTTCGCGATACATATGACAGTTCAGCAGATCGAAGTCGCTCTTAAAACCGCAGTTTATTAGAATTTCTAGCCTTGGTAACAGTATGTTGTCAGGTGCTCTTTAAAGTTGAGATTTGTGTTGTTTATAGTCACTTCAAAATTGCGTCTCATTGTAAAAATAAAATTGAAAATAGCAGCCAAAATTTTCGGGTGCAATGAAATCCCATCCATTGAGTGATGCAAGCAAATGTTTAAACAATAGAGTCACCGCGCTTCAAAAAACGTATATAAAATCCAGTGCCAGTTGGCGAGTCATAAATTCACTCGCATGAGCTGGGAGCTAAGCCCCAGTGGAATCTGAAAGAGTTTCAAGATAACCAAATCTAACAAAAATCGTTTGCCTGCGATCTACTTCGAAAGAAATAGTCGCGTTTCTCTTCAGAAACCCCTGTCATGCAGGGTCAATATGTTTAAATTGATGGTGTAAAACACCATCGTTTATTTGCCAAAAGATTTCTATGAAACAAGGAAAACAAACAATGGCCGTCGGATCACTTTTCATCATGACAATGGGTTATCCTCCGTACAACAACTTGCGGTGGCCAAGGAAGCCTTTGGAATTTTCAAAAGCTACATATCTGAGATGTCTGAAGCGGAATGGAAAAAATGCTTTGAGTAATGGTTCGAATGTATGCAAAGATGCATAGATCATAAAGATGAATACCTTAGAAAGCAGTAATGCAATTTTTTATTCACAAGTAACTGTGCTTATATTACGACACTCAAAATGTGAACAATGTGGTACATACGCTGTGGAAACATAAAAAACTTTTCAGCTAAGCTTTATCGATTTTCGTCATACATTCGGGATATTTTACCAATTGCGCGTTAACACTGCATTAGTAGAGCGTCATTTCAACTGTCTGTGTAGACCTGCCAGACAAAACATTGCCTCACGTGGCCGCCTATCCGAGCTTTGCCACATTTTATGCAACTTCCCGCATCTTAGACGGCGAACTTTTCGCACATTGTTAATGCTTGTAACTTAATTTATCTTATCGATCTCTTTAGAAATTGGCCCATTTCGTTTTAGCAGCGATTCGCAAATGGAACTGTTAATTCCCATGGTACCCAGCATCGAAGGATTTTGTTGAAACGTATGCAACGCTCAGAAGTAAGCTTCAGACACCCCAGAAACAATATATATTCTTGATCAGCATCAAAATCTAATTGGATTTAAGCCTGCCTGTCTCGATGTTTGTCCATCTCTTTACCCGCCTGTCTGTAATGTCTGTTGCAAACATTTTCTTCGCTGCGAAAATGAAGCTATAGGCTTCAAATTAATTTAGCATAAACATCGGAAGCTTCGGCACGCACTTTAATATTGGAAATGGGCCAAATTAGTCGAAGGGCATGCTTACAATACGATGTAAACTGAGAACACCTGTGTTTTACAAAAAGAATAGAAAATTGGTTTTTTGCTCATTACTCATAAACTGTAGCAGATAGATTTACAAAAACTTGAACGTGTATTCTGTGAGTGAAACTGAATAAACTTGACCTCGCCCACCCAATATCATGATGTATGAAAATTTAATTTTTTTTTCAATACCTTTATAATGGGCTTATTTGTTAACTTTGTTAATCGACCCGATTTTCAGAGAAACATAAGCAATTTACTAAGTTGCTGCTGATTTCACATCGTAAACACAACGAATTTATTCACAAACCTCTGAACTGTTGTAGCCTGTTGAAGTGATATCGCAAATGCGAATATTATGGGAAGTTATTTCCAAAATGCAAGTACCTTCAACTAAATTAAAAAATATCACATTGTTTTTTTTTGTTTTTTTTCCTCTAATTATTCTTTATGCGGCCTGCCAGCTTTCACACTCGTTAAAGAGTGACTTGATAGGGTGTAAACGAGACTGACGCGACCCTAAAGTCATGTGTTGGGAAAAAACATCATCTAACTTTCTTTGGCCCAGTATTTATTAAATTAAATATTTTGTTATTGATTAACATTTGGGCCGTGGACTATCCAAGAGCATTTTCCATCTGCGTTAAATTTAATGCCAAAGTGATGAGCAGTAATGTTTACTTTCGTTTAAAAAATCGCGTTTGCTCAATAGTTAAGAACGATGGAAATATTCAATAAACCTGTCGTATTCGATTTTACTTTAAAAATGGAATGAAATTTCAGTTTTCAAAATAGTGAGAAAAGCTTTCAGTGACAAGGTACTGCAAAGAACGATTTAAATAAGGCAAAGAGTGTCAAGTCAAAAAATTTATTGGTCATCCGTGGACGTTTACCGACAACCGCCGCCTCAAGGAAGACCGTGACACCTTGTTGATGTCGCTACGTGTCTACTAATGAATATTACTTCTTAGTGCAAGCGAAGGAAAAAGATTTTTTTCTTTTCAGAGAGCTAATGGCGGCTAAGAAAGAATATTTTTAAAGCCGAAAATCATTTTTACATCGTTTTCTTTTTTTCAAGTTTCGATCTTATAACATTGTTTGAGTTTAGCTTTCACGGTAAAAATTTCCTGCCTAGTCTATCCAATATAATGTTGACAATGAATTATGGCCTCCGAGAAAATTCTAAAGAGTGGCTGAATGTAGACATTAATTAGACCATTTATCCATATTTGGTTTACGAGATAAGTATTCACGAAATTCTCGGTTTTTTTTTTTTTTATTATAACAATGATCAATCATTCTGACGCTACGTCTAAAATATGCGCTTATTGACGAGAAATCAAAAACTTATCGTAATGAGACAAATGAAAGAATACTTGAAGCAGTTAGTATAGAGAATATTAAACCATGAGACATGTTGTACGCCGCACATAAATTCGAATGTGGTAAGGTACCCAATAATTTAGCATTCATCCGCAGACTAAAATAGATATAATAAGTAAATGGATTACTGTAAAGGAAATACCAGCCTTGTCCTTTCAAAAACATTTCAATAACCCGAAGACGAATTAATTAATGACTTGCAAATTACTGAGTTGATTGGGCACAAGCTCAGTAACACAAAAGCGAGCACACTGAATTGAGGATAGCGACTTGACGAGCAAAATTTCAACACATGAATTAATATGATTGCAAACAGACATATTTATGCATATATAAGCATTAATTAAAAATGAAAGAATAATCAGGCAATGAAATTATGATTTCAAAGGCAAACAAAGGATACAAATGTAAACGGAATGATTGATGGGAATAATTAAGAAAGAAAGACAATAAAACAAACAAAAAAGCATTACATCCCCACGTAGCGTACTCTCGGATATCTAATTCGAAACCGGCTCAGTTCTCAGTGTTTTCTTAAATATGCTTTGATTTAAATGAATTCTATTTAGAACACACTTGAGGATTTCTGTTATACAATTTTTGCACAATTTGTGGTTAGTGAAAACATTGAAAAGTTCGAGTGACTTGTTACCTATGTTAACTAGTTATTTGCATAAAAGAAGGATATTTGAAGAATATCAAATTATACCTACGTATGTAATGGATTACGATCCTAAGAATTCCTTTAAATTATTTATGAACTGTATGACTGGATGTTACGAATGGAACGAGAAAATTTGTTATGGTGGAAAAACGTCGCCTTCACAAGAAAACCAGTGGTCTTTACAATAAGCAAACTTAAGTCACCGCAAATAATCGTATTGGCTGCGGTAAGTACAATATAAATATTTGCATATACATTTTCGTTACAAACTAGAATACGAACAATAATAAATAAAAACATTTAACATGTCGAAAGAGTGAATAAAGACACGAATCAATTAACACACAAACACTCGATGCATCATAATATTGTATTATATTTGTTATGTCCGACCTTCGGTATGAGTTTTTAACAGTTGCAAGCGTCCAAAGTCTGATTATGAAAGTTTGAGCGTAGAAAAGATAATTCAAACATGATTTGTAAATCAATTAAGCAAAATGTAGAATATCATAAATGCAAGAGGAGGTTGCAAAAGGATTCAATTAAGCTCGTTTCAAGAAGACTGCAAAATATTTTATGAAAATACTAGAAATACTATAGACCAAATAGGAACATATAAACATATTTTATACGGATATATACGATACGATACATATATAGCATAACATACGTTAACTCTTAACACAGTTATATCAAGCAATTCAAGACAGTGTAAATGGGCTTAACGATGACGAAAGCGGTAACTAAATGAATGAGTCCAATCCTCTTATTCTGACTACAATCGGTGATAGATTACTACGGCTTTTTTGGTATTCTCACGTTTAAGCGTAAATGTGGAACCTTTGCGAAACATTATCTACTCGAGCAAGTTTTGAAAATTTGAAGGAAAAATTGCAAAATTTTATGCAATTTTGTAGAAAATAAACAACAAACATTCATATTACAATCTGCGAGCCGCGACCGTCATTTATCATCAACAGCAAAATACCCGAATACTAGTTTTTACGATTTGTTTTTGTTTTTATGTTAAAAACTGCAAATTATTTACAATGTCTCCGTAGCGGAGTCCTCGAGTTGGAAGAGCAAATTTTAAATGGCTCCGCTTCGGAGCCCTCGAGTGCAAAGAGTTAATAATTTGTCGTCAATTAGTTACTTTCGTAACGTTACGTCGTCTTTGCTTACGTTCAATTTTATGATGTTCGTAAATTTACAGCCCCGTTTTAGCGCAAAAGTGACATTAGAGAGTTTTGTTGTAACTTTCGTCTAAGAAAATGAAATTCGATATAGAGTGACACCAATGACGACAGGCAAAGCCAAGCGCAAATTTTACGAAAGTTGAACGTTAATAATGCCAATATATAAGAGTGTAGATCTTTTTTGTCTAGATAAATTTGCGCGTTTATAAATGAGCTTTCAATAGACAAAAAGTGGTCGGATAAGCATAGCAATAATAATAAGATGATTACTAATTGTACAATAAAAAAAAAAAAAAAAAAAGAACAGAAAATTGGGGAGCTAACTGTGGTCTGCCTATTATTCCTTGTCGGATTTTCTGATAGAATTTTATGATTATTACCGGGTATTAGCCATAATAATGCTTTTGACAAAGTATTTTTGTCATTTTGTCAGATCGTTTCATTACAATCTATTTTCATATCATATATATATATAGTCTATGTTTGCCGGCTACACGCTAAACAGGTCGACACAATTAACTGGGCAAACATTGTAGTCCGGATAATTCAGGAAACTAAACGCCATTCAATGTCGTGGCTGTCATGCAGATACTCTTTACACACAATAAGATTTTGCGTTCTTGTTAACAGAATAGCTTCTTCCCGTTTATTTATTTATTTTTTTTTGCATTCTTCATAAAAAACTTTCTTGTAAAAATGTTTCTCTTTTAACTTTTAAATAACTTTTAACTTTGCTATAAATACTGTGACACAATTTTGCGCACAAATATACGTGTTTTTCATCACGGGATGTAACTGTAAATCAATCATGCAATAGAAGGGCAATTTCCAGAGTTGTAGAGTGTAGTAGATCGCATCGTCTTACCAACAATCAATATAGATGACCTTATTAAGACTAAATTTGAGGCAAAAAAAAAATTACGTGAAGTTTGGTTTTGGTTGGTCTAATGTCTAACCTGTGGAGATCGAACGGCCCGTAGATAGTTTGATTTTCTTGAGACTGCTAATATTTTTTACTTGCAATTGCTTTCTCTTTTTGTTTGTTGGTTTTGCCTGCACTTAAACACATTCTCTAACAGATAATTGTAACGAGTATTCTTCTATTTTAAGCTGCGCGGTCACGCATTTGCTTTTTAAACATTTTAAATTTTTACGACATTAAGGCTGTTTTGTCTTTTCATTTCGTTGATGTGTTTTTCATTTCGACCTTACCTTGATTTTTTTGTTTTTAAGTTTAGGACTCTTTATCGTTGGCTATTCTAGGATGATTTCTGACTCTCCTTTCTGTTATCCTTGTAGAGTTCTCAGAACTCACATGATACTGCCAGGCGTGTCTGCTGCATATACTTTTATTACATATTGTAAGTCCCGACTTCATTCATCTTGAGACACGATCCATTTTCGCATTTCATTGTCGTATATGGCGCTTCATAAGTTATTGGAAAAATAGTTCAATATCCTTTGATTTCAGCGGTGATGCGTACATGGTAGTTCAATCCATTAAGTTGAACTTAAAGGCCTTCGTTTTGTACACAGCCACAGCCAATTAGTTGCTGTTGATTTTAATAAAACACTTTCATCATAAGCAACACTAATTTTTCAACAAGCTTGCGACATGTTGGAAGAGGAATAATGCATAGCGATATAGCGAATACTTTCGGAATTTCCGTTCAATTTCCAAACGCCGAAAAGGTTCCTCTTTTCCAAAGTGTCGAAAAGGTTCCTCTTTTTTCTAACCATCTACGGACTGCCGCCTTCCACACACGCCAATATATGGCTGAATAGTCTCCGTATCGCCAAAGTTAAGCAACTCTAAACTCTATCTGTTGAGAAAAAGCTATACTCAAGATATGGACCAAATTTGAAACTGCTTTACTCTCGGCCATAAGTAAATGAAAAAAAAGTTTCAATGCAAAATTTGAAACACAATTCTCGTACACAAAACACACATATTTTTCTTTCATCCATAATAACAAATTTTCTTTTTATTTATCTTCTAATCTATATTTTTTCGGTAACGTGTTGATCTCGGTTGTGTTTTTGAGTTCTGCAAATCAATAATTGTACGAATGTTAAGAAAAGAAAGTATTTTCTTTTAAAGGCATTTATTGTTTTTGCAACTCCTGAACTGTAATGTGTCTAGATTTTTCATTTTTGAGTCATTTTTTCTTCTACAACAGCGCTCAAGGAAGATAACTGTGTGAGGAATAAAAAAAAAAACCAAACAAAAACATTGTAGTCGGATAAGGCTGATCGTCAAATATCCTTCCCTATTTCGTCTAATATAACATATATATATTTTTGTGATAAAATATCAAAAATTATACCTTGTTTCCCAGTAAGCGATTCATTTCCATTATAGCTCCTATACGGTATAGCGTGGACTGACGTTGCAAAACTTAACAAAGTGAATCTTCATGTCAAAGACCTTACTAGTATTTACCTATTTTTGTCATTCAATGCTAAAAAATTACACTTTTTGCTAAATAAACGGTTACTTTCCATGAGTATGCTTGTACTAGGTGCGGTCCGGCAAGTGAAGTCACTTGGTCCAAACTTGATATAGTTTATGTTTGTGTCCAAGTACCCTTATAGGCTTATTTTCATTGCAAAATATCAAAAAATGGATTGAAAACATGAGCCCACACACACGCGCACTCACATTCTACTCACACTTTTCACATCAATTTAATATGCCAAGATACTAATTAATAATAATACTCAGCGATTTTGGTCGAAATATTTTAAAACTTGAAAATTTATTTTTCAATCGTCCAGTCCAATCAATTTGCAAAATAGGGTATTTCCAGGTGAAAACACTCTAGTGTGCCATCTTTCAAAGATTGTTCCGCTTAGGTTCAACACAAAATGACATCGACAGGTATTAGACGGACGTACGGACAGATCTGCTGGAATCGATCAGTTATATTAAAAGGTGACTCTACGTGAAGTCTTCCAAGGCGCTATATACACCCGCACACACACAACATCTTTTGTACCGCAAGTGGCGTAGGGTATAAAAGCGCATGTTTATGCAAATAGGAACGTTATAGCCGGACAAGACCGATCGTTCAATATCCCATGCCATTTCACCAATTATTTTTGTCATAAGATACTAAACTTTGTTTGTAAGAAAAAAGCCATTAGAGAATCCTCTCATGAGAGAGAGCCCGAAACATGGATCAATGTCATTCCAACTTAGTAAAGTTAATTTTTTATTATTAAGGACCCCATTATTACTATCGCACTTTCACCAAAATATACTAAAAGTTAGAGTTGGTCACTATATAAAAATTTACTCTTTATGAGAAACCTTAAATGGGAATGAATTCACGTACCTTTGGATCTATGATGTCCAAAGTCTATATCGGAATTAACTACTTTCGAGCAACTTTCATGGCAAAATGCGAGAGATTAAGCTTCATGGCTTACCTTTTTCTAAGAACGTACATATAGAAGGTAGTACAGTACCTCATTCAAATTTCGCACGAATTTTCCAACAGATATTGAATGTAGAAAATTTTTAGATCACATCCATTTTGAAACTCGTCCGTGCTTCCGTCAAAGCAGATCAGTATACCAAATTTTGTTATAATATTTGGAAAATTTGGAGCTATGTAGTAGGTTAAGTAAATGGCCAGGTATGCTTAAATCGATTTAGAAAATGGTCCGGACTCATCTCGTATAATGAAAGAAGAGTGTGCCTCAAGTTCTTATAGACAAAGTTATTATACTCTGACCATAAGTAGCGTAAGATATAAAAACGACTAAAAGCCTGGTCATCTTAGTGTAGAGAAATCTGTAGAAAGTTAAAGTTTATAGCCATTGGCCATAAAAAAATGCAAAGAATATTTTTTTATTTATACCAGAGTTCAAAACGTAATCGCAAAGTAACTGTTGCCAACTTGCTGTCAACGTCAACGTCAACGTCAACGTCAATGTCAAGTTAATAAGAAGAACGCGAACATAAATAAAACAAGAGAAACATAAATTAAGATGATTTGCAGCGTAGGGCGTAAATGTAGCTGTTTGAAGATAAGAAGCTTCTTTATTTCATGTCAGTAGCTTTACCAACCCCGAATAAAATTTCAAAGATTATTTGCCTTCAGTATTTCGCGGAAAAGTTACAATACACTTTGCCAAATCAGAAATCAATTTCGCCTTAAAGAAGCACACATGCTTAAACAGTGGTTTAATTAATAAAATTTATCGCAGCTTCTTACACCCAATGTGACTGGCATGCAATGAATTACGGCATATGTGTGTACACCTTTATCGATATGTTAAGTCGTTTATGCACATTTACTTATGCATTCAAGCGCATATGAATGTATTAATTTTGTTCCCTTTTTTTTTTTTTTTTTTTTTTCTCCTCTCTCTTAAAAGGATGCCTTTACACTTGAATTCTTTTCTCATGTCAGAGCGCACAGATAAGAAGTCGTATGCGTTGTTCGGCTTTGCTAACTGACTACATTAACATACATATGAACTGCTGTCAGTCCGTATGATTGTGTCGGAATATGTGAATATTTAAATTATCTTTCACGTATGTATGTTGTGTGGTAACGCTCGTGATTGCTGCAACTTACAAATAATATTCTTATAGTCAGCAAAGAGGTGAAGAGACTTTTGCACGTTTCACCAGAAATCACAGCCGGTCTTATTCAAGCACATATAAGCTTTGAAGAGTACACAGATATAATTTTGTAAAGTTTTAATGGGGAATATTTTTCGATTCGTAACTGCAGAATAATAGCTTTAATCGATTTGTTATATTTTACTAAAATTTTGAATACATTGCCTAGATATTTAACTGAAAATAACTAATCTGGGCTTATATTCTATAATGTAACGCTTATTCTACCTGGTCACTCCTTGATTATTGCTTTTGTAAATTTTGGCCTGTGTGTGCGCTTCATATGTTCTAGCCAGGATGCCATGGGGAAAGGAGTAAGGAAAATGCATGCTTAATATTAATGAGCACTTAATATGTCACATTTTATCCGTAGAAATGTTGTTGTTGCTGTCAGCATATGTTACAAACGTTGGCAACTATGCAATGCATGTTTATCAAGCATTTTGTTTCAAGTGCGCCAGTGTGCGCCCATGCGTGTGTGTGTTTGTGTGTGTGTGTAGAAAAGTTATGTTCAACGAAATTATAACATAACACTGACATTCTTACACTTTCTCAGACGTATTTATTCGCACATAGATAAGCATTCATATTTTAACAATATTAGGAGCAACTATCGGCTTGTTGGTGTATTGCTTGGCTTAAGTTATAATTTGCTGTGCTCAGGTTTCCTGTGTTTGGTTAAATATAATTTCCAGATATTCGTTATTCTATTGTTCTTATTCCAAAAATATGCTAAGTGCTGTTTAAGAGACCTCATAATAAATGTTAAGTGAAAAGTACAACATAAAATTCTAGATATGTGTATTATTATTTAGTTAGTTTATATTATTTTATGTTTAAACGTCAATACATGTGTGCATTAATATGTGCTCTCGATCGTGTGTATAAAAGCAATTGACATCAAATTGACATTCAAAATATATAAATAAAGTTTCAGATTAACAATTCAGCAACATTTTAGTTGTCTTTCATATGCACGCGTATATGCATTTAACTAAGCAAGAAAACACAGCATAATTGTTTTTTGCGGTAACTATTTAATAATTATATTTCTTTTAATTCGGTACGCAGCGGCAATGTTCCTCCATTAAACCAACTAACTAACAATGGGACTATGTAAACTAAAGTTGGTACACTTTGGCGTTTTTTTTTTTTTTTGTCTTACACTTAGAAATAGATATCACAAACTATACACGTTTTTAATTAATATGACTTATCTCCGTTTGTTCGCCTTTCTGGCTTTCATGAGGGGACAAACCTGGTAGCACAGATACGTTGTGAATGGGTTTTGGCGTTCGGGTCATATGCGGTGACCTGTCTGTTGCATTCGCAGCTTATGGGGCACCTGTATTCTATCGAGATGTTACGTATGTGAGCTGCAATAAGATTTAAAGTTGCCAGCGCATAGTGTTGTTGAGGTGTCTGCCCATTTGTAAGACGGCTTCAGTGGACACTTTGCAAGTGCTCATTCCTCTCGTTCTAAAGGAATTGCATATAAGAACAGGGCCTGTTTCTACTTGACAGACTCAGAATTAATGAAATAGGGCGGCAAGATGTTGGGGAGTGTCAAACGTTGCTGACGAAACTTGTCTGTGCCATATGGCAATCGCGTTGATAAAATAGCTTACATGGTAGGATGACGTCCAAGTTTATACGTTTGCCGGGAATCACACAGAATGGGTCTTAGCCGCAATCTGGGATTTATATCCATGGATCCTCGCGAACTTCTGAATGAATTTTTGCCTAAAAGATGCCTTTAATTTAAAGATTTAGAGGCAGTGGGTATAGGTGCGTGTATAGAAAATGGAATGGTAAGTGGGCTACATGTATAAAATAAATACATCTTATTACTACTGCGCCAGTAGGGGGATACAGCTGAAGTAGGGAGAATTGATGAAATTGACAATGACGTAATGATGCTGACCGTTCCAGCAAAAAACAAAAATGCAACATCTCACCACGCCTTTACATAAAGGTCGACACGTAAAAAAGGTGCTGTGTAAAAATATAGATACGACTTATGCAAAAAAATGAAGATGACCCAAAGACTTTAAGATAACTATTGGAAAGTGTGTAGAAGAAAAATTCACATAAGATTATAAGTGAAGAGAAGTTCCTATAATGACAATGGGACGCGGGAAGTTGTTGATTTACTGGCAAGAGCGACGACACAACTTAATAGCGCATGGACTTTCAAAATAAAGCGAAACTTCTTAGGCGAAGCACATTGCTGCAAAGCTTATTCGCAACACCAGAAAATATTTATTCCGGTTGTAATATACTTCACTATACATACGATTACTACTTAGCCTAACTTGATTCCATTTTCTGCTTCATTTGTAAATTTTTTATCTTACGTCGGGTTTTAAAGCCTAACCAGTGACTTTAACTGTTTGCTTTCTTCTTTCCTTTTTTCTGCTTTAGTTCAATTACGGCATGACAGCGTAAATGGGCCATCGTGCGAGTTTCGTTGTGACGTTAGTTCAAGTTGCGGCAAGAACTTGCTTGCTTGCTTGCTCGACGTGAAGTTGCATTGCAACCAGCCTGACCAAAAGAGCGCAGAAATTTTAGATGGGCTTCATTCTTACCAGAGGACGAGACGCGTTCATATGCATATGCATATCGCTATCCGGCAATCGGGGACTAATCGTCCTCGCGGCTTTCAGTGTACATTTTTCCATTCCATTCCGCGCGTGCCAGCGTGCCTCTTCACGGCCCATGTGAAACATAAAGAGTCGTTTATCTCTCACGAATCAATATCATGATCGCCAGTATTAGGAAAGTAAAAGTAGTTGTACATTTTCCTACTTTCCTAGTTTCCATTATAGTCCACAGAAGTGCGGACGAATATATATACACAAGAGCTAAAAAAATCCGGGCAGCTAAAAGAACCGAACTAACTTTGCGTTGATTTACGAAATGAGTGAAAAGGAAAAAATTCAAAATTTAATGGGCGCGAAATTACGCCACTATATTGTCTTTTCTAAAAGATGGGCTATCTAAGAATAAGAAAATGATGAAAACAAACTAAAATAAAATCTAAAAATACCAGCATAAATAAAAAAGCAATTATTCTTGATGTAATAAAAAATTCATTGTAGTTCAGGTGCAGTTTTTTGATATATTTTAAACGACGCTTCAACCTATATATAAAATAAATTGGACAATAACGGGGTTTCGAAGCCTACAATTTAGTTGAAGTTAAGGCGGGGTGCGTCCATAAACAAATAAGAAGCGAAATCATTGAAGTGAACAATTTATCTAGGGACGATTTGGAAGATTTGAAAAAGCGCGAAATCAAAAAATAAAGCCGAGAATGACCACTTTTTTCAATACCTTGCCGAACTGTGCGAAGTTGGGGTATTTTCGAGAATTCAAATAAGGGTAAGCAGCTATAGACCAAAAAATTGATGGAGGAGGTTTAGTAAGCCATTTAGACGTGACAAGGTCTTTGATGAAAAATATTACAATTATTAGAAATTGTATTCTATTGCGCTTCGGTTATAAACAATAAAAATTAACCGGCAGCCGAAAGGATAGCCAGTGCGCATAACGCGAGGTGAATTGGTAATTGACTAATGACTTTCCAGAAATTGTGTGATAAAAAAGGAAATTTCCCTCTTTTCACAACAATCGCTATAGGTTTGAATTTTGATAATTAATTCAGAGTTTTATATATATATATATATATATATATATAGTGGGGGGCATATTTGGGGCGGTTTGGCAGTGATAGGGTCTATACATAGAAATAAAATTAAGTTTTTCTGATAAGTTTCATCAGCCATTTGCAAAACGTATCTAAAAACTGGAGTTACGTAATGTCTCCGAAATTTGTCACAACTCGATTTGGACATTATATATTGTTTCAGTGCGTTGTACTTTAGTAATTTTGCATAAGATTTAATAGCAATAAACTAGCTTTCCTGCTTTTGTGATCGTAGTTAAAGACTTTGTTTGTTTTATATGTGCCTGCTATCTAATAGTTTTTAAATTTAATACTTATTTTACTTGTTTGTTTTTTACTTGGCGATAAACCGTAAGTTAGCAAAGACATTTTTAGCGAATACACATATGGGTTTTCTTGGTGGACGCTCTTCACTTCGGTAAAATTGAATAAAAATTTTCGTCACGATGGTCACGAACAGCGCAATTAACAAATAATAATTTTCCAAAACTTTTTTATACCGAACTTTTTTATATCGAAGATCCGCTTAAGAGTTGTTTATATGAGCGATATACCAACAAAAATGGGAATATTCTGTCCGTTGCAATGGACGTAACGATAGAAACTTGATAGAAATACTTTTAAGCATGGAATGTACCCTAATTACCTAATTAAAACGCTCACAATTCTGTTATCTTGTTGATCTAGGCGTTAACTTATTCTCTAACTATTCTCTATTTGCGAATTTCAAAACTTTGTTGACTAAATGTTAAGCTCGCATAAAAATATTGTGGCGTAAGCTTTGAATATCTCTTGAAATATTTACTTTTTCTTCATTTATCTAATTAAATAAAATAATGCAATTTAATTAAATGGAATTACTAGTTTCGATCCGCGCACGTTTTGACTAAAACGTTTTTTCGAAGAATCATAACTCGCATAAATGCATAAATGTAGCGTAAATCCACCGCTTTCCAGGAGTTGTAAACTTAAGCATGAACCGTAAATTGTACTCTCGTAATACAACAAATAAATTATGTTAATATAATATGTGCAGGATTATGTAATCCAATGTCTATTAGTGTTGGTTGCTGTAAGCAAATACAATTAAGGCATTTCCCGAACGGCACGTTTCATATCATAGATCGCACATCATATGACAAGCATTGGCCTTAAAGTGTATTAAAAGGTGTTTGTGATTTATTTTTTCACATTTACATATTCTCTAGCGCCGTGTGCATGAAGTGATGTTATTAGCTAAGTGTACGTCGGTTAGTTAGTCAGATATTTACTTAGTTTATCCATAAGCACAAATACATACATATCAGTATATGCACAAAGTTGTATGCGTATTGCAAGTACAATTGTGGCAAAATTGATGAGCGTAAATTTTTACTCAATTAAGAGCAATTATCGATGCCCGTCTTCGACATGTGTCAAAAATTGTTTCGCCTTTTTTCGCCTTTTCTGTCTTTTTCTAAACATCGTGCGCCCTGCGAAGAGTACAAGCGTAGCAAGGTTTGGGAAAAAACAAATAAAGAACATGTATTCATCATTAGACAAATACAATGGATACCCATCATTACCTGAGGTAAATTTCAATACTTTTGCTAATACTTTTTATATCAATGAGTTAAATGCAATGCAATGTCAAATTCACAGCTTGCACTTTGGCTATTCCTAGCAGAAATCTACTGAAGGTTCTAACACTATGTAAGTAGTCATACGTATGCAAAGTTTCCCAAAAGAAGAATGATAACATTAGTATACACTCTTGTGGACTGTTGCAAAACAAAAAAAAAAAAAAAAAAAAAAAAAAAAAAACGACTAGTTAAACATGGTATGATAGCTGTAATGTTATTCATAGTATCTTCGGTAATGGTCTTTAGCCACGCAGATAACGTAGCGTATACATATATATATGTGCTCCTTTAAAAGACTTCAGGATGATGCGGATTACGAGCACATCATTCCGTTATCGAGAGACCGCAATTCATTATTCACGGTTAACTTCAAGACATATATGAAAACTGACCTTATAATAAATTATATCAAAACGCGATTGACAGACAAATAGCCTACACCTTTTCAAATAATACAATCCTATCTTCATCACTATATATCAAACATTACACCATATTTTCATATGAAGACTAACTGTTAATGAAAAGTGTCATACCGAGGTGGATCTGAAAATAGAGCTATGTAGTCCAAAGTAAACTTATTTGTCATATCACTATTTTGTACCAATTTTCATCAAAATAATAAAAATGGTTTCTTATTCTCATGTTAACTCTTATTAGTTGTGAGAATATTTATATAGGTGAGAGGATTCGATAAATGATTCCTTTCCATCCAGATATTCCATATTTGCTTACAATGGCGAAATATCATTTTCCACGGTCTTTGGCGAGAAATATTCATTTCATATAAGGCCGCTTCAATCTATTTTCAATAAAGTTCATTTTTGATCAGTGCATCAAATGTCATTAAAATGTCTGTAAAAATCTCAACTCGTAGGTTGAAGACAATAACACATATTCAGACGTACGTTAGCCAGCAGTTGGGTGAACATACATGCATGAAACGATTTAGAAAATAATTTTGAATCGATTGATGTAATATAGAATTTTTTAACAAACAGTGTAATTTCAAAATTTCCGCGCAACGTAGCCATTGTTTAGCGAGCAAAGCCATGTGCAAATGTGTAACATTAAGTAGCGTGAAAATTTATATATATTCACAAGCCGCTTTGGCGTTAGCTTGGAGTAGTCTGTAGTAAAGGTCGTCAGGTTATATTTTGCAATATGTTTCTCGGAAAACTGATGCAACTACTCTAGTTTTTCAATCTGTTATGCCTAGCAGTTTAAGCGTATTTCTTGCCAAAGCTGCGGAGTGTACGCAGATCAATTTTCGAAGTTTCTCAAGCAAGACACGAGTAAATAGTGCACTTTTATTGTAAAGAGTATAATCAAAAAATATTGCTTCTGTAGATGATTATTTTAAGATTTATTCTGTCTTTCAAAGTTAATATATAATCAAAAAGCTCGTAAAGTGAAAAAGATTTGAGTGACGTAAAAATATTTTTTGACTTTGTTTGCCGGAAGAGAATGTCGAATAAATGATTTTATAAACCAATTGCTATTAAGCTTGCTTCACGCACATATTACTTAAATTTTACTTAAATGAAATTGGAAAATTTCATATGGTTACTGTGCATGTAAGTGTTCATCGTCAAACGAATGGTCTTTTTGCTCAAGTACAAACCTGTTGGACATACTTTGAAAAATCCCACTGCCGCGAATTTGGCTCGTGATATTAATAGCTATTGATGTGTTTTCTCTCTCTCTCTCTCTCTCTCTCTCTCTGTTGTATAGTTCTTTCTCTCTGTAGCATTGAAATTGAATGCAAACAAGTCGGCCATCAATGCAATCTACTGGAGCAAATAATTTAGATTTTTATGATTTTTTTACTTTATATAATACGTATTTTATGTGTTTTTTATTATATACACAACGAAGTATTTTTCCCTACGGTCCGTACGGTTTGTGCTATTAAATTCACATAAAAATTCAATTGTATTAGTTATTCATTTCTTCAATTTTTTTTACTTTATCTTTATTTTTAAATTGTCGTTGCTACTGCTAAATGTCTGGAAATGATCATCTTTTCAATTTTTCTGTTAGGCTACAATTTTTAGTTGGTATGCGATTCGTCAACAACAAAAAGAAGAAGATTCAGTTTTTATTAGCTAACATCATAATAAACTTATCGCACATTCGTCCGGTATTTTGAGAACCGGCTTGTCTGTGAACTCGTTCTGCATTTCCAAATGGTCTTGATATTATCCGGTTTAAGTTTGTCAATATTTGGCTGAAGCTGGGCTCTCTTCTTATAGCTACATAATGTTCGGGCTATATTGAGCAGAGCATCTAAGGCATTCCAAGCGCAACCCCGTTATAACCCCAGATGCTGAACTTTATATAATGTCGACGCCGTCGTTTTTTGCTTAACTTTAGGGCATCAAGTCAAAACTATGCAGTTAGCATAGGTACAATTATTATAACACAAGATCAGTAAATAATCTTAGAGCTTATACCCCTTGTTTTACTGAATAGGTATTGATAGGCAAAGAGTATTTTAGATCAGAATCATTCTTTGAAGGTTGATATTTAACCCTCTGGCCTCGCACCAGTTGTGGGTTATGCGCAGGGTTCTTCGTATTTGCTCGGTTGTCTTAGATGTGGGCGTATCTGCCTCGTCAGGAAGAACTGCCACTGCGACAACTCACTGATTATGCACTATTTTTTAGGATAAATTAAATTACAACGATTGCTTTCGCCCTTAATATACCATAGGTTTAAGGTATTATAATACAATCTCTACGTTATTGCAATTTATTTAATAGTGTACTAGTAAAGCAGTAATCAGAACTGGGATAATCCTAAGAGACTTCGAAACAGAGATTAATGTTTGGCAATACCGGAAGTACGATGTAATTTCTATTTTAGTGCGGTTCAATGCAAGTGGGGTTTATTTTATATAAGGTGGTAGGATCGAAAGTAGTCAGTCAGTTAATGATTGCTAAACCAGTCAGTTGGTAAAAATGCGGATAATTGGAAAAGTCGGTTGGCGGTAATAATCTAATTTATGGAGAAAGTACTTCGGTCTTTTTTCATAACGGTCATAAGGCTGGATATATTCCCGGAATAGACCTCAGTCTTAAGATACAAAACAGATATATATAAAAATAAAAAAATAAAAATTAAAATTTATAACGTAAACGATAAATGATGTGTTTTTGTAGTGACAGCAGTTTGCTCTTCAGTTCTTTCAGACCCTTTCTTGCCGAAGACTAGTCCAAAAAAAAAAAAAAAAAATCTGGGTTACTGGAACTGTGACCGATTATTTCGTTTCTTAAAGACTTCAATTACCCAATATAAAGCTAGATTGATTATGTAATTGAGCTTCGAAAGCTTCAAATGCACATTAAACTAAAAATGGAGTTTTTTGTTGTTCCTGTACGCAGAGTTGTATTGCAAACGAGACGAATCAGTGAAATGGCACACCGACAGTGCAATAGAAATTTTCACACAATAATTCCAAAAAAAAAATGGGAAAAGTCAGCCACACTTTCTGTAAGTATAGACATTTTTCTTCTTTTTTTTTCTAGTCATTTTTAAGGTAAAGATTGTGGGTAGAAAACATTCGGTCATAGCCGAACATAACTTTTCTTCCTTGCTTCAAAAAAATTTTTTTCAGATTTTTACAACACAGAATAGACACGTAGCAACACTTATGGAACAATCTTTTTTTTGGAGTGGCAGCTTTTATCGCCTTCCATTTCATATCTTTCAAAATAATAATTTTTTCAAGATAATATCTTTCAAAAAATATTCTTTCGTCGATTTGAGTTCTTTGTTTTTATTTTTAAATCTCCCAAAACGACTACAATATTTTACAAAGATCCTTTTTGCCTCCAAGCTGCGATGTCTGCCATCAATTTGTGTTGAAAATCACTTTCATCTCAGATTTGCATATGTCGCGTTGCCAAGTGCGTTCACAATCTGCGGTTAATTTCGAAAAACCGACCCTTTGAGCCATTTAAAATTTCGGGGCTTCTTCCACAATTATCGTATTCTTCAGGATTTAAAGAGTTACTTAAGGTAAGAATAGGAGAATAACATATTCGTATTATTCCTTAAATGCTATTCGTGAAATACGATCACCGTCGGCAAGAAGAGAGGCAAGCGAAACGAACAGTGAGGTGGTGGAGGAGCGCAGCTTAGTGGGCTTGCGTCTATACGGCAAGTGTTATGCGTTTCAAATGGAAGTAAGCCCTGCTAAAACGCTGCTATACACAGCTGAAAACTTTTTCAAAATATTGCAAATCTCAAGATTATTTACAAAAAATAGGAAATGCTAGGAAAGTTTTGACTTCTTCTTTACGTGAGATAACATCTTTTCGTGTTATGCTTTAGAGCATAATCTCTTTAGTTCATGCTTCTTAAATGTTTCTTCTAACGAAATATCTTTTAATAGTTTTTGCTTAAATGAAAAAAACATTCATTAATTGACTGTATGGGCTAATCGGATTTCTGCGTCTACTGCGTCCATTATTACCAGTGCATGCAAGTAACTTGTGTGTGTGTCTCGCATTTCTTAATACTTTACAGGGAAAAGGACAACGTATAGAAAAGTTATTTAGCATGCAATCTTTTTTTGATTAAGCCCATAAAACATTTAAATCTACTTTAAGTTGACATATATATATATATATACCTTATAAATATTTCTGAAAATAATATTCACGGATCTTCGAATGAACAATTTTACAATATATATATATATGTATGGATAAAGTTTACAGAAATAGCGCTGATGCCCTTACAATTATTATTTTTTTTGAATTTTTTTTTTTTTTGTTTCCCGTCTTTCCTGCTTTAATACTATGCGGTTTTATTAAGACAACCATGCTTTGTAAATAAATCTTAATTCAGTCATATAAATTTCTTGCATGCGCTGAACTGTGACACGGGGCAACGATATGTGCGCACGTCGTGTTACACTGCTACTGCTCTTTTATGATATATTTCGTCCTTAAACACAAACAAAAATTTTTTAAAGCAAAATGGATTTATTCTATGAAAATCCGCAACTTCCATGTTAAAGCAGAAGTAAATATAATATTAACATTTTTATGAAAGTTTCTTTATTGCTCGCGCTTAGTAGGGATTGTATACTAAACGGTTTACACAAAGGAATTGAAACCATTTAATATGCTTAAGCAACACCGACTCGATTGGAGTATGTTAAAACTTTTTCGATTTTCTGAGTGTGAAAGATTACTTTGATATGCAAAAAATGTAAATCATACTTATAAACAATATGAATAAAAGTCATGAACCTTTTTTTCTATTCTTTTATCAAACTTTATGTTATCTAATCTTTTATCAAGTTTCCGTTCAAAAGTTTACAACATAAAGTAAACTATGAGATAAACTTTGCGTTGATCGAGAACGCATACAAATCATGGGATCTTTGATGCATATTTTTGAGTCCATTCTCATTTGAAACTAAGTACATTTTTAAATTGATGACAATCGCATATAACATGTTAACATGTTAAAAACGACATCAGCAATGATTATAAGAAGGGCGTTGAAATGAAAAGTAAAATAATGAAGACAAAATATGTCTTAGTTTAAAATTGATGATGCGCTCAACGATAAGCTACATTTGCAGTCAATTGAATGAAGCAGAAATTTGCATTTCTCTTAGAGTTCCGCTTAAACGGCTGTTTGTGAAAAACATGATGCGGAATAATCAAAATCAGAATCCAAAGGAAGTATTACGCTGCATTCGACCCAGTTGGTATGGCTAAGTTTGTGTTAAATACGTCTATGAGGAGTCAACTTACGAGATGTAAGACATTTAGTAGTGTAGTTGCATAAGAAATGTAATTAGATTTCATATAAGGAATAAAATGGATTTATGCATAAAAAGTAGAGCCAATTATTTACCAAATTTATAAAAGAAGCGCTACAACTGCATTCGATCGAAATATTTCATTGTAGAATAAGCGGCTATACAAACTCATTACATTTAGTCATAAATAAGTCTACGGAAACATATTTGCTAATGATACGATTGTTGGGTGCCGGAGTAAAATTCACGGGCATTGGAAATTCAAGTCACACATATTTAGGCTGTTTTTCTTTTCGTCCCTACTTACCAGCATCTCAGGCGACAGACGCTTGGGGAAGTCGGCTTAGATTCGACAGATTATTTTTTTGAATTTTATTTCAAATTTACACTATCTCGAATCGCTTGTCCTTTCTCTACACATTGTATGTATAAAAAAAAAAAAAAAAAAAAATTACTTTTCAAAAATTCATATTGCGCCTGCGTTTATATTTTTGTGTAAATATTTGCAGTTTTCGAAAATAATTTATCCAAAGTATTATGCATCGTATGGCAAGCAGAAACTTGCGTTTTCAAGCTTATTCAAAATATATTTGGAGATCATTATAGGAATTGAAGCAAATAAGCAACTACAACTAAGATTAGAGATGAATCAGAACGAATAATGTTTAGTAAACAGGGTAAAGAGATTTACGCATTCCAGTTTACTTCCCTAACCCAAAAAGAAAACAGGTACTTATCCATGGGTCCACGAATTATAATAAAATGTAACTTATATGTACTTATAAAAAGTGTTTTACGGAAGCTCTTAATTCTACACTCATGCTTTTATGCTATATATATACTAAGAGCACACACACCTGTACCCATTAGTATTTATACGTTTGCATAATTGTTACAGTATTACTGATTGCATTTGACTGCCGTGACGTAGGGATCGTGTTGGCATGAAATTTGTGAATAAGTGCAACATTACTTTTCTAATGCGACTGCTATGCCCGTTCGTCTTTGCTGCCGATGCTGGCAAGCAATGAATGACATGAACAATGATTAACTAGTCAAAATCGATTGCCCAAGCAAAAACTTGACGGAACCTTGCATGAGCTATATAGGGCTGCTAATGATGTGATTTCTCTTCACATCTGACATATGATGGTTGAAAAATCCTATCGTAAAATGTTTGAGTTAATAAATCCACTAGAATTTCATTTATAGTTCTCATACAAAGCCTCTCATGCTCAGTAAATTATTTTAGATAGAATTTAAAGTCTGACCTAACATTTAGACTGAGACAAATTGTGCTGGTCACTGATATGGCAATATGCGCAATAATAGATGAAATAATCTGCTTATGGAAATTTGTCAAAAGGAAATGACGAGAAAGATATTTCAACAATTATCAATATAATATTAATTAATAAATTCAGTTAAACCAATCCGTATTTCTTTTTGTATTTTCGTAGCATTGACTATAAAATAACTGATCGCACATACGCATAGGCAAGTATGCGAAAAGAACAGATTGCTGTACAGTAAATGGGATCCGTAAGTATGCATTCAAAATCCTATATAAACACCGAATTGCATTCATTGGCATTTAATTACAATTATTCTGACTTAATTTTCTAGTTCCAAGTTATCTTTTTTAAAAATGTTTTTAAATGTTGACAATAAAATTAAATAATAAGAATAGAGAGAATAAACAGATTATATTTGATTTGAAATTTAAAAAGCATGTAAGGCCTGTTCATCATTTTAATGTCAACTTCTCTCTCTCTCTCTCTCTCTCTCTCTCTTTCTCTCTCTCTCTCTGTTTATTTGATCTGAAAGATCTGAAAGATAGATAGCACAATAGAGAACATATTCTTGCCTTCGACAGAAAATAATGTCAAAAAGGTGAAGGTATGTTCAGCTGCCATTAATTACGTCGTTAAGAAATTTCATCATATACGCTCATTATGAGCAATATGAATTAATTAATGTAAATCCATTTATTATTCAGCATAGTCCCTCGTTTTATTACAGAGAGAAGTACTTCTATCAATATCTCAATTCATTTATAATATCTTTGAAGAGTCTTTGATGAATTTCTTTAATATACGCACTTGCGACGGCTACTTTTGCTTTACGTTAAGGAAAATATTTTATGTTTACAAATTTTTCTGATGTATAAACAACCACAGATGTGGCGCAGGTGGAGCAAAAATAAGGGAAATGTTTCAATGGATATGGTTTGGTATTAATAATCCGTGGATTTGATCAATGCCAGGCAATCTATCCGGGTTTTAAAATGAATGATTTTTTTTTTTTTTTCGTTTAGTTAAGTATCAATTGATTCAAAAATGATCGTTTTAGCTGTCCTGTAGCTTCTCAATTAACCAAATTCTTTTTGCGTATCGAAAAGTTGATACTTTAAGTACATTGATCACTTGGCCCCACTTGACACAAAGGAAAAATATATCAGATTATTCTCCGCTTTGTTTGAACTCGGCTTCATGGCAATAAACCCAAGTGAATTTCGCATAAGACAAAAGTGAGTTTCAATCCTTTGAAGAAGCCGTAGAGATTCTCGAGAAATTTTCGTGCAACTGTTTTCTCCGCAGTCTTTCCACATTACCTATCCATTAGTTAAACTTTATCCATTGATCCATCTGAGATGTTTGTATTTCATCTAAAACGTTGGTAATCCAAACGAGCCCACTCGAAGTTTTTTCTTCATTCATATGACAATCCCCGAGCCGCGATCGTCATTTGTAACCAACAGCGTTTTTATGTTAAGAACTGCAAATTATTTACAATGACTCTGTAGCGGAGCCCTCGTGTGCAAAGTGTTAATTATATCTGAGGTCATAAAACTTCATTTCCCAAAAAAAGGTACATAAGTGTTTTTAGAAAGCAATCCACTTAAACCACTTTTTGTAATAAAAAGAACTGTAGGAACTACCTCTCGAAGGAAACCATAAACTTATCTTATGAGTTGCGAAAGCAACTTGACTTACAGCTGTAAAGCACAGTTTCGACACATATATGTTGGAAATGTACTAAGCGTTTTAACCCTTTCAGCAGGAATTTGCCAATTAAAACTTGGTTGCACCGTCTTTAAATACGAAATTTAACGAAAAAGTCATCTAACTTTTAATTGAAAACCAAAAAAAAAAAAAAAGGTTTACATTGAACTTGCACCGAACTTTTGAAACATGCATATATGCATTTACACAAATATCATATATATGTACGATATTTGACCGCAAGATAGAGTGAATATTAATTTGGACGATATACAACGCATATCATAGGATATATATTCCAAATTATATTTTCATAAAATTTCTTGGAAGCCTTTCATAGAAAGCTGAAAAGACCCAAGTGCTATAAATAATTACATATTCGGCATAGCTTTATTCTATGGTTTCCTAGTTTCCTTTATTCTATGGTTTTCGATTTTGGTGAGAGCTTTGAGATCGAGTATTAACTAAATAGAAATGATTATTATATATTTTAATAAGTTGAGCGACCCCACAAACACAATCACATTGTTTCTGAAATTAATTCGAAAAGACTGATAGGAAATATTTAGTGATGAAATTTTTCCATTTGAACAATGTTCCGATATTGGTAGAGCGATTTCAGCACATGAGTGTATGGATATTAATTTCCACCTTGATTTCCCTATGCACGTTAATCAAGATTGCAAATAGTTGACATATTTAATATACTTCTTACAGTAAGTATAATAATTCTTTCGCATGGTGGCAACGTGCGTCTAAGAAAAAGTTTTTTTACTCTTTGTAAACTTTACAAACTCTGCTACTGTGTAAGTTCATTAACACTTATTTAATCCTGTCAACATAGTGAGTGGAATCAGTTTTCCTTTAAACGACGACAAGAAAACGGCTAACAGTCTGCTTAAGAATCATAACTTGTTATTGTCTGCAGTCATTTAGTTCTCTTAGCAAACATATTGCAAAAAGACCTAAAGGTCTCTGGCAATTCTCGATAACTTACCGTTGTCTGATAAACAGCAATTTTTCGCCGCTCTTTTTCATTTCATTGTAGTGCTTCTGTTTCACTTGAGCTGTTTTCCTTCATACTTAAGGTTATTCGGATGTGCGTGAATCGCTGCCTGTAAGTGATATGAAGTTTTCTTCAAAAAAAAAAAAAAAAAAAAGAGAAGAGAAGAGATTTCGTAAATATTCTCCCATTCTTGTACGGCTTGAAGTACTAAAATTCTTAATACCTTACAATAGTTTTTCGAAAAATTGTTTGTCTTGAAGTTTGGTTGTTGGTTCATTGTCAAATCTTTGTTCTTTTACATATATAATAAAATATAAATTCAATATAAAATGTGGTTTTTCTTAAAGCATATGCAAACATAAGGTTTGATGTGTCAATAATATGCTACGACAGTAGTATTATGAGCGTACTCGAGCAAAGTTCTGAAGCGATCTTAAGTAAGATTTTGTTTTATTAAATATCGAAAAAGTCATTGATATCGCATTATATTTCTAATATTTTAAAACATATAAATTAACAGCATAGGTAATAGTGCAACTAGGGTACATAGTGTAAATTAAAAGCATACCCAAATACTCAGTTTTTACATCCACTACCGTGCTTGCCAACATTTATGAAGGACCTTTTAAGAGACTCCAAGGTACTTTAGAGACTCTTGATTAACATCAAATATCGAACTGATTTAACCATGTTCGCCTTTCCATCTCTCCAGCAGCAAAATAGTTGTGGTAAACATTCTCTTGAACGTAACACGTCAGATTTCGTTTTCCAATTTGGCAAACACATTGAAGTTAGGCGAAGGACTTAACCCTTTCATTATACCGATTAATTCAGAATCATAATCTAAATTTATCTAAATTGATCTGTTTGCCCGTCTGTCCGTCTCTGCGTCCGATGTCTGCCTATTTAAATTTATGTTCAAGGTGCGGTTGGAAATTTTGTAGACATTTCTATCAAATTTGGCATAGTGACATGTTTCGATCCAAGGACCAAAAGCTATTGAAAATGTTTCGGATCGGTCCCCTTTTTCGATCACTATTCATATAACGCCCTTTGCTTTTATATAGAAATAAGATATAATTTTTGTGTTTTAGAATAGAAATAAGAATTCTGTTAGGCAGTGTGGCGTAGTGTATTTAACTGTCGGTTTTGCCCCACTATAATGTTCTTACTTACTTGTTTTGATTATGTAGTCGAAAAGCAAAAGTAGGCAATTTTTGGTGGTTACTGTCTGCATTTACAGTTTTTTTGATTGTTCTGCGAAAACAACGCAGTACATTAAAACTTATAAATTCGCTTTACCCGCCCGTATTCACGCTGTAAAACAATTAAAATCAAAGTTTTTTGCTACAAATTGAAACTATGCTAAATATGTCAATTTGTTTGCAACGTTACAAGTGATGATTGCACAAACCATTGTCTATAAAATAATGAAAATAACAAATTTTGACTTCAAAGATATTTCAAAGCATTATTGCGTTAACGATTACACAACATTTTTTATTGAGCGGCATGTTTTAAGTTGAATTCAGCTAATAAATATTTTAGGTGTAACTGGTGAACAAACAAAGCTCCCCTTAAGCTAAATACAGTGTCTTGCGTTGTGGTTGCTCGTTCACTCGTTGAACAACTCACAAAGTCAATTTTATATGAATGTATATTGTGGATGCGCATGTGTCTTTCGGCGCTGGTTGCAGAATTTACGTTCGTGAAAATATTAACACAATTTTTTCCATCTTGTTTTTGTTGATTCTTTTGTATTGATTCCTTCACAAAATTATTTCACCGTTTTATAATTGTTTACTCAACTTGACTTTTGCCTTGCAGTGTTTTATTGTACGCGTCCTTGGTTTTATTTATAATATAATTTAATTTATGAAAAAAGTTTTACGTGATTTTTTAACAATAATTAAAATTTAAATATTTTCCATTTTTTTTTTTTTTTTTTTTTTGTTATTTTTGTTTTATATATGAACAGGTGCTTAGGGGATGCAACCTATACGTGCAAGCGCGATAATGGTCAGTTACGTTCGATACAATAATAGTGAAACGAACAAAAATGATATTGTTCGATTATTCCCGAAACTGTCAGAGAAATTTTCAATTAAATTGCAACAATTAACGTTTACCAATAATCAAGTTTGTTCTGTGGCCCATTCGTTTAATAATAGTTTCCCATCTTCTGATGAATTTCTTTCGCATTTTCAATTCCAACCAGATAACAAAACATAAAAATGTTGAGTTGCTTTTATCGCTCCTAAATTGATTCTTTTCGTCCGCCCATTTGCGGACAATCTATCCTAATATTAATTGATCGAATCAATATTATAATTTAAATATTCTTTACATGTTGGGTTTGGTAAGTAAGTAAGTAAGTAACCTTCGCATTGAGGTCTCATAGCAAAATTTTATGCTCCATATTCTCTGCTTTTATTATATATGTATACGGGTGTCCTTTCCTTCAAATTTTTGAATCTTTTAAATAATTTTTGATTTTTTTAAATACTTTAAGCTTAAATAGAACGTAGATCGAAAAAATGTGTAGCGTGTTTTATCGAAACCAAGTCTTCAAGTGTAAAGTTTTATGTTGAGTATTTGATTATGAAATTTCATTCCAAGTCAACGTACAAATTATAAAGTAAGTTAAGTTCAACATTGCATAAAAAGAAAACGAAATTGAAATTCAACATTATAATGAAATCCGAAAGTAAAAATATATTCGAAATATAATGATAATGATAACAATATAAATTTTTATCAAATATTACAGCTGAGCTATTTTTCTTCTTTCTTTTTTTTTCAATGTTGTTCGAAACTTCTTAAACTCTTTATTAACGGTAAAGTGAAAAATAAACAACAATTGAAAAAAACTCATATTCGATTTTTGAAATCGTGTTTTATCGAAATGGTGTAGTAATGCTCGCAAATTTTGCGCAGAGTTGTTTCGAAATCGTACTTTTCGAGTACCTTCTTAAGCGGAAGGCGCCCGTATGTTTGCTTATCACCCATCACTGCAAGGATGTCGCCTACACTTATACAACATACAACTGAAACGAGTTCAATAATAGTCCGAATCCTTTGATGAAACCAAGGGCTAGCCTAGTTTTCCAAAAAGTGAATCGCATGTGCAAATGCAATTCAGTTTGTTGTTTAATATCCCCGTGGTTTGTGCAAAGGCAATTCAGACTATAGTATGTGATACTCTAAAAATGTAATCGAAACACATATGCATAACTATACTAAAGGACTTTGATTAACGTCCGACAATCTTTAAACGTCTACTACCCTTGGTTTTGAAACATTTTATCTAAGAAAACACAATTTTGACTAGAACAGGGGCAAACATTCAATAAACAAACAAGGAGTTTCATGTCGTGAAGGCGTAATAAAGTTGTATATTTTCTGTTCTATCTTATTACCGTTGGTATGTTACTCAACCGGATATTCCAGTGTAGTGATACACGATAAATTAGTTTATTAAATGTTTATTGATGATTTCTTTTTCTCTGCGGATTGGTAAATTTTGGATCGTAACTTATTTGTGCTTACGCTATTCTATTTAATAAATCGAGGTTAATGTAGGTTATTCCTTAAAGTTACACTTCTGCTAAACTAGGTCATTGAATGTAGGTTATTGCTTACAGTTACTTTTGTGCTAAACTAGGTTATTATAATCGGGGTAGAGTTTCGTATGTGCAAAGCTTGCCTAAATTAAATTAAATAGCAATAAGTAAAATAAAATAACATAAAATCAAAGATCAAAGCAATAATGCTACACCAGACATGTAAGAAATTTGGAATTTCTACACTAATTAACGAAAGTAAGAGATTGAGATTAAGAGCAGAATGGACGGCAATATGAAAATAACTAAGACGTGTAGCCCCCCTCTTGTTATATTGTCATGTTTATCGAGAGAAAACTCTTGTGCTGGTTAGTTTTTGTGCCCAAAACCTGGCCTATGCATGCAAATACTCATCAAAATCCTTCCCCAGACAAGTACTAAATTCCGGTGAACGTTGCAAGGATATA
This sequence comes from Glossina fuscipes, assembly GCF_014805625.2. NCBI lineage: Eukaryota > Metazoa > Arthropoda > Insecta > Diptera > Glossinidae > Glossina > Glossina fuscipes. The sequence goes on along the minus strand of NW_023998415.1, from coordinate 12,959,297 downwards.
TATATCTGCATGTCTTCACTTGTAATGCAGCCTTGTATTGAATTTTAATCTACCTATGTTTCTTTATCCGCACGTCTAACTAATCCGGCCAACTTGACTCCCTACTATAGTTCGCTATTTTTTAATGCCTACTAGGGCTCTTAAACCTTATGTCTCCCCGCAAAGTTACTTGTGATCTTTTCAAGCTCCAATGGATCTGCGCATACGTTTAGTTTCGCTGACAGCAAGCAAAACGAAAAACGGAAATTGTAATTTAAAGTTCATTTTGGACATGCGTCATCTTACGGCCAAAAACAAATTTTTTAAATAAATTGCGAAGTTTAGAATAGATAAAGTGTAATATATTCCAGCAATAAGGCAGATCATATTCATGTGGCTATCACAAGATTCACTGTCTTCGCATAGTCTCGAGAAACGGATTCCTTAATGAATACATTTTTCCTAGCAAAGACTTACGTTAAAAATTTTAACATACCATTTAACTGGAACGCTAAATATAGCAGAATAATTATCACAAAGTAAAACAAAGTAGAGGTGAATGGACCTCGACCGGGCAACTGTACATAGCTCTTCAATAGAGATATCGGAATGTTTATATGTTTAAAGATAACGATGAAATTTCTTGGAGGACTATCTTCAATTTTAACGATGGGAAGATAAATACGAACTTAACTGGCAAAACCATCTACCATATCGCTTAACAGAGCTCTGCAAACGCCATAACAAAGATCTGCAAATTAATTAGGATTAAGATATGGTTGAACTTGGAAGTCTCCTCTATCCAAATTAGAAAACAAATTAAACAAATTTAAGTTCGACTTTCCAGAACTATGGCAAAATATGGCTATGGAAAAGCTAAGCTTTGGGCAGTGACGTTGCCGTGGAAAGCATTGAATTCACTGGGTTGGGGGTTGCAGATATATAGATATATTCAGCTGCAGATTATTAACAAAATGACTTGCCTCACCTAGCTTTGTTAGGAAAATTCCAAGATATATATCGGCTTCTTATAATGTATTTGGAAATGATTTACGATGTCCATTTATGTTACTGCCACTCATTCTATGTGAAGGACAAAATCAGTTTAGGTCGTTCTAGAAACGGGTAAGTACAGCATGATCTCTTCGTAGCATCCACAGCTGCGATCATTTAAGGTAAACTAAATTAATATACATTTCGCTTTGGATAATGTCCTGTCACACCACCATCCTGTTTATACCGCCATTACACTTGTTATATTCGCAAGTGCTCTACAGAAACCAAATGCTGCGTTATCGCTGCTGCTGCTGCTAGTGGTATTATTGTTGTTATAGTTGTTATTGCTGTTTGTCGTGCTGTAGTAGTAGCTGTACTTAATGCTGCTGCCATTGTCGTTATTCTCAATTGTTGTCGTTGTCTTTCTTTGCTGCTGCTGCTGCTGCTGCTGCTGCTATTGTTGATATTTTTACTGCTCTCTATCTTGTTGTTACTGTTGATATTTTTGTTAATAATGCTGCTATTATTCTTGTCATAATAATTATATTTATTGGTAAGAGAAAATATTCAGAAAATTTCCCCGCTGTCACAAGGCATATCTTTTCCAGAGAAAGAGTGAAACAGCTATTTGCTGCAAGCATTTTCATATTTTAAAACGGAACTTTATTTATTTTTGCCTTTAATTTTTCCTACATTTGTGAGCTTAGTTAATCGGCGATTTGTTGCTCAAAACACAAAAGATCAATTGGCAGAGTAAATAACAATTTGTGTGTTTTTCATGAAAAAAATTCATCCACTGGATGGATTAACATTGGTTAGATTTTAAAAACATTTCAGCAACATTTCATTAATCTATTGCTGTAGAATTGTTGGGATAAAAGATGAAGCATTCACGTACCGGCGCCCAAGCTCAACGCCAGCCGATATTTTATTTACGCAATAATAATCGCTGTGGTTCAAAATGTTTCTACATACCTACATATTCTTATCAAGGTGAACAGAATGCCCACATACTACTAAATATTTACGTCCATTACTTAAAGAGTCTCTTGCTTAATACAACCGCATTGCAATTGCATTTAAAGGCCTTTTCTGGGTAACTATTCTTAAAATACTGTCATTTTATTAATAGATCTTAGTTTCTTTATAGATTAAGTTACATATATTAGAAGCATTTACGAGAACAATCACCGTAGCATTGTACTAAGTGAAATCTGTTTGTGATACGTGTTGACAAACTATTTTCCTTGAGTGTTTGTCCAACAGTCTGCTAGTGCATACTCAACGTAAACACGCTAAAGAGCAATCACTTACCAAGAGAGCACAAATAAATACACATGTACGTATAAATATATTTATATATATATATATATATATATATGGAATATATGCGCAATATATATACGCATATTTCGTTCATATATAGACTTATATGAAACTTACATACATAAATATTATTTTTTACTTATTAGCAAAAGCCAAGGATCTAGTAATTTTGTCGCTCTATTTATGAAATCCGGATGTTCTCGTCTCGTTCTCGTTGGTCCCAACTAACATGATTTCAATTTTAACAATTTTTTTCCCCCACCCATTATATGCTATCGAAATTTAATTCTTTGTGCACATGTGCTATTTAATGAATTGCATAAATTCCGATTAAAAATATTTAAAATATTTCCGAAAATTTGTTAAAAACCCGAACAATTTCAAAAATATTTTACTCAATAATTTGCAGGTGATAGCAAACATCCACTAGTCGAGTGGTGCGGTAAATGGAAGAGTCTTCTTCTTCTCTGTGTATAAACACGATATTCACATCAAGTAGTGGATATTAAGTATTCGATTTAAGATGAATATCATTTTCTTTTCTGGTTTTTCAAAGGAGAGAGCAAATGAAGCAGAGGAGCGAGCAGGTACACACTACGTGCACACTACATTTTCTACATATAAAAATGAAATTTTGCAAAATATCTTATTGTGATGATGATGATATTTTCATCATTTTTTACGAGTAGACACGACTTCAAATAGTAAGTGAAAAAATTGAAAAGCATTTGTCTACAATAACGTTGATAGGCAAGTACATATTAAAATCGTGTTTGTATATTATAAAAGTTTTGCTTAGTAAGATTGACCTGTTCTTGAAGAAATAGCGCAGCACCTTTTATTCCAACGTTGTTGACATTTACTGGATACGTTTTTTGTATACGAAATCGAGCGCTATGATGTTGAAAAATAGGTCAATTTTTTTCTTTTCGCTCCATTTGAGCTTAATTTCAAAATCTATGATCCACGATAATTTTTTACAAGTGCACAAGTGAATACATTACACATATTACAGGTACTTGGCAAAAAAAAAAAACTCGAAATATTGAAATGCATTTTTTATATGTATTGTTTACACGCTTAGTACGATCTCTTATATTGGTTATGCAAGGCTGTTGCATGAATTTTCGAACAGGATATGACGGGTGTATTATCCGTTGCGCTCGCTATGTATTAAGAAAACATTTAAATGAGGCGCACACACATTCATATGCATATATGTACGTATATAGGAAAGTTCGGCTAACATTCACATCATTCACTTGTGTTCTTTAACCGTTCTTCTAGCTTTCTTTCTTGTCCGCATTTCATAATCCATTGCATTTTTTTGTTGCTTTAGCTAATGAAAAAAGTTTACCAAAGCATGCATAAATTATTTAAATTCTCCGATATACTTTACTGTGTTAATAGTTCTGCTATTAAGTCAAGTATTATCTCTAAGCAAAATTAGAAATTAGAACAACAAACCTTTGTACGGTAAGATGCATATTAGAGAGAATAACAAAACTCTTTATTATGCGTGTACTCATGTAAAATGTTATGTAGATGTTTCTATACAACAAGGATATCTCAACATTAATATTTAAATAATCGACGTAGGTGGGCATGTAAGGTAATAGGCGTCTTCATAGATACTCAATCATGATGTTTCATGATGTATGCTAGAGGCTGGAGGTTAACATGTAAATGTATTTAAGAAAACGTTAGTATAAGAGCAGTCTTTCACATACCATCGTACTGTACATATGCTATCTAAATTTAATGATTATAGTGTGTAACATAATGGAAACCGTTATGGCTTATGAATTTAAAATCATTAAGTCATAACTGTGCTTTTGAGGTAAGAGAACTCATAAGAAATTTAATAAAAATGTTCACGTATTTACGTAGCCAACGGATTACCCGATCTGACCTACAAAAGATGATTATTGGAATGAATTGCTGTTTGTCAAAAGCAAACAAACGGCGTAGACCTTAAGTTGAAAATTAAAAAACGATATTTGCAGTATTGGTATGAACACCATATACAGTGAAATACCTCCCGATGAATTTGGAAACGGAGAAGAAATTAATTATTTTCGCGCGATACACGACGCTTGAAAGATGTCAGTCAGTCCAATCAGCGCATAAAACAATCGAGAAAGAGTATTTATAAAATGATATTGCGTTTGCTCGCAATGAAAATGAAAATCTTGACATGAGGATGTCTGAAGTGAGTGTTTGGGGATATTGGGCAGCAGTAAAGTCCAGTTTTTATACGGTTTCACAATTATTCATAAAGCGTTGACGCGTTCGTTATCTGACATAGGACGCAAAGGAACCATCAAAACGGTCCGGCTTCGAAGAATGCGACAAGAGGAGCTGGTGCTGACAATGTTGCCTTGGGAGAATTTTCATCGATTATTTCAAAAAGGAAAAACAATCATCAGCGAGTATTACGCGAATGTACTGCAACGCTTGTGTGCGATGAAATCAAGAAAAGCTATCCCATTGAGGTGATGTTCCCATTTGTGTATTGCTAAGTGCGATGATCAAAATCAATGAGATAAAAATTGCAAATTCGTCTTCGCTCGCCCTATTCACACGGTGCGATCTTATCGAGTTATTTTGTCTTTTTAAGCTACCAAAGTTTGCAAAACGACTGGACGGTGAAAGATACACCAACCGCAAGGAAGTTATGTAATTTTGAGGATCTCGATGATTTTTGCGGAAAAACACTAACCGCGAAAAGACGAGAAATCTGCATTAACATATAAAAATATATTTCACAAATTGTTTGCGTTTGCTTTGTCAAATTTGGTTATGTTGCGAGCATCCTCTCATTCACAAACGAAGATGGAAAACACCACAAAAGGGTATAGCCGCTTAATTCCGTTTCATTAAATTTTTATTTATTTATTTTTTTTTTTTTTGATTACAATAAAGTCAAGCAAACACTTTAGCTAAGCATTTATTAAATGTGCACGTGGGTTCATTTTATGTAAGTTCGTTGGTTTACCTCATCATTGGTTGACTGTTATTGCACGCTTATGCGGGTTAAGCAACTAAAATGACACCATTTTTAGCGAAATTTTCATAATATACGTAGCCATAATTAGTGCGAATTTGAGTGTGTATGTATATGTAACAATAGTTAATCAACAATATTTATGCATTTATGAAAATTTTTATATATTTTACAGTCCAATCGTTTAAATGGTAAATTGACATTTATTTCGAACAGTAAATCGCCATAGTTGCACTTAAGTGATTTTAACTTTAATTAAATTTAAAAAAATACTTCTAAACATATATAATATGTTTAAAAATCACATTTGCTTTATACAGAATCTTTGACGGCCCATCATCTCTCAAGCTATTACACAAAAATCACAAAGATTTTCATCAACGGAACTCTTTTCTGCAATCCTTACAAATGTAAGAGAGAATAGTTTTTTAAATGTCTGAACTTCTTGATGATTGTTTGAAAAAATTTCATGTTTTAAACTCTTGCAAAATATATATAGGGGAGTTTTGATTCATTTCGAAAATAATATCGTCGTAAGCTTTCTCAGTTGTTAAGAAGATTGCGCAAGTCATAAATGTCTGGTCATCACCCACAATCTTGTAATGCTTTTTTCGCGCCTTATTCTTCTGTCGCTTATCGCTATTATTATCGGGAATATGGGTTGCATTCGCCGATTACAATTTTTCCTCAACTTATTCAGTTATTCCTTTGCTAGGACAATTGTACCGACTGTAAGTCGACTCGAACTCGTTTAAAAGGACTGGACTAAGATAGCCGAGACATGCACTATTTGATCGTTCAATGGTAAATTGAAACACTTTTTCTCGTGCGCTGCAATCACATAATTTCAGCCATTCATGTGAGAAGGCTTCATATTTGCGAAAATGTTTGGGTCTATTTGCGATAGGGATTGTAGGTGAGTGGTAATACAATTTTGAAATTTCGCTTCTTCAGCACTTATTAGTATGTTTACAGGGACGTCAAGTCCTTGTTCAATTCGGTCCCTTGCAAATTTAATTTAAGAATGTATTTTGACAAGTTTTGTTGGCATGACCAGTTCCCACAATAGGCGTATGGACCGGCTAAGCCAACTCATCAAAAGTAGTCAAAGGTAGGGCTATTTGTTAGCATCTCCATAGGATCGCACCATTAAATGGCGGTTGCAACGGCGCACACTTAAGACTGCAAAACTTTATGAAGAACTTGGATATTGAAATGGCCATTCTAAGCTGATTATAAAACCTTTCCCGTAACATTGAATGCATTTATTTCTCGCTTAAATTTCGAATATTGTGTTACGCAGACTTGCAACTTTGCTTTTCATAATGGTTGATTAAAACTAGCTGAAGGAACACCATATTGCTTAATACTCTGTACTCTTACTATTGCTCAGCACTTGCAAGCAAATTAAATTTAGTAATAAAGCTCTTCTCGCCCGATTTGCTCGTGCCGGTAGAAAAAACCAAATCATCATGATTTATTCATATTAGAAAATGATTTCTAATAAACGTGATTGAGATGCAATTATTTCATTAAACAATTTCCTGAGGTTCATGTAGTAAGCAATCCGTATGCAAGTTAGTGAAAATAGTACAAACTCTTTGTGAACGTGAATAATTCAAATTAATAACAATGACATAGCACAAAGATCACATTTGATATATAATTGTTGTTAATTAATTCATTATTTTGACGAGATTGCATGGATGCTTTAAATATCGCTGCTATTGTATGGATATGGAGATGCATTAGGTACACATATAACATATATACATATATATACATATATGTATATATACATATGTATATGTACAAGTAGATATGGCTGTGGATGAAATACAAATTTAATAGAAATAGAAAGTATTTGCAATTCATCGTTCGTGTTAAACATAAATGAAAAATGTGCCACAACATGAACAACAAGCAACAATAATTAAATGACTAATTTGGCAACAAAAATGATCTAATACACAATCTCATGCACAATAAATGTGTGTATGCACTTGGGCTTGTGCATGCTTGCGTATCCAAGTATAATACAAAATTTAAGTATATTATGAGCTCGTTCGTTTATATTTGTACACGGCTCATGTGTGTATTAATTGTGCTATTAATTATTTGTACCGGCAGCCGCAGCGAGTTTTCATTAATATTATGGCTTATTTAAGTATACATGTATGTGCGCCTGTATATTTACACATATTTTTCATGCCAATTTTACGTTTTTACAACAATAAAATACAATAATACAAGAGAATGCATAAAAATAAGGGAGGAACGGAAGAGCATTCTCGCAAATATATAAAGTGTTTCATATGTTGTAACTTATATTATGAACGAGATATTTAAATGAACCAGAATAGTCGTCCAAACGACCAACACTAACATTCCATTTTATATTATTCTCTTAATAAAACAATACGAACATGGCTACGGAGATATTTTCTACGTACTTGGGCAAATTTGTTTATGAAACAATTGATGTTGTGCTTTATTTATTTTTCGTTATGAATAGCGACTTAAACACTCATAATATATGCAGCAAAACAGTTGTCGTATATACATACGTATATACGAGTACATTTTATAAACGCATTTACCCTTTACCTGATGTAAAAATCAGATCTTCTCGTTTTTCGAAATGACGGCGTCTCTCACAACGTAAGCGCTGCTTAGAATATTTAGTTGTTGTGTTTGCAAACATTTTAAAAATGTATATAAATTTGAATTCATAAGCCGCAATGGCTATTTTTGCCCAGGTCTATTCTTGGGTTTTGACGACATGCTTTATTATTTCATTAAAAGAAGCAGCAGCTAGACGACATCTTATGGAAATTAAGCACAAAAATTTAGAAAATGTAAATTCTGCGAACATCAAATCAAAGCGATATTGGAGGACGGCGAACTGCAAACGCAGCAAGAGATAGAGCCGGGTAACTGCATAGTGTCTATGAGTACGTTAGTGTACATTTAGCTATGATAGGAAATGTCTGAAAAGTCAGAGAAATGGGTGCCGCCTAATCTAAATGAAAGACAGATAGACATCCAAAAAATTACCTCAATTCCAAGACGTCACTGGAAAAATGGATTTATTTGTAAAAACCCAAATCCAGTTAATGAAGCTAACCATCAACCACTGCATTTGGTAGAATGAGAAAATTATTACTTGTTATAAATGCTAATTATTCTGATAGTCTAGGAAGAATAACTGGCAATGTTTAGCCGGGTACTAGCAAAAAATAACGGGCCGAAAGCAATAGTAGAGAATTTTTCAGCATGGAAACGTGCTGCAAGGTGGATCAAGATCGAGCAAAAAAACACTAGCAACACCGAACTGGAATGTACATAAGCATTTCATTCACTAAAGGTTGGCTCTTTTATATAATAAAAAAGTCGTCCTTTTTGCGGGACGACACTTTAAAAAGACCTATTAAGTGAACAAATGTGTATATTGTCATGTTGTACTAAGGTGAGCTGTTTTTATTTTTTTCACATTAAAAACCGATAAAAACTTATTTTTGCACTTAGTTTGTGCAGGTGCATGATTTATAGAACATAAAAAAATTTCTTTACCTCCAAAAAAATTAAGATTTGATATTTCAAGTTTGAAGTTTGGTCTTGTTGTGGAAAAAGCAAATTAATCCGAATTATTTAGGTGCGTATCTAAGAATGCTTCTGTATGCTTCTCTAGCGTTTGAGCAGCCTTAGCCCTTACGCCCGTCAGTATATATCAAATATTGCGTGATCATTTGGAAAACGTGCGTTCGCCTTAACCAACGTTAGCTGACCAAAATCGCAAAAAAACTATAACTGTCGGTTGACGTAATCAAACGTTTAAGAAATGAAACGACGGTGCTGCACGAGACTATGAGACGATGATGAATCATGAATCTGTGCATGCGTGCCAGCAAGTAAACAGCAGTCAATGATGTGGGAATGTTTAGGGAATGTTAAGATAAAACCAACCCAGAAAAACCAGGCAATGCACGAACGAGCGTAACCCGATCAATTCCGAGTTGTGCACAAGTACTTTGGTAAAAACAGAAACATAACCAAAGCCCGGCGGATCATTCTTCGTCATGATACAGCGAGCTCTCATACTGCATCTCTTCTAAAACTAACTATTCAAACAATTAAAAAATTGAATTTAAAGGCCGTCCCCCATACTGTCCTCAATTGCCGTATAGCAACCTAGCTGAACATTGATCTCCGTCGACAAGAGAATGCGTTCGATGCGTTCAAAAATTGTGTTTTGCAGATGTACCACGCGCCATGGAAGAAAATGCTATGACAAATGCTTCGAACTTATGCATAAGTGTATTACAGATCATAAAGGAAAATATTTTGAAAACCAATCAAGAAATTTTTAACGACAAGTTATAGTGTTTTCATAATTGGCTAAAAATATATAGAGCAAGAGTGCAAATTTGATACGAATTTTTTGTTAAACTTAAACAATTTTTTTTTGGAATGTATCGACTTTTTTGATTTTACAGAAATTTTTAGTACGAAAAGACCATAGGTAAATCTGACATCATTTCCAATACCTTAATTGGGCATTTTGAAGGTGAGTTAGTGCAACAGTTACGCGATACTAGACGGGCATGTTACATAATTGATTGAAAAATGACATCACATCTGAGAATTTTATTTACCGTACCTACCGTTTGAAATTTCTGTGTATTAATGAATGTCGCATTTTTATGACAATGTGAAATTTGTTTTTCATATGACAAATACGATTGGCGAAGATTAAATTTCTATTCAGTATACCTCGCAAGTGTTGATGTTTATATGAAAAAGGAATTTCATGACCTTGATAGGCCAAATTAGATGAATGGAGAAGTCACATAAAATGTATGGCTTCAATCTCTATATTCAATTCATTTATTTAGATAGTTAGATATATAGTAATGTAACAATTCCTAAGATTTGCCAAGTCAGAATAGAAAATCAGAACGAAAATTGAATCCATACAAGGTCCTTGTCGAATATCTTGTGGGATAGATAGTAAATCAGAAAATCGATTTAAAAGGAAAACATAGAAATATCCTCCGGACAATTTAAATAAACTTTGGAGTGGCGGAGGACGAAAACACGTTTCGAAAATCACACTCTTAGGTTTCGCCACGAAATTGTTGTTAATAGTCCACCGGCAATAAGATTTTGCATAAACAACTCAGGAAACTAATGGGTCGATAAACGTTGACATCATTTAAGGGCTAAGAATAACTGGAATAACTGTTACCGATACATGTAAACAATGTTGTAATTTAATGCACAAATTGATTATGGAAGCGAAAAATCGTATTCCTTCGTGGGAAATATTTTGTAAAGTTGTATTCACCATATCCGTGAAAATTGGAGACTTTCTTGGTCTTGGTTCAGGTACCAAACATTTATTCACGTTATAACTTATGCAGTCTTCCGGACATGAAGTGGAATTTTATCCCGTGGTGCTACTGCGGAATTAATCATATGCTGTCTCGCAGGAGGATTGAAATTACAAGAGACTTTATATATTTGTAGAAATCTTTCCGCGAAAGCTTGTATTTTACCTTTGGATAAAGAACGTATACCACTTTGATACTTAAGTGAAGGAATCACGTTAAGTTTTTCACACAGCAATTTGCTTCTAAAACATTTATTTCACGATCCCATAACGCATTTCTGAACTTAAAAATTTGATTTCTGTTTAGATGCTAATTAAAAATTTTTTGATAGCCAACTTGTTGTAACGCCTGCGCTATCTTTAACATGGCTTTGTTCAACATCAAAAGAATCTTTAAGAACATGTGCATAACTTTTCTAATTAGCTTACAATAGGAACAATTAGAGTGATTTGAGATCAACACGTCTTTCTAGGGCTGATATCTGACGTGTTGTCCGGGCGGGTTTGGCAGGCGAAAAATGTTTCATATGAGGATTCCATTTTACGCTGAGCTCTTTAACCAATCCCTTATCATACCACCACTTGCGAAAAGGGCTCTTTAAATTTGCTCCATAAGAATTTGTTTATGCCAGATCAACTCAGCAAGTGCTAGATCATCCGCAAATCCCGAATCATTTAATTTAGTCAATAAGTCATCTATGACCAAGGTTGTAACATATGCTTTTCTGTTGCTATACTGACTGACCTCGAATTGTATATATGTCATTTTTTACATCGACCACTGCAAGATAGGGGGTATAGTCATTTAATTTTTTTTTCATAATATACATAACACCCAAAAGCAAGCTTCAGAGACCCTACAAGGTATATATAGTCTTGGTCAAAGTGAAATTTTGAATTGACTTAGCCATGTCTATCTGTCTGTGTGGCTGTGTGGTGTTCGTTGTTGGTAACCTCCTGGTTCAAATTTTGTAGAAAGATTAGAACCTTCTATCTGTAGGTTGGTACTGAAAATGGCCCGAACTGGTCGGAACAGAAGCCCGCAGTGGAACATCAACTAACGCAACTCAATTTTTTTTAACAAAAATTTGTTGGTTTTTGCTCTTTACTCACGACATTATAAAAGTTACAAGGCTAAAATTATCTTCATTTACTTTGCGAAACGCTCTGCTCTTTACGTGCAAAACTGGGAAAAATCGGGAGTGCCCACACAAAATTACAAATGATTAAATTGAAAACACAGCTATTCTCACACCAGGTTCTATTGTCCGCGTCCTCTTTGCCCGTTATGAACTATTTTCAATACTAATTTGTATTTCTGAGCTTTCAGTCTCCTCGCCAAATTTGGCTGTACCGAGACAGATAGACGGACAGGCTGAAATCGATTCAAAATTTAATACTGATCAACTTTGTTTATACGTTATGTGACCACAAAATTGGCTTTGCAATGCTGCGAACCTTTTGATGGAACGTATATACCCGTAATCCTTGGGTGATGGGTACAAAAAAAAAAAAAACAAAAAAAACCATGTTAAACAAGAGCAATAGTTTTCAGTAATATTACTTTACTGTAGTACTGCAGTACTTAACTGTGATATTAGCATATACTCTGTGGGAGTTTAGGTTTTAATTCGAAACAATTTCATCATTATTTTAATAAAATAATTTTCAAAATTCGTTGCCACAGCTAAATAATTATTCTAAATGAAACAGTATTTAGAAAACAATATGGATAGATTTGTTCTATTGTGGATAGCCGTGATTCGATATCGATGCTATTACGTTTTTAGTTGAGAGACGCGTGAAAAAACCGCACAAATTATAAATGGAATTGATTGGCGATAGATTATGAATACAATTGGTTTCATAACTGATGGTTGCATCCCTTTGTTGTCAAAACACTGCAAATCACTAATAGGAAGGAAAATGTAAATTGAAAAGTAGCAAACATATATTTGTATCAGAAAGTGCTACTTGCCTTCAACTTGTCTGCATTAGTTAGATAAAAAAAAAGATACACATACCTGTATACCGGACTTATTTTATAAATATTTCACATCGTTTGCACAATTGTCTAAGAGGATAAATATGCAAACTGTGGCCTAAGATTGTTGGCGCTTTTTACTTCTTTAACTTTGTTTAAGTCAAACTAGAAATTTGACGAAATTAGTTGCTTACTAAATTAGTTCTATGTAAGTTTTATTTATTATAGTATACGAATCTAAATGATTTCGAATGTGTGGCTGATAATCAAAATCGAATGCAGTTTCGTTTTTCAAGATGCCGGCAACGAAGATCTATGAAAATAAAAATTCGACTTTACCAATTGAATACTCCTACTGATATTTTGATATACATATATAAGTATGCACAGACATGCATGCGTTCATACACGAGCGTATACAATGATTCAAACGTTTTAAACTACAAATAAAAAGAAACCGACCAAAGATTTGTTAAAAAAAAAAAAAAAAAAAATAAACCAGAACAACATATTGTTCTACATTCATGTCAAACATGATTTAGAATTGTTGTCGTAGATGGTCGAACACTTTAACAAAATGTAAGTGAATTTGAAGAGCAAAAAAAAAAAAAAAAAGTCAATCAATCAAATTTCCATACAATTGAAATTGTTCTTTCTTTTTCCTATAGTATTTGCTTGGAAAGGGCAATGAAGATCACACAAAAATATATCTATATGCTTTTGAAATGACAAGCACTATAGTAATTTTATTTTGTCTAGATGTTGGCATTTAGAAGCCAGCAACATCACAGTTAGCTTGCTTGGAACGAATCTTCTAAAACTCACAAACATTTACCCGCTTTTCTGTTCTTGTTTTTCTATTACTTTTTTAACTAACAAATTTTTGGAAATTTTGTAAAAGAAGATAATTCACTCTACCAAGCTCTTATTGCTCTTGACTATTTTTCAAAATATAAAAGCACTGTCTATGTCACTGGCTATTTATTCACTTCAATTCACTTGTGTGCATACATATAATGAGAAACACAAACAATATTAATATTAGGAATTATTAGTAGCTATGAGATATTGACATTTCATCAATTAATTTGTTAAGTAAATCTGACAAAGTTACCAAAAAAAAAAAAAAAAACTGTAAACTTAAGCTTGATGCTCAAGTCAACGCTTTCAGGTCGCAGGTTCGTAGATTTGGCAAACAGACGAAAACAGCGTAACCGTACTCATTATTTTGATTACAAAATTAAGTGTACACTTAGAGAGTTTCTGATGCGTGTTTTATGCACTCTGAACATTTGATAAATGTCAATATGACTTTGGCGGCGAATAGGGAAAAACTTGTTGCTTGCTCACGTTAATATAGAAAAGTGCATAATAAGATACCCTACAGAAAGTTAACGCTCGCTTTTGGACGCACCTCACCTTACATAACTCGATTATGAAGGAAGTACTTTGTTAAGCTTTTTTCTTGTTTCATTTGTTGCAAATAAATCATAAATTTGCTGCATATAAATTATATGCGTACATCCACACAATTGGATTTAAATAGAAGTTCGAAAAGTGTCTTTGCAAAGGGCAGAGATTAAGAAAAAAAAAAACTCTATATGAGTGTAGGGTACCCCGGATAATTCGATATAAGCGAAGTATTATGTTTCTCTTTCTCTAAAACGTATTCTATTATCGATAATCATTTGTTTTTGCAGAAATGTATATGAATTTTTTTTGCTCTTCTCTTATTTATTATTGAAATTTAATTAAAAACGAACTTTTTTCTCTTATTTTTTATACCCTATGCGATCTGCGGAAATGTATTTTAAATTTGAGTGGATATATGCTATGCATCTATAGGCGACTTGAGATACAGCCATTCTTATATCCGTTTGATTTGTAACGATTTTTGAAATTTCTTTAACTCTGCGTTCAACTTACAGATCGCCACTTTTGCGATATTTTGAGAAATTCTTTCGACTAAGTACTGAATTGAATCGGATCATTTTTACGGCAACTTCCCCATTGAAAGAATGATGTTACGTAAAATAATTTTACAGTTAACAATAATTTTTGATAAAAATCGAAGAAAGGGAACATTTTAGCGTATTTCCTAACTATAAAAAGTTTTGAAAATTCTTTCTAAATTCTAAGCATACACCAAGGCCATGAAATGCAAGTGTTTTAGTGCATTTATGATAAAAGTTCGTCTGGCACATTATTGAAGTAGTATAAGGAGTTTGAACCATACAGGTCTACCTTTCAGAAGGCTTCTCTTCTGAGAGCTGTCCCAATAAAAATGACAACAAAGTTTAATTTTTGCTAAATTTTAACGCAAGTAAATCAAGAATTTGCATTATTATGAAATTATGAGGAGTATGCAATAATCGGCCTTGCCCGACTATAGAACTTTTATTTCATTAAAATTAAAAAGGATTTAATTTATTTATCGAAATGTGTTTTTGATTTGTAGCCAGCCCTGAAGAATGCTGTATAGCTGTATAGTTGCGTATGAGAAATCGGAAAGACGATATTTGGCGGGACCTTACACTTAATACTCATTCTTGGTTAGCGTAAAATGTTGACTCAATTTAGATAAATGAAATTTGTCCGCTTTAAAATTTAAATTTAAAAATCAAGATCATCCAAATATGTCTGCAATTGTATAAAAATTAAATGTAAACGCGAGAAAAATTTCAAAGCTTTGTCATACTCTCTCTTTCTCTCTCTCTTTCTCTTTGTCTCTCTTTTACTCTCAATCTCTCTCTCTCTCTCTCTCTCTCTCTGTCGTCAATAATTCATGACGTGTAAAACATATCTGGAGATGGGGTGAAAGTTGTTGCAAATATTCTCATTTATAATTTCATAATTAAGAAATGAATGGAGGAGATGGTGGGAACGTGAAATGTGCCCCATGGGGGACATAACTTTCTTACTTGCCCTAATATACATACATACATACATACATACGCACACACACACATATATATATATACATGCATAAATATATTTATATATATTCCTGTCTTTTAGTTATAGTTTGAAGTTTCTTGTTTGAACTTTAATTTGGTTAAGCGACAAACTTAAGTCATTTAAATGTGATTAAAAACACTTTCTTTTCTTTAAGTACAAGAATCAAGAAACTTTATAACACATTAACAAAGAAAATGTTTTAACGTGAAATTGGCTGATGCCCTAGTCTATGTTATTTTTGCTCAATTAAACACTACAGTTGGATTGCCATAAACTTTTTAGCTAAATGAAGCGTAACATTCTCCAAACAAAAAAAAAAAAAAAAAAAAAATCTTTCCTCGATTTTCCTCTCCTTCTTTCATTCCCTTTTCATATTTATTACAATTTATTTTAATGTGATGAAGTTTTATGAATATTCCGACATTTGGTCTCTTACTATTTATTTTCAGTAAAATTATTAACTACTGAAAATTGCATTGAATTATTTTAAATGAAATATAATTTCAAATAAATTATGAAATTATGATTTGTAAAAGTTTGGAATATTATCGAATCATTATTATATATTACCATTATTAAATGTATTAAATATAGGAAAGCTATTAAAGACACTTAAAATCATTGCTTCGATGTGTCATATATTTGCGAGGAGAGCATTCATTAAAAAAATCAAATATATTGCATGAGCTATGGAATATTATAAGAGACTTTAGACGAATCCTTGTTTTTCAAATAATACGTAGTAATAAATAATTTGATAAAATACGATTCGATTATATCTCCATGTATATTAAATTCTTTTAAGTTCACACATAAAAATAAATAGTTTGCTATTATGCCGACAATATACTTACACGGAGGAAGGAAACACAAGAGAGAGAGCGAAAGAGATAGATAGATAGAGAGAGAAAGAGAGAGAGGGAGAGAGAAAGAGAGAGAGAGAGAGAGAAAGAAATAAAGTGAGAGAGTAAAACAAGGTATTACTCTGTTATAAGTGACGTGTAAAGGGATGGCAGAATTGCGATGAAATTTTAATTTAATCCCCAAAGAAAACCACAAAATATTTTAAATGAAAATAAATTGTCAGTAAAATACTTTGGTTTAGCAAAATGAAAATGTGCAAAAAAATATGAAAAGTATTTCAGTTGTTACAATTTAAACTTAATGAAATTCTTTAGGTTAATACGAAAAAAAAAAAAAGCGGGTTAAATAAGATCACTAAGAAATCTACATATCTACATATTAGAAATCTTACTTATTTACAAATGCATCATCTTAAGAACGACTGACTACCTTTTCTCAACGAAAATTTTAAATGACTTTAGAAAATAATCCGTTTTAGATTGTAGATTATAGATAAAAACTTTATTGTGGTGGATCGAAGCTATAAAATTTATTGTATATGGATGGTATCTTAATAATTGACGACAGAAATCAAGAACGCAAGGATTGTAAAAGTCCATATGCACATCAAGTTGTGCGTATTAGAACATGGAAAGACCACTTCAACGTTAATGCTTGCGCAGGATCACATTGGAGCGAAAAAAAAGAAGAAAAATGAACTTAAAAAAGGCCTATCATACCTTCGAACGTTGCTTTACATTACGAGAAATTCAGTTAAGAAAGCTGCTACCTTTAATGACCAAGAAGGTTTCCTTCGGTGTCATCCTTTAACGGCCATAACATTCGCTTCAAATTTGAAATGTGTGTGTGTGTGTGTGTTCAATCTTTAAAATATTATACTCCTTCCCGGAGCTTTATTTATCAAAGTCTACACTGCTTGCTTATCGTCGATAATTTTGACAATTTTGTAAAGCTCCGTGTTTAGTACGGAAACTTGATTAACTTTTTCCCCTTTTTAAAGGCATTTTCGCTTTTCGATGATATTTTTAGTGAATGAAATTTCTTTCTTTTGCTTTCATGATTTCATCGTTTTAATGTTCTTTATGTTGAAGTTAAAATAGATTAAATATAGTTGCCATGACATTACTTAAGCTACACTTGTGTATTAACTATTAAGTACTATTTACGAGAACTGCTTCAACAATTTTTTCGATTCGAGTTAAAAAAACGAAATGAAAGCAAAATAAAACGGATGAAAGATATATAAGAAGAAATAAAAAGTCCATAAAGGAAAGCCGTATAAAAAGAAAAAAAAAAAAACTTTGTTAGTATAAACAAATTTTCCAATCCCTTTTTTTTTCTTTTTTTTTTTTTTGTATTTTTTCCCTTGTTCAGTGCTGCATAAATTGCTTTTCGTATCGACACATTCAATATATTACTTCATTTGTAGTGTTTTGGCATTCATTAAATACATTAACAGCAGCTTTTTTACATTTACATGCCCACATATCAAATATAAATTAAAAGTGTTTTTTTATTCGTAAAATATTATAGTTTTCTATCTATTAGTTAAAGAATTAGAAATGAAAAACTGAAAGAGCAGAAAAGTCGTCCTGTTAGAAGATATTTATTAAAAATATGTAAAATATGTAAAGTGAGTTCTTTCGACTTGAGAGGATACCTTTTCGAAAAGTAGTTTATAGTCGATTTTTAATACAAATCCGATTGCTTTTCATCATTCAGTTCAGTTCTAGTTTTTACGACTTAATTATTCAAATGCTTCTCATGCTGTCTGTCTGTCGAAAAAGTGAATTTGTTGGGCGAGGTTTGCTAATTTGAAACGCTGGCTAAACGCTCTAGTCATCTGAATTCGTTGGTTATTCCAGAAAACATAAAAAAAGTTGAACCAAATTACATTGAAAGACGAAAACCTTATAGTACCTGAGATGGCTGTTAGCTTAAAGATACCACACGGTTGTGTAATTACTATTTTTCATTGCACACTTTTCCACGATTATGTTCTATTCAAAGTGCGCGCGCCGTTTGTTTGCGTGTTAGCTATGTAGAGCGCTGCTTGGCGTTGTTTGGATGTCTGTCTTTAGGTGAAATAAATCGAATTTTTTTTTATGCAATCAATACATTTCAGCATCATATCGGCAGTCAGTGGGGCAGAGTGGGCAGCAGCCGTCGAAAACAGTCGAAAGCGACCAAAGCTTGCAGCTTCATCACGGCCACCTGTAACGTGGTGGCCGAAATGTCATAAAATTTTCGTTTGAAGGCTGGCGGTGTTCAGAAATGATACGGGTTTGTTAACAATGTTGCCATATATGTATCAGACTGGACAACGAGAGAGCGACGTAATATGAGTAATGAGCGAACAACACGAACAGCAAAAATATTCTCAGTTTATGTTGTATTGTAGGCGTGTCCTTTGACAGAATTGGGCTATCTATATTCAGATTCTTTTACTGAACTTGATGGCGATATCTACAATTTTGCAAACAAGAGGGAGCTCAACGCCGACACCACGCAGTTGCTTAAACGGACAGACGGACGTACGTGGGTGCGTACTGCATTTGTACCATAACATTTGTCATAAAATCTACGTACAAAGTTTATCTACTTTAGTTTATGGATAATGAGTAAAAAACGAATTCTTCTTCCTTCAGGAAAACGAGAAGAGAATGCTTTTACGTGGTGCTGCAGATGGATTGGACTTTCGACAGGTTTCGCCCTTTTCCATTAACTTCCAACGTTTCTACCAAATTTGAAGGCGATATCTTTGAAATTTCTGTTATGGAGCAATTTTTTCAAATAAAATATGGAGAATAGTGACAAGAATGGTCCGATGCAGTACATTTTTCAATATGATTCATATTCAAGCCTGAACATGTCGTTGTATCGAGTTTTGTCAAAACATCTGAAAAATTGCGACCTGTTGGTCAAACACAAGCCACACGGGTACATGCGGGACAGACAGACAGACGCATACACAGGTAAGCTTAAATTAATTCAGAAAATCCATTAATATATAAAAAGGTGCGTAATACTCATATTACTTACATCCGTGAAAAATTTATTACGCTCTATACCATAACTGGTATAATGAGATAAATTGTTTGAGTTTTGATAAAAAGACGTCAAGCGCTTTTCTACTCTATTGCGTCAGGAATAAGGATATTATTAGTTTGTAGCAGTTTTGCTTCTTTATTTGTTTTTTTATTTTTGTTTGTGTTGTGTATAGTTGTGTGTTGAGATTTTCTGTACTTATTCATAAACTGAAAAAGCAAACTCATATGTATTTACTTTTTTGCTAGATGTATGCATATATACACAGCGGTCCATTTTTCATATGCCATCTTTTCTTCTCATGCTTATGCAAGCATGCATTGGTTTGTCGTACATATGTTTAGATGATATTTGTGCTATACCGGTTGGCTTTCTCTCCGCTACATATAATTTTTCAAGTGGCTTATAACTCTTTATTACTATTTCTCTTTTTCAGGACATACATATAAATATATATATTTATATGTTTATTTATATACATATTTATATATTAAATAATATATTAAATAATAATAAATAAAATTAATATTAAATATATTATGTGTTTGCGTTAATTTTGATAATTTGTTCATTTGAAAAACGCAGTTATTACGAAAAATTGATGCGATACGCATTGATCAAAATATTTGCCATTATTTTCTGCAACATTTTACCATATTTTTAGCAATGTCGTGATATCGTGTCGAAAGAACTTGTATTGGTTTGGCCACGATCCAATCATGGATTCATTTTAGCTCTTCTTCAACTTTGCGGACTCGGGTGCGAGCCAAGCCATGTTGCACCGATCAGGACAAGTGGTAATTAGAAGGAGCCATGTCTGATGGGTGTACTGGAGGTAGCAAAACTTCCCGTACGATTTGCAACAGTCACAAGTGGCCAAAATGTCGTACTTCCTCTTTTTGGATACGGTTTCCGTAGTCCATAATATACGATTCCTTACTAATCCCCAATACATTCGCAGCTTAATTTTATGCTGGCCTATCATCTTCATTCAATAAAGTTTGCAGGTCAGAGTCACCAATTATTTTTGGTCTCCCGGAGCTCTCCTTGCCGTCAATGCTAAAATCCCATAGTTCTCTATAGGGAATGTTCGTCGTAGATCTCCTCAAGCAAAAAGTGGTGCACCATATAGGAATTGTTTGAGTTTACTGCTAAATTAATAAATTTATTCGCGCTAGGCTTCATATCTGTGCGGGTGACGAAATGAATCGTAACTGTTTTGGGTGACAAGTATTCGATTTTATCCACAGGATGAGTGTAGAATTCTTTAGACCTCTCTTTTCTTTTTTATACTTCACACCATTTGTAGTACATGGTATATTAAGTTTATGCTAACGTACGTAACACGCAGTCAAGCTTAAAATTGATCAACTTTTCATTGTACCGATCGATTTAGAATTATTTTGTGACTTGATCTAAGGTTGTTTGCCCGACTGATGTCTGTCTGTCCAAATTACTCGAATTCGTCCATTTTTTCGACGATTTCCAATATAACGCTTTGCTTAAAAAAGCCGTTTTATGGGAAAAATTTCAATTTCAAAAATTTTCGAGGAAAGAGTCTAAGTAATAATATTTCGGCATTCAAAATTGGTTTGGATACTTGGGACTGATTGGAGCAGTTTTTTGAATCCCATTTATATATAGTTCACATGAGGTTCATATCACAAAAAGATATAATTTCGAATGCTTCGCGATGAAAATCAGATCATAATAGTGCTTTAAGATAAAGGAATTAATTGTACGAAAGTTGAATCAAACGCGCCTATGTTTAGAGACTACCTTTTGTAAGGTTTTTTACAAATATTTTTGTTTGTGTGGGGCAGAAAAGTTTAAGTTTTAATATTTTATGATGAAAATTGGTCCATGATAGTATTATCGGTCCACCATAATTCATTTCTTACCTATAAAGCACAAGTGTAAGCGTTCTTCTCATTTTAGTAGCATAAGAATTTTCTTGCACTTAACATTTTATCAACATAACTATTTTGATTAAATATATGTTACTATGTGAGAAACACGTAAATAATGAAGAGAACAAATTTTGATATAATCAATAATGAAGATAACTCTAAAATTATTCTGATTTTAAATGTAGAGCCAGACATTATGCGAATAATCCCGCGAAATTGATTTTGCACTTTGAGCGAATAGCTGAGATTCAAGATATCGAATAATTAGTAGAAATCAGGAGAAACAATCAGAAACTCCGCGACTTTATTCGCGAAACCCTTTGCGCGAATGAACAAAGCTTAAACAATTTAAATCAGAAATAGACATTAAACGTACATTGCAATCTGTTGAGCCCTGCACCGTAAGAAGAGTTTAATATAAAAATTAATTATGCTAACTTTTGGACACGTAATTCAAATTTTTGAAGATCTTGGGCACAAGCATCCTTACGGCAAGCAACCCTTTATTTGCCGACAGGTCTAATTTTTACTATACAGTTCTATATAATAGTAAGTCGATATCAGAACAGGGTATAGATTTTGTGTTCTATGTGTTAGATAAGGGGCTGTAGAGTATTTAATAGTCGACTTAGCCCGACTATAATGTTTTCACTTGTTTTAATTATTAAAAACTCTGTTTACTGGTTTCAAATAAAATTATTTGTAAAGAGTAAGGTTCTTAAGACCTCAAAACTAAAGATCGCTGCGTCCAACTGCTAAGCAAAAGAAAAATTTCGGGACGCAAGTACAGTTTTACATGAACTTTATTATATCAAATACGTGTAACTCTGGTCTGAAATCTTTTGGAATTTTCGAAACAAAACCTTTATGCCACGAGGATAAAGTATCTGTACCATAAGTATTACCTATTTTCTCAAAAGGCCACATGTAGTATTGCCATCTTGATCGAAGTGATAGTGTAAAGAAAGAAAGAAAAATCGAATATTATTTCGACTGACTTGACAAATGTCGCAGTATATCATTTTTTTTTTTAAATTATCTCGATACAAATGCTTTGTGGTATGGCTTGATAGAGTTAGTGTTCTCAAAGTAATGCGACTCTAAAACCGTCCGTAGGAAAGAATGCCGATAAGTTTTTTGCTTACTTTATGTATATGCATGAGATTTAAAAAAGTCGTACTGTAGAGAATAATTTCGTGAGCAACTGTGAATTTTTTTTGTTAATACTTTGCTGTGATAATAACACAAACAGATCTAGGCTTAATATGATTTTACTATAATAATTATTCATATTCCATGTTAGGAAACGTTTTATTTATATTAAATATTATACCCCAAGGAGCAAAAACATAAATAAAATAAATCCCTTAAAGCAATAGGACGGAATAATCATAGAAAATGCAATGCATTAAGTAATGTCTATAAAATTATTATTGTGCTAGAAAGAGAAACAGAGCGAGAGAGAGAGAGAGAGAGAGAGAGAGAGAGAGGGGGATATTTTAATTATATATCTCATATTGAATGAAAAGTATATTATAGTTGATATTAATCTTTGATATATGATACAAAGCAATAAATAATAAATTAAATGTTCAATAATGTTTATTTATTTATTTATTTATTTCATTTTCAATATAATTAAACTATTTAATCTTGAACAATGATTTAAGTTTTATTAAATTATTGCTCAAAAGCATATTAATTTCCTGTCGATGGCTTCGCTTGTTAAGTCTTTGCATTTGATTTAAAAACTAAAACAAAACTCACTTCTTTCCTCATTTTATAATTGAAGGTGAACTGTTGACAATTGGTTTGCGGAATTCTAAATATGAATCTATGAGTTAAGAATTACGGTAAAACCAAAGTGGATTATTGCCTCCTTTACGCAAAAATATGAGAAGTTGTATAGAATTTTTAAATTTTGGAAAAACTCTCATTTTTATAGCCACCCAGCGAAGGATGGAGGTATTATCATTTTGTCATAATGTTTGCGACATCCAAAAGGAAGCTTCAGAGATCCTATCAAGTATGCATATATTCGTAATCAGCATAAAATCAGCATCTGTTTGCATGGTATGTGTTGCTGGTAGTCTCCTGGTCAAGGAAAAATTAAGATACCGACTTGAAAGTTTAGGAGAAGTTGGACTAAGACCAGAGAATGGGCTAAACTGATCAGAGTACACGTCGGCAGTGAAGCGTGAATTGAACTGAACGCATGTCCGTTTCTCTAAGTAAAAATGTGTGGGTTCTTGCTCATTATTAACATACTATGAAAGATAGAATTGCGAAATGCTCCACATTTACATTAAGGCAAACTGTACTATTTATGCGCAAAAATGGGTGAACTGACCATGCCCACGCAAAGTGATAAAAATTTTTTCTCTTTGTACTCTTTTGAGGTTTTATGCTTGTTGATAATAATGCAAGGTAAACAAGAGAGAACGTTTAAACTACATTCCGTAAATGATGGTATTATCTGCCTAAAAGTATGTTAATCATAAAATAAATGTGATGAAAAAAACACGATAAGGTGGATTATAATTTATTTGAGACGCTTATCAAATAAAAGGACCTTGAAAGTAAAATGCGACAAGCGAGGTGTGCTAGTTCGAAATTTAATCTCGCAGACGTCGCGACAAAGTGGACTGGTTTTTTCATCGCAGCACTGACGATATGTGTATCAAATAAAAGGGTTGCGAGACTAGAATGCGACAAGTTCATTCACTCTATATTAACTTTGGTGGACGTCACGACGCGCTGGATTAATTTTTTATAAACAATGTAGCCAATGCGTGGAGCTAAGCTTGACAAGTTAAGTTCATTAATTCTATATTAATTATAGTGAACGATTAATATATAAAATTGTATGGCGTTTAGAGAAAACTCTATTCCTTGGGTATTATAATCTTGAGTGCTATAAGCTTTTATTGTAAAAGCGACCGGAATACATTTTAATGATGGAGGATATGCGACATTCTTGCAACCTTCTTTTTACTGGTTCTTTTTTAAAAATTAAACATCATCAACTCATTTAAAGTGAAAATCTCTTAGCCTGAACAAGAACTATTTACATTTATCAGGAAAACCTATATAGCTTTTTAAAAAAAAAAACCAAGAAAAAAAATTTAATTTTATGTGTTTAAGGTGAGTATAAATCCGCCATCGTGCATTAATTCCTACGGTGTTAATACAATGGATTAAAGGTTGCTTTTGCACCATTCCGGAATACGCATCAAATATATTTACATTTTACTTTTAAGTAAGACATAGAAGTCTTCCATTTGATCAAGTCAACATGTGTGCTCTCCCGCCATCTGTTGCTGCAATTGTTTCTCTCTGTTTATAAATAATAAAACATCTTGCACTTGATAAAAATTAATTTGAAATATTTTGAAGATTCGCTTAAGATGAATGTAATGGGCAAGTCTCTTTTCTTCCAACTCCTCATAGTGGCGTCAACAACAAAGAAGGTGCAGACTTTACAAATTACAAATGATGAATGAATCTCTCTCCCTCCGTAACTTTTAATTCCTAAGATCTTCAACTTAAACATTTCAACGCTTCTTACAGTCGCTCATTCACTCATCTCACAGAAAGATTTTCATGTTTTTTAATTGAATTAAAATGTTTGCGTGGTGATCCCAATTATGCCGCAAGATATGCAAGCGTATCACTGTTTTTTTTTTTTTTTTTTTTTATCGTTTCTTACGCTTTTATTATTTCTGTGTGAACTAAATGTTTGGAAAAAATTGAATTTTGCATTTACTTGTAAATAAAAATGTTCGAATCATTTACGAGTACAGTGAGCCTGTACTAAAACAACAAATTCTGACCAAAATCTAATAAAAACACTCCATCGATTTTAATAAAAGTCATAAAGTGCCAACAACACTTCCTCTTTTCATGGTTACAGTTTTATGAACGCATAGTATAGGACTTTTCTTTTTTAATATTCTTTTTCTTTTTTTTTTTGTTTTTTTTTGTTTTTTTTTTGTTTTTGTCTCCATTTTTTGATTTCATATGCTATTCGAACGGCAACATATTTATGTGCAGTGTGTGTACTACGGTAGGCTGTTATTTTTCATTCATACTCCCTACGGTTTTTTGCATATTTTTCTATTAAAACTTCATACGATGGTGCAGATAACGGTATTGTTGACATAAAAAATTTTCACACATTTCAGGCTAAAAATCTTTAAAGGCTTTCTACATGGATAGGGTTATATTTTCATTGGAATCTTTATGCAAAGTCGAGACTGCAGATGAGATATTTTATTCAATATTTAAAGCAAAAAAAAAAAAAAAAACAAAAAAAAAGAGAATGATTTTATGTTTTTATTTAAGTAAAAACACTTAATAGGCGAAAATATTTATGAGAAAAAGAAAACTTGGTGGATCCTATTTAAATGAAATTTAAATGAATGAAAAACAAAAAAAGAATAAAAAAAGATTGAAATAATCAAAATTGAAAACTTTTACACTCCCTTACACCTTGGCCCCCTATTGTGGGTCAAAAAGCAAAGGAAAGTGCACTCAAATTTATTTATTATTATTTTCAATATTTATTTATCATATATATTTTACGATATTTTTACTTATTATATGGAATAAACTATCGTAGTCCTTTTTTGAAGAATTGTTTTCTGTGGCTAACGTAGCGAAACTTCGCAATGATGAATACAAATGGGTAATCAAAACAAAACTTATTTTTATTCCAAGAAGAATGTTGCATCTTCTATCACTCTTGTTCTATCAAAAAAAAAAAAAAAAAAAAAAAAAAAACAATTATGTAAGTTATTTCATAAAAAGAATTGAACCTGAAGTCACTTTCAACACATAATTGTTTTGTTAATGAAAAAAAAACTTTCGTAAAATTACATCGAATTTTTCATTTCCTTAAAGCTAAAATTTCAACACTATATAGCGACAGTAATATAATAAAGATTGCTTCCTTGCCTTGCTGAAGGCCTATATTTTTCACAACCATTACTATTGCGAAATTCGAAGCAGTCAGAGTAGAAAAAGCAATTTATTTAATTGGCCTTGAATTATTGGTGTGGAATTAAGTTGGAGAAGTGTTCTTTTGATTTTGTTTTATACTAATCACAACACTGAGATAGCATTTGAAAAAGAAATAAATACGAATGCGGATACGAAGGTGGATGGTGTTTTTTTCAGTTGAGTTATTCAATTAACGGTCTTCGACTTTGTTAACTCTTCTCTCAATAATCATTTTCTTTGTCCCTTCAATCTTTCCTTTGATTCCACAACCACCCAATTCACGTAATCTTAAAAATTTATCTTCCCGCCAGAATTTATAAGGGCTTACAGTTAATCATTGAAAGTAAAAATTGAAAAGCAGAACTACCCGCGGTAACCCGCTTAGACTTAGCGTTTATTAATATGTAGCAAAAATTGTGAGAGGAATTTTGTTCGCAAATGTTTTTAATGAAAGTATCGTGTATGGCCACCCTACAAACAGTTTACTTAATATATGAAAATTACAATGCGAACTGAAAGAGATCGGTACTTTTATTCATACATCATCATAAGCATAAATATCTGTAAACTATAAACTCAAGATTAACTCGGAATGACTGCTATAGCACGTCTCGTAGGATATCAATTCTAGGTTGTCCCAAGTACTTTCCAATGGGAATGTGTAATCGATTTAAAGATACTTCACAGTTGTGTCACTATATCTCTGTTTACAATAAGGACGAAATTGTTATTGTTCAGCATTCTTTCGGTCGCGTTATCCACCTGTCGTGCGACCGATGTTACAGTTCCTTAAGATTGCAATACCTTGGATTTCGTCATTACTTCGCAACTTTGTATTTACAGTCTCGACGAAATTTTCCCTAAATTCTCTTCTTTCAGGGGACTCGGAATCGCGGCACATGATTATGTGAACAATACTCTAATGCTTGAATCTTAGATATTGTGGTGCCCGATTTCCCTTATTCAAATCAATTTTGAGTAAGCACTCTACTGATTGAATACTGTCGTCTATCATCTGTTTCGCGAACGATCTAAGACTCCGTATAGGATAACATACGATGAGATTATTCTAAATAAAATCTGTTAGAAATTCTAATAAATTGTAATAGCAATTTTATCCTGCCGTAGCGCGATAGATGAATGATGATGGATATACAAAATTCAGCCCCGGCTGAACATAAGTCTCTTACTTGTGTTAATAGCCGCCGTTGAAGGATAAGGCATATATCTATTTTGTCAAAACTTTTTCAACGACCACAAGAAAGTTTTAGAGACACAACAAAGTATATATATTCAGCATCAAAACCTGAATCGATTTAGGCATGTCCGTCTGTCCGTTTATTTGGTTTGGTTGGTTCGTCTGCGTTAAATGGCTATTGTAAACATTCTCCTCAGCCCGCAAAAATGAATCTATGGACTTCAAATTTGGCAGAAACATTAGAAGTTCTTGCACGCAGGTTGGTAGTGAAAATGGGCCAAATCGGTCGAAAGATACGTCTATAGTAACACGAAAGCTGAGAACACCTCCGTTTGTCCGTCTGCTCATTTGTCCATCTATCCGTCTGCACAACTGCATAGTATCTGTGGTAAACTTTCTCTCGTTAACGAAAATGAAGATAAAAGAAGCCTTCGAATTTGCAAATGAATTTTGAAGTGACATAAACTTACCAAGAACACGCCTACAACGATCGCACACCTAACAAAAACTTTTAGTAAGAATATAAAAAAAAGTCAGCCGCGCAACTCGATATTATAGAGCAGTGTGCTATTACTTGTTTTCTTCTTCGGTCACAACCGAATATAATTTTTTACTTGTCATGTTTCACTGTTTGTACTGTTGTCACAAAAGTTGATGTGATGTTCCTTTTTCACCGTTTTCACTTACTACAAAAAGTTTGTGAAGTGTAATCACCTTTAACCTATGAATATGTTCGTGTTCTGCACAAATATTTAAAGAAAATTTGCTTAATCGTTTGCAAAATTTTGTTCCTCGATGTACAGTTATTGGCATGGTTTTGATTAAACCTTAAGTACCGCTTGTAGTTTCATAAAAACGATAGAAAAAACACTCAAACTCTTTATTTATATATTGAAACCTAGTTATGTAAGTAAGGCATGAGTGGATTTAGGAAAATTTGTAAATAGTCGATTATTGAGAGGTTAATAATATATTAGTTTGGGGAAAAAGAAATCCATTATTTTTATATGAACTTCAGGACTTTATTTAACATGCTTCGGATTGTCCGATTTGGGTCAAATATGCACCGTTTTGTTGTATGATTTGTAGCCATTGCAAAGGTAACTTCAAAATGTCTCTCTCATAGAAGTCCTGGTCTCTATTTGCAAAAAACTCTAGTAGTCGATTTTCACAATCCTCTCTAGATTCCAATTTTTTATCATTAAAGAAATTTTGCAATGCAAGAAAAAGATGATAATCGCTTGGTGGCAAGTCCGGACTGTATGGCGGATGCATTAAAACTTCCCAACCAAGCTCCCGAAGTATGTGGCGAGTCACTATAGATGTGTGTAGCCTAGCGTTGTCCTGGTGGAACACGATACCTCTCATGTTGGCCAATTCTGGCCGTTTCTGGTCAATCGCTATCTTCAAACGGTCCATTTGTTGACAGTACAGATCAGAATTTAGAGTTTGGCCATATGGAAGCAACTCATAATAAATAATCCCCTTACAGTCTCACCAAATGCATAGCAAAATCTTCCTGGCCGTTTGAGGTGCTTCACCGCTCTTTGACCACGATCGTTTTCGCACAGGGTTATCGTATGTGATCCATTTCTCATCTCCAGTCACCATCCGTTTAAGAAATGGGTCTATCTCATTCCGTTTGGCCAAGGCTTCGCAGATGGAAATTCGATCCATCATGTTTTTTTCTGTTAATTGGTGTGGCACCCAAACATCGAGCTTCTTTTTGAATCCAGCTTTGTGTAAATGCTTTAAAACTGTTTTATGGTCGATTTTTAGCTCCTGGGCGATGTTACGACTGCTAACATGCCGGTCAACTTCGATCATTTCTCCGATTTTATCGACATTTTCGACGACCGGCCTACCTGTGCGAGGTGCATCTTTAACATCAAAAATTCCTGAACGGAATCTACGAAACCAAAATTGCACATAATTGGCGGTTACAGTATCGGAACCATAAACACCATTCACAATTTTAGCCGCCTGGCTTGCATATTCGCCTTTGTCAAAGAAAAACTGTAAAATGTACCGAATTTTCTCTTTGTTCACTTCCACTTATAACACGCTGTAACTCACAACTGAATGCACCAAACAAAAAACCGCAAAAGAATTTTTTTTTACTGCGAAATGTCGCCTTTCCGAGGAGCATAAATCTGAAATTGTTTGATCGATACTTTACGAGAAATCTATCAGTGCAGCCATCTAACGAAAAAATAATGGATTTCTTTTTCCCCAAACTAATATATATATATACATATATATTTACATATCGTGTCTTTGTGTCAATGAGCGGAACCTTTTGAAGGATTGATGTTTAATATTCCTACAGTCGTGTCGTACAATTTGTGTTTTGCTTGATTAATATTGCGATTAACTTCACTTGACTTACTGACCGAAAACGAAATTTGGGTATTGGCATTTCGGTTGTTGTGAAGCGTCTCCACGGTACTCTCAATGTAAACTTGATTATCCGCAAGTAAGACCATAATATATGGCGAAAATGTGCCGTTTATTCTTCTATTTATCGTTTATAGATAGACTGCGTGCACCGTTGTACAGACACCTATACACTGACACATACATAGAATGTACATACTATGCACAAGCATAGGTGGCTGGCTGACTGCCTTCATATATGCTGCAAGCGCTATATATCAATTTTCAAATCTTCTATAAGAAACTGAAACGGTATAGCATAGCTAATAGCAATGACAGCGATTAAATCAAACGTGATTATCTATACTCTGTGTGCTTAATGTGTACAGTACATATAACAAAATAGAGCAGTGAAGCGTTTAGATTGTTTCAAACAGTCAAAACATGAAAGCAATGAAACTTCCTTTGACTATCCATTAGCTCTACGAAATATAACATTATATATTCAATATTCTATACTCGTTGCTAACAAATGGACATTTTTCCATAAGCCTGTGAATGTATGTTTGTATGTTATTTTGTCATAAAATAAATTGAAAATTACTTTCTTTTCTATTTTCCAGCATAGAAATATATTTAAAAAAAAAAATAAAAATAAAAAAAAAATAAATAAAAAATAATAATAATACAAAATATACGAAAAAAGTAAATAAAAATAAAAGTTGTCTTGAGTCTTGACGTTTAGACTTTGTCTCTTTCCCAGTTATTCGGTCAATGGTTTTTTAAAATTCGTTGTTGTTAAAGTTTGAAAATTATTGCCAACAAGCTTTTCAACTAGAGTGTCAACAACTTTTCAGTGTTTCCCTCCGCAAAAAATTTTTTAATGTGTGGTTTATTGTCTGCGGTCTATCATTATTACCGGTAGAGACGTCAGAGGAGCTTAAAAAAAAAAAAAATAAATAAATAAATAAAAAAAAAAAATAAGGTTGCTTCTCATATTATGCTATTATGCACACATTTTTAATCCCTAAGTCTAATGGGCAATCCTTGTGCGTAGCGTTGTTCACAGACCAACTTTATGGTCACGAAAGTTTTGAAGCCTGTTTTTACATTTCCATCCTCTTTTAAAATTATGCTTTAAGAGGGGATATTATTTCACTCTTTTATATTGCTTTGAGTATACACGCTTCAGCAGTTACTCGAAATACTTTCAGTGGCTGTTCATACTTTACAGAGTTTTCTTAATGTATAGAGTACTGCATAGCTTCAAGCGAAATTTATTATTACAAAAATAAACCGAACACTTTCAATAATATAAATTTTTGTTGAAATTTTAAGCAAACTGAAGGGAGAAAAACGTTTTCATTTTTACTTCTATACACTGTGGGTAGAATGAAATTTTGAAAGTTTTCTTTTTATTTATTTTTAATTCAATTGCGTTGAATTTTTAAATTGCTTAATTATTCATTTTCCTGCACAAGGGGCAGAGAATGAAAATTTCCTCAAAGTCCGTTTTATTTCAACAATTTACTTAAGGCTCCATTCCCTACTATATAAGCAAAAATTTTTTTTTATTATTTAAGTTTTTACACATTCTTGTATGAATATTCTAAAGAATCGGATAGCGTCTGTCTTGAATCAATAATGATCTTATGCACTCGCACTATCGATATTGCTAATGGTCAAGATAGATTGTCTCCTATTGCCCTTCTATATACAATATTTTCTTCGCCGCAAATTCATGTATGTTACGTAGACTGCGCACGCGATCCTATAAAAGGGGTGACATTACGATGCATGTGGTCAATAAGGCGTGCGCGAAGTTTACAAATAATAAGAAATCGTACGAACGAATATATTGCGTACGCAATTTTCTTATAAAATCGCTTATAATCGTTTTCATCATATCAGCAACAATTATCGCGCAAATGAGACGGGTATCCACAGCTCGTGTATGACTGAATACTTTCAAGTTGATGTCTCACGGAAATATATGTTTGTGTGTTTGTACTTCCTCCTTTATTTGGTACATTTATCTGCGTTACACCTACGTTGTCACAATAATGCGGACGCGGAACGCAGAATCGCGGTTGACTTAATAATTTACGTACTAGGAATGTAGAGGGGAATAAGAAAACAGCAAATCAGTTGCGGTCACATGGGATTTACGTTCAGTTTTATGTATTAGCTCTTAGTATATGAATTTATTGGCCACATACTTGATTTCGCGGTTTTATTCAGCTTATTAGGTCAAGGAAAGGACAGGCTCCAGCAATCGCAGCTTGTAGTTTCCTAAAGTAAAGAAGGCCTACGAATGAAGGGAGTACTAGTCTATTTTAAGGGGGAGAGACTCCGCCACCAAAAATTTTGCTTGTGATCAAAGTTCACACTATTTATTAAGGAAGTTCTAGTCTATTCTAAATGGAATCCAGAGCGCTGGACTAATAGTTTCTGCCACTATGGCCTCTCCCTTTAGGTATCTAAGAGAGTCCTATAGGCGATGAACTCGTAGTCTATGCCAACCAGAATTTCCTCTTAGATGGATTGAACTTGTCTTTGAGATGGCGACCACGATCGATTAGCTAAAATATAGAGTCGTTAATATACGAACGGCTTGAAATGTATTTGAGTGGCTTGAGCGTACGATGGAATCGACGAAAGTGTTTTGAGAAACCGGCTTAGCATAAGAGCAAAGGTGATTGAACATGTTAGTTGGTCATAGAATATGATTAAAGTTGCTCGAAAATGTATGAAAAATATGAGCATGGAATAAAAATGCTTAGTTAATTTAAGACGAGTGGATATTACGAGCCAGATAGTCACGAAGCGATTGCAACATAAAGTTGAAAAAAAAGTAGAGACTGCGACTTTTGAAAAAAAATTTCAAATAAAGAACGTAAATATTTTATTTTAAATATTGAATGCAAGCTAATTGAATATTAATTTGTTAATGCTTTTTTTTTTGTGCTTTAAATTTACAAATTTTTCTGTAAATTTGTGAAATATGAATGAAATACAAGAACCGAATAATTTCAGCAATACAATAATAAATGCTATGCCACAAAAACGTGTTGACTTTTTACAAATGAGTGGAACTCATTTTAAAGCTATTAACATTACGTGACAATTAATTAAACTGTCATTTGGTATGAATAAACTGGTTATATTAATACTACAGTGCTGTTATTAAGCTGTCATGTATTGTCCGTATTACGATCAGTATCAATGCATAGTAATGTTTAAACTTTCCCATCCAACAACCAGAACATTTACAGCTGGTGTGTGAAAAAGTGAAAGCATAATTTAATAGATAAAATTTGTCTAAACACGAATTTTGAATACCCATCATCCAAGGATTATAGATTCATTATTGGATTAATCAGGACTGATGTCATATCATATATATTTAGATGGCTCTGGCCACACAGATAATGTATCATATATGATATCGTTATCGTGTCGGCAACATGGTATGCCTCGAAGTTTCTTTGTCTCAGAGTCGTTACCTTTTCTTTTCACTAATCTGAGCTAATTTATCGTAGTTTGGATTTCTGGAAAATAACATGATATAGACGTTAACGTTGAACTTTTCATACGTTGGATATTTAATCCATTTTGGAAATTATAATAAGCAGATAAGCAACGCGGTTTGGTTACCTTTAAGAATTAAAAATGTATATTGTGTCTATGATTGCAAGCGTACTGAAAAAATTAGTATCCTCTTACCTTATGATGCCGGCCATAAAATGTAGATGCTAAAAGGCTCACGCCAATTTTTTCAAATGAATACGTATGCGTATAATAAATGTTCAAAATTTACATTTTTCCACGTGTACATGAATCGCAATTGCTCATGCAAGAGAAAAAAAAAAAAAATAAAAATATTGCTATAAAATTATGTTAAAATAATTTGTAAAACTACAAAAATGTCAAAAGTCATATCAATAATGGAACGCATACGTCATCAATGATTAATTGTTTTCACATTGATTACATAAGAATTTGTGCTGAAATATGAAACATCATCCCGTTATTTTCTTCTTTTCTTTGCTATTAGCATTGAAATGAACTCATTTTGGACGTTGTAAAGCATGTAGGCATTTTTGCTCGAAGCGATAGCGTATAAATAATAACCTAATATATGCTATCATAAGCTTAATTTATTGATACTGTAACTGTATGATTGAAAAGAGGAACCTTCTAAAATTATTGCTTATATTCACATTCGGAACGTAGATCAGTCAAAAAACGTACAAATGTGCAAGTTTGCGCACTATTTGAGAGGATCGTCTGGATTCTTAAATTTTTGTTTGTAAACTTTTCATGTCACTCTCGAAAGTCAGCTAAATAGCGGATACTACAGTGGCCAATTTTATATGTTGACTTATGTACGATATACAATCAAGGAGTGGACATTGCTTAGATTTGTAAGTAAACCCCACAAACGCGTGTTGGATGTTAAAGAATGTTGTATTAATCGTGCTATCGCTCATTATAAAAAACTTTGATATTTATCGCCGAAATATATATGTATTATTTTAGGGAGTTGCTGAAGCTCTTGCTTCTTAATATTGCAAATCATTTCCCATAAAGAACCTATACATTTATCCTTACGTAGGGGAGATCGCGTGGAAACAAAAATTCTCAAAATCAAATTAGTTT
Organism: Glossina fuscipes; assembly: GCF_014805625.2. Taxonomy (NCBI): domain Eukaryota; kingdom Metazoa; phylum Arthropoda; class Insecta; order Diptera; family Glossinidae; genus Glossina; species Glossina fuscipes. The sequence goes on along the minus strand of NW_023998415.1, from coordinate 12,924,596 downwards.
AGAGCAGGAAGACAATTAAGACGGAGACTATAGCGCTTGAAAATATGTATCGGAGACTGTCTAAATTCTGAGTGTATATATTTTCGATTAACGCACAACTTGAAGTTAGACAAACCGATCGACCATGCCCGTCTTTTAATCCGCCATGATTACAGCTACAGATAATTAATTATTACATACCAAGACTTTCCACTTTGTGTTTCTACCGTATGTAATTACTCTTTCAGAAATTGTCTGGGGGAATATTATTTCCGATATCAAATACGAACAACATTTTTACGAAAATCCCATATTTGATGAAATGTTTGGGGTTTGCATGAAAGCAAGCCATTCTGAAGTAAAAGGGTATATAAGCAGAATATTTGTGAAAAGGCAAAGTCAGTCGAGTCAAGACAATTGAATCGGACGTGACCACGCGTAAATACAAGTTCCTGTAAAGAGTTTTCAAGTATATCTTCTAAGAATTGTAAACAAAAACTATCCCAAAAACGAACACAGTTTAATGGTACGAACTTAATCTCAGAAGGAGTTAAATAAAAATGGAAAATCACAAAGGACATTTTACGTGACAATGTAGTTAGTTCCCACTCTTAATATATTTTCAAGTTGGAAATTAAATTTACCATTACGGTAAGGATGTTATCAAAGTTACTAGAAAGCTCATAATTGGAAAAAATTCAAGCGTTTAAAGAGAAAACAGATCGATCGAATAAACTTTAAAAGTGAATAAATTTTCAATTTCCATATTCATTACTAAGTAATTTAGACATATTTCTTATTAGTTTAAGGAAAAAATTGAAATTCTTCTCTACCAGTAAAAGCGCTCAACGGGCCGGGCCTCCTTGTGAAAAAACTTATATTCAGCTGAGAGAAAATATCCTACACCGAATGTCATTTAGCACACTACGATAGAAGAAAAGCGATATTATAAATTATTATGAGTAGGTGGTGTTATATACAATTAGTATTAAGAAGTTTTAGAAATTTTAAGTGAATTACTGACGGGTTTTATTTCTCTTGAAAACGATGATGAACCTTAAATAAATTTCCCTCTAATTATCCATTATTTCCTCCTTATTTAATTTATAATTAACACAGTAACCTTGTCGCATTAAATATGGGCAACCGGACACGTTGTGGTATTGACCATACTTAATTTAGAATTAACACCTATTTAGGCAGATAATAAATCTTTACGTGAAAAATGGACAGAATAATTTCCGGCGTTCTCGCTTGTTCACTTTATGAGAGCAATTGAAAAATAAAAAAAAAAATTTGATCATTTATACCGTGCGTGATTCTATCTTTCACAATTATTGGTTAGGAAATTATTGCTTACGCCTTGCTGTGGGCGTGTATTTGAACAAATTCTTTCATTTTCAATATCAAGCTACCTGCACAAGCGTACAAGCGTTTGTCTGTCATTTACGGATTCGGGCAAACATGGCTAAATGTATTCAGAATTTTACGCAGTTAGGGTCTTCGTAGCTTCGTTTCAGTTGTTGCAAGAATTGTGAAATCTCACTTGAATATATCCACATATTTCGTTGGTAGAAATATAGGGCATTTAGGTTCATAGTTTAACGATGCATTTAGCCCAATTTAACTCAGTAATTTCGAATGCCTTCCGAACAAAACTCTCCGCTTTTATTTGCCTATAACTTCTCTAATGCGTAACAGCGTAACAGCGTAACAGCTTTAAACTTCAATAACTAGACTTGACTTTATGGGAAACTAAACGAAAGAATGTAAAACGACGATCGCTAGTGTTTTGTATATATTCGAATTAGAGGGGAAATTTTCATTTGCTGCACAAGTGCACAACCGTTGTTATATATATAAATCATTTTTTGTTTCCCTACATTTTACTTTATTGTCATATTTATTATCGCGTCATAGTTTGATTATTAAAGGTACTACTCAACAACAACAACAGCAGATAAAATAATTGTATTCGGCTGTGATCGAATCTTTTATAACCATCACCGTTATCCTAAACAAAACTAAAAAAAAAAAAAAAGAAATAAATTTTCATAATCTACAATAATGTTTTCCATTTTCAGAATAAAAATGAAAGTTTCTAAGGTATATGTGTTTTACTTAATGAGTAACAAACATAAACACGAAAAGCAAAGGTGTTCACACTTTTTGTCGCGTAAGTGTGTACGCGTTGCAGTTGTGGCCTTTGGACGGTGCAGATCATTTTCAAATTTTTTTTGCAAATTTTCAAGTGATATTTTCATTTTTATGAACGGGGCAATGTTTACCAGAGATACTACATAGGGTAGCATAGCATGCTTAGGTGCATTCCGAACTTAAAGTTGGCTACGAATTTATGTACTTTATATGATTTTTTAACCTTCTCTTGTGCGCATTATAAAGGTATTGAAAAAAAATATTAGGTGGTTGAGGTCAATTTCTTCCATTTTAGCATAGTTACTACAGCATCACCCATAGAATATGCATTCAAAATTTCATAGATTTATTCGCTGTAGTTTATGAAGAATGAGCAAAAAACCAATTGTATCCAATCCTTTTGAAAGGCAGAGCTGTTCTCAGCGCGCGCGTTACTGTAGGCGTGTCCTTCGACTGATTTGGCCGTGCAAGAACTTTCAAAGTTTCTGCTAAACTTCAAAGAGAACTTCATTATTGCGGCCAGGAGAATGAGTTTAACAGGCAGTAGGCAGACGGACAGATGCTGGTTAAGAATATATACACTTTTGGGTGTCCTGGTGGAAGCTTCCTTCTGCCCGTTGTACATGTTTTGACAAAATGAATACATCCCTCATCCTTTCACGATAGGTATAAAAATACAAAAACAGTTTTTCTTCTCATGAAATTTATTAACGTACATGTGTACGGGTTATTACCTTTACTTGCTCATATTACTTGATTTCAGTCTAAGTATCGTTTCTTTTTATGATGCCTCTAAAAGAAAAATGGCGCAAATGTTTAAAAAGAGATTTCTTTCGAAAAATTGCAAGAGATGATGTGATGTATTACATGGAACACGTATAGAAAGTAAGGAATAAACGTCATTCTGTACATAATACATATATAATAAATAAAAAAATTATATATGTCTGTTTTATCTCTAAAAAAAAAAAAGCTAACAAAATTACCTTATGATATTCTACAAAATTTGGTGGATATGGCTGATTTTTTCCACTTTGTACAGGTAGGAGCAGAAAAACTATATTTTTCGCAATTTATGTCGCACCTTCTTCCATTTTATTTTCAATTATTAATAGGAACCTGCATGTAACAACTTTATATACATATACATACATATAAATTATGAAAATGATAACTATAGTTTAAATTTAGTATGTAATTTTACCTTTCACGACTTGTGGTACAAGGGTATCTTGGATAGAGTCACCTTTTATTATAGAATTACATACGCCTTTAAAGGTTTAACGTCCGCATGAAGCATTCATCAGAGTCATTCCCTAAACCAATCGGCAATTTGTCTCGTTCAATTGAGGACTCTCCAAGGAGTAAGACAATCCCTATTGAAGGGGGGCTTTCTACCCTGAGGTACCGAAATAAAAAAGTGGATGTGGGCCACTTTCTCGCTTACTGGTTTGCGTCGAGGCCTATCTAAACACCTCTTAGATAGTTCGCTATGAAACTTCAGGATAACCACAGCTTCCACGGATACTCCCCGAAGGCCTGTATCCAGTAAACAATCCCACTTTTGGGCAACCGGACCCCTGTGCACATCCGCCGCAGCCACTCTTGTCTTCGAACTCTCCACAGCTCGCGGTAAGCCATCCAAACATTATTCTTTCGCGAGAAAATAATGCTTCCAAGGCTGTCATCACACAGCACATACCCAACAATGCCCCAGCTGTCTTATCCATAAAAGCAAACCAAAAGGGAGGAGCAAAACGCTCTATTTTCACTGGAAAAGAGAGCGCTCTCCCGATACACCTCTTAGGCTTCCAAGACAAAAACCAATCGCCAAGTTATAGATAGATAGTAAACCTTAAACCTATTTTTTGCCATTGACTGTGCGACTCTCGAAAGTGAGGGCCATAAAGGCAACAGTCAACGTTTATAGAGAGCACCACGAAAACTTGAGGTTTTCGGCACATCTATGCGCACCCGCGAGGAGCCAATGCTTGCGCTCCCCATTACAGAATTACAATCAGCAGAATTCTTTCTGAAATTTTCTGGATCGGTATACACTCGTCTGTCCGCCTGTCTTCCTTCTTTTCTAATGTCCAATTTTTGAGAGATTTTGACGACGTGTTTTGTCCAAAGATAAAAGCTGTGGAAATATGTTGAACCACTACCCCCACACTTTTTTGATCACTTTGCTTATACCGCCTTATTTTGAAAAGTCATTATATGAATAAGTGTATTAAGCAAAGTTGCGCAGAGTGTTTAATGGTTAGCTGACGGCATTGAAAGAAATTTTTTGTTTTAAAAGAAAGGCAAAATACATTTCAGGTTACCCTTTGCTCTATGAAAGGTACTACGTGCATATTGTAAAGGAGAATTGCTTGCCCTACATCAAGGCTTCCACAATTTTCATAATGATCAAGTTTATATTAAATATTGTGGCAAAGCTTAAACATTTAATAAGAAAAGTTTGTATGAAAGTCATCGAAATTTGATAAAAGCAAATAAAAATTTGCGTTGTTTTACCAGCCGATAGATACGAAGGTAAATACCTCTCATGCAGCTGGCGAAATGAGTGAAAAGATGAACCAACATTGGCGAGTAAACCAACATATAAAAAGATTAACAAAAATATTTGAATGAAATCTGGTATTGATGACTCATTTTCAAATAGTTTACAAGCTAAGTGTGCTTTGCTTGAGGTGGGGGTAATGCAATCCTGACATTTAAAGCACGAAGAAGAAGATCAAGCGTATGATACTTCAACAAAGCTATCGTGATGTGCTAAATTTTTACTTTCTGTAAATACTGCCTTTTAAAAGTCCTCCTCCTCCCCCTATCAAACTCTTCATATATATTCCGGTAATTCGTATTCTAATTTTGTAAATGAAGTCTGCCCTATTCGAAATTCACAATCCAGTGTTACGAATTTAATCGGACGAATACTAGAAAATCACATAAAAACGAATATGACATAACGATATATTTGGAATGATAATATAGCATCGATGGGATGGAAAGATTTAGCAGCGTGTGTTTGAAATGCTTACCGAGTCCTTACAGAGAGTCAAAAAGGACGTTATAGTGTACAGTAATATATGTGCTGAGAATATTAAGAATACAAAATTTGGCGTTAATACGGATGAAAATTATCAAGACCATTACTAATGTCGACGCAAACGTCGAAACCGAAGAAATAATACATTTCTAATAAATGAAATGAAATAGCAACCAATTTGTTCTCCATGTTCTGGAAGGTGCATTTATTAAATGGAAGAAACCGATAATCGATGAATAATAAATTTAATCGGGTGTAAAATAAGTGTTTATAATAAAAACTTTTTAATAGAATGACATGCTGCCTTTAAGATTAGCTAATACCAGAAAATATAAAAAAAGTCATTCACTAGGCCTTACAAGACCGTACATTTCAGTTGTAAATATTCTCAGATACATTTCAATTAATATTAAGAGTATCGGAAGTAAACAAAGGATATAAAAGCGAACGAAAGATGATAAATTGAAATGAATAAAAAACACATGTTTTTACTATGCTAAGGCACGTTTCCGTACATATTACATATCGAAATTGGAAATGTATCTGTATACTTGCGTGTTTTAATATACGTTTACGAGTGCGATTGTATGTACGAGTGCGATGCTATACAATACGTTAAATACGCATGGGGGCGAGAATGTGTGGGCATCAAAATAGAAATGTTTCGGTACGCTTGGGTGTACAATTTTTCAAGGAAATTTAATATCAATATTTTTACTTTTTAAAGAAGAATTGAAATTGATGATTATGCGCTTCTATACGACTGGTCTACGTGTGGCCGCACACTCTTCATATTCGAAAGAATTGAATTATATTTACTCATTTAAAATTTACTTCAATTGCTACCGTTACCCTATATACTCTCGCTTTCAACAAAATATCAATAAAATCACTTCATTAACATATACGAAAGTGCATAAATTTCACAGATGTCGTTATTCATATTAACTGCTTCTTCAAATTACACATGTTCTTCTTCTTCTGCGTTTCGTTCATATATATCTTTCGTTCCCTTAAATATGATTGCATCTTCTTTAAGATCATATTAATACGGACAATATTAACTATTTATTGGTTCTCTTCACTATGTAGACCCGTTTTCTATATAAAAAAAACTAAAAAATACGATTATTGTCTGGCTGCTTGTAAGGTCTATACATGATGAATTATTTATCATAAAATTTCTCGTGAAAATCCAATTTCATGTGTAACCAATTTCTTGTTCCGTTTACGAGAGTAAGACAAATTTACAAACGGAACCGACACTTCGACAGTAATTTCTGTAATTGTGTTATTGTCGATCAAATAATTGTTCTTTTAAGTCCGCAACATTCATATATGTGCACTGAAGGATTGAATAAATACATGAATGAATGATTACATCAATGTATCATATGATAGGTAAAAAATGTCTTTGATGTCGTATGGGATAAGAACGGCTTTGTTTTCATGCAGTTTCGCATAACGTGGCTTTGCTTAGATTGACTTCTTGAAATTGAATAAAGCGATGAAAATGTAGGAATTCGAAATAACATAGCAACATGGGCTATTACAACTTCCAGAATAGTAATTTGATGGGCAGATATAATATAGACATAATAATAATTGATTAAGCCGATCAAAATTTAAAAGTTAACAAATAAAAGCATATTGGTCGGACAAGGTCTAACACAATTCTGATTATTATTATAGGGCAGAAAAATTGTATCTTGTTTCTATACATAAAGGCATCTTTTTCACAAAGGATCAATTTTCTTGAAAATCCAAAAAATAGGCCGAGACCGTCCAAACTTGACACAGTTAATTTTTCGTGTTACGTTACTATTATGATGTAATTTTCATCGTTAAGCATTGAAAATTATACCTTCCTGCCCTAAGAACTTCGGTTTTCGCTATGTGAAAAGGGGTTTACAAATTGCCTCAGCCGGTCCAAATACTACTAGTTAGCCAATTTTGCTGAGAACTTTTGAATATTGCAATTTTTTTCCATATAAAAACTTTTCGGAATAGGGCGTTATATGGGGAGCGGTCGAAAAAACGGACCGATCCGAACCATTTTCAATAGCTTTTGTCCTTGGGTCAACAAACGTCACTCACACGTCACCAAATTTCATAGAAATGTCTCAAAAATTTCGAACTGCAACTTGAGCACAAATTTACATTGACAGACATCAGACGGGCTGACGGACAAACAGGCGAACAGGCCTAAATCAATTGAGATGATGGTTTTGAATCGATTGGTTTAATAAAAGTTGGGTCCGTCTCAAGTCTTTCTGCACGTTACACACGACTGCACCTTGTACCACAAGTGGTGTACGGTTTAAAAACAGATTTGCTTAAAAAGCTCTCAAGCAAGCAGTGTAGCGACATTACGATTCACCTAACAACAGTTTTGGTGTTGGTGTTTCTCTTTGATAATAAGTTTGATGACGGGACAAAGCGTGCGCATGTTATATAAAATAAACGGATTATATGAGCATTCAAGAATATGAGTGCAATGTGTTTGTCAACGAAAAATTATTAAAGCTTAAAAATCATCATTTTTTTACACAAGAGCAATATAAAAAAGATACCTCCATAAATCAACGGAAAATATATGCATTTTAATCTAAAATTCACACTGAAGGGTATCTAACAAAAATATTATTTCAATGCAAAATGGTGTATGTAAAGAAAAGAATTTTACTTGAACACTAAGCAATTTTCTAAAATCTCTTACAAAATCAAAACTCACAGATATCGATGAATTCCAACACGTTTCAACAAGTGAGAAATTCCAGTTAACAGTGAGTTATTTATGAGATTGAAGATTGGAGAGTACTGACGTAATACCTGCCAGAAAGCTGCGATGCAAAATGATGTACGCAATGAAAATGATTATATTCTTAAGTATTCTTTGTATTATAGCATGGGTCTTTTAGCAGAGCTCTTGCATTATTAGTTGTTCGCCATATACCTGCTATAGGTGGCAGATTTAAACTCGCCTGCACTGCCCAATACCGTACCGCCGCCGTACACACACATTGATTAATTATCAATTGACAACGCCATCCGACCATAGGAAAAGAAGAAGATAGTTTCCGACTTCCTTCTGCTTGACTGAACCGCCGTCGAGGTAAGACATGAAAGGAAAATAACGTCTACCATCATCCGTTCGAATCGCACGCCAGGGATGCTGAATCCGGGATATTTCGTTAGAGGGCAGTTCGCTCCGTGCAATTACCACGGACGCTAGGTCGCTTCTGTGTAATTTTAGCCACTAGGTTATTATTCATTTACCCGAATATACTTTACAAAATTACTATATAGTTGAGATAGTGACGTAAGATGGAGTATTTAAGAATGCTGAGTTGTAAACCAAACAAATTATTGAGATTTTCATTTAGAGAGCGTGTATTACCAACGAAGGTAAGAACGTTGGAATAGCCCCTGAGGCTACCCCAGCACGACTACGCGAATAGGAATTTCTCCGTGTATTAAAAACAAGGAACAATACCCATCCTCACAAGTATTTAAGGCAAACTTATAAGTCTATGCAAAGTATTAGAAGCGTATGTAAGTCTAAGTAATTACGTTATATAGTCACGTACAAGGTATGGTGGTCTACCGCACTGAGATTCGAACCCATGATCACCAACTTAAAAGTCGCGAGCCTGGCAACTGCGCTATTCGATCGCCCCGCAGTTATATAAATAAAAAGAAACTACATGTGTTTTTCCGCATATATAACGCTTGCAACTGACCTAATAAGCCTTCAATTTCGTAGCAGCAGAAGAAGAGTGTCTTTGCTACGAAGACACTGGGTTCTTTTCTTCCCGAAACAAAGGAAAATATTCATTTTTGGATGTCTTCGTTCGCTATAGCAGAAACTGCGCGCGTGCATTTTGAATTTAGATTGAGTAAAATTGTTTACATTCGTTGGAAACTAGCTCTCTGAGTACACTTGCCTTCTTTATATCCGGTGCTCATACAATTATACCCATTATCGAAGGATGCGGGGCATATTTAGTTTGTCAAAGCAGTTGCAACGCTCAGAAGGAAGCTTCAGAGACCTCACACAGTATGTATATTCTTGATCAGCACCAAATTCTGAGTCGATTTACATAGTCCGTCTATTCACTGTCTTTGTGCGTAATGTCTGTTGTTAAGCATTCTCTTGGCCGCAAAAATTAATCGACTTCAAATTTTTTATTAAGTATTCGAAGTTCTTACCCGCAGGTTAGTTGAAGGACACGCCTATAGTAGTACGTAAAGTGGAAACAACTTCGTTTTGCAAAAGGAATAAAAAATTGTTTTTTTGATCATGACTAGAGCATAGAAATATCCTGAAGAATGCACGATGTCGTAATACTAATATAATCTACCAAAATTTCATTTTATTTTCGATACCTTTATAACACGCAGGAACAAACTTCAAAAACCTCATAAAATATATAAATCCTTGGCCAGTTTCCAATTTGTAATATACGTCAGCATGTTCGTCTGTTCATCTGCCCGCAAACATATTTCCGTTAGCGGGATATATCGCCTAGAAATTTGTGAAAGAATTTGAAAGCGACCTAAGCTTTTCAAAAGACACGCCTATAACGTGGCCTACACATCTATGTGACAAAAACTTTTATTTTAAAAATAGAAAAAATCAATCGCGTCCACTCAACATTATAGGGTATCTAAATTTAGTTCTCTTCTCGAGTTTTGTCTTCTCTAATGGCTACAAAAGATTTCGTCACGAACTGAATATAATTTTCTTACTGGTTTCCTCATATGTTATTGCAAAAAGAATTTTAAGGAAATGTTCGGAATTTTTAAAAGCCTGCTATCTTTGGTGCTTATCAACATTCGGAAATATTTTAGAAGAACTCCATCCTCCTCTATCTTGGAAAACAAAGAAACTCGAACTGTCACACTTTCAAAGTAAATGGTTCATTACCTTCTATCTACGGTATTACAGCTTAAGTTACTCATAAAAATATTTTTCGAGTCGTAGCAAAGATTGCCCCGCACATCGAGAGGTGTAGAAGGATGCGCAAACTGTCCGCTATGTTCGCAAATTATCAAGCATCAGATTGCGTCTTAAGATTGAATTAAATGAAATTTATAAGATTTCCAATGCTTCTATATGTTTGTTTAATGAGTTACTGCTTTATTCGATAAGCAATTTTCAATAAAAAATTATTAATCTTGGCAATCGACATTCTTAAAGTATCGCATTCGCATTAACGTCTTACTTATTCACATTGTTATCAATCTAGTAATTGAGAGAAATTTTGTTGCATATCGCATAATAGGAAATTCAGGAATGTACAGAAGCATGTACGTGTTTTGATAAATATTTCGTTGTCGCTTTAAAAGATTTAGTTCACAGAGTTACAGGCAAAAGGTAAAAAATGCTTCAAAAAGGTCTCTTTTTTTTTTAAAGGAGATATGCAGATGGGATAGATTGGTGTAAATGTGAGAAATATCATATGCTTGATAAGCACGAAATTTTACGCTCATATTGTTATATTCTATTGGTGCTCTGGGTATAAAAAGGAATACGCCATGCTTGCACAAAGGCTTGCATTACGTAAATGAACGGAACCATCTATCCAGCGAAAGCAGCAAACATATAGTAATTTGCAGTAATTTACAACCCACAACAGATATCGATCGTAGATTTCGAAGAAGTGTGGCTTAGAAAATGGGAAATGTTTTTGATAGCTTGTTGCTTACAAAAGTTTTCAATTCTTATATATTTGCTGGAAATGTATCGAACTAAAATTCGTTCCTGATTATGTTAAAATAATCCAAAATATTAACTACTTGTGTGAATTGCAGAATAGTCATTGCTTTTTAGTGACACAGATATGAAAAATAAAAGCAAAAATGATTTAGGTTTAGACAAATACTGCTGAGAAGATAAAAAAAAGGGGGAAACTTATGAAAGGAATGTGAGTGTGATATGTGGTTAAAGAACGAAATTTATATGTAGATGAATGTAGAAATGCGGGCGGCCACTTGAAGAAAATCATATATATATATATATATATATGTACTAATAATGAAATATTTTAAAAATCAGCTTAATAAGCAGTTTATGACCTACTTACTGGGAGGCAGTTTGTAAAACAGCAAAAGGATGCAAGAGTTTGTAAAATTGTTTTTAATAGTGCAATAATGACTAATATAATAACGATTGCGCGTTACTACCACAATACTTCATTTTATTTCAATTCCTTCGCAAAGGCTACTTAGGCAAAGGGTAACTCATCGAGTTCCTGCTGTTACTTTATATATGCGTATATTCATGATGGATGTAAAAAATAGATGACTTGCAAAATAATTTTGCTTCGATTATCTTAAATTTCATCATCATCATCATCATCATCATCATCATCATCATCTATATAAATACCGTTAGAATTAACGCGTGTTTCATTTACAAATAAATTCTCGATTGATGCGAAGCGATCTGATGCTGAAATTATTTTTTCGTATTCCCTCTACTTTTGTTAAATTATTAACAAAGTTAACTATAAACAAGAAGAAAATTAGTTAAAAAATTCAAAGCACAATTCATTTTGAAATGTTTTTTATAGTTTGCCCTCATTTTAATTGCTTTAATCATGCATCCATATGCGGCTAAGGTCGTTTATAGACCACAGGCTCGGTAAATAACGTTCGTGTTAATTTTTATTTTCAATGGATTGGTGAGGCGTGAAATGCTTTTGTTTGTTTGCGTTTCAGTCGGTTTGTTAGCTCAACACACTCGTACAAGTGCGTGCACTAAAACCTACCAACCTGTTTTTGCTTGCGTGAAGACGAAAGAGAAAGACAAAGACTGGAAGCCTGGAAACGGTAAGCGTACAACACTTTCAACAATTTGACCGACATTCAATGAAGCACAAACATTGTCAACAATTTTTATACCAATCACCGGAGGATGAGGGATATTTTCATTTTGTCAAAGTGTTTGCAATATCCAGAAGCAAACTTCAAAGATGCCATAGAGTGTATATAGATTTTTGATCAGCATTAAACCCTGATTCGATTTAAGTATGTCCGTCTGTATATCTGTCTTTCTGTTTGCCTAACGTTCGCAAAAATGCAAAATGCATCGCCTGCAAAATTTGCTAAAGATTTTGAAAACCTAGAACGCCTAGGACGCAACAAAAACTGAGAAAACTTTTGCTTTGCGGGTTTTTTGCTGATTATTCATAAACTGCAATAGACACACAATATATTATTATTATTATTATTATTAAGACAATGAGCACTAGCAACACAGACTACCGGCTCTAATTTATATAAATGTACATTAGATATTGAGCCTAGAAGTTTTAATAAAGCTATATATTCAATTGATATTCCGTTCTGAAGTTGATTGTAGAATGTTCAAAGGATTAATCGTTTCAAATGCAATACTGCTAGTCAAGGAAAAGTTAAGGCCGTCACAGAGAATGTGCTTTATAGTGATAATTTGTCCACAATTGCAGATTGCAGAAGGAAGACTTCTTCAGGATCCATTGATGAGTTGCAATTGTGTGACCAAGGCGACTTCTCGAAAATGTTTCGATCTTGATTTTCTCAACATTTGCTGGACATAAAGGTGGAGTTAATTGAGGGTTAATTGAAGAGTAGTGTTGATGATGGTATTGTTTCCTTCTGTAATTTTCTCTTTAACTTTTTCTCCGATGTATCTTTGAAGATCCCACTTGTTCATGACATCATCTATAATTAGAGGTGCAGAAGCAGCATACTTCGCCGATCGATCAACCAATTCATGCACCAATAAACCGATATGACTAGGTATCCATAACATTTTAATTTTTCCACCGGGAGACACACAATATAAATTTCCAATTTTATTCTGAAAAATCAAAAAAAAATCAGCCATGCCTACATAATATGATAGAGTATAAATATTTCGTTTTTTCTTTTTTTTATTCCTTTTTTAAGAACAAGGGTTAGGGATAAAAAAGGCCGATCACAGCCAAACATAATTTTCTCACTTGTTTTTTTTTTTTTTTTTTGTATTTACGTTGTGTTCCTAGTCCAACACAAGTAGGTGATTTGTGATGAATCCATAAAAAACTGTCTGAAGACGTTAAAGTTTTTGGAATATATTCTATATAGCCGCGGAGGCGAGGAAATGATTTTTTTGCAAGCGACTTTGTCACGCAACATTTGTTTTCAACTTTAATAAGCTCAATGAGCTTGAAGGTAAAAGAAAATGGCTTACAGCGTTTCCAATTTAGTTTTGTACTTAGGTTATCATTGAAAAAATTTGTATTGAGACTTTTTATTAAAAAAACTTAGGCAAAAATGATCTTGAAGTGCGAGACACAATAACTTTTCTTGAAATCCTGCTTCCATTGGCGGTAATATGTGAATAAAATCCTTTAAATTGTGGTTTTCAAGAGAACATCTTTGCAAAATAATTTTACATATATGTAGATCGTATCAAATTGTCTAATAATAGTCCATATTTACTGCAATCGACCATATGAGCCGCAAGCTAAAAATATTTGTGATGATGTCAAAGTAGAAGAATTTTATTCTATGGAAATTTATTTTTATATCGTTGGGTATGGTAGAGGGAAGTCTATCATTCTAATTATAATGGAATAGACAGACAATGCTTTAATCATAAATGTGTAAATATTCCTCATACTTATTCATCATGAAATTCTGGATCGATTCAGCCAAAACCAAGATTGTTTGCCCACCCAAAAGGTTTTTCTAGTACTTTTGATATGATGAAAAACTATGACTTGATACAAATGTTCTTAATTGATGAGCACGGGTCAAGTATCTGCCACGGCTGTATGAAGCAGCGAATGGTATCACAATGGGCACAGAAAAAATCAACAGACCATTGGAAGCAGAGCGCAGGACAACGTCAAGTTAAAAGATTTGTTAAATTTTCCGGCATAGCACATAAGCTATTGGAGCTATGAAGGAGCGGTATACGTCTCGTAACTGGCTACTACAGCGGCCATAGCTCCATTAGGTATCACCTAAAATATTCGGGTATTTTGGATAAGGATCCATGAAGATTCTGCGAGGGAGCGAAGGAAATGTTCGATCATATCGTACGCGTATGTGCGGCCATCTGCACAATCAGATAGCAGAATATTTGGAGAACACTTTTATAACCAAATCTAAAAAGCTGGCGGGGTTCATAAATATTGTAAAGGCAGAGGGCTAGGATCATGAGCGAGTATAATGAATCTCTTTACGTCGAAGTACACATTATTTATTATTTGACAATGCAATGGACAAGAGAGGTAAATTTAAACATGCGAACATAATACAAAGTTCGTTGTGGCAAATGATTCGAAATTTGACGATATAACAAAATTCATTGCAAGACTTCAACCGATCTCAAATTTACGTTTAAGTGCAACAGCCTAAAGAAAAGCCTACAATTGACAATTGTTTTGGGATAAAAGTAAAATAAATAGAATAAAAATAATCGAGAAAGTCATTAAGCGGATATTCAAGTATAAATATTATATAATATATATACATATATACATGTACATATTTCTAAAAAAAGACTAAAAAGATGCAAATACTGCAGCCGATGTTGCGAGGATCTTTAACTGAACTGAATTTTGAATCTAAGAAAGAAAAAAAAAAAAAGAAATCGCTTAACCCGTGTGCGTATAACTAATGAGACGCAAGATTTTACGACGGAAAAAAACACAAAATTGAAAAAATTTGAAACGATATTATTATTAAATTGTCCTGATTAAGAAATTAATCCAGAGGGCTAATGGTTATGAGCAAACCTCCTGTTTTCAAGCTCTGCGAACAAAAGAATTACAAAGTGCCAGTTGCCAAAACGAGAAATGACGTTTTGGTCTTTCAAGGATGAATGCGAGAATTTACAAGTTTTTATTTTACCATTTTCTTCATGTACTTACTAAAGCATGCGGTCTTATAATTAATCTACAGATTGCAATTTTCAACATAGTTTTATGCAAGTATTTCTTTCTAAAATTCGATAAAAAGTAAGTAATATTTGGGCGTAGTAAACAAATTTAGAAATTTTTACTAGGATGTTGGTGTTTCTTGCACCACATCCTATATATATATATATATATATATATATTTCCATAAAAAATAAGCATGTAATAAGCATATTCACATGGCGACAAAGTCTAAGTATTGCTTTGTATTTTATAATAAGAATTGGTATCAAGTGGGGAGTTGATATAGGCATTTACCATAATGCGTTGGAAAATATCGAAATATTTTCCAAGGTCGGTCTTATGTGAGGGGTGCTCTGGAGCTTTGTTTTGCTTTCTTTTATAATAAAGGTAGATAAGGCACTATATCAGACACAGCATTGTAAAATGTTAAATAATCAGTCCATCTGTCCATCTATCCATCTGGTTATGACGGTTCAACATGTTGTTTTATTTAAAATTTAGTGAGATGCATATCACAATGGTATTCATTGTGCAACCTATGCAACCAATGTAACGCATAATAAAAGGAATAAAAAACCACAAACTCAAATATTATTCTCAAAAATGCCATTTGTTACACACTTAACTGCATGCTTTCAATGAAACTTAGAGTCGGTGGACTGCAGCCTTGGTCCCCGCAGCGAATATTTGGTTACTCATTTTGTCACACAGTTACTATGGAACACTTTGTCATATGAATTGTTTGCCCCTTGTTTATATATATATATATATATATATATATATATATATATGTATGTATATACATATGTGATGCCAGCGAATATAATATGATTGATTTTTTATATGTGTTCGAGCAACAGTAGTTTGGTTTTAGTTTGGGTTTCTTAAACTTGATTGTGTTCATAAAACCGTACACGACAAGCGTACCTTGAATGTTAATTATTTCATTCTTATATATGTGTGTGTGTGTGAGCCTATGTGTGTTTGAGCGTGTGTAAAGTTGGTCAGCTTTTTCTTTAATTTGTTTGGTTTAGCTTTCGAAACAAAATTTAAAACAAGACGATGATGAAGTTGAGAAAAGTTTTTCCTTTCAAGTATTGAGGTTAGCGTTTTATTTCATTTTTCTTAAAAAGTACTCTAACGTTAGGTAATTAATGTTTGTTTAGTGGTTTTACAATTCAAGAATTATTATGCGGTTTCTGATATTAGTTTCTATTCTTTTTTTTTTTTTTACTTCCTTGCTCTCTCTGTCAATTCGCAAAGTTTGTCGAGCGATGTTTTTTTTTTTTTGCTTTTAGTACACAATGCCTTCCAACTGACTATTATACCTACCTATTATTGAAGAAGTTTGCATAACTCTTATATTCATTCATATTCGATGTATACAAATATGTATATTAGTTTTATATTGTGGTATCTAAATCGCATGTAATGCCATACATACATATATGCAGTGCAGTATTTTTTTACGCTTTTTACGAATATCCAAAATTGAGTTTATTTAACAAAAAGTTTATAACTAGACGATAAATGGTTAAAATTTGAAATTTCTCTAAACTAGATCAGAGCTTTCTTACTTGTTTTACTTCTAGATTAGATTGTTTTCGTTTTACTGAACTTTCTTACTATTTATCTATCATGTACGTTACAAATAAAATTAATTAACAAGTTTTTATCGAAATTTGTATGTATTTTCAAGTACGTGATGAAGCAGAGAAATTCATATGTCCATTATGCAGAGAAGGACGAATATTAAATTTGTTTAACAGTTGACAACATTGAAAAAGTATGTTCATTATAGATCAACTCAATTATAGGTTACGTATCATTTTAGTAGACCAATTAATATGAATTAATTAAAATTAATTAATAATTTATACCACGATTTCGTTGTATTTACAAGTAGCGATTAAAAAGTCGCGACTGGTTGGCCACATTTTGTTTGAAAGATTATTTTTTGGGCCTCTGAAGTTTATTTAGTTAATTATTCAACTAACTTGATATCATATTTTGATTGCAAAATATGCTCAAAGTCAGTGCAAAGACTTAACTTAAGGTTAACTTGTTTAGGGAGAAATTGGAGAATTCTTTGCAAGCGCATGCTACGAATGTTAAATGTAATTCCGTAACTTCCGTCTACCAGGGCGTATTTTAAGTTTTGCTTTTTGTGTCACAAGTCATAAAAGAGTACGATGTTTATTCTTATTCTTAGTTATTCTTATGTTTCGATTTTATATCAATTTCGGTATTCCAAAGGAATAGTCATAAGAAGACTCTTCGATATCAGTTTTATCATGAAACAAGGTTTTTAAGATCCGCTAATCACATAAAAAACAAAAAAGAAACGGTTCGTGACTTGTGATGTCTCAATGATGTTGCTCAGAATAAGACTGCATTTACATAATTCATTCGAATTTTATGAAATATATGAGTTAAAGCGTTTAGTTCACCATTTACTGTCAGTATGAACAAAGATATTAGAACTGATAATGCAAGACTGACCATTGTATGCATTGAATTCTTAAAATCGGTGATACACTTATACAGTTTTAAGTGCAATACATGTAATAAAAAGTACCACGTTTTCTATCAATAACTTTCAGACCGAAAGAAAGAAATCAACAGAAATATACACTTTGGGATGAATCTTTCCAACGCAATTCCGGACTATTTTTAAACTGTGGATTTTCCGGTTTGCTGATTTAAGATCTCTTACATGTTCACCTTGAATAATTATATTAAATTTTAGCTTAATAGATGATTTAAATTTCAAATTACGATCGTTATTTTTCTAGCTAATGTAAAAGTATGCCTCAGCTTATTGTTTTCGTGTAAGAATAGCCAGTAGGAAGAAAGATTAGCAGTTAAGTTAGCAGTCAGAAGAGCATCATTCCATACACGCTTGGTTTTATAAGTCGGTTACAATATTCATGCTTGGATTTCTGGATCATAATTTGCGATTGTTGCAAGCAGAACTGTAAGCATGAAAAAACAGAAAAGCTATGATTGACTTGTGGCGAAAATAATTTATTCGTTAAGATTACACAATGAAGTCAACATCCACCATAGAATTATTATTTCTCTATTTCATAATTTTTATACTTATTCCACATTTTTTTTATTTAGAAATTAAAACAATCTTATATCCGTCCCAAGTATCGATCGTCCAAAATTAATTGGCAATTTCGAAATCTCTCAAATCCGACGGACATAAGTCCGTTAGTTAAGTTTCAAAATTGACTAAAAAATTCCATAAGCGAGAATGTATATATATGTGTTATGTGTGTAAGTAACAAGTATTTCAATGTTTTAAGCTGTGTCGACAAACGATTTGATAAAATTAATAAATTTTGTCGCTTAGTAGGGGGAATAAAGAGAGCGGGAAAAATAACAACTTCTGGTTATACTTTTCCAGCTATACGCATTTAGGTGCCTGTTGATAATGTTAACCATATGCTCTTACATCCGTTACCTATTGTGTTATGCTTACGTAAGTAAATGAATACATGGTCGCGTACAGTTTTTTTGTAATCAAATAACATGTTTCACTATAACATACTTTTGTGGATATGTTTGTATATGCGACTGTTAAAACGGATTTCCGTTTAATGATGTTGTTCCTGTATATTGACCATGCAAACTAGAGAATTGTACATGCATTTTCAAATATTTCTCTGGATACGTGTAAATTGCCAATTGATTAAAAACAAAAAACAAAAAACAAAAGAAAAAAGAGAAACCCATTGGAAGAACGCTTACATAAATTGTAATTAAAAAAGTTTTATTTCTTCTTTATTTCACTATCGCATGTCTGAAAAGGCGAAAATTATCATATTGTGTGATACAATTGCTGATCGGACACGCGGTTTCCTTATTATTTAGAATAAGTTGTATAATTATTTAAAAACTTAACATTATTATTATTATTATTATTATTATTATACATTTAGCCAGAGTATAAATTCTAAGACTAAAGTCTTAAAGCACTAGCATCTAAGGCTTTCGTCTTTATTAAAAACTCTACCGCACTTGAGATATGAATCCACAATCATTGAGTTGCTGGTCGAGACTCTTGCCTCCACTCAGGCCACTCAGGCGGATAGTTAATATTATTATATTTTGTCACCCTGTGCATAATACAAAGCAAAATTTGCAATCGCTTCACTTTTCATTCGTTCGACTAATCTCTACTTGTAGAAAGCTCATATTCCCCTATATTGGAACTCGTCATACACTTACTTATAAGGCGGCAGTTGAAGGAGCAATAATAAAGCGAGAAAAAATGGGAAAATCGGATTCAGTGTAAATTTCAAGGCAATTTTTCAACTATAGCGCTTATCGATTTGAAATATTGTATACGCTGATCTAATTAATTCTGATCGGTTTATAGGTTTGCTTGACGTTGACCAAAGAGAAGTTGAAGCATCCCGCGCAACTGAATAGAACGGTTCTGGTTACTTGTGTTACAAGTCCAAATAATTGTTACATATAGAGATAGAAATCAAGAGCACACAGAAGATACACACTGGACTAGACATATACTGTTGTACATAATCAATTAACGTATATATGTTGATGGCCTCTCGCTTGAATTTTACATTGAAATTACAATTGTGACGTGAAACTGTTGAATGAAGAAAGCAGACTGCGACCTCCTCTTTAATATCAAAACTGGGCTATAAGAGTCGATGAGTGTTGTTCACATTTGGTAAAATCTTCAAAATTATTGTCACCAGCTTAAAGTTTTTAGGGTTAGCCTGTTTCAGACGCGCACACACGCGCATATATTTTTGCAGGGTAACTGTGAATAACCAACAGGGACTCGAGCCCGAAAAGGCCGCTTAATACCACGAATCTTCGACAGCAGCAGCAGCAGGCATCATTCCTTATGAGATCGACTTGGCTATTAAATAATGGATAAACAGTTGTAAAAAAGAATGCAAGCATGCAGTTACAGGATTGTTAAGTACGCACACGAGAAACACTTTAATGGCGGGAGATGTTTTGACGCCATTTTTTGTCGGTTTTTGGTTATCTATATGTTCGTTACGAAAGGCGGGGGGCACGGTGATTGAGAAAGAAAAAGATGTTTGGATTTTTTTGGGAGGGAACTTCTAGTTACCCTTTGGTTTAGTAGCTTTTAGTGAAGAAAGAATTTTTTTCCTATCAATACCTGAATAATGTAAAAAATTACTGGTAAAAAAAGACACTTATAAACAAATGCTCGCAAGGTATTAATAACATATTATGAAAAGTGCTCGCAGAAAAATGTTTTATAAAAAAAATAAAACAAGTACAACAACTTGGGAACGTAACACCATCGGAGAGAAGGAAACAAAAAAAAAAAAAAAAAAAAAAAAAAAAAAACTACGCGGAATAAAATGTGCAGAGAAATTAATTAAATAAAATAAAGGAAATTTCAAAAATTATTTATAAAACCTCAAGTAGCTGCTAATAAAGAAGAAAAGTCCAAAACTACTTAGAATATACTTTTTTTTTTGAAGAGATGCCATTTTTATTACCTGCGCACTTAGTGTATGTGTCCATGATATAAGGTATAAGTAACGAACTGCCTCTGAAGTGAATCAAAAGGAAAATGGAAAAAGTTTATAATGTTTGAAATAGAAAAAAATTATTAATGAATTGATTCTTGAAGAAACGTATAAGACTTTAGTTTCAATAGAGAATATCTCTGTTAAAGTGTTCCATGTAAACATATTTTGTAATTAATAAATTATATATATAATGAACATATACATTATGGCTGATGATTGCAACAGAAACAATTACAAAAACCTTGATTCATTTGCACTCACAAAGCAACGAAAGCCTAACCAGGCAAAACATTAAGAAATGTTTCACCGACAAATAGTTATATAAATGAAAAATAAACGAACTCCACCTGAAAAAAAACCTGTGATAAGTTACTTTTCTTAACACTCAAATAAAAAAGTGCTTCCCGTCTTCGGGAAAAGTGATCAATTATTTCAAAATTTTCTGGCAAACAAATTAGTAAATAGTAATCAGCGACCAAAATATGTAATTATATAACAAAGAGAAACTAAAGAATAGTTTGAAAGGAAAATAAATAAGAAAGTTATATACGGCGGGGGCCGAATCTCGCACACCCACTACTATGCTTTTCTCATTCCAATCTTCAAGTTCTATTATGTGATACCCATATCGCTGGTATTACTAAGAATAAAGTAATCGCGTTGTCTATCAGATTTATTTTAGAATTAACCCATTTTTAGGCATATAATATATCTTTTATTTAAGAGATATACGAAATAATTTTATACGTTCTGTTTAGTTTGCATTATGATAAATAGGCATAAAACCTCAAAAAAGTAAAATATATAAAATTAAATTTCGTGTAACCTTGGGTGGGCATAACCGATTTGTTTCATTTTTCCACGTAAAGAGTAGAGTGCTTTGTAAAGTAATTGTAGTATATTTCCGCTCTCTAACTTGAATAGTTTCCGAGTAAAGAGCAAAAACACAAAGAAATTTTTTTTCAAGAAGAACACAGTTGCGTTCAGATTGTGCTCCACTGCGGGCCTATGTTCCAATCAATTTGGTCCATTTTCAATGCAAACGTATCTGCAAAAGCTTCCCATGTTTCTACCGAATTTGAAGTCGATTCCTCATTGCTGCGACCAGGAAAGTGAAAGCTGACAACAAACACCACAGAGACACATAGGCAGACAGAGTCTCTGAAGCTTCCTTTTGTGTGTTAAATACATTATGAAAAAAACATATTATGGTTACACAATACAAGCAAATACTGTAGGGCTGATGGTGATAGTTTCCTGCCCCGTGAACAGGCACAAATGACATTCGGTCGAAACGAACATGACTTCTGGCCTGTCAAAATCTGACAAGCCCGAGAAGAGCGTTTTATGTCGCGCTATGGTGCGGAATCATGTGTAAGAAACTCCTGGCTACTGCTGGAATACACGACGATAGTCCTGCGGAGCAGCGTGGTAGACGAAGTGTGCATAGGGGACAGTTTTAACAGGAAATAGTTGAAGTAAACTTCTATGTTTTCCAGTTGAACAATGTGAGGTGAGATTGAGGAGGCTAAAGGACCTCTGTAGGGATCAAATTAACCTTGTTCTCAATGTCATCTTTGTTTGCTTTAATTTTAAATTATCAAATATTTTATAATAAATTTGGATTTGGTTAATTGCTCTTAAATATAATATAAAATATAAAATATATATATAGGAATAATATAATAATATATATATAGATAATATTTAGTTATTAATAACATGTTCGGCGACCATTTCTGTGTACAATAGCTACAATGTGTGAATAATTTTCAATGAAACTTTGTCGTAATCTGGTATCAAAACAAAAAAAAAAAAAAAAACAATTAAAAGACATACGTGAAAGTATAGTTCAATGCGTAAAGCGACATTAACATGTAAAAAGAACAGAACCCAGATTAATATTAAGCAGTTTTTAACGTGTTTTGTTTATTGTTTAATTTTTAAATTAAATAAATTATTTGCGTGTAGATAGGCCTTTGATATATTCTGAGCAACTATCCATGCGAAATAAATGGGTAATGCGCTTTGCGCACCATCGCAAGTGAGGCGATCAAAATTTCGTAGAATATACTAAAATATAGACTTTTAATTAAATATTCCACTGCCTATAAGTTATCGTTCTTTTTCTATTGTCCGTGAGAGGTTCAAACTTTGGCATGAACATTGGAAATGCTTGCACGCAGTTTGGCATTTAAAATGGTCCAAACCGGTTGAAGCATGCGCCCTCAATACACAGCAAAATAAAGACCCTTCTGTTTTCGAAAGGAAAAAATGGTTATTTTGCTCGTTATCCATTAACTGCATCAATAAATATTTTCATGTTCTCCTTAAATATAGAGGCGTTGACTGTTGATAATTTGGACGTAGGCCAACATAACTTTGTCACATGTTCACTAGTTGCTTTCGTCTAAAAAATCTTATGCGATTGTAAAACAAGCGCAAAAATTGTGTGAAGAAATTCTATCATATTCTAGTTTAGCGATGGATTTTTGGCTTTCAAACCGTCAAAAAAAAAAGGATTTTAGTGAAGGCGTCCTGCTCAAGAGCGAGAGCGCTTGACTGCTGGTATAAGTGATTTAAATAAGTTTGGGAATGCGATGAAGACAACGAGCGTCTTGGTCGTTATTCTACTTCTACTGACGCGCTTAGCATGGACAAGAAATGTTCATTTGACAATTAAAGAGGTCATTGACTTTGCACGAACAATATGCAGGTCGATACAATATATTTTGAAAACACTTTTGAGCTTCAAATACGTCTCAACTTTTTGGATCGAAAAAAAACCTGCAGACACATAAGGATTTATAAACGCTAGGACGGCTTATTTGAAATCAGTTTTATATGAACGAATAGTGCCAATAAACTTGTAGTTATTAATTAGTTGCAATTGGTATCCCGATCTCATCTTCTGATTTCATACATTGTTTTTCTCTTTCTTGATGTGAGAATAAAAGAAGGTAGAACGGCCAAAATTAATATATATATACGACTGACTTTTTAATACTCCTCAAAATCATCTGAACTCTGCCAAATGTATAGACTCGCGTCCCATCGCCATGAATGCGCAGCGGATCTAAACAATTGTTTGTTATGAACTTACTTACTTACTTACATTCTTATACATTTTATGCATTATGCAGCTAAATAAAATTAAAAGAATGACTCTCTAAACTGACGCTACTATTACTAAACCAAAACTATTAACAACAAACTGTTACATGAAGAAAGATTAACATTTCTTTACGATCTAAAAGCAGAAAAGGTGCAAAATAATTTTTCTTCCATTGAAAGCTCAACAATATTTCCTAAGTAGCTTAAAGCAGATTTTCTTAATCTTGCATCTGAGACACGCCACCATGCATGCATGCATTCCGCTTTTCAAGTCTCCTTCTGACTGATAAATAAGAAGTAAGTAAGGAATTCTGATATGAATTATGCAAGAACATGTCTTACGAGGATTTATGTGTTAACAATGCTTGGCTTAAGCAGAGAATAACATGAAAATATGAAATTCCGAAAGCGAACGATGAAATAATTATAGTTTCTTGTTATTGAGCAGCAGCAATAGATTGAATAAGTTAACTAAATTGTTGCGATTTCTATTGAGTTTTATTTTTTTTATATTTTTTTTTTTTACATAAAGAAAAAGAATTGAAAGAGAAAATTCAAAATACAATAAAAATATTTGCACTGAGTGCATGAAGTAGTTAAGTGAGTCTTTAGAAATGTGCTTAAACATGTGTGTTTGTTTAGATAGAAATAGAGGTGTGTGTGTGTCCAAGCGCTAGAATATGGATTTTATGCACATGCTCGTATGACTGTGTATCCCAGGTAATACAGAATTTGCTGTCCATATACACATCCGAGTACACATCGTTTATGTCAAGTGAATTTAAAACGAATCATATACAAGTGCACGCTATTATGTGTGCCACCCTAACATCTAACGAATGCGTGCGAATGTGCGAATGATTTTTTTGTTTTTTTTTTTCGCAATTCATATCTTTACGTGGCTTTTCCCTATTCCTTTCTGCCTTAGTTCGCCAATGACGACAATAAATGCGCGGCATCTGCAGATAACATCATAGAGTTTTATTATTACTGTGTTCTTACATATAATAGTTGAAGGAAAAGAACAAAAACAAAAACAAAAACAAAAAATAGAAAACCTACGCGACCGATTTTGCTCACAAAAAATGAGTTGAGTTCAAGTCGATAGGCGCCCTGGAAAACTCAATACAATTACTTATGGATGAGCGGTTTTTTACAGCGTTTGTTCATATTGTAACAAAAAGGCGTTCAAAAATCCCAAATTGGAGAGAGGTGATAAAAAATTCGATAATTTTTTATTTATTGTTCTTTTTTCGAATTGGGTGTCTTTCATTTGATTCAAAAACTTGAACCTCTACTATAATTGACACAAATCGCATGAAGGCGTGAATCTATTCTTGTAATCAATGTATGAAAATTATTTCGTACAGAGTCATTGAACGTGAATTTTATTTTACCTGATTTTATTAACATTCATTCCCCATAGCTGATAATAATATTATGTTTTCAATTTTGTGTCGCCGTGTCATTCTCCCACGTAGTATAACTACATTTCCCTGTTAATAAAAACTAGAGTAATGCCGCGAAATATTTTTGTAATCACGGAATAAGTTGATCCGGATTCTTTTAAGAGAAATTGTTGAAGCGATACAGAAAAAAGGAAAAAAATCGAATCAAGTTTAGGTCTTCGTCGCACTTGATAAACGATTGGATAAGATGTCGAACTTTGAATGATAAAGACTTAGCGCGTTTCGCGGTTAGACTACAATAAATTTTTGATGAGTATATTAGATAGGAGGAGTGTGCAAGCTAGCTTGACATCTCATTTGTTAACAAAGCACTGCACAACTAACTACCTGTTGAAATAGTTTTCCATTCACTAAAGTTAAACAGTATTTTCTTTCAAATTTATTTACTTACAATGCCGCATTAGGGAAATACAATAACATATTTTCGTAGACATCCGATTCTGATTGCTGAGAAAGTTAGTAGCGACTGATATAGAGAATAATGGAATAATGGATAAATTGCAGTCATCATCAAAACAGTCAGCCGGAATTGTAAAATAACTGAAATATAATCAAGCCTTTAATGTATTGCGTGCAGTGTAAATTTTTCTCTGATTGCAAAACAGACTCTGACTCTGAAGTCAGGCAGCTAATGTGAAAATAAGCAATGGAAAATGGGATTTGTGTGAAGAGATGACAGTACCATAAACTGAAAAAATTTTCCAAGTATGCTTAAAAGGGATTTTGATTTGAAAGTGCATAACCATGCCTTATTATTAAGGCTTATTAGTATTAGTAGAATCAGATGGTGCAGAGAATTTGGCGATCTGTACATAAGTAATTAGGTTAGATTAGGTTTTTATTTATTCATGATGATTTCTTTTAAAGCTTATTATATTTAATTGAGAGAAATTATGGGACATGGAGTTAATTATGGAGAACCAGTCGTCTGAAATAAATAGGTAACGTACCTTGTACAAAGGCTCAAATGCAAAGTTGCGGAAAACTGCACAAAATATATTAAAATATATGTGCATGCACTATATATATTAAAGAGATCAATTCCTATAAAATAAAAATTTTCATTGAAACTTACGAAACTAAAGCAAATTATATTTACTAGTCAGGTTTTGATTCCTTTTTTCCTCGCATATACACACGTACCTATGCCATACCATAGCGCATATTCATTTAAAAACACAGAATTATTTGCTTTGTAAACGTCCCACGTAACATATGAACCAGACCCTTTACCACGATATACGCCCACACCCAATAATGAAGATAAAAGAGCAAACAGTTAAATGGCTGCTAGCTATCAGCGCCGCTACTGTTATTGATAATAGAGACACCAACAGTTCCTGGGACCTTACTATCTCCTATATGTTTATTGTTACTACAGCAAGAACACTGACGGGCGGGTAAATTCCTTTCATTTTGTAATATGACAACTTTAACTTCAAAATATTTCCACTATTTCAGAATTCTCGGCCACGGTGCATCGAATACCCTGTGAAGAAGTAAACACATTTTGAGTTCTCTGCAAAATTTTTCTGCATTTAGCAACAAACATTGCAAAGAATGCTGCTTTAAATCTACGTCGTCGCTAAACGCTAAATATAACCTACATATCTAACGACGCACAGTTCACTTATATGTTTGCATAAAAGACAAACATATGAATGCACTTAGAAGCGATACACGAAACTACTCTAGAAAATATTCTTTACTACACTATCCGAACGTTTGAATTGATTTTTTTTTTTTTTTAGGTTTTATACGCAATACAACTTATGGTTTCGAATACATTAAATTTGTGCCGATGTATATAACACGCAGAAGAATATAAAGTAGATCCATTATTTATTATACTCATCGCTTGATTCAATTTTAGCTTGTCTCTCTCTCTCTCTCTCTCTCTCTCTCTCTCTCTCTCTGTCTATATGTCTGTCTTATGCCCATTTATGAATCTTTGTGTTTAACTTATAGGTCGAACTTTTAAGATTTTTTGCTTAGATTTGGTAGACCGACTTGTTTTAGCCCAAGAAAGAACACCATTGGAAAATGGATTCGATCGAACCACTATATATATATATCCGCCTATCATCTATATATAAAGAAAATTTTTAAAAGTTTCCCCGGGCAAAAATCGCTGAGTATTAGTATTATGTCGGATTAAATTAATGCAAAATATTTGGATCAAATGAAACAATTTCTATTATTATTATTTTTTCTTTTTCAATTACCTACCACATGAATGTTTATTTGGCGAAAAGCTACTACTATTTCATATTTTATGATGAAATTCGATCCATATTAGTACTAATTTAAGATAAGATTGAACTGAATGAAATTTGGATAACATAAGTCTATTTATTTGATCGTCCCTTGCATATAAAAATATTTTGTCACAATAATAAACGACAAGTCGTGAAGAAGCGGTATAGTGTATTTAATGATCGGTCTCCTTGACTAGAATATTTTCATTTGCTTTTGTTTTTGTTGTGTGTTTCCGTTCCAACAGTTTTTAGATTTTATTGTTATTATTTACTTTTTAAGTTTTCCACATGGGGTTGAATACTTCAAAGAAAGTTTTTCATATTCAGAGAAAAAGCGTATATGCGCGTTAAAGTTTAACTGCACAGCAGAAATTTTAATATGGAAAATCAGGGTTGTGTTAAAAATCTAGAAAATATCTTGGCTAAATAATAGAGATAAACTGACAATTGATGGAAATGTTCGTCAGACAATACCATCATTATATTCATGTAAGGTAAAAATTAAAAAGAAGAAAAATGCAATCCGAACATGAAAAATTTGGGGTCGGTTCTCTTTGCATTTTCAATTAATGATGCTCAATAGTGTATTAGTGTTGTTTCGATATCGGACGCAAAATGTCATGGTTTACCGTGAAAGCAGAATAGCTATCGAGTTTCATATTCAAAAGTGTTATATATATATATGATAAAATCATATAACTATTTTCGATGCCTTTACTTGTTGGAGTCAAGAAATTTGAAAAGATATAAATGAATATGGGTTTCATAAAGTAATTTGTGTGGAGCGACAAGTAATGGAAATACACGATTACTAGAGATGAAGGAAGTACCTTCAGAATGTAGATTTTATTACCTTTTTGCTCGATATATAGTCTGGCAGGGGAGAGGGATCACAACTCAGTTCAAAAAACAGACTAGTTCTGCAAAACTATGGTGACAACACTCAAGCAAATTCTGATCGCCTCGCGACAATCTTTAAAAATATTAGAAGAAAAACACAAAATGGACACAGGAAGACACATCACGCATATAAAAGTTCTAAAAGTCAAGTTAGCTATTAAGAAAAAAGAACTTGAAAATTTCTATAAATAATAATATAAGCAATTTATTAAACCTTGCCTTACTTTTCTTCCTCTTCTTTCACACTAATAAATACTTCATGGTAAGTACAACGAACAAAAGGTCAAATCCGATACGAAAGCAATCGAATGCTATCAGCTAAAAATGCGAACATAACTTTGTCGTTTTTCTCATTGTACGTTAACTCGATAAAGAGGACCCTAAATTGACCCTTCATCTTGATTATGCGATTTATTAGCGCTGGCGAATACAGTTGCTTTTCAACATTGTGTGCATCAAATAATCGGGATTGTAATGTAAACCGAAGACAAAAAGAGTTGTAGTCGGCTCGAGCCAAAGCTCGTTTTAAAAATGTTCTTAGAATAAAAGCAATCTTTCCAATTACTGGAGCTGCACGTCTTCCGATTATATTCATGTAGTTTAGGTGTTCTTTGTTTCAGAAAAAGTATATATTTTAATATTTTCTTTTCGACAATTCAGTCAATGTCGTATACAAATAGTTAAAAGTAAGTAATGTGAGAGGCCCGTCTATATAGTGCTTATAATGTTAATTAAAGAAACGATACACTCGTGTGATATTTAGAAGTATATCGATGTCTCGATCATCTTACTCAGATTTGGTCACATTCTTCAGTCGCGGTCTTCAGTTAAAAGCATATTTTAAAACTGTCCAGGAAAAGATCCATTGTTTGTGTTTCTCAAGAAGCATAGAAGGAAGAATGTATCGGAAAGAGTAACGTCTGGCGATTTCCTGGACAGCTTTAGCAATATGAGCTCATGCACTGTCTCTCAGAAATCTTGTAGTTGGATAAGATCTCTCATTAAATAACCTACACTGTTTCCCCTAATACGATTCTTCACCTATTTGAGTCCCAAAATATGAATAATTATATTGCCTTAATTTAATATGTAAACACACCTGAGACCTGTCATGGACCGGACATAAGTATTCTACGATAGACTACGCTTAGTAGAAAATCTTTTTGCGCGCAATCAATTTGCTGAAAATAAGGATCATATGGTTGATACCGAAAAAATTAAGTCATATTTAAGAATAGGTTGTACTAACAACCTAAGGCTAAGCTCGAGAGTTGAAGTACATAAAAACCAATTAATAGGCTGAAGTTTTAAAAATCATTTAATTATTCAAAAATTAATTTGTCAACTGACAGACCATTGCTTATTACATTTATGTGATCGGGAGAGAAAAACAATAATTTTTATATATTTTACAGTTAATTATAACTTTTGAAAAGTAATTCAGACGCAAGCTTATAGCTATCAACTCAATCTGGACCAACCATTTAGAGTTGAAACTGATTAGTGGATTGGCTGAAGATGGCAGAAAATTTAGCTGAAATCGATATGAAAATTTAATTATCCCAAAAAATAATCGAATTGACGACGGTTACAACGGTGACCAAACAATGTTATTCGCTTTGGCAGTTTATTGCTCGCACATTACCATGAATAGCTGCCGTATTGTGCCGTTAATTTTTACAAACTTCATGATGTTATACGCAAAGTTTGTTGTATGATACTGCTCTTGTGTGCCCCATAGCGAAAATTTACAAATTTTTGATTATTCAACGGCACACTTGTGCTTTCAACTATTAGATGGTAATGCAATCAATTTTTGTTAGTACTCTCGACTAAGTTATCTTATGTTATAAGCGCCAATGATTATATCCCATATATTTATATAATATTCGTCTACTAAATAGTGCCTACGCGTGCAACAACTAAAAATTCCAACAACATATGCAAAATAAAATCAAAATATGTCTAATGGTTGTCTCTTAATTTACCTAAAAATAAATGCACAATATCACGTACAAGCGTTTAATTATGAGCAAATATTCACAATAACTAAACGGCCCGTTAAATTACTCTTTCCATTTTTATATTATCTCATTAGCATGGAAGTTAGTGTTGGGAGGGAGAACTTCTCTCATTGCAGATAATAAACGAAAATGGTATAATTAGCATGTGTTTGGGCACATCGAACATCGCTAAGGTTTATTTACGGCTTTGTGTAAAGGCTTCTAAAAATTTATATTTGCTTTCATTTTTATCATATAATTAAACACACACATGCGCTCATTCATATTTATTTACATTGTTAGGCGATTGGCTTCTGTATACGTTCTCTGCGAATCTTAAATTTATTTTTACAAATTTTTCTCGTATTTTATTGCTTGCAAACTAAATATTAAATAGATATTAAAAAAAAAATGTAATAATTGCAAGATAATTGAAAAATAATGTTTTCATATATTCAACTCAGGCATATTTTTTCTGCGTAAACTTCAAACAAATTTCCATTAGAAATGCAACTTGGTAGCACAATTCTATCATTTTAGCAATATTTTCTCGTTCATTTAGGTTTAGTGTAGTACATTAGATTATCGTTAAATACTGCATTCAAAATATTTACAATTGTCGCATTAGAAGTTAACAATTAATAGTCTTTTTGCTGAGAGAACATAGTACATAGTAAGGTTATATAAAATCTATTTAAAAAAATTTATTGAAAAAAATTTCATATAAATTTAAAAAAGGGAGGTGGTTATCCTCGCTTACTTGCTCGCTTCTTTGCTAATTTTCAAAGAGATCGTTTGCCAAATATTAATCTGATATTAGACATAAATGATTGGCAGCGTAATGGAATGACAAGAGGGGGATGATGATGAAAACTGAAAGAATTTTATCAATTGCGCTATGTAAACTTGGCGGAAATTAGAAAATATTTGCCTTAAAATATCTAAAGCTTCTTTAATCTAGATAAAGCTTAAATATATATAATGTATTTAAGGTTAAGTTAAAAAAATTAAAAATCTTTCGTTTTGCATGCAAGACACAAAGTTGTATTTAAAAGCACTTTAGATCCATAATTATTATGAAATACATTCATATATGTATTCATATATATATTATTGATATATGAAAGTTTTACTTAATTCAAGATTAATAAAACTGGTCAAAAAGTGAGGAAATCTTTGGGAAACATACTGCTGCAAACATACACATTCTTCGCTTAAATATTCACTAAAATATCTTAATATTCTTTCTATTTCTACGTTCGTATAGCGTATTGGTTAACTGTTGCTCCGAGATTTTATATAATTTTGCCGGTTTATCACATCTACGCTAATAGCTTGCCTGCTCCTGCTCCTATGCCTATACAAAAATACTAATACGTTACACCTAAAAATATATTTGCGGCTGTCATTCATCGTATACACGTTTGCTAACGCAACCAAGAAAATATTTATATACGGCAAAAAGGCTCCGCATATGTGGAGATTTTTATCATTTAAGGTGTGAAAGGAAAAACAAAAGTATTCTAGCCAGTGAGGTATGCGACGACAGCAGCATTGTGTATGAGTAAAATTTTAATTAAAATTCTGAATTCCATACCTTCAAGTTTGATCTTTTGTTGCAACATCTTTATAGCATATGCTCTGGCTCTGGCTCTGGCTCTGGCATCTCTATCGACATCATCGCAATATTTCAGTTCAAAGACTATGCGGACGATTCCATGCAGTACAATCATACAAAAATATATATTGCCCTTTAGCAGTAAAGTTTTTCATTTCATATATATGTGGCTTACACGTCCATAGTTTTGTCCCGTATGGCTTCTCTGTTATGTTCCTTGCGGTGAATGCTCTGTATTTAACGCAATAATATGATGCCAGTCGCATAAAATGCCAAACGTGACAGATAAATATATGCGAAGAAATTTGTGGAAAATAATAATAAATGAAAATGTACTCATTTCATATGAATTAATGCTTTGTTCCATTGTTAGTACAACATAAACACAAAGGACTCATTATTATTATAATAAACATATGTTCAGCCCTCAAGCTATGGCAAATTAACATTAAATATGCTGAATGCGCGCTAATAACAATGGAACACTCAAGTATATGTTACAGTAATTTGTTGTCAATTAAATCACAAATTAAATAAAAATATATATAAAAAAATCTAAAAAAATTAATTCAATTAACTAGCGAGAGAAACATATATATTTTTCGTGTACTGAAATTATTCAACCGCTATGCAAATTCATTTTCACAGTACATATGAGGTTTTTTTTTTTTTTTTTTTTTTTAAATTAATTAATTCTTTAAAGTAAAAAATAACAAATATATTAGAGGCAAGAGATTTTCTAGAGCTTATGCAACGAACTTCTCACACGGCACAAATTCATTGACACTGATTAGTGGTATATTAACAACCGACGCGATAAATTTTGAAAAGAAAACGCTTATCAATCTGTTACAAAATTTATCGCACTCAACAACACAATTACAACAACCTCTATGATTAATATTTAAAATTAATTTAATTGCCTATCCGTCGTGAGAGATGTCTATATTTACATCTTTCCCACTTGAAACATTCTTCCATTTTAAATACAATGAAATCTCGATATTATGCCCTGAGAAGTGAAATTAGGGCTTAAGCATGAATTCCTATACTACTAGACCGAAACAAAAAAAATTGTTTTACACTTATCTTCCTGATTACTATTCATTTGATGTCGCGACGATGAACTGTTGTTGTCTGGGGGCGTCATATGTTAATATTACGAAAGTGTACATCTACATCTAAAAATGCTAGTTTTTTCTTTTCTCGCAAACGTAAAGTGAATACAAGATCGCCGGGTATAAGAAAAGACGCCTTTGAATGCTTGTTATATGTGTAACTGTATTAACCGAAATGGTATAAAATATTGATCCATTATAACATTTTACGTATTAAGATTTCAAAAAAAAAAAAATCCGTATAGCATATAATTTGACCTCCGAGTGTTTTTTTCGAATAGAAATCTAATTTTTATCTAATTTCCTCCAGCTAAGGGTAGTCTTAATTGATTTTGCGATTTACAATGATCTCCATTATATATATGCTGATAACATATAATTTTTTAAGAGAGTAAATGTCAAAAAAAAAAAAAAAAACAAAAGAGAAAAAAAGAAGAAGAAACCAGGCTGCCCGTTTGACTATCAATCTATCACCGATCCAGTTTTAAGTAATGCTATTGCGTAATGATTGATTAATTGCAGGTATTTTTTTATTAATATATTATTGCGACATGTATATCGCTGCACAAACACGTATGCATAGTCTTTTCAGGATTACATGTAATTAACGGCTTTTGTATTGTACAAAATGTAACGGTATTGAAGCGCAAAAGGAAAAAGTGGCAGTTTAATTAAGATACACAGTAGGACTTGCTTGTCCATAAATATTAAGCATTCACTTAAACACAATAGTATCACAATTATTTTACTGTTGCCTCTATTAATCCCGTTACCGTTACAATGGAAATGCAATAAACACACAATTATTGATTCATTT
The DNA here is from genome assembly GCF_014805625.2 of Glossina fuscipes. Taxonomy (NCBI): domain Eukaryota; kingdom Metazoa; phylum Arthropoda; class Insecta; order Diptera; family Glossinidae; genus Glossina; species Glossina fuscipes. The sequence continues at coordinate 12,890,636 of NW_023998415.1, read as the reverse complement.
AAATCGATTAGGAATATTTACATTAGATAGATGAAAGGAAAAGCAACGAGATACTAAGGCAGAGAGACAAAGCATCATGAAACCCTCAAATTGCCTAAACATACTCTTAAATGAATTGAACAGAGAAATTTTGATAAGAGCCATAAGATTCGGTATTTAGAAGGAAATATAAATTTTCGATTTATTAATTTCATTATAAGCAAAATTTTCTAACGCATCCGCCGATTTGATATTTAAAGCATATATATTTAAATGCCACATAGACATTTTTCACATTTAAATCCTGTTCGAAATTGTTTCAATCAACAAAATAAATTGATAAATGCAATCCAACTAAATCTAACTAAAATGAAAAGTATGCAAGATTCGTCTCAAAGGCTCTTGTTTGCTTTTGCATAAACAGCAAATTTTATTTATTTGAAAAGTACGTTGCGGCTTATCTCTCACAGCGAAATTAATGGCTTTAGGCGATTGAGCAAACTCGGTAAAGGTTAAGGTAATGTAAGACTATTATTGCTATTCGCTCAAATTAGAGCTGAAGCTTATAAAATATCTTTTCACTTCAATTTTAAAATGCAGTTTGTTGAAATGCATTTCTTTGCTTTGCTTGCCAACCTTTCAAAGCAAATCGTGTGAATGCCATTATAAGCAGACTTATTCCAGCATACCTTAGTCCTTATTGATATGGCGAAGAGACTCCTTTTGAATCAAACTTTGTTTCGTTTGCAAATTTAAGTTACAATAGAAATAATAATCTTCGCGCATAAAAAATCATCAAAGATTGCTCTAAGATCCATTTACAATGAAAGATTGAAAATGTTGATGTTCACGTAGATGCATGAAACGAATTAAACCCGCATAAAATTGTTTTGGTCAGTAGGTACAAAATCATGTTAATTAATAAGGGCGATACCATTAAAAACACGGCATACAAAAAAAGGTTAATCGGTCATACGCCATCCCGCTCTGGTCATGTACACTTGTCTGCCATCCAACTAAAGTATTATTACGAATATCAAATACATATATGTGATATATGAAAATGAGTTCACATGAAAAGCTCTCAGATTCTATTGAAAATTAAATGAGGTAAGAGGTAATTAACTAAAGTATGGAAACAAATAAACGTTAATGGGACTTGTTTCGAAAGGTTTACAAGCGATAGTTTAGTCCTGTTTAGTCGGTAGAGTGACGCAATGGCCTCCAATACTGGCTAACAATATTTTCGAAAGAAAAAATTATATCATTTGGTCAGCTGATGCGTCCACGAAAAATTACTTTACAATTTTTATATATTAAGTTGAAAACTGGTGGATATCGAACATGCGTCACAATCGACTGTAACTTGTCCATTTCTTAATCATCAAAAGAGACATTCGCGTCTGTATCGCTTATAAAGTTACAATTTTTTTTTTTTTTTCATTTTTCTTTATACATCGATTTATATGTTGAGTCTTGTTTCTTTTATTCGTGAGTGCTTGTCATAGTGCATATGCTGTTTACATGAAATATTTCAAAAGGATTTTCCTACATCAATATTGCCTTAATTTTCTTCTTGGTCTTCGTGGCCGTTTTACTCTTTGTGATGATTTATAGTGAGAATATTGTGATAGCATTCTCTATATACGAAACGAGACCGCCGTGAAGAGGAAATGGAACTTCCTTTCATTAGTGAATTTCACTTTAGTAAAAGTAGCCAAAGAGTTTCTAATGCAAACACCAACTATGTCGTGTTTACGTTACACAAAAAAAGTAACAAGCATGAGAAAAAAAGAAAAAAAACATTACAAAGAAAAAAAATTTTTTTTTTTCATCTTTGGGCGAATCTAAGGTAGTCAGTCACAAAAAAACAAAAATTTAATTCTCTTTTCATTTTTGGACACATGTGCTCGACAGTAAGCTTTAAAGTAAAATTATAGACTGACATTTTTATAAGCGAACGATGCCCATTTTAAAGTTAGCATTTGAACGGCTAACCTCAAATTCCAAATGTTTAGGGTTATAGGAATAACAATCAAGCGCATAATAATAAAAAAAAAAGGTCTGCCTGAATCGATTCCAAAAAAAAAAAAATATTTCAAGAACATCGACATGAACTTGTGAGCAATAGAAAACAAGTGCGTATCAAATTGCAGCTTGAAATGAATTTTGAGAGATAACGTGATATAATAATGAACGAGCCAGAAACTATTCTCAGCTCAAGCATGTCAATAAACCGATCGAATTAGTTTTTAAACAAAAATTTTAATTTTTTATTTTAGTGCGGTAAAGTCTCCAACAGAGCCGGTAGGCTTAGATACTAGTGCTTTAGTCTTACAATTTATTGCTCAAACTAAATTAATAATAATAATAATAATAATGATCGTTTTTTTCTTAAAGTTATGAAAATTATGTGAAACATTTTCTAGAATGTACTCAGGCGTTTTGATGAAAATGAAGTTCACTTGTCGCGTATTACTTTGCTAAGTGTATTTATGGGCAGACTAAACCTATTTTCATTCTAATTTAATCTACGAATATCCGCATTTTCTTTCCTAATATTTCCGACATAGAATTGTTTAGTTGGTCTAGGGTTAAAGGTAAGAAGGTAACCGTGCTCTTGATGAGAAATTGTGTGTAAATGTTAGTATTAAGCACATTTCGTCACGTTAATTTTTTAAACATCACACCTTATTTTATTGCATTTAAAATATGTTCGCCTTCACACACAGATTTTAATTCGTTACCATTGGCGATTTTCCTGCATTCTTCTTAACCCTTGAACAGGAACGTTTTATAAATAATATCATTGATTATTCCCAATACGTTTAAAGTATATTGATTTTATATACTTTTAATATTATTGAATTGGTTTTTTCAAATACTTTCATGCCCGTAAGTATATTTACTCTGCATTTATTTTCTACCTTACTTTTCAGCTAAAAGTATATTAATATTCTTATGGCATATGTTCAACCAGAAGTATTCGTTAAGGCCGCTGGAAATTATATGCGCATTTTTACATAAGTAAGATATCAGACCTAGACATCTTAGTTAACTTGACTGTCCTCAATTATAGCATAACATTACAATATAAATTTTATTATAAATTTTATTTCCATTCAATAACTTTTGTCCGGTTCGATTGAGGGGACGTGAAACTAAAACCGTTCTAGAAAAATGTAAATTTTCTCTATTATATAGGTATGATTATATCGGGTGGATTTGTGCTTGTGTTCGCCCCGATATATGTTTCACGATTGAAAGACTAATTACTGAGTTACTTACTGTCTTCAGAACACAAATACGATTTTCTATGCGATAGCTGTTGAAATAGTCGATCATTGCCGAGCATAATTTCTGCTTAGTCGTATTGTGCAATATTTCGTGGCAATAGATTCTTTCTAAATCTATTTAATCCCTTCATCCATTTTCTTTTATTTTACTTGTTTTAACAAATGCTGATACACCCATACATAAAAGTTTAAAATTTAATCTTTATAGCTTTCTTTTTCAGCTCAATACATTTTCGAGATTTCATCTTTGCTTTTTCTACCCTACACTCTCACTGGTGATTACGATATAATGCGTTTATATGAATCGGCTTAAAATAAAAACAATTTTTCTTATATCTATCCATAAAAAAATCAAGTTACGAATCGAATTAAATCTATCTGTCTGTCTATTTGTCTGACGTGTGTCTATCTTTTTTGGTGTTCGCTTGATTTCCGAGATATTCTGAGAGCCTTACAATTATTAGTATTTCTCAAAGAAAGCGAATAGAAAAAGAGTACTTTGTTATACTAAACGAATACGAAAAAATTTAGAATGAATTGAATCATTTTCTACGACATTTCCCCTACAAGCAATCTTACAAATATTTACATGGCAATGGCGTGCAATTTTTGGTATATCATAATGAAAATTGGTTTAGCTAGCGTAGCTATCTGAGGTGTATTTAAGTGCACCATTCTTAGTTTGGATCATAAATTCACTCTTTGTCCTCACAATAACGGTTCTAATGAAAACTATGCGCACGGCAAAAACATTTGTGTTTTTGTTTTTTATGTTATGACGCAGCCAGGTCAGTAATTATATTAAGCGAAATAGTGTAGTGTGGTTAATAGACCGGCTTGTCCGATTATAACAATTGAAATTGCTTTTTTTTATCCCTCTACATATACGTTCACCCTTAATGGAAGGCACGGTAAACACCCCCCGAAGGCGCTTTGCTGAGGGATTTCTGTTACTCTTCTCTGTCTTAAGCACACAGCGGGAATATAAATAACGTACAACAGCAGTAACTGCCGCAAGAGTATAAACATCGTGCATCTTAATTTTCCGATTCGATCATTTTCTACCGCTATACATGTGTATGTATGTACGTACGTATCGTATACATATATACATTTAACCTGTACATTGGCGAATAATGTATCTAAGAAAGTTTGCTGAAACCGAAAATGTTGTGTGTTTGAAGAGTTTTCTATTAAAAACATACGTATGAGTTTTGTTCTTTTCAACTTTGTACACCGAGTAAGTTTACTTCGTGTTTTGAAAGTTAAGTTCACATCACAATTGCATTCGCAATGGATGAATAAGGTGAGAGGATGTAGGCTTCCCCGGTTTATTTCTTTCGTCTTTTACTCTTCTGTTTATTTTCTCTTTCTTTTATTGAAGTTCGAAAGGTGATGCTTGTCAAGCTTTCTTTCCTTCTTTTCTCTTAATTCGAAGTTAAACTTACGTTAATGGAAGGGAATAGTTGACTGTTGGTTACAGTCATTCTGTATGAATTATTTCTTCTTGTTTATCAATTGAGTGTTTTTTATATTTAAGCTTCTTGCAACTTTCAACATTTTGGCTTCTTTTTATATATGTGGAATTTAAGAGTTTGCATTGCTTGCTTGGTTGCTTAGTTTGTTTTTCTTTTTCGAGAAATTAATTTTTGGCCGCAGGGTAACATGCGTTATTCTTTGTTCCCATTCTTTCCTCCTTGGTTCGCTTTCACATTTGGTTCTTGTTGTTTGAGAAATATCGCTAAACCACCGCGAAGCAAATTCTAAACTATATGTGATGCTTAATATCAAATTTTAACAGAAATTCAATTGTTCTCATCTAAAGTGCTTGCACTGATCATAAGACCTCAGCAAATGCTTAAGAAATGAAGACACCTTTAAAACTCTCACAGCCGAATTTTTCATGCCAACCTTAAGTCTTTTACAGTTTTCAATACGAGATCTGAGCAGGACGTACTTTTCAACGACAACGACAGAAAAAAAAAACCAGCTATATTTCTTATGCGGAGCTCATATTCTACCTAAAACATAGAATAAATATTAGGTGGTAATGGACAATAACTTAATAATAATAATAATAATAATAATGGGTGAAAAGTTCTTTTTTCAATTCTCTTGAACAAAGAATAGAATTACTAATCCCATTATACGTGCATGTGATAAATGAATATATGATTTTCAATTTAATATGTTAACAATATTTCCCTGTTAGTTTTTCGATATACCAATGTCATTTTATATATTGTCATCACAGAGTACGAGATACATTTTTCGTGAAAATTATTGGGCGACACGAACAAATTCGATTCATGGCAAAAATAACTTCTTCTTAATTTTGCTTTACTTCGATAAGAACTATTGCATAGACTTGTCCATAGTTACCAAAAAGTTAGCTTTACATTAGCACTGGCATTACCTTTTTGATATCCAAATTTGCATACTTTGTAAAAAAGTAAACTTAAAACTGAACATTAGTTAAACTAACAAGTTTAAACTAACAAGTTTAACGAAATACATTTTTCAGGCATTCATAATTCTTAGTTTTTTCATGTTATGATTTTCTTCTCTAACGCCCATTTAAATTTCTTCACTGAAATTAGCTTCACTAGCACTCATCCATGTAGCAAGCATAACGAATACAAAGTAAGAATTTATGTGTGTTTAAAATGACGATTTTTTGCAGTCCATGCCAGATTGCCCACATAAAATGTCTTAATTAAAGAGATTCATTGCAGAAGAACAAAAATTGCCATAAACCACGGACATGAACAAAACTTAAAATTAAAGAACCTATATACATAAATAAGTAAGTAAATAATACTAACACTAAGAGAAATAATAAAAAATAGTAAAGTAAACTTTAAGATTAGTCAGTCTCAAAATAGAACAGAGATCTCTTTCACTTGGGTCACTATTTATGTTTCTGGCAACACGTCTCGGCAACATTATGTATTGTTAGATGCCATTTAAAACTTCTATTCGAACATTTAAGAATAAATTTCCTCGAACGTTTTGCGATTTCAACGCAAATCATATTTTCTACAATCGCTCGAAAAGTGTGCCTCAATGAATAAACAGAATGAAGGACCATTCCTTGCCATTGCGAAATGCTGCAGTCGTTCGCCCAATAGCGAAAGCCGTGAAAATTGTCGAAAATCAGTTATTATGTCAGGATATATTGAAGGGTTTTTTCATGCCGGATCATATAGAATTTGACAAAATTTCAAAAATGTGCTCGCATCACATTCGTGCAAGTAAATGTGTAACAAATGCAATCGCGGTGCTTTAAAAGACGTCCATGAGACCTTAAGATTTGTTGAATCATTGATCTGTGTATGGATCTGTGGCGGAAAGTGAACACCTGTCGATAATATAGGTGTATCAAGATTACGATCGGAGTTGTTCCCGCTTCGAGCACTTTGACACAATTGGTCGCCTGTTTTTTTCGGAAAAACTTGTCATGTAGGAACGATGCCGTTAGGGGAACTTTAAACCGTGAAATGAGAAAAACAAAAAAATAAGCTTTCGGATCATTCCTCGTCATGCTATCATGCATTCCTCGTTAACTATCATGCATCTCCGCTAACAACTGACTATTTCAGGGCCCAAAAATGCCAATAAAACGGCTGTACATCGCGCCGTCCTGATTTTGCTTCTAATGATATCTTTTTTTCCCGCGTGGATATTGGTTTTCCTTGGCAAAAAGAAACCTTCGATGCATTCAAAAACAATATCATGCAAAAGTGTATTTTGACGAATAACAAAGCAATCTTTAATGAAAAGGTCCTTTTTTTTTGATGATATGACTAAAACCATAAATAGTGCCACACATAAAACCATAAGAGCAAAAAAAATCATATCGCTGAAGTTACTATGAGTATGAGATAAAGTCAAAACTCTAACTAAATAGAAATTAAAATTACGTGATCGACAGCAGTGCACTTTTGCGTAAATATAGCAAAAACAATAGCAAAATCATCCAGTTGTACTGAGGACTTGTTTCTAAATATCTTTTTCGTACACATATTTAGTTTTTACTAACGTAAAGTTGGCCCACTGTCCGTAGTCGAGATTTCTGTTTTTGCTAAAAGATGGGCTATTTCTACACTTGGTGCATGTCTATGCTAAGAAAATAAAAAAAAAAATAATGAAATGATTATAAAAATTAATCAAAAATAGGAAATACAGTTAGTCGTATGTAAGTAAAAAACGAATTCATGCTTTATGTCACAAAAAATGCCAAAAAAAAAACACATTTTTTTTTATTATTAACCACCATAAGGCGTAAGTATAAACTTGAAAGAAATTAGTATAGAGAAAATATATTGCGAAAAAGAAAAAAAAACGCGCTTATGAGTAGCCGGAGTAGGAAAAGGATCGTGACCAACAACTCAATGGTCGTCGGTTTAAGTCAATCAAATGCGGTAGAGTTTTCAATACAGGCGAGCCTATGATCTAAATGAGATCCAGTAGCCTATTAAATCCGTACTTCTGAAATTTATTTAGCAAATACATAGACAATAAATATATATAAATAAAGAAAAGTAATACAATTGCAGTTCCTTGATATGTTTTAAAGGACGCCATAAGCTATTATCATTCGATATTCGGAACGCTGGCAATAAGCATACGTAATAAATGTATTTGAAATGCGCTAATTATTCATTCAGATTTATGTTGCAAGCTCGTATAGATCAATCAGTTTATTCGTAACTTTGTTCAAAATTACTTCGAATTTTTGGGTATAAAAAGTTTTTATTCCTCAGTTCCATTAGTACGGATGCAAAAATAATATACATATTACTATTGAGCGACCTTATCGCGACGTGTCGTTTACCAGGCAGAAATAGCAGTGAATGTCACTGCGATGGAGTATTCGTAGGTAGGGAAAAGGCCTTACAAGATGTCTAGCAGGATGCGTTACGTTTCAAACTGAACGAAATTTCTTGTAAGAAGTATCATTAAAGCAACTGTAACTTGTAAACTAACTGTCAAAACATCATTAAGTCTCGACACCGACATCGTTTGATGATTGGTAATGCTTAGAAATCATATGGACTGGGTCAGCATTTACGCTGCATACGTATCCGACGGGAGACTTATTGAACGAAAAGAAAAGAGCTAAAAAAAAAAACGAGATGGAAGAGTAGATACTTGCAATATTTTTATATGGTTTAGTGGGAAATAAGCAAAAGAATATGTGCATGTAAGCATTTGATAAAATTATTAATCAATTTCGTTAATTTACCGAGCAGGAGATTGTTAAAACATTTGAATCATTACTCACAAACTATAGAAATGTCCGTCTTTATTATTATGGGCGATTCTATAATAGCTGTACAAAAATAAAAGAAATCGTCTACGATTTACATATAAGTATTGTTCAAACTTACGGATTTGAAAAGACTGAACATTATAGGAGATGTGTTACATAAGACGTGATTAATATGCTGAAACATGCTTTTCCTTATTATTCTAAACAGTTTTTCATTATTCCGTTTTCCGTTAGTTTGCAATTCTATTGCAGGACCGTAAAATCTTTGTTCTATTCATATATTCGTTCTTAATTTTCTTCCATTCAATCTGTTTCGCTCAAAAGTGTTCTTCGCTCTGAGTCGGTTAAAGGCAGAATCACATATCTCATACTTTGGATGGCACGACGTGACAAAGCAAACGGTAAAAAAATGCATAATTTCGAATTTTATAGTCAAGATCAAAAAACTTCATTTCAAAGTCTCGATTTATTGACAGAAGCATGGAAAGGTTTCGAATTGATTAAACCATCACATCTATTCAATAGCCGTCTCAATGAAGCTACATAAAGGTACTTTCGCTTCTAGCAAATAACAGAAAATGAATAATTTTCAAACATGTTTATTAATGTGTTGGGGGGAGCGTTCGAAATCAACATCCACTAAAATATTAGGATGTATCTTCCCAACAGAGATTCGTTTGACAAAGCCTAACTTCTTTCAGATAGTGAACTTGTCTTCATCTACTCTAAAAGGCAGAAATGCAAAAAAGAAAAAAGGTATTGCTTGTGATAAATGTACAGTGGTGTAGCCTTCTCAGTTAATTTAATGTTTGCCTAATACCTATGGTATTCATGCTATAAATATCATATATGTATTGTTCTATTGTTACCAGTTACGAAACAATATCCTACAACGTTTACAGTACTTTGTTATAACTTTTACTGATTATTTTTACTCGATGAATATAAAAAAAACAATTTGGCAAATTATGTTCAACTGAAGCCGAATCTTGTATACCTATCAGTTTAAGAAAAAAAAAAAGAAAAAAAATTAAATTTTAATACTTTATACGCGTGACCAATTTAACAAAGATTGCACCTAATTTGCCTTAGAAAACACTTTTGGTGGATGCTGAACTACGGGCGTGACATTTGCGTGATTTCGCTTATCTTCGATACCAACCGGCTTGTAATAACTTCCGAAGTTTTTGCCAAACTTGAAATTTGGTTATTCTATTTATTGCGATGTAGATCGTTCTCACCTTAAAAGTCTACAGAGATTAACAGAAGGAAGAGCAAACATACCAATAAGGACTCATTATCTGATTATATATATATATATATTAGGAAGCTCTTTCTCTCTCTCTCTCTCTCTACACCCCCCCCCTCTCCCTCTCTCTCTCTCTCTTTCTCTCTCTTTCTCTTTCTCTTTCTCTTTCTCTTTTCCTTTTGCGTGTTGCACTTATTTAATGCAAGAAATAAATTTTAATATTCTGTAATATTGAGCATGAACCCATGGGAAATACTGAGGATAAATATTCTTAAAAGTGTAAAACAAGAGGTCAATTTGAAAGATATGAAAGTGAATCCATTAAAACCTGGGTAATGCAGGTCACGTCGCTTTACAATCTGTTAAGATAATGTATAACAAACAATTAATTAAGGATGGGGCCCACGTTGGCGTTACTTTACTTTTTTCTCCTTTTACCTTCTTCTCCTGCCAAGTAAAAAATAATTCACTCTGAAGTTCTTCGTCTTTGTAATCGTCTTAGCTTTTTTATAATAAAAATTGATCAAAAAACTTTGGCTCAGTCGCAGACAACCCATCCGGATTTGTGACCTCATAAATATCAAAAATAACAGGTGATAAAATTATATGCGGCTTTGAACGAATATTTCGCACTCATTACCTTCATTTTAGAAAAGGCTAAAACAGAAACCGAAAAACTTAATTTGAATAAATATTGGGTACGCATGACTAATTTTTATGCGAATATGCCGGGAAATTTTTATGGTGTGTTTATTAGAGTTTCTGGTAAGGGGGCGAAAAATTTAGAAAGTTAAGATTTTCTCAATTTATGTTGTCCTTGTAGCATGTCCTCTTATCAATTTGGCCAAATTTCAACGGATGACAGACGGACGGTTAAATTGATTTACGATTTGATGCCAATCAAAGGTACGAACTTTATGAGATTTATGAAGCTCTTCTCTGAGTGTTGCAAACGTGCTGAGAAAATGGTTATATCCCATCCTTCGGTGGTGTATAAAAAAGAAAACAAAACGTATATATAAAAATTGCTAAAATATTTTTTTTTAAATGTCGTCTTCCCCATTTTTTTATTCGTCTTACTCTTCACCTACATCCTAACTTAAGTTAATTCTTCTATCTTCTTTTGCAATAACTTTTCTTCGTTTAACTTATATCTACATAATTTTTACGAATTTTTTCTGTTCCATGTTCTTTAAAAATTCTTTTCATTTTTTATTCTCTATATCCATCTGCTTGTTAAGTGCATGTTAAAATCTCTTCTTTGTCTTCCTTAAAACTAACTTGAAGGACTTATCTCGCCTCCTTAGTTTGTTGACAGAACAAAATTTGATAATCAAAGTTTTTCTCTTAGTTTAAGTGTTCGTTTGTTAAGCACCGGAATTTATGCGGTAGTTAAATAACGTTTACGTACACGCAAACAGGCTCATATGGAAAATTACGTAGATATTAGAAAAAAAAAAAAAAAAAAAAAAAATTTTAGTTTAACTATCGTAACTAATACATAGATAGTAAGTACTTTTATTTAGTATTTACTATTAAACGTATTTTTTTGCTTCAAATTTTTTTTGTTCTTTTTTTTTACCTTTTTCAAGTCTTAAATAAACTAACACGCATGGCACATATGGCTTTGAATATTATCTATTACTGCTTCATAAAGTCGTCTAAAGTGTGAAAAAATCAAGTGCGTCAGTGTGACTTTTATTCAGGTAATGAATGCATTTACAAATAATCAAAACCTTTGAAACTAAGAAATTTAAACCACGAAACTATTAACGCAAAATAATTTCTATTCTTCTTCCATGTGTATGTGTTGTTATACGTGGCAGCAAACGCAATATGGAGACGAAATAAAGAGACAATAAAAATTTCGTATTATCTTTGATTGGGCTTTATATGCAATTAATTTGCAGTCTTGATAGACTTTGTATTTATTGCAAGGAACTGGAAACGATTTCCAATTCTTAAATATGTTGATTTTTTTGTTACGAGTCACATTCTATCTTATAAATATGAACTTGGAACTCACTCACTGGAGGAGGGTTAAGTAGATTTGTGATGAAAACCTGCACTTGATCTAAGAAACAGTCCAGGCCTTGACAAAGCTGATAAAATGTACACGTCTGCTGGCGCTAATTTTCGATCATTATACCGGGACAGATTAACGAACCATTGAAAAGGCAGTGGTCAATTCACTTTCGTATACGAGTATTGATCATAATATGAATTCATACGTTATTTATCGTTTTGGCGAATGTGAAATCTCTGTTTAAGCGACTTATGTTCCAGCCTTTCATTCAGCCTACGGTTTTCATTTTCACCATAGTTGGGAGTTTAGTAATTTTATCGAAATGATTCGGACGTATTGTTGATCAATGTCAAAGTCTGAAACGATCCAAGTATATTCGTTTGTCGTCCATTTGCTCAACTGTGTATTATCGTTTGTAAACAGCATCCTGGGCTTAACAATTCAGATATCGGCTTCGATTTGATAAAAACAAAACTGGAAACGCTTGCAAACAGGCTAACAGCGAAAGCGTTCCAAATGATATGTCTACAGTGAAGCACCTATTTTTTCTCCAAAAAAAAAAAAAAAAAAAACAAGTACAACAACTGTTGCCACGTATATACTGCAGTAATCGTACTAAGTGACAAGAATCGATTAGTATACATACATATATTTTTGTTTATGATTATCTGTAGTTTTCATTCATTTTGATATGAAAAAGTCCTGATTTTTTACTTCATTTCAGTTAAAAAAAACTATGAAAGTGCGCGAAATCGATGCCAGTGCAATCGCGCTGTTAGTTTTCCAAGACTTCAAGGTTTATTCATACAAGCCCGATAGATTTAAAAAAAATTAAATTTCAACTTTGGCATTTAGATAAAAATTATTCAAATTCAGTTCATATAAATCATTTTAATGGCATTAATATCATAACAATTTCTGTTGCAACAAAAAATAATATAATGATAAGTGATACTTAGTAAAAAAAAATAAATTAATTTCGTTTAATATATGCAATCTGAATGAGTTTTGCAAAGATTGCGTTCATATTCAAGGATTTTCTATTTACTTAAATTTAAAATTCATACAACAACATTTAGGTAAACATATTAGTATTTATGATTATTAATGCTATATATATACATATATATATTTATATGACAAATATAAATTAAAATTCACTGCATAGCAAAAAAGTGTCTTTAATATTATGGAGAAGCATGAAAGCGCACAGTCAAAGTCAAAGTGCCCTAAAGCATTTTCATTAAAAACAAAAAAAAAAAAAAAAAAAATTACATTTGTAAGTCTAAATAGAAGCCAACCAAACAGATGATGCGTAAGTGTGATTAATGTGAAAAGCCCGATTTGGCTGTCATCTCGATAATAAATGGATATAGGGGCTTACATAACGCAAACGCATAAGTGCAAAAAACAATTATGAAGATAAAATTTTAAAAAGAAAAACGATATGAAAGAAAAACAAATGGCTTAAAGCGTTATCAAAGTTGTTAAGTTGTATGACACTACCAGCCCCGTTTTCGTCAATGAAAATACAGAAGCAATGGTCCCTATATAAAAATCTAAAACAATTTATTCTTAAAGATTTCCATAATTTTTTTTTATTAATGTAAAGAAATTTCTGAAATCAAATTGATTTGAATACGTGTTTAAATTCACTTATTGTATTCGAATTTTAAGAATTTCTTTTCGCAAGCATACGATTTTATCGTAACAAAATGGCCGCAAATTAACGAATTACATGTCGCAAGGTCTTAGTTCTTAGTTCTTTGAGCGATTCACGAAGGATTCTTTTTACATGGAAGCGTATTCTTTCTCTCATATACATAGATTCTTTTGTACACTCATACGTGTCATACGTGTCAAGTTAAGCTTGGTGCGATTATGTAATAACATCGACTTGTTACTAACTAGGACATCATGTACCTACTCTACCTATACAATCACAGTGGCAGTAAGGTAGACGACAGCTACGCAAACTGCGGCCAAACAACAGTACTTCCCGTTGTGTTCTTTAGTAAGAGCCAAGCCACGGGGATGACTCACGGCGTAATTTACAATTAACGAACTTTTTCTCCTTCTATCTACCATCATAATAATTAATGATAAGTTATTCGCAACTTGCGAAAGGTCTATGCCTGAAAGTCACTTAGTCTGACGAGAGAGACTATATATTTCCTTCTCATATCCTTACACTCTATCGGAATGTTTATTGACGGGGCTTTGGAAATCTGCAAGTGACCCGTGTATGATTACTGCTTCCTTTAGAAAGGGAACATTATTACATTTCCCCAAGGAAAGCTAGTGAGATGATATCGAAAGTCTGCGTGGGCATCTGCTTGATAATTATCGTTCCTTCACCGTTCCTTTCATGCTGTCAGAATGATTGATAGTAGGCCGTTAGAAATCTGCATGGTATCTCTGCCCAATTGCTAGCCAATCTTGAAAAGACTTACTTACTTTATTCCCTTTCGGATTTGATACGTCACCAAGTCTGTTCACCAGCTCACGTTGGTTTCTTTCGTAAGACCTCTAAGGCTTATTTAACGCAGCAATTATCTTTTGCACGCAAGACTTTACTCTTTCCTATGCAATATTTCTCTTTTTTACAGACCGGATTTCTCTTGCATACGTAAATTTTCGGCCACAAGGATAAGTCGTTTTACTGCAAACGAGTCTGTCGGTCGCGAACGAGTTTGTTTGTTACGGGCTCTTCCTTTTACAATCATAATTATCTGATAAACTTATGAATTCTGCAAATGCCAAAGAAAATTACAAAAAAACAAACGGAGGCTTTCGTTTACTTTCACTCGAGATTTCTTGGAACCGACACTTCGAGGTAACCCAGAGCCATAACCCATTTTCGAGCCATCGCTACAAGTTGAAGGCAGGAGAATGGAATAGCATATTCCGGTGTTAGAGTGTTTACTAATCTTTCTTCGACAAATTTCGTCATGTTTGGATTGCTTTTTGTCGATCACGTTTCTCCAAATACGAATTATAAGATTTGCCTAAAAGACATTTCGCTTTATCGTCGATACTGAGGATTGCCAGGATGTCTCTTTCACTTATGGCTCTTTTAGCATATCTTATTCTATTTATGTGTGACATATTCATTTTTCATTAATAATAGCAGACTATGATTTCCACTAGTAATTTTTTTTATTTTTATTTAAACACGTAAAACAACATTTCCGACAAAAGATGGAAATTTGCATAGTTAACAAAAATTTGTTAAATTTTCGCCTAAAGCAAACTCGCACATTGACTTGCTTTCCTATTATTATTATTATTATTATTATTATTATTATTAAGTGACCCAGAGAAATAAATTCTAAGACTAAAGTCTTAAAGCACTAGCATCTAAGACTAACGGTTTTATTGGAATCTATACCGATTTCTCAATTTTATGCATACGATACTCTTTTCATTAGGGCGTTGTGCGTGCGAATATGTGATGATAAGCTTACATACAACGTTATATTCGTTACGTTCATTATACACGGCTCTTCGGAGTCATTTATTGTTGGGCGAATTTATTTTTTTAATGCAAAACGTGGAAAATAATACAACTGACCAACTGACTGAAGAAGCGTTTAAAAAAAAAAATGAATAAATTGTTACATATTACGTATACATAATCATAAAATGGCTTAAGGCCGGCACAAATACAGAGCTTTAAAGCTTCTTTAAACCTCCATTAGATTGTGGAAAGTTAATTTTTCACTTTAATTTATTTAATGTTTACTATTATTGCTCTGAAAATTAAAATCCCTTTAAAATTGTATACTACGTTCGGTATCAACATATTTGTTTTTGTTTTTCTTCTTTTTTGAATCCACATGACGGCTTAGTTATATGCAATTTAAGAGGCTTACAAGCATAGGCACAAATTTAATATTCTTTAGTGAAAGAGAATTTGAAATACATGTCTGTAATAAAAATTTGTTATTTTAGCTTTAATATTAAATTTCATAGTGTTTCCGTTCTGAGGTTTATTTGTGCACATCACGCTAAGTGCGCATATAAAATTCAATTGAATCGCCTTTAATGTGTCATCGTTTATATAATCAACTCGTTTACCGTTTCTCGGCTTTAGTATGCTAATTCCCTTAAATTGCTTTTGTTAAAAATGCTAGAAAAAAAAAAAAAACCAACCAACCAACCATCCGTCATGTGAATATAGAAAATAAATTTTGGCAAATTTAGGCAACTTTACATAAATTGCAAAGTGTTCGTATATTTCAAAACCATTTCGCATTACCTGTATGATCCAATATAGTACTGTAATTGCGTTCGATATCGTTTTCGTCACGTTGTTCAGAATATCATTTCGTTTGTTCCCAACCATGAATTTAATTACATTTTCCCCACTGCCAAATTCATATTTAAGGTGCACTGTCTTCATACATTTGAAAGCTGATATCGTAATGTTTGTGTAGGAAAAATTTTTTTGGATTTTGGGTAAAAATTTTCTTTTGGTGCCTTATCAAATATGGAAAGATGGAAGGAGCATTTTCGGTGGCAGCATTTTTAAGTGTATTTCTAGCGAAAAGGTAAAAATTATGTGCCAGTAAGAAAAAAATTGTTGCATGGACGGATGGAGGCGATGTATGGCTAAAATGGCAATTCGGCGCTTTTGCATCGCGTTCTTCAAGGTCAGTAGGAGCTGATAAGAGCAAAATAAAGGCATAAACTGAAGCAAAGCGCAAAATGACAACTCGTGAAAACCACTGCGAGCTAAAATCTATGAAATTCTGCTTTCCTTGATAAAATATTTACACACTATGAAGAAATCGAGTTTCGCTTTGGCCCAAAAAAACGAAATCATCTTTCGCAACAATCGTCAATTAATCTTAATGTTTGCAAGAGTATTATAGCCAATGATTGTTAAACGGCTATCAGATTCCTTTTCATTCTAAACGTACAATATGTGTGCAATCTGTCTCGTAAATATACGAAACAGTGAAAAGTTTACCAAAGTAAAGATAGTCGCACGTTAACCCATAATTTTCAATTTTTGTGTCTTTGCTAACAACGGCCTCACTATGTTATGATTTATGCTAAAGCAAACAAAAAAAAAACGACAACAACAAAAAAAGCCAATAACACAACTATTAAATTTAAACAATTGTAGAAAGCACGCAATCTAAAACAAACTAAACCTTACCGCAAAACCAAAAAAAGCACGTTATCGTTACCAACTATCATGCACAGTTACAGTTACAGAGTACTGTCTAACTGAAAAGAGTATAACAAACAAATCGAATTATAAAAACTTTCATAAATATATGAGCCGACTCCACATTTTGAATACGACTTAAACCGCAGTTAAAGTTGCTAGCAAACCATAATTCCATAACGATAGTGTGTGTTCATCGTCATCAGAAACACTTCTCATACACCATTCCGCTTATGAGAGTGAGATAATTAATTAATTCGAATAAATTTCGTTTTGAATATGTTTTAAAGAACACTTAACGTATACCAGAAGAATTAAATCTCATTGGCCTGCTGAGAGTCTATCACCGCCAAAATTTCTTTCATATATAGCTTCCTCCGCCTACTAAGGCATCTAGAACAAACTGGAATTGTAATAATTCTCTAAGGTTTCTAAGGTTAATTTTTTTTTTATATTATAAATTTTCTACACATACGCCTTATGGTAAATGGTAAAATTATTCTTGTTTCTTGACTCCGGCAAACGGTACACCACTTGGGATACACGCTACATACAGCTAGTGAGGACAAATGTAACGTCCAGAGGGACTTGAGATAGAACCATCTTTTATTATTAGAGCAATCGAACCGTACTTGTCCGTCTGTTCGTTTCGTTTTTTTGTGCTCAACCTTTTTCAAATACGATCTTTCTGAGGGCGAACGTTATTGAAAATGGCTCGAATCGGGGACAACTCCCCATACAACACTTTATTTTTGAAAAGTCGTTATATGAACAACTATAGGGTGGTATAGTCTACTTAACAAAAAGAACTCTACAAAATTAAAATCTAGATGACACAATATGCCGTACGTTTCATGGCATACTCAATTTGCTAAAAGCAAACGTCAATGGATCAACGATGAAGTCAATCATCGTGAAATCTACTGAGATGCCAATATAAACCGGCCATAAAAATGACACGGTTCAGTTCCATTGGACTTTGGTTTTAATATTGCCAGAGACTAAATTCTACCACTAAAGTCTTAAAGCGTTAGCATTTAAGGTTTTCGGCTTTATTAAAAATTCTGCCGCACTTGAGATTTGAACCCACGACCACGGAGTTGCCTACTCGGCCATTTAGGCCGATTTAGATTAGAATTTTCTAAGAAATCCAAAGATGGACATTCGCAGTAAATCGTTTTTTTTTTTTAAATATGTCGTCACAGAGTGTCTAAAAGTATACAAATTCACTTCGAGGCCTCAAGCCGTTTTGTTTTTATTTCAAGTTAAACAGTTTGAAACGTTACAAGCGGGCAAGAACGCCACTTCATCTAATATAATACTTTATTTATCACACAAAATATTGTACAAAATATACAACATCGAAATCTTCTTAATGGAAACTCATTTACGTGAAGGAACTTACCACAATACATTTGTTGGAAGGTAACTGGTTATTACCAATTTTCGTTATGAAATACTAGAAATTAAACTTCCCTCCCATATAAAGGCTTATCCTTTGAAATAACACTAAATACTGAGTCTGATATATGCATACCAAAAACGAAAACCTCGCGCTAAAGGCGGTCGAAGATTCAAGCCATTTTGAAAGGTTTTTTCGACTACTGTCGGGTTGTGCATTACGAATTTCCTTTATCAGGTCAAGCTAAGTAAGCAAAGAATATTGTCGGAGTGTTTTAAAGACAAGGAAGCCGATGAAGTTAGAGTTTTGCAAGAAAAAACAAAGCATTATTAATTTTGTATACAAAATTAATCGAATTTTTCGATCAAAGTAAATAAATAAAGAGAAGGGAGGGGATTCAATAATTTGTCATATTCCATCTGTATTAGCGATTTCATTGAATATATTATATGCCAGAGTTTGCGGCGATTTTTGAACAGAGGTATTAAAATTGGAAGATATTTTGCATATAACGACTCTTTCAAAGTTTAAGTTCTACATGGGGAGCGATCCTAAAAATTATGCCATTTTGTTCAAATTCGAAAGCCTTTGTCTTTCTTTAATCAAAGTTTATTTTCGAATCGACTTTTTGTCGTTTGAAGAATTTCTTTGACTTTATCAAGGACTGGTCGACTAGATCGCAGCTCGTTTGCAATATCGAAATTTTTAGAGCCGAAACACACTAACCAACCGCGTGCGGGCAATTTACGAAAAGCACATTTCCCTTAAACACAACGAACTCTTGTCACAATTGTCTCTTGGTTATCCTTGAACTGTTGCCTTTCACACGTTAGTTAAAGTTATTTGGTCGTAGCTAGAAGTCAGCGCTCAGTCGGTGTAGGCATAACATTTACCGGCTGGAGCATTCATCCACTGGGCTTGCAGCCGCTATCTCTCTCACCCTATTTCCTGCCTGACATTGTTCTGACCATCATTGTGTTACACGAATAAGAAACATACACAGTGTGTAACTGAATAATAAAAAAAAAAAGAAAAATTAAATGCATCGCTGAATAGTTTAAGTTTTAATGCTCGGGACAGGATTACAGCTAATTACGTTTTTCTTGTTCAAAGTCACATTAAAATTGCGTTAACTTCAATTTCTTTCTTTCAAGATTTTATTGTCAAATTGTGATACATTTGGTATTTCCTCGAAATCCGCTCATTTAATTCATTTGTAACGGTCTCGTAATAGATCTACGTAAGCAGAAAGATTGTAAAAGCATTTAGCAAATTTTTAAATTCAATGTTTTAAAACTGTGTTTGGTAGAACATTTTTATTGTTTTCATTCTTTTTCGCTTTTTTCTGATTGCTCTTTTCACATAGTTTCCAGAGCTGTTTATCTACCTTTGCAACTAAACGCTTTATTTAAACAAGTAAAAAAAATTATGCTTAGCTGGGACCGAATCCACATTTATGCTAACAAGATTGAAAAAAAAAAAAAAAAAAAAAATCGTAAAAATAAACTTTCATTCCTTATAGCATTGGGTAAGCGGGGGCCGGTTTTTACCTATTTTTTCAATTCTACAAAAATATGTTTAAAAAAATCGTGGAAATTTCGGTCAATTGTAATTTTGAAGCAATGAGTAAAAAATCCAGGAAGAAGGGGTGGTTTTGTTCAATACATGCCCTATAGGTGCGTTACTCCACCGATTTGACTTATTTTTAACGCCAACCTGTATGCAAGAATTTACAATGTTTTTGCCAAAATTTAACATCGATACTTCTGCGATCTTTCTGCGAACAGCAATGGGTCAATATCATACATTCACACAGACAAGAAAACACACAAACTGACCGACATGGCTAGGTCGAGGCAGAAATTGATAGCATAACACGTATGAGACATTGTCCTAATCCTATATATATTACGTATCGATTCGATTGTGTTGTTGTCTGTTTAGCCCTATATTTTTGGAAGTCTTAATAGTTACACATATATTATATAGAATATAAATATTCAATATCTTCGTTCCACTACACGTATCAAGTTTGAACACAATCTGAATATTTATCTATCTATGCTTGCATTCACTGGTTGGAATATGTAAAAGAAAAAGAAGAAGAGTTATTTCGAAAACAATAAGAGGACACTTGCATTTGCCTGGAGGGTCACGTGGCACTCCCATTCCACTCCATCCCGGGTAAATTCTTGACGAAAGAAAAAACTCGAATTTCTTGCACGATTTTTTTTTTTTCCTTGTCACACTTTCCTGAGCTGTATGACAAATAAAGCGATTTATTTATTATAGCGCAAATTTTTTTGGCTGCGGTTGAAAAAACTGAAAAAAAAAACTGAAAAAAGTTTTTAGCGTTGTCTTAACAATGTATGTCAACAATAATACCAACATTAACACAAACTCGTTTAAGTTCAAATGCCTTGTGGTGCTGTTGGTGTTATCTGCCCCTTGAGCATAAACTGTGTAAGTGAATTTAATCAAGGTTTTATGTTGACAAACAAATGAATACAGAATAAACACAGAAAGGACAACCTATGCGTCGCGAAAAAAACAAAAAAAAAAACCAAAAAAAACGAACAATTGCGAAATAAAGAGCATTAAAAAAGCAAAACAAAAATTCAGAGGGAATTTCGTTTACAAAAAAAAATTTTAAAAATTTGATTGCACAAAAAGACAACAAAAAGCTTAAGTTACGCGCACCCCCAGGATCACATACCAAACTCATTCAAATAAGAAGAGCATACATACACTCTACATATATATTAAATTTAAACCTTACGTGCTAAAGAGAAAGAAGAAGATACTTGGGCTCCTGGTTTTGTTTAAGAAAATGCCACCATCACATCGATTCACCCCGGGCTTGTACAACAGCATCTCAAGATCACCAAAAACCCCGTTTGCCTTTTTAGATTTCGAAAACAAATACATTTTGCTTTGAATTCAATTTTTAATTTTATATAATTTGACAATAATTTGCTTATAGCAAATTATCATTATTTCACCTAATTTATATAAAGGCATTGCACTGTTTTACTGTTGTAATTGTAAACAATTGCGATGCGCACATTTTAATGTTTATTAAAGGATAAAACTTCGGTTAAACAGCTTGTGCTCAATTATCGACTGATAATGTGTTTGGCTTTTGCGGTAAAAACTATTTATACGAATGTGTGCAGAAAGCAGTGACTTTCTAACCAATAAAAATCAAATAAAATTTTAATCGTATCAATTGATTTGCTTATACGCCCAAAATGTATCATTTTGCGTTTATTACATATTATTATTATTATTATTATTATTATTAAATCAAAATATTTTAATATATCGAGGCCGTGAAATTGTACTTTTGTGCAAATATATTGGCGGGGGGGGAAAGAAGAAAATCATAATTTCAAACTAATAAAATATTTACAATAGTCATTGTTTTGCGAATGACAGAAAATTTTAATATTTAACCAGATGGTATGTAAGCATATTATCTAAGGCTTATTAAATGAGCAGCTGTTCATACTCATTGCAGTAATGTGTATATTCAATTTCAGTGTACATATATAACGGTAAAAACAATTGCATAATAATTAAACTTTTTAGGAAATATTTGTAATATGAAATTATGCACCTCTTTCTTTCATATATATATATATATATATATATCACAACCGAAAGATGGAGGTAAACGCATTTTGTCATAATGTTTGCAACATTCAAAAAGAAAACTTCTTCTAGTATGTATTATTATTATTATTATTTTTTTTTTTGATTCGGATCAAATTCTGGATCGTTGTAGCCATTGTCTTTTCGTGTTTGTGTTTGTGTGCCTTGGTGGATGTGTTATCATTGATGCTGTGCTATTCGCAAAAATTATGATAACGACTTTGAGTTTACCGCTTGCACGTAGATTGATATTGAAAATAGGTGAAATCGATCGAAGGACACACCTTCACAGTATAACGTCAACCGGGAGCATTTGCACTACTCTAAGCAAAAATTTCATCACTTATTCACATTCCATAGAAGATAATAGAAAGTCGAAATATTCTAAAATTATTTTATGGATAGACTCACATCGCCTGTTTCTTATTCATTAGATAAACAAGGTAGAATATTGTTCATTCTACGCCTACAGATACATTATCTTTTATGATTATTATTTTTATATATTTAGACGGAGAATAAATTCAAAGACTAAAAGTCTTAAAGCACTAGCAGACTAAGTGCTTTCGGCTTTATTAAGAACTCTACCGCACTTGAGATTTGAACCCACGACCATTGAGTTGCTAGTCGAGACTCTTGCCTACTCGGCCACTCAGGCGGATACTTAATCTTTTATTTTACAAAATTTTTCATGTTTTTTTTTTTTTTCTCGTTATTCTTGATCGATGTAGTATATATAGCAAGATCACATTGTATATTGTATAGATTTTTTTTGTCTTAATAACGGAAATAGATGATCATGCCATCAAAATTCAATACCAATCGAATGTGACCTTCTAACCTAATTCTATAAGTATATGTTCATTCACAGCATGTACCGCCACAGCAGGTTAAAGTTCTGTTCATCTCTGTACTGTTTATTTTAAAGAAAACATCTGACTTGCAATTACTTAATATTACTTACTGTTACAATTTCCATTAATTATAATAACTTTTAACGCTTCAAATATTATCATAATAGTTTTCCTCCTTTCAAAAGTTCTCGTTGTTGAAGTGCAAGTTGTTAGTTAAGGCCTTCGAACGAACTACGAAAAAATTACATTGTTTTTGTAAACTAATTTAACGCTCTAACATGGTATATCACACTATCACATTAATATCAAATCATTGAATAAAAATTTTCCATTGGAATGCTTTAAATATTCGCGATGCCTGTTATGCAATATACAGTACTATACTTTCATAATGAAACTCGATTCCTGTTTCCACTTTTCAATCTTACCTCGATGGCTGCTTGCAATTCGTTAATGTGATGGCTCTCTGCCATTGAAAGAGATTCGTGAAACCCTTTGAATTTTACTACAGTCTCCATTTTCGAGGAATAATTTGGTGGGTAGTATAGAGTGGTCTGTCGCAATGACTCTTTAATACTATTATCAATCGATAACAATTGCTTAGCAATAACTTTTCCTATTACCGCCCGAATAAACGAGAAGATAAGAATCGCGACTACCAAGTCATTGTTCGCAAGTTCAAATCACAAGGGCGGTTCAGTTTCTTTTCGTCGTAGCTGTAGTGACTTCTCATCTCGGTAGAGGCATAACACTTATCGATTGGGCCGGCATAATCACCATGTCACACAAATAGGTAATATCGTCTTAAGGATTGGTCATATTAAGTTGCAGCGATTGTGTGCAACAATCAAAAGGATTTGGAATAAACCGACCTTTGGTTATACTAATAATTTCAGAATGAATACGCTCTACATCAATAGTAATAAGATAATATTAACTTTGTATGGATGTTTTCATCACCATGAAAAGTTTTGCACGGATCCATATTTTATTATTAAGTTTAAGTTAGTCTGTTTACCAGCCTGCTTGCTGTCTTCTATTGTACTCAATTTATTAATCAAGAATGTAACAATTTTATAAAGCGTGTGAGACAGTGAGTGTAGGGTATTTACGGATAAGCCTTGCTTGGCAATAACATTTCGTCTTGTATTTTTAGCATTGTTTTAATATATCATTCAGACTATTTAACTCCATGCGAGCTCAGTTTAACTTTCCAAAGTAATCAAGTTGAAAGCAATTTAAAGAATATATCTATGGCTTCGAAATCTCCTTGACTTTAGTAATTTTTAGAGTTTGGTTGCCGCACTTATTAGAAAAGCTGCCCTTATCCATGCGTATTTGGAACCTTTCTTGCACGCCGCAAATAATGCTTTGAAGTAGTTATGGTAATGCTGAAAAAAAAACGCTGTACTTGAGCACATGTTTTAGCTAAGAGCTATCGATTCTTCTACATTGCCCCGACGCCATCAGAAAAAAGGATGTCCCATGTGCATTTAGAGAAAGCACTGCATTTTGTTGGCATTTAAGTTTACCGTGTTGCTCGATCTTTTCAAAATATTTTGCTGCGATCTGATTCGACGTCCTATTCGAAGAGAGAGCGTGACGCAGCATGTTGTCGCCAGCAAGTGATAAGATAAGAGCCTATTATCATAAAAGCCAGGAAAAGAAACTGAGAAAGAGCCAAGTCGTATATGACTTCTGCATTTGAGGAAAACTCATCAATTGAAACTCAAACAGTTATCTAGAAAACTTAATAGATCTATTATGCAGTTCTGCTGGATTTTGACTACTGTAGAATTCATTATGTTTCATATTACGACGAGTACTTTTGTTTTAAGCTTTATGCCCTCTCTTGTCAATAATTGCATTAAGCATAAAGTATGAAGAATTGTTAGCCAATTGGCAATTGCGAGAAACGTCTTTCATCTTAGTTCAAACTAAAGTGATGCTTCAAGGTATCGACTGCCGGCTTAAGAGTGAGAATTGTAACACATAAGACTAAGATTATATAATAATCTCATAAAAAGTTTTGAATGTAAAAAACTGGAACATTACGCGATCAAGACTTCTTGTTAACCGTAAATCTAAGGTGAAAAATAACTGGAAATTGATCAAGCAACTATTTACATATGTGCAAATAGAATGAGAATGATTTCAAAAACAACGAAAAAGATGACCGTACGTACGAGTGGAAATAAGACGTTGAAGACTTATTTTTTATACGAGAACGAGTTATCGAATAGTAAATAAAAAATGTTGCCTGCATCAGCATGCTACGATTACGAAAAACAATACATTTAGAATCATATATCCTTAGTATTTCCTTCCGGCCCGGTTATAAGAATTTCCTTTATTAATATATCTATGGAATATAATTAAAAATAGTGCAGATAGCATGACCATACATGCACACACATTCTAATATGTAGATTAAATTAAATATATTATAAAGAATAATTGAATATGAAGTATACGCGTGAATACACTTTCAAAGCTCAAAGTCTGAAAATTGATGTTCTTTGAAAAGTTAACGGGGGCTGATTGAGAGCAGGCCAATCTATGTTCAAGTGGGTTAGATGAATTTAATTGTCAGTAAACCCATATGGAATTAAAGAGCATCGATTTTATTAAAAAATTCTTTAATTTAATTACAGTCCAAGTAACATGAAATTTCCCTTTTAAACACAATGACGCAAAAAATATTTGTTTAATATTTGTTTGTATTTAAACACTACTACTATAATATTATCAGAATCCTAGCTATGTAGAATAATATCCATATAGAATCATGTATCTCATCATCAAAGGCATTCAGTCATATTTGTAAATAATAATATGTGCATAAGTACTGTATATTCTACCGAAGGGTAAATTTGTCTTAAATGTTCATAAAATTTCTATTTTATTTATTGTCTACGTAAACAGAAAGGAAAATTAAATCTTACAGCAAAAACTAAGGATATAATTCTTATACTGATGGATTTTTTGCTCAGAGGAAATGAAAACTATGTAGAAAAATATTACTATACCCGGCACGAACGAAGAAAACGAATACATTGCATTTCTTCTTTCGTTTGTAACATCCCATAATATGCTGCAACAGGCCGAATAAAGTAAGTAAATATGTCCGTCTATCCTTCAATTCATCTCACAGTTTATCTGTCACATACTCTGCGTGCATTATGGATTAGGGCGATGGGTATAGTTTAAATTAGAAAAATCCACAATTCGTAATGGACATATACCTCGATACAAACAGTTATGAGATCCATTTATAATTTCAAAGAAAAATACGAAAGCATCCAAAAGGGATGAAAGTTTTAATTTACGGCCTACATGAAATATTTATCTGAAATGAATTATCAATATTTTCTATGGAAACGTCTCTCTCTTTCTTTCTTTCTGTCTTTCTCTTTCTCTCTCTCTCTCTCTCTCTCTCTTAAGAGACAATCTCGACCAAATGACGCACCGAGATATAACAAAGTATTTTAAAATTATAATAAGTCATTTTATAGGGAGTTAGCTACAAAAGCGAATAAAACTTACTTCCTTTTACATATTTTTGTGTACAGTGCTGTGAGCAAAAAACTACTGGGACTTGGGGCATATACATGTGCAAACAATGACAAATTTAGCAAAATTGATTTACTTTCTCAACAAATCGCTTTGGCTTATCATTGGAAATGTTTTGATTCGATTCGATTTTTTAATATAATTCTATGACTTGTTAAAAGCAACTAACCGTAAACAATGTCTTGATCAAATCGATTTGAAATTCAATCCGATTAAGCATTTGTGGTATGTGATGTCCCCTTGTGCACCTGCTTTATTTTTGTTTTCTTTCTTTAATATTCTGTCTTAATAAAAGTATTTCTTCTAATCCCAAGACTCAATTCTAAACCATTATTGATCTAATCGGTCCATGAAGTAAACCATTAAATAATTTGGGTTAGCATTAAGAAAATTTTTAATTTTCTCGTAGCAAAAACAGAAAAAAGTGAGGTTATGTGGGAGAATGTCAGCTATAAGTCGAATATATTAATTTTTTATATAATTTATTTAGATAAATTTCATGAGTAGAATGTTTTTGGACGTGTGATTCGAATTTTTGCATTATTGTAGCGAATCTTCATTATTTTACGTTTAAGCTAAGTGTTTTAGAATTGAAGACATTTCTAACACTATCACATGAAATTTTAATTTCTGTATTACTTTAAATATCAGAATTATGTAGTTATTGTAATTTTGGTGAATAGATTAGATGAATTTTCGATCGATTCGAACGTCTGGCGGTGATTGCAATTAGAAAAAGTATTTGGGAGCATTTTTTATTTCACTAGTGTGAATGTATAAATGCAGTCGGATATGTTCACATTTTGGTTTTTTTTTTTTTTTTTTTTTTTTAAATTCTTGTCTACAAATGACAGTTTTCTTTTAGATAAATGTTATACGACATTTAAATTTAATAATTTCAAGTAAAATACGATCCATATCTCCAAAGTGCTTACATGCATTCATATGAAGGATACATCGTAGAATACATAAACAATTGCAGTATGGGTTTTTTCTCATTTTCCTTTTATTTATATAATTCTTTTCTTTTATTTATTTTTTTTTTTTTTTCTGTAAGCAATATGCAAAGCCATGCGAGACGATGTATGTTCATTAAATCTAAATATTGTAATAATATGTTTCCGCATATATTTTTAGTCTAATTGGCACGTAATAGAAAATGTGTGTGTGTGTGTGTGTGTGTGTGTGTGTGATTGTGCTGATGTATCTGGTGTTTTGTGATATGCATGATACGGTATAACAAATTTAAAGAAAACGAGATATAAATCAAATTTGAAATTTTTACTCTCAACTTGAAAAATGATTGCTGCTGCAATTAATTATCTCATTGTATGACTGAAATTACTTACTGTGACATCTATCACGTTTCCGCACAAATAATAAACATTCGGAATGTCCCAATAAAGTTTTTTTTTTTTTTTTTTTTTTTTTTTTTTTTTTCTTAAACAAACATTCGATGTTCACCGTCTTGTCCGAAAAAAAAATTTTCAAAACTCGTACAGAATTCTTGCAAAAGGGATAAATGGAACGATCTAAATGCATTATCAGCTTACCAGAGCCAGACAAGAAGATTTTCGTCGAATCTCACAAAGTTTTAATGTCGTTAAAGAACTTAATGTACATACACGCTCCTCTTATATTTTCGCAAACTTTTCAATTGATTAACAACTGCGTGGTCGATTGGCTGAAATTTATCTGCAGCATGAAATTATGCTGAATCTCTGCAATATACGAACAAAATGTTGGGAATAATTGGAAAGATTACGAAGAACGTGCGGGGCATGCATTCACTTCCGCCTACCGCAATGAAGCATAATTTGTACGGCGACGTAGTTATGGGTACATTCGCCATTTTGTTTAATCCTTTTTTGCTGGTAAAATCATTACAGGGCCCTTGAGCGAAAGCTCAAGTGATTTTTATAGATCTTTTTTAGCTTTACGCTATTGAGACAGTTCTGCAGAGAGGAAGACAAATGGTAATCTAAAAAAGTCAAAATCGACTTTGTGCTATAGACGTATCCAGAATGTATCCGTTAGGGTTAAGCGATTTTTCTACAAATAATAGAATTTATAATTGAGTGATGCTTGATAACTAATTAACACAACAACAACAATTCTTTGTAGCACCATTAAATGATCTAAAATAATAATTGCGATGATCCGTGCTGTCCCATCCCATGCTGTTAATCCTAATTTTATTCATGTGCTGCATTGGATCAGTGCATCCTAAGTTATTGTTATGCGTTTTATTTATGGACGAGAATACTTCCACGTACCGTTGATCATCATTGCAATTATTCTATCAACTCATTTTAAATATTCATTAATCACTCGGCGGAAGCGCGTTCGTATTCTAGTCATGTAGACCTCATTCGAGGAGATCGCAGTCGTACAATCTATTTATGCTTATACTCATCCCTATGGCAAAATATTAACTTAAACAATCGTTGTACAGGCTCGCTGGGTGAATTATCACTTTTCATGAACATATGGTTGCGTTTTGAAAACACTATTACGTTTATATGAACTTAATTATCGCATGCATGAAATAAAACTTGTAATTTTGGTGAGTGAATGTTGCAAATGTTGGAATATACACTCAAAGAATCGTTCACTCCAAAAAAATATTTCAAATGCATAAGAGAAACTGAAGTGTAAATCAGCCTTAACCCGGCTGTGCTGATTGGAAGATGAACTATTGATGGCTGTTAATGTGCTCCATGAAAGCACATCCTAAAGGAAATACGATATTTTAAACACGATTTATATGAGGACTAATTGAAACCGCACCTATCTATGCCAGAATCTCATATGCTCATATTTGATCTGTTGGCAAAACTGCTCTTCGCTTATTCTCTAGATTGCTAAACATTCACAGAATGTATTCAAAGAATTTTTTGAAATCGATTGACTGACACTTCAAATTTCTGCAACCGTTGTAAAGCTTATCCGCCTTCTTATCGATGTATTACATTTTATAAGTTTTCTTGCGCTAGCTAAAAAAACTATATACTTTAAATTCTAAATTTAAATTTTTTTCAGCAAATTTGAAAATTTTATTTGTTTTCTGCTGCACTATCATATTGTCTACCGTACTGTAGTTGAATATGTCTCAAGAATAAACATGACGTACAACTTTGTTATGATAGAATGGAAAAATCAAGAGATGAGAAATGATTTTCTTGTATAGATTCCGAAATTTTTCATAATTGAATATTTGAATGAAGTGTAATATAATCAATCAATGAATACATGAAATAAATGAAAAATAGTGAAAAAAAAAAAAATTTCATTAAAGATTGCACAAGTTATTGAAACATATGAAGCATATAATTAACTTTTTGCTTTCATTTCAATTAATTCGAATTGAAAACGAATTGCACTCTATACTGACATGAATTGATTAATCAAATGACAGCAGCTAAAATAATATCTTTGATTATTATGGTTTTGAAGTGATACGGTCTAAAAAAAAAAGAAAGAAAATTTATTTAATTTACTTATTATGCGAGTTCAATAAGCTTTAGCATGATTTAAAGAATTGATGATTTAAATTTAAAGAACAATTTTAACGCAATATATATTTGATGATGAGATTTGATATGCATGCGTGCATCTCACACTTTCACATATGCAACGATTGTGATTGAAACACTTTAACACAATTGTACACAAGTTTATATTCCATGCATTCGATCTGAACTAAACCCGTGCTTTACAGCTTTTGATAGTCTCTGTTCAGTTCCAATAAGTGCGGACGTGTTTTTATGTCCATGCAAGGCCTAAACCGACACATTTTTTAATTCCAGCAAATGTTATTGCATGCGTTTAGAATATTCAAATATTAATTCAATTCAACGCGAAACAGAATTGTGTTACAGCGATTATTTAAATCATATTTCATTTTCCATACAGTTAGTATGCAAGTTCTCAACAAGAACTGTTTACAAGAAGAAGAAGAGACTAATAGCTCCAATTTTTCAGATGCGATAACTTCTTTGGCACAGTTTCCTAATACGCCTTTCTCTAAAAACCGAGATGTGATTAATTTTTACATTGGGCGGCAAATCAACTCATTCTAGTGCGATGTGTCGTCTATATATCCTTTGTAAAATAATTAATGATATTACGTTTACGCTAATGCCTAAATGAATGCAAAAGGGTGTAAATAAATAAATAAATAAATATATATTGAAATAAATATTGCTCGTCTATTTACTGGAAATGGTACTTTACTAATATGTTACGTTTTAAATGCTGCGATGGATCAATGCATAATTATCAGGCGATCTTATCGGGCGTTCTTCAATGCTATCTACTGTGAAAAAGTAAATATAAAAATTCAACAATAACATTTTTAAACGATTAATCCGGAGCGTAGGCATCATCTACTTCAATAACTGCCTCCCATTCGCTGGGAAGACTGTCCGCGTTCAAATTTTTTGACGTCCGTCACTCAGTTAGGAAAAGGCGCTAGGAGTAGGCGCTTTTGTGAAAGAATATGGCGAATGTGGAAGCTATACCCAGCCCTCATTGGCGGTGCATTCGACAACGCGACGCTCTACATGTGAATGTGCATTTTACTGATGGAAGGCGACACAGTTCGCTTTGTACGAGCTTTAAGTCATGATTACTGCATGCAGGCGCTCGAACTGAGCCAGATAGGCAAAGCTGTTGATGATAAATTACCGCTTGTCGTTTTTGTCTGGAGTCTTGCGACATTGACATTCATCATCGCCGTTCGTCCAATACAAATTATCGTTCAAGGGATTTCCCAATGGATGTTTCCGCTTCCGTCCCACGAAACGCACCACATTGCCGTCTTATAGCGTATGTCCTTCGTTATTCCTTTTGGTGAGACTCCTGATGAAAAGTAGACCATCTTTCTTTTGAGGAGCCACTCTTTTTATACGCCGTGATAAGATCCTTCAGCAACGGATCCCGCTGGTTTCGTTAAACTAAATCGTGGAAAATTCGGACATGTTCGGCTTTATTGTTATTCCTGCATTCATGGCGGATCCATGTAGCTAATTTCCATACCAAGCTAACATTCAAGCGTTCAAGCTTTCGTGCCTGGTCCTCGAACTACAATGATCGATCTCTTCCTGGCTTATCCTCCAAGTTACTACCATTACCTGCATGGACTTTCTGACTGATTGTGTCCCCACCGAAATATTCGCTAAGATCGCGGGATGACTGCGCTGCTTTCCATCCTTTCTCAAAGTGATATAGCAAATTATGACAAATTTTAATAATCTCAAAATAGGAGAATATTTTGATTTGTAAACTTATAAAATATAGCAAATTTTTATTAAAGTATAGCACGTCAAAGAAATACCTAATAATTGTTCACTAACGATGTACT
The DNA here is from genome assembly GCF_014805625.2 of Glossina fuscipes. Taxonomy (NCBI): domain Eukaryota; kingdom Metazoa; phylum Arthropoda; class Insecta; order Diptera; family Glossinidae; genus Glossina; species Glossina fuscipes. The sequence continues at coordinate 12,858,784 of NW_023998415.1, read as the reverse complement.
TCTCATTATATCGTTTGCTTCTATTCGAGTGAAACTTAAAAAATACCAGATAGATTTTATCGAACTAATTATATCGTCTAACCGGAAAACCATTATCGTTCATTTACCATAAATTAATGATTTCACTGTTAGCTGGACATGTTCTCGTGCAGAAATACTATCTCCTCTAGATTGATGTAATTGACTGTATATGCCATAACACGAAATAGCAAAATGAAAATCTTAGTTCGCCTTGAAAATTGAGACAAAACTATCTGAACTATTTACAAGCTATTAAAAAAATTTGATTTTTCACTTAAACACAAAATCTTCTAAAGATTTTCATGTTAGCTCTATACGCAATATGCATTTGTATCTACGCGTGTACTATATGGGTAGAGATATTCATACGCACTCATTTCCTTTGCACAAGTTATCGCTAGTGTTTCTTAACAATTTCTTGATTTAGTGTTCGCTAAGTACGGCACGAAAGAAGAAGAAACCGAAAACGAATAGTTTAGCCTAACAGTCGATCTGAAACTTATTTATGTTATTTGTTTAATTATTTATTATCCTTAGGCAGTAATATAAAGAAAAAATTAAGAAATTTGCACACATCCTGAGGAGAATCTCGAAAGGCTTATATGGTAAACATAATATTGCTCTTTGGTCCCATTCTCATGCAATATTTATCCTTAATCTGGTAAATAATTGTTTGAAGACCGAAAGCAATTTTCGCAATAGAGTGTAAAGTGTAAACAATAAAATACTTCAGCTTTTAATATTTATTAACAGAGACTTGTAAGGAACTCAGAACCCAATTGCAATCAAATCTATGAAGCTTAATCCAATCTATTTCCCAAATTTTCCAAACATTAAAAACACCGTCACATCTTCTGACGGAATAAGACAATTAATGCATTCTCTCTGAACACAATTTTAGTTTTATTATCCGAAAACGGTCCGCTATACTAGAACACCCAAATAATTTGAAACAGAGAATTTTGAATTCGAGAATTTCATCATAAACATACACATTCATTTCATTTATAGAGTGAGTCACCAAAGTCAAGTCAAACGTATAAAAATTTTCCATTTACTTGCTACATAACTTGTGGAATGCTGTGCTGTTAAATACACGCTTGCCTATATAACACCTAAAGGAAATTGAGATAAATCCACTTTTTATTATACTTAATGGTTCACGGAATCAGTTTCTGGGTCGATTTAAGCCGTTTTTATCCGTCCGATGATTGTTCATTTGACGGTTACCCAATTGCCGTATGTCCAATACCATATAATGAAATATGCAGGTCAAAGACTAGTCGTATAAAGATATCTACGACCACTTTCTATATAAAGTTTCATTCAAACCGTGTCATCGTTATTGAAAAAGTTTGCAGTTTTTATAATTTATGAAGAGAGTTCGGTGAGAGCTCGATGCATCGCTTCTCATATAACACTTCTTGAGAAGGAAAAGAAGAAAAGGGCTTTTACATGCAACAACAAGATCGTGTTTCCAATATTTCATGATGAAAATTGATTCAGAATAGTGGCGCGATAGATTGCATTTAGTGTTCAAAATTTGTGCAATTTGTGTTATTTTTTTTTCAGACAACCCCCCTCGCCCGGGTCATATAGGTGTTCCTATGTCTTTAAGCCTTTATATGGTAACAAGATTTAATTTTGATAATTTATGCCAAAAATAGATGATCAGTTGTATTAAGCGAAATGATGTATGGTATTTAATATCCGTCTTTCCAAAACAAAAACGGTTTCATTTGTATTTTGACGTTATCCTTTACTCATGCACATAAAAGTTAAATCAATTATCCGTTCTTTGCGCAGTTTTCTTAAAAAATGCGAAACAAAAATACGTAGAGGTTTTACTCGCTAATACGAAACTTTTCTCTAAAGTTAATTAACACCAAACTTTGTGCCTGGGAGCGTGATGTTGCTCCCGTTTCAAATGTCATAGCAAGTTTCTCTACAATTATTCATAGAATTATCGTTAAAGCATCTCCACATGTTGCAATGTTCAAGCAAACTTTCAATTAATTTTAAAGTTTAAGGCCGCTAAGCAAAGGAGAATGTGAGCTTGTTCACAACTTTCTATTTGGACAACTGAACTGCAAACCTAGCTTCAGGCTTTCTCATTATTGTCATTTTTTTCTTCTAGGTAAGGAGCTAAAGATGCGTTGCTTTTCTTCATTAAAATTCAAGTAAATTGTTCTTTTACTTTCAAAAAACTTCATTAAGCCATCCATGTACGCGGCGTTCTTAACTCACATTTGTTTTCATTATGCCATCACTGTGGAGCTGTGGTGCTAGGCAAACAACTGAACGAAATGATGTTCACAAGTTTTTCTTGAAGCCAGCTTTATAGCGTTAAGAGAGTTAGCTCTACAGAAAACGAACCTAACTGCAATTAGATCGGATAAATGCGAGCTATTCATTTTCGCTGAGTAATTAAAACTGTACGTGAACTGGTATTTTAGTGTTGAGAGACGACAGTTTTTCTGTTGATCAATTCTGTAACTTTCACACATGAAGATAATGGCTTACCCAGATTGGAAAAAGCTGATAATTCATGATACTGATCCAATCCCACCAATTTGCCTATACGAACTAGGTCGTCATTCATATAATTTCCATAATTTCGTTCATCTTAAAACCATCTCTTTTTTGGATCAATGGCGCATGTTGTCGCCCGTAATCAGCTTATCCACAAAAAAATCGCTCAGTTTTGTTTTATTTCAAATGATAATATGATCTATTAAATCTTTTACAGGCGATTCTTGTGGTCGCCAAAACATTGAGCTCCTTTTTTGGATGCAAAGCTTAGTCTGTTAGCAACTTTTTCGCCGATACGCGACGAATTCTTAACATAGGAGTTGTTAGAGCAGAAACGGACTCATTACGGGCGATTTGAATGAAAGATCTTAACCGTTAACAATACAACTTTGTTCAAAAGCCTAAGAAGCGCTATCCCTTCAATCGAAGCGGCGGGCGCAACTCATTTCGATTGAAGGAACAAATATCCTAAATGTTTTTATATTATTTTAAGTATCTGTCGACTGTCGACCGCAAGTTTTTGCTCTTTCCTAGCAATTTGAATGAATCTATACAAACATATGAATCTTTCTAAACAGTATGGATCTAATATTTAGGGGACCTAACTTGAACTTCAAATCATAATTATTTATATTGTTGAACATAAGTTGTTTCTCTTCACACAGCAACGCATCTTAGCTAAATATATTTATGATATAATTTTTTTTCTTTTTTTTTTTTTTCTTTCTTATTAACTCCCTCACCCTCAGGCTATTAAACGCAAACTTAGGAAACAGAAAATGTTAGCTTATGCAAGGGTACGTGCTGCGACAAACTTGAATGTCGGCTTACACTTATTTCACATATTTCTTTCAAGCAAATATTAGTTTCAATCCTGCATCAATTGTTGAGTGTACTTATTGGATCGGCATAACACTACACTAATTTTATAGCCCCCAAAATATTTGTGCAAACACAATGATGAGTAAGTCATTCCAATATTTTTCTTCTTATTTTTTTTTTTGTTGTTGTCATATACTGAACGATACACATTTTCAGCTTTCTCTACTAAAGCAAATGGTTTTGAGTTTGCCGTAAGTAATACAACAATAAACAACAGCATCCCTTTCACTATTATAATGAAGAGACATTAAAATTTTTCTTACAAGATGAGTATGAATAAAGTTTTCTTCTAAACAGTTAAACGATTAACAGTTTCATAGTTTGTGAAATGTGCGCATGTGAGAAACATTTCTTACATTTCTTCAAGGAAATTATGCATTTGTGCGATGAGGAGTGAAGTTTTTTAATTAAACTTTAATTTTTCAATTAAGAACTATTACAAGACGCTAATGAAAAAGTACAAACGAAAAAGAAAAAGCAAGTATTTCGTAAAGACAAGAGGGCAGAACAGTTTTTTTTTTTTAACAAACGAGTTGATAAGCTAAAATAAATTGAAATGTCGCGCTTTCCTTAAAAAAATTGAAATAATTAGAAATAATCTGAACTGATTCACATGGCTCAATAAGCGCGCACTTTAACAATTGTAGGAAGCACTTAAAATACGATGTGATAAAGACGTGAACGTAGACCTGTGTGCAGATAATTTCAACATTTCGCTTCTATTAGGAAAAATATTTCACCTCTTTGCTGAGATAATGCAAAAATCGAACAAATATGCAAGCTGACGTACGCACGCATTGATTGTATGACTATTATGAAACGTAAACATGAAACATGTCTGTGCAAAATTGGTGAAGTGTTATGATTATTGTAGATTACTGCGCTGGGAAAGGAATGAAAGCTTTTCGCATCGCATTCATTTTATGGAGTTGTTTTTTACCGTCATCTCATTCCCTTATATGTACATTTAACATTCATCTATTAAATCATACTTTTCATGATAACAAGAAAAAGAGTTACATGGTGACTTGGTTCGAATATCTTCATATTTAATGTTTTAGTAGACAATGTTTTAATCGGCCAAAGATGATTTCGTCTAATATATTATTAATATATCGATTTACGCGACTTGATATTATTACCTTTGTACGTAATTTCGAATTACTTAATTACAATATATATATATATATATAAAAAAAAAAAAAATATATATATATATATATATACAACAATATAAAATAATATCCAACAAGATAATCAATCACACTTTTGATTTGTTTTTTTTTTTTTGTCTACGTGGATTGGCAAATAGTTGGAAGAAAATTGTGCATGTTCTGAATTGTAGGACACGTGTAACGACTTTATGTACTCAAATAAAAAGAAAACAATTCTGCCAAAGTCAAGTCCACCGCGTTAATCTTTAGTTATCAGGACAAGCCGTACATGCTTATGCTTTCGCTCTCACGTTCTCCATATATTTTCAAGCGAAATGATTTAGTGGAAAGTAGAGACGCTTTGAACAATTTCATTATTATTATCACAATATTAGTTATGCAAATAGCCCGCATTTTATTTTTTTTAAGCGACAACGTTATTCTGTCTGCCAGCATTTGACACTTCGTCGACTTCTCCATGTGAACGAATCATCTGTAAGGGGTTGTGCATCAGCCTTCATGGGCTCATCACAGCATGAAGTCCATTTCTGTGCCAAAAAAAAAAAAAAAAAAAATCAAATTGAGAAGCATTATTACCGCTGCTTAATCGGAAGGAAAGTATTTCTAAATCACAACTAGATGTAACATAATATCCATCATGTTGAATATAATACAATTGGCGCCTTCTCTTGTAACGTAGTGTGTTATATATGGTCCCATCTAGACGAACCAAGCTAATGGAACGCTACCAACAGTAAGTAATGCAAAAAAAAAAAAAAAAAGAACGCTAGCACTACGCCATATTTTCAATCCCACTTTAGCAGCCCTAAAGTGAAATGAAATGCTATATTCCTCCCAATGTTCCCACGATATTACTCCTTCGGTTTAATACCTGTCCAATCGAATTCTCATCGTTTTTCTGAGTAGCGCCGCCATTCTAATTTCTCAAGTACTGTGTTTTTTTTTTTTTTTTTTTTTTTGCCTCACCACACTAGACCAGTTGCTAAAAGATGGAAAAAACAAATACGTAGCGAGTAATGTGTGAAGAATGTTTTCATTAAAGTATGTTTTATAAGTTCCTTTAAGTTAAGCCCCTTTCCAATTACAAAAAAAAAAAAAAAAAAAAAAAAAAAATAAAAAAAAGGAAAGCAATGTAAGATTATTTGTACGAGACACTTCTCAAGTTAGGTGAGAGCCGAGGAGAAAACTAAATAGAATTTCTGTAAATTGACTATAGAAAATAATTTTTTTGTCTGTTATAGACATATAGCGCGCTCTGTTATAGTTTTTAAGGATAAGTAACGAGTTCGTAAATATGTATTGCACATGTATGTGCTTGTATAAATATCTACTGGTAACACTTAAGAAACAAGAAAGCACGCATTTGGTTTTAATGAGTACTTAATGTGTCACATCATTATGCAAAACTGTTGTTGTTTTCGTTACTGCCTTTAGTTTCAGTGCATGTTACAAACGTTAGCAGCCTCTTAGATTGCGTTTACATAGAGCAATTCTTCTCTGCATACATATACATATACATGATGGTTTTGTTATAAGGAAATTACAACACAATTCCAATGACGTGCTTTGTGCATATTCTGACATTTCCATTAACACGTGATTGCATACACATGCATAAATATTATCGAACACCGAACTTCTCCACTAAAATAACTCATTTTCGTTTAAATTTTATTTTTAAATTCAAAAATTTTACAATCGAATTAATAGGACCAAAGGGAAAAGAATTTCTACGCATTAGGAGACTGACTATTCAGTTAAAGGGCTCTTTAAATGCTATTTGAAAATAGGATATGCTTCACGCATAAGTAGTTCCCTAACCTTGATGATCTCGTATCGTAAATGTCATGTTTCGCTGCCAATGCCAATATATATATATATGCGCTTGTGCATTTTCTAACACTTATTTCAAATTACGATTACTTGTGAAATTATTTTTTATAATTATTTTTTCGAATTTCATTCGCGCGTATTTATGAAAGAAATACGAAACGGATCTACCAAAATGCATTTAACCGTTTGATTACCAGACAGTTTTGAAAAAAACACTGTCGAAGAATCCCAAGCAGCGCGATGGCGCTGTTTAGATTTTATGTCGAGAAATACCAAGCGGCGCCATAGCGCTTGTTTAATTTTTTGTCGAGAAATATTATAAATAATAAATATTTCAAATTTGTTCCACAAAAATTATAGAAAAAACAAAACCAAAATAGAAATTTTTATTTTTTAATATATTATTGCACTACTATAGTACTATCTCACCTGTATTGTATTGCGCTCGACTTCGACAATACGTAACGCACCGTCAGCTGTCGAAAATGTGCTCGAAATATGCTGGGTTTTCTCGACATGAAATCTGAAGAGCGCGATCGCGCTGCTTGGTACTCAAACGGTTAATAAGCGCAACCGAATAACCGGCCATTGAAATAATTTTATTGCCAGACATCTACTTAAAATTAATAAAGAAACATGAATGAATTAAACAATTGATGACATCTCTCACTAAAATATTTTTACATTACAATATGTGCAATAATATCATTGGTATTTAATGTAATCAAATTATTGTTCAGATCTGAATGAGAAACATTTGTGAAATGATAATAAACGCAAGTGCGACGATCTTTGCACTTTTTAAGTAATTGTAATATATGTGAATTTCTTGCAATGCATAACAACACTCCATTTACACCCACCACCGAATGCTGTTCATGTTGTCAAAACGTTCGCAACATTAAGAATGAAGCTTCAAAGAACTCATAATACATATATGTATATATACATGTATTCTTCTTGATCAGTATGAAATTTTGAACCATCTTAAGTATGCCGTTGCATTCAATTTAGCGATAACATTGGCATTGAACGTGAGTCAAATCGCTTGGCACGGACGCTTGCAATACCACGTAAACTCTCTGTTTTCAAAAGCAAAAAAAAAAAAAGATTAAAATCCGAGTTTTTGCCAGTTGCAAGTCCTAAACTAAAACAATAAAAGTTTGCATATTCTGTGCATATGGTGAATATAAACGATTCGGCGATAGCCGAATATAAATTTCATACTTGTTTGTGTCAGAATCGTTTATAACTTTTTAGTGAAAGCTTAACAGGTTCAAATGTCTCTGTCAACGAATGCATATATATATGTACGTGTATTCATTTCACATTATATTTGTGCGTATCTACTGAACCTCTGGAAGCTTTATTTATGGCTTGTGGTTTCCGTATAAGTATTGAGGAAAAAAGTTTTCCGTCAATGTACTTAATATTGCATTGTTGTTGTTGTGCTAAGATTTGAACTTTTGGCTTGAATACAACAGCCTTTCCGTTTTGATATTGCGTGCTACAACAACACTGGTGTCATAGAAATTTCAAAGTCTTTCAGTAAATATGATAATTTAAACGACAAATGTATATGAAAGAGAGCACGTTCGGTTAGTTTATAATAAGTTCTCATATCCGAGGAAAATATTAAATTTTTTTTTCTTTTTTCAATTTAAATAATTGATTAGAAATACAATGAAAATTATTTATTTTTATTTATTATACCAACCAGTGTACGTAGGGGGGCTGCAGCCATTTTGTTTTTTTTTTGTTTTTTTTTTTTTGTTTCATATTGTATGTAACAACCGAAATGAAGCTTCAGACACCCTATAAAGCATATATATTCTTGATCGAAGTGAAATTCGGCGTTGATTTCGAAATGTCTGTCTGTCTGTGTGGCTATGTGGTGTTCGTTCTTGGCACTCTCCCGGTCGCAAAAATGAAGATATCGACTTCAAATTTGTTGAAAACATTGCAAGTTCTTATACGCAGACTGATCAGAGCAGAAGACCGCAGTGCAGCACTTTTTCACATTTACTTTACAAAACCCTCTACACTTTACGACCAAAAATGGAAACAATGGCCCATGCCCACACAAAGTTACAAATAATTAAATTTTACTTTTTTCAGTTGTTTGAGGTTTTATGCTTTTTCATCATAAGTCAAACAACACAGAATATTTAAAACTATTTTGTAAAATCCTCAAATGAAGATATATTGTCGGCCTAAAAATGGATTAATTATAATATAAATATGATAGACATCAGGAATAATTTTTTCTTAATAATGCCAGCGATATGGATATCAAATACAAGAACTTGGCGAGAAGAATGTGAAAAGCATAGTGATGCATAGTATGCGAGAATTCTACTTGTTTTTTTTTTTTTTGTTTATAATATTGTGGATAAGTCAATGTCTTCATAATTTTTCTTTTTTTAATTTAGAAATTTATTCATAACCATAAAGGCACCGGTCAGTACACATGGCTTCACTAATTGTAGCGGATGTACGGACAAAGAACTAATATAAAACACCATTGAGTCAATTTGCTTTGTGAGTACGCTCTATAAAATCATCTCGCTCTATAACAAAAAACAGTTATAATTTACTTGCCTATGAATGAAGTCATTTTTCGTCTCTACAGTAACGTATTTCAGTATTAAGCTAAGCGGACAATAAATGAGCATTCAGCCAGAGAGTAAGATAAATGAAGAGGTTTGTATTTGATTTATAAAGCTGTAGTCGTTCGATTAAACCCTAGAGCGAATGTGATCGAAGGATCTTATAGAGATAGATTAACGGAGCAAAAAGATGCAATATGATTGACAATATGGTTGATACGCGTCTATTCATAATTTGAAACAGATACTATTAAAATGTAGACTTCATTAAAGTTTTTTTTTTTTTTTTTTTTTTTTAGGATTTGCTGCTAATTTAACAAGTAAGTAAAAGGTACCGGAACAGCTAGAATTAGCAAAGAGAGAGCCTTAATTTTACCTATACTGATAATATGCTTATTATCCAAAATCCCTGAGATGGTTCATGTTGAAAATTCATTAATCTTAAGACTATCAAGCAGGAAAATATCATCTGCAAAGGCAAAAAATCTGCGATCGTTCTCGACAATGACGGAAAAATCATTTAGAAAGAGACTGAACAGTAAAGGGCTCAGAATGGACGCCATATACAGTATCTATAATACATGAATTGAAGTCATTCATTGATACAATTTGTATGTCGCTTCGTATCATTATATACTTTATTAATAATTTTAGTGAACTTTGGCAACTCTACTAAAGGACTTTTTTAAAACCTCTGAAATTGATGATGCAAAAAATTACAATTAAAAAAACCAAAAAAATTTGACTACGACGATGATAACTTCTTCATCATCAAATCAGCAAATCATTAATTTTTCTGATGATTCATAACTGTTTGTTGGAGAATGTTTAGTTCCGCAACGATGCTATAGGATAAAATGTGACTTTTTTTCTTTAAAATTTTTTAAGAATTTTTTCGGCTTTATTAACGATGGGTTGACTTGAGCACGACTCGTCCTCCCTATCTATGGCTTACTTACTACTTTCATATGCGTTGCAATATGGCTTGATGCTCTGACGCACTGCCAAAATTACGCGACTCTAAAGTTTGATAAGCTCGATGATCGGTTGGGGAAACGCCATTCTTTCTTTTCGCATAATTTTCGATTAGCACGAAATATCTAATCGAACTAAGAGTTCTCGTTAACCATTTTGAAGATGCTTAACTTTCAATATATAGTGCATATGTTCTTAAGAAGAAACTTTACCTTGTGGACGCGAAAACTGATCAGTCTATTTGAATAATAGTTTTACACGCATTCGTTGCATTCGTTGGCAATATTATTTCACAAGAGGCCTTTATATACGTACCACACAATACTGAAGCAATTTACTTCAAATGTCAATTGCAGCCTAACGACAATTTCCTGGATTTCTTAATGAAAGACATAAGTGCTATTATATTTGAAATTTGAAATTAAATTGAGGTCTGCTCGTAAACCTCGATGTAAAATTTGACAAACAATGTTTATCCAGCCCACATAAAGATTAATTATAATAAATAATGTTTATGCAATCGGTTAAGTCACAACCTCGGATAATTGTGATTTTCGATTCCTACATATACTCTCATCTTCATCTTAGTACTTACACTTGTGCAATTTTTATTTTTGATGAATGCTTTCAAGTTTCACATAAATATGCTTAAGGTATATAAACTCTTTGCCTTTCACTATAATGTGTGGCAATTAAATATTTTTATATAAACATATTTTCTTCTTGTCTTTTCTTGCTTAATAATTTTCGCTGGAATATTGTTTAGCATTATTGGTAAATGCCGATATAATCAACAACGGCAGTAACTACGTATTCTGGCATTTAGTTTGTTCGTTAGCTCCAAGAACTACATGAATATACATCAAATCCAAGCAATAAGAAGCAAGTAAAAGTAAATTCAGAAAAATAGTAAATAATTTTTGAGCACATACCGTTAGTTTTTTTTTTTTTTTTCAAATATATGTGTCATTGATTGCACAATTGTCTAGATATGCATACGTCATTATTATACATCTCTCTAATTCAGAATATAAAATATTTTTTGAGCCGATAGCCTGTGTTGCTAGTGCTCAATGTCTTTTTTTTTAGTCTAAGAATTCAATTCATTAGTCTAAAATTAAAATAATAATAATAATAATATAAAATATTAGTTTGGGGAAAAAGAAATCCATTATTTTTATATGAACTTCAGGACTTTATTTAACATGCGTCGGATTGTCCGATTTGGGTCAAATATGCACCGTTTTGTTGTATGATTTGTTGCCATTTTAAAGGTAACTTCAAAATGCCTCTCTCATAGAAGTCCTGGTCTCTACTCACAATCCTCCCTAGATTCCAATTTTTTATCATTAAAGAAATTTTGCAATGCAAGAAAAAGATGATAATCGCTTGGTGCCAAGTCCGGACTGTATGGCGGATGCATTAAAACTTCCCAACCAAGCTCCCGAAGTTTCTGGCGAGTCATATGGGTACTTGAAATAAAATAATGCCTAAAACAGCATCCCTTGAAGATATACAGATGACATCATCTCTTAGGCTTTTCAACTTGCTAAAGACCATATGTGAACGCTTCTTCCTATTCATATCGTTTGAAAATATCGACACAAATTCATTCTTGTGTGCAATAGATTGGCGGAATTGTTCTCTCGTATTTTACTGTTCGCATGTAATCCTAGTTTCCATAGAATGCATCGTATGCGATTTTATTGTTTGGCCTTCTTCTCGTTGAATATAAAAGAACTCTTTTCAATACCCCACGTCAATTAGGTGCAAAATTCAGCGCGAATAAAGTGCAGTGAATAAAATGCATCTAAGACGAAGGTGGTTTGTCAAATTTCTTTTCGAAGGTTTCGGATCTGGGCGATAAGGTTATGGAGTAATCCATGCGTAATCACTTTGCAATTTCGCGTGGGTTCGGTATCTGTCATGCGACTGCTAAAGAACACGACAAACATATTCAAATTCAAATGTTTTATTTCAAATATGACAGAACTGTTCCGCCAACCGAATACATTTTAATTAGCACAATAGAGCAGTTTTCACGTCTTTGTAATTATGTCATACTCGAATTAACATTAAGCAAAAAACATTAATCTTATCTTCACTTTTGTTGCACAATTATGTACATCGATGCAAGCATATATATATATATATATATATATATATATATATATATGTGTGTGTATAGAAATGTTGGAAATAAATTTTATATGGAAGATTTGTTAAGTGCCTAATGACTAAATAAGTTTGTTTACAATGGGCGCAAAGTTATCGTCACTTGGTAAACACAAGTAAAAGACATACTCTTAGCAAAGTTCAACACGATGGACTATTACAAATTATTGTAACTGAGCACAGTTATCAACTCATTTAGAATTTAATAGTCACGTTAACTATTTTTATATATATATATATATATATATATCCATTTCAATTACTGAAACTGTGCATCTTTATCATTTTAATTGCTATAAAAAGCTAAAATGATAACTGATTATGCAAGCGCAGACACTCCTTTCATATTCTATTCGCACGAGTATAGAATCCTATGACTTTCTTTCTCCTCCTTATCCTTTTGTACTTTTCTTAAGTTCTTCACTTGTATTTGCTTTATTTGTGCAAGGGAATAAAATATATTTCATCCTCATAAATATGTAAAACCATGCGAAGATTTGATTGAAATGATTTTTATTATTAAGCATAATCTCCCTTAAAATGCGTAGACTTTCTTCGATATAATTTAAATACCACTTTATTCGCGCTTTTGGTTCATGGTTTGGCGAAAAAGACTTTCCAGCACAGACGCAAATCAACGCAGTCTATGGTTCTAACAAAACACAATTGCAATTTTTTACTGCATGTCGAAAATTTTTTCACAAACTTTCCCAAATTCGAAGTCGCATCTGGTTTTCATTTTTGTGTTGGATAATTAATTAGTTAACACAATTCTCTCTTTATACCAAAAAATTGCTACGATACCGTCTTCACACGATTTTGCTCCCCTTTCGTGCATTGACTAGCGGAAGAATTGGACTCAGTTCACGTTGTAGTTTGTTGCTGCAATAGCAAATTCAAGTTTTTCATCAATAGTTACTACTCGAGCAGCAAATCCAATTTATTTTGTTGGAAAACGTCGTTCCTAGTTCTTGAATAGCTTCTTGTATTCAAAACCCTAATGAAGATTTTATGTACTAAGCCATTCAAAATGTTTATAGCCTCCCATGCTAGCCCATGTTGATTTAACCGATATCCCCCATTACCGTATCCTATACTTTATTCAAGACTTCGTTAATAATAACACCATTTAGACATTAGGGGCGTTCTATACCTACAATGTTTGTATGCCATTAATTTAATTTATTGCTCCATTCCTTTCATTGTTATAAAACCCGTTCCTTTGAACTAGAACTATTTAATATATCAGCAAGAAATTTCGTGCTTAATCTTCATACCGTCTTTTCCTAACTTAAAAAAAAATGAATAATTATTCATTCTTCACATTTCCATTTAGTCTCAGTACATTTCACGCATAAATATTCTTTTTGATTCACTTAATTTAAAAATTTTGGCGAGCTTACGCCTTTCGTTCCGCAATCCACGAATCAAAGAGAGAATCACAGTGTTTTACATTTCACATGTTGCGAAATATGTTTGTAAGTGATATGAAAACCTACATAGTCAACTAATAATTTATTGGCAGAAATACTAACTAACACACCGTCGCTTTTCGATCCCCTGTGCATTCGAGGATGTTGTGATCAAACTATATTAACGTGTTTTCTTTTCAAAATGCTTTTAAATGAATAAAAGCATTTTCGAGAGCGGCTTGTTAGCGCATTACAAGAGTATGAAATCAGCTATTAAAACATTCGTGTATAACTTGCTAGTATATGAGCAATATATTCGGTACGCTTAAGGAAAAGCCCAAAATTTCAAGGGCAATAGACATACTAAAGTAGATATTGTTGCTTTAAGCTGCAAGCTTTAAATAGATGAATCTTCACAAATATATGAAAGACCGATAAGAATCTGTACACAAGACAAGAATAGCAAGAACAACAACGGCATCCGTTTACCCATGCTGAGTCGCAAACACCTATAAGGCATAAAGCGAAACAACTCAGCAGTCAACAGCAGCACCAGTAGACGCAGTGAAACTGAAGAGAAAAATGAATTGGGAAAGACGTATTTCTTTTCTTTTTCTTTTTGTTTTTGTTTTTGTTTTTTTTTTTTTCTTTAACTCTAAATAATCTTTTTGAAGGATGAACTTGCGAATGTATTGAGTGGATTTACACTTTTAAAATAAAACATAAGCTGAAATGTGCGTTCCTTTGCTTTGACGATGCAAACGATAAAATTCGTTAGCATAAAAGTTATTATTTTATCGGGAAGAAACTTCAAATTTTTTCTCTATCTTAAGCAACGGCTTATGATAATACGGTTAATACAATGGTGTATTTATTTATTTATCTTTTCGCGCGTTTGGATTTATAGTTTACGGACGCCAAGTCGACTAAAACTTACAGCGTAAATAAATACAATATGATAAGAATTCATGTTTACACGAAGAGCAATATTACAAGTACACAAAATCAATTGATTCAACAATCATCACTATATTGGAAAATTTCGGAAGAGAGTTCTAAAGGTTTGCGAGCGTACAGCAAACTTGTAAAAGCTATTTACATAACTGTAATTGTCAGGCGGTAATAAAATGAACAATAAAATGTCTCTATATTTTTAACGATTTTGTGATTTACGTTTTAATTTCGTTTTATAGTCAAACAAGTGCATAATGTCCAAAAAAAAAAAAAAAAAAAAAACAAGTCGTTATATAAACTTAGCTTTGCAGAGAACATGTATATTTGCATAGCTTAATGGATTGGCGGTTGCCTGCTAAAAATATTTTTAATCATGCCACAGATTGTTACTGCGCGTTGCAAATTCGATACATTTATGAAAATAAATAAGCAAAAGCAAGTGCAGTTAAATCAAGCTAACAAACGAATCGAATGCATTCGTTTGCTATCGGACGGACATATGAATGAATGCTAGGGTATCTCATTTTCGCTCCACTGTTATAAAAGATTTCACCTTATGTGTGTATTAACACTCAAGCGCTTATGTGAACGTCTCCGTATTCATACGTTCATCGTAGGTCATGAGTTTAAAGCATGCAAATAGGCTTAACTCATTTCGATTGCCATTTCCGCCCTTTAAATAAAAAGAAAAAGCATTGATTTTCTTCTTTTTTTTTTTTAAAGGTTATTTGTTTAAAAATTAATTAATTAATATTTTAAAAGGTTTTTTTTTATTACTTTTACTCGTAAATCCTTTTTATTTTATCTTTTAAAAGCATCTGAAGGAAAAATTAAATTTAAATAAATCTCTCTTTACAATAGAGATTACATTGTACTTAATTGAAATATATATATATATATATATATATATATATATATATAGTCCAGTCTACTTGATATCTAGCAAAGAAGGTACAGATTTCTGGGGTAGAATGCACATACATACTTGATATCTAGCAAAGAAGGTTCAGATTTCAGTATCGAAATGATCTTTACGATGCCCATAAAGAAGACAAAATAATATTAAATTGTATTTATTATATTCATTTATGCGAGATCGAACCTTTAAGTCAAGTTCAACGTCAATGAAGTTATTTGAATCGATTCTATGCGGTTATGAGACCAACAGCTTTAATTTTTCAAGTACGATAAATTGTCTTGCAAGCTTTTGTGCAGAAACAATTGTGAATATTTGTTATATTACGCGGAAACTTAAAGATATGTACTACGACGTTTCGTCAGGATTTGCTTTACGAAATAATTAAGGAACTTGCCTTTACGCTAATGTACAAATGAATTGCAAAAACATGTAGATATATCATATCATAAACATTTCTAGTTTGTTAAAATTAACATTGCTTGCCTATTTACTAAAGGTGATCATTTGCTGAGTTGAAATTGTACATTATTTTAATCATGATATAGACCCATTTTGCTTAGCTAATTGGCGTGAGCTAATTGATAGCCCATGAAAAACAATGACTTTCACTTTGAAGCGCCACTGGTTCGGTAATTTTTTATCAACATAAATTTTCTCATAGTTACATTCTGAAATGCTTTGAATAGGTTCTTGTTTTCATATGAAACATGGAAAGTCCTTAACTAGACAAAAATCTCATATAATGTTTAAAAAGTTGCTTTCCTTTATTAATATCAAGCGAAATAATCCTAATCGATGAGAATATATGCCAAACGTATCTTATATATGATGAAGACAACTAAAGGCAGCTAAGATTTATTTTATTTTTTTTTCTGTTTTCGTTTCCAATGTGTTTTTTGGTTCCTTTCTGGTGCTTTCCACTTCGGATTGTTTTCGTTATTTAGCGTGAACGTTGGTTATCTCGCATGTTGCAACATCAGCTGTATTAAAATCTCCGAATAAAACGATAAAAATAACTTTCGATTATAGTGGACGCACTCATACACACACCCGTACATATACATGTACATGTACAATTATATATAAGTGCCTCTACACAATATGACATTGTTTTTCCGTCTTCGACACATAGCAAGACATAACAAATTGTATATATATGAAATGTCGTATAATGTCGACATAAGGGGAAGAGAAAAGCGCGCGTTGAACATAAACACCTAAAGAAATGTTCTCTTGATACAGATTGCAGAAACTGGAAGACCACGACAATATCGCTTATAAAATATAGTTGAAAATATTATTTCATAATTGAACCAATTTTACGATATTGTTCAGCAGATGCTTCCAAAAATAACCAAACAAAAAAAAAAAAAGAAGAAATTTTTAAAACGAGAAACTAATGTATTAAAAATAAATTTCCGATTCAATTTAAAATACAGTTTATACTGCAACTATTGTATTATAATATTTTAATTCGTTTTTAAAGCGATCTTTGGCTCATCAGAACTGCGCGTACAAAATCTATGAATAAAAAACTTTCCTAACCAAGCATATTTCTAATGCGTTTTATTATAGTTTCAAAGACTGTGATGCCAACAAGTAACGGCTCGATCCATATTGTTACTTAGTTCCTTTTCGATATATGGGGCGTTCAATTGATGATTTCGAAAATTTCGATAAATATCTTACTCGGTGGAAACACACTCTATACACTGTAATCACTTCTATGTTTTTGATTGAAGCCACATACAACCAAGCGTGCTTTTATTCAATCAATGGCAACATTGTTGTTACGTTTCTTTTTACATATCCAGTTTTATTTTCAATTAGATCAAGTCGATCTCAAGCGACCACTGCGCACTGAATTCACTTAAAAAGGCCTTGCCATCATTTTCAGGCTCTTCGCTGTCAACAACGAAAGTACTGAATGCGATGAATTTTTCTTCGGTTATGGTCTTCAATTTTAAGGTTGCCTGAGCAACAATTTTCATCTTCATTAGAACGTTCGTTTAGAAAGTGCAATCATCTCAACATTAGCTCATTACTATTTAAAGCAATGTCAGTTTAATGTTCTTCAGTAATCAATACATTTACCTACATTTTATAATACGTTGTTCGTAATGAAGGACAATTGGAAAGTTAGGCTTGAGAATATTATACTAGTCTACGTAGCATCCTTAATAAAATTCCATCAATACATGTTTACGGAACGAACAACGCTCGTATATAATAAGGAAATTGATTTGTAAGAATCACTTACTATCCACAAAATACATGATATGAGGAATGAAAAAATCGCAACGACAACTTAATACATGTACTGTTGTTGCTATTGTTACTTGATCTTTATTGCTGCTATAATTGATGATATAAATGTTCACATCGTTACTTTTCAATTATTGCATGGCACTATCCTTGTTGTAGACGATAAGATTTAATAAAACAGTGTTTTTTTTTTTTTTTTTTTTTTTTGTACTTACATACTGTCGTCATTCTGAGGTCACTTTTGCGTGACAGCTTGAAGTAAGAGGAGAACAGGTGTTTTCAATATATTCACCAGCTTATTACGAGCATTCTATTAGTTTTGAACGTATAAAAGTTTTAAAATTATCACAACAATTGTTGTAAACAATATCCAGATGCGCAGAAAGTACGAAACCCACTGTTTGAAGAATCACTAAACGAAACTATATTTTTCATCTTATCGCTATACCGTATATAAGACGTCAAGTCTATAAGACCGATTTGAAGAACAGCACAGATTGTAGCCAGCAGGCTGTCCACGCCTTTTCCACGCGTACTTAGCAATGATTCACCTCTTTTTCTGTTTACATTATTGTTTACTACGACGTAAATAGTTAGGCGATAAAAAAAAATTATATTTTAAATATTTATTTATTCATTGTAACTATTTTTTTCATTAATAATTTAAGGTACCGTATTATATTGGAATGAAAAAAATTATGAAGGATAAGCCGGGAATAAAATTGTGGAGAATCATTCATGTGAAATAAATAAGCAAAACGTTATGTATAATAATTCACGTGAGATGCGGAAAAATGCATAAAATATGTTAAATATATGTTTATGCAAATATACTATATTGAATAAAGATAAATTATTGCTACAATATAGCGTTTCTTAATTTTAAAAAAATTTCATTGACATTTATTGCAACGTTGGACAAACATACAATTTAGCATTGTTCAATGCTATGAAATAAATGACGATGTGGAACAAATTATATTACATCATACAATAACTTTCCGACCTGACACATATATGTGACCTGACACCTTTGACAGGCCAATATGATTTTTGAATAGTACCATCTTTCATAAGCTTCATGTCAAAATTTCGTAATTAATTCCCTTACAAATAGTTTACAAGTAAACTGGTTTCAGTGACGATACTTTTGCTATTTTTGCTATTGCTCAACTTTTGAGTGTCGATAAGATAACTTTGTGACGGGTTTGCTAATTTTAAAGCAAATCGTATGAACACAAATTATGTTGAACTCTCTGGTCGTCCGAAGACGGCAGATGCTCCAAAAATTATAAGAAAAGTGCACAAAGTCGTTTTGGAGAGACCAAGAAGTGAAATTGCGTTCGCTATCTACGAGCATAAATGTGTCTTAAGGAGAAGAAGTCTCTTTATTGTTTTGCAAGAACATTTCTCCATGAAAAACTCTGCTCGAAGTAGGTGCAACGTTCGATCACTTTTGACAACAACGCGTAGACGAGTCATAGCGCTGCGTGGAACAGCTCAAACGAAAGCAAAAGGTTTTCTTGCGTTGATATGTGACATGGACCCACTGCTTCACACCCGAATTAAAAAGATCGTCTACTGAATGGACAACAGCCGGTGAATGTAGTCCAAAACGACTAAAAATTCAAGAGTCAGTTGACAAGGTTATGGAATTCGTGTTTTGTGATGTGCGTATTAGTTTATTCAACGACTATTTTAAAAAGAGGCAAAGCATCAAAGACAAATACTACACGGCCGTACTGGATCGACTAAGCGTAGAAGAAAAAAAAAAAAAAACGGCCTCATAAACACAGGGAAAAATGCCATTTTATCAAGGCAAGCTCGATGAAAACGATGTTGATTGAATAAATACGCTTCAAACTGCTAAAAAACCCACACACAGCGCTCCTTAAAATACTCCCCTAGCGACTATTCGCTTTTTGCCGACTGCACATGGATAATTCAGGGAAAGATATTTGACTCAAATGGAGACGTGTATGCCGAAACTGAGGACTATTTTGAGGGCAAAAACAAACAGTTTTACAAGAAAGTATCGAAAAATTACGGGAGCACTAGAATGAATATATCATTCTTGAAGGGGACCAGCGACTTATTGAGTGATGTGACATGTTCCACAAGAGTACAGTCTACTGCCCAGAATTGCCAATCTGCAGAGAATGGCACTTTTTTATGTCGCCTATGAAAGCAGACTTTCCATCCGCAATTAAGTCCTTGATTTGAAAGAACTGATAGCTCAGAATTTATCCTGTACATACGTTTTTAATTAACATAGGTAGTTGAATTCATTTAAATCTGGCTTTATCTTTCTTACTGAAAGCCATTTAAAAATCTTCGCCCACCTAAAAAACTACTGTTTCTTCTTCTTTTCACTCTTAAATGATTAATTTCCAAACTAGAAACTGGTAGGTCTACCGTAAATATTACTTTCCCAAAGGTGTCTTGTCAAGCTCGAAAATCAAATGAATCAACCAAAGGATTCATCAACGTTTACCGAAAATAATAAGTTGTTTGAGAGTTTGAAATACTTGTCATACGCTGCCAAAAGGTGTTCAAACTTAGCTTTAAATATTATATTTGGCATCAAATTTTAAGTCACCTTCGCTCCAACTTGTTCATTCACTATGGTGTATAAATAAGATATATATATATATATATACATAGTGCTACGTTCAAAGGTCTCTCCCCTTTTATGATAATTATTTTGATATTTTGCTAATTAATTGCTTGTAGTATGGCGTCCCAAAATCCCAAGACGAACGAAATACATCATTCTTGTACATTCTTGCTAAAACCGTATGTTGTCTATATCCACGTCTTTCAATTTAAGCCCAAAAAATTTTATTACTATGCCGCAACAGCGAACTTTATTAACTGTAATTGCCTGGCTAGCCGCGTTCCTGAAGAACGATACTTTAACAATGGTTTCAACTCAAAATCCATATAAAACAGTAACACGTTATGAATGCATCCGATTCTCATCAAATACTTACGGATTTTCTGAATACCATATGCGAATATTTTAAAAATTAATTAATTAAGCTAACAAGATGAAAGCACATCGCTGAAGTCGATTCTATTTAAACAGTAGCTACCAAATTTTCATTATTTTAAAGCTTTATTCAACAGTGAAGACGCACTGTTCTCCCGTAAAGTGGTTCATAAATTAACAAGCTTGAATTATATCTTGTCATATTTTTTTTCGCTGGCAACACTTCACCATAAAATATCCATTTAATATTTTTACTATCAATCGCTCTTAATTTAAAATTAAATAAACCTGCTATGTACAGACATGAAAGATTCTACAATTAATAGTAATAGCTAAATAAATGTGTGTGCGTGTGTCTATTTGTTTTTTTTTTTTTTTTCTTGTGAGGTGGAAAACCATCAACAGCCGCCCATCATAGCAGTGCGAGACTTCAACCCGCTAAAAACCACCTCTCCGCCGTAGCCGTTTAGGCATTACTTAAAAGCCTACGTTGACGCTTTTCGTGTCTTTGTTTTCTCATAATGTTTGTGGCGAACACTCCTTCCGCCGCCCATATTTTCAGGTCGTGCAACATATTTGTCACAAGATTGTCGGGGAGAGGTAACACTCCAATTTCCGTCTGTAGTCTCTGTCGTTCGATATGGTTTTTCGGACAGACAAAGAAAACATGTTCAGCGTCTTTGATGCACCCACAAAAGCTACACAATGGGTGCTGCTTTATTTGAAATGTATTCAAATACGGTCTTAAGCGCCCATGGCCGCTAAGTAGCTGTTTCAAATAAAAGTTCATCTCACCATGTTGCCTATACCCCAAGGCCGCAAATGTGGTAGGAGCCGGTACGTTCATCTATCCTTACTCACTCTGCTTCAGCGCTCTTGCCAATCTTTCACCAGTCGCTGTTTTGCTCGCTGTTTAGCCGCTTCAGCTGACGATATGTGAAATTCAGCCCTATACATATCTTTTTTAGCTCGCGAGTCGATTGGTATCATCTTCCGACACCGTTCGATATGCGGCGCACACCCTTAGAGCGCATAGCCTGTATGCTGATTGGATGTCTCCCGTGTATGACGGTATAGCGAGGGCCTTTTCCCACACCGAAGAGTCATACAATGTTGTCGCAGTTTCCACTTTTGCGATTAGCTTTCTACGGTCTTACCTAACACCCCGTAAGTTTGACTGTAAACGCGCCAGCGACTTTCCTACCTTCGCTGACTTTTCGCCCGTGTATTGCAGATGCCGTTTAAACGAAACTCTGCAGTCGATCATCACTCCTAGATATTTTATGGCTTCTTGTGACTATATCATCCTATCTTCTACTTGGATAGCCACTTTCTCAACCTTCTTCCTAGAAGAGATTAATACCGCTTCTGTGTTTTGTTCCGCCAGATCTGAATCCACTGACCGCAGCCACCTCTTAATCATGTAAGCGGTTTTATTCGCTGGAGTGGTATTCCCTTCAGAGTTTTTGCCACGATAGTTATCGCTATATCGTCAGCATAGCCCACGATGGATGCTCCCTCTGGGAGAGGTAGTCTGATCATATCGTCGTGCATTACTTTCCACAATGTAGGGCCAATTTAGGGCCTAGGCCATGATGTACCCCTGCAGTGATCAGCCTTTCTCTGCACCCTTTATCCGTAACGTACCGAAGTTTTTTGCCAGTAAAGTAACTATCCACTGTATTTATGAGATAAGGTGGGACTCTTCTTTCCGATATAGCAGCTATAACACAATACCAGTTTGCTGAGTTGAATGCATTTTTAATGTCTAATGCTATTACTAAGCAATACTTTTTGTTGCCTTCCATCTAGCTTGTTGCTTTTATCGCTTCTGCTGCCATATTCGTAACCGCCTTTATTGCGTCCATTGGGCTTTTCTTTTTGCTGAAGTCAAATTGGACGTCCGACAGCCCTTCAAAGCTCTCCAGCGATTCTTTTAAACGATTTCGAATGAACTTTTTATACACCTTGCCTATCGTATCCAATAGACAAATAGGGCTCTATGCATTTGACGGGTTATTTGGCTTTGGCAGCAGCACAAGCGTTTGTTGTTTCCTTTTATCTGCGAAAGTTTGTTCTTTCAAACAAACGTTGAACGTGCTCACAAATATAGCAGGCCTTGCCAACATGGCTTGTATAATAGCGCAGTTTGGGATGCCATCAGGACCCGGCGCTTTCTTGCCCTTTATTTCCATTGCAATGGCAATAATCTCCTCAGGCCCGCTGAAATTAATATTATCTCTCACCTCAGTCAGTGGCACATATACAAACATGGCTTTCTGGGGAAACAGTGTGCCAATTATTTCTTCTACAAATTCTGCACAGCTTTATTCATCTGAATATTTTAGCTTCTTCATCACCAACTTATACGCCATACCCCATAGTTCCGCATTTATCTCGTTAATCAGATTCCGGAAGCAGTTTTTCTTGCTGACCATTATCGCTTTTTTAAAAAGCCTTCGTCTGAACTCTTCGTGGCGGCTGAGATAAGCAAAAGTCCCCCTCGATCTTTGGCAGACACGCCTCGCTCTATTACATTGAACCCTTAGTTCGGCTATCTCGTCTGCCCACCAGTATACTGACTCCTTGGTTTTATAAAAGCAACGTGTTGTCGTTGAACCCTCACAGGCTTTTATTATCCGTGCTATAACCTCGGTAACGGAAGCCTATGCCGAGTTTCTGGGTTCGGCTTCTTCCAGCATATATGTATGTATATGTATGTGAATTTCTCCATGTGTATATGTGTGGGTTTATAAAGGCCTTGTATGTAAGTCTGACATTTGCATGCTTTGTCTATATTAACCACACCTGGAAAACCTAAATGAGGAAAAAGTGACGTCAATATTAGCACCCACGATATCGATAAACGTTATTAAAATCAGTAATGAAAGTTTTACGTGACTGATTCGAAATCCAATTATTTTATGCTTTTATTCCAATGACAGTGTACGCAAAAATATGTATACACAAAGTTATTTAAGCACATGTGAAATATCCTTGCAATCGTATGTTCATGCATACAAAAGTCCATAGCTGTCGACAATTGTTTGTACAAGCATATAAGAATTTTCATTAGCATTGTATCTGAATGCACAGCTGTCGACAATTGTTTGTAAAAGTCGAGCTATTATAAGAATTTCATTTCACAGAAATGTGTTTGTTAGAGGAAATGTATGCTGGTATGATTATTAGTTTTTCTATTTTACAACATTAAGGTGGGACTGCATCTAAATTAATGTTTACAGAGTATTACCGAATAAATAAAACTGAAAATAAAATAATAAATGACGAAATGAAGATGTAAAAGCTATAAAGAGATTAAATACTTTAATATTCCTTATATTGTTGGTAGTCATCTTCTACAAAAATTTAAAGAAATAAAAATTTCATCAATCATTTGCCACGGACCTGCAAGTGCAATGAATTTCTGATAACCATATTGTAAGGAACATCATCGTGACGACACAACTCGTATGACAATCATAAACGAATTTCAAATTCATATCGGGGTCTTGTGACTTTTTAGCAGACGGACGTCTAATCGCATATTTAAAAACTTCAGGAAATCTGTTACATAGTTTACAAAGATTTTTTTTTATTATAACGCCGTATAGTGCGGATCACATCTAAAGAAAATTTTAAACATGTAAAGAGAATTTAAAGAAAATATATGAAAAAGCATAAAAGGAAAAATTCTTGCAATATTCTTATGAAAGATAAGCAAAGACCTATAGAAACTTAATAAAACTACTAATCAATGTCTTTAAATTACGGTAGAAAAAATTCTTAGCTTAGATGTAAGAACGACCCGTTCCCCGACTTGAGAACTCACTACAAAAGCAATTTTTTTAAATTTCCCAAAACTGTTCTGGAGTGATGTAAACAATTTGTAACAACATGAAAATCAAAACATCTCTTTGCCCGATAGAGACTTCGGTCAGAAACTATGTATTCCTTAGTTTTTTTCAGTATTACGACGTTTGGCTAAGGCATCATATCAAAAATGGATGGATGATAGTTATTTAACTCGATTAAGCCGGTCATCAGATGCAAAAGCTATAAAACACATTTGCAGATTCATGGCATGTGTGGAATTTTTCAAAATTCACTTTGCCTCAACACCATTTATTTATTTATTTGTCTTTTATTTTTTTTATTTTTCTTTTTTTTTTTTCTTTTTTTTTTGTTGAAATTCAATTTTTTGGCTTCCCAACTATGCGATTTAAATGCATACGAAGGGATTTTTTTATTTGTATAACACAATGTTTAACGAAACAGAATTAAAAAAAAAAAAAAAAAAAAAAAAAAAAAGGGTATAAAAGGAATACAAAAAGAATCGCAAATTATATCGGATGACGATTCCCACTCCCCGTTAATTGAAGCTTCGATAATATTCATACAACCCCCCCGCCCAAAGCCTATATACAATACTTATTCTGTGGTTGCTGATTTACGGATTCGTGAATGCATCAGCAAGGTACTCGCTTGTTAGTATGAATTGTATTTTGACATAGTCTTTGTCTCGCGGATGCAGTGATGACGCATATCGGTGTGCTCGCGTTACTGTCGTCATCATCAATATATATTATAAGACGTGAATCGTATTTCTCTTCATACATGTCGAGTTCAAGACTGTTCGCTTTCTTATCGAAGGATTTAACCAACGTTAATAACGAAAAGCATTTTTCCATTTAAGCTTCCTGGACGATATCTGGTTCTAAATAAAGATCACTTCATCCCAAAAGTTTAATGATAACCCTCATTGCAGTAAAAAAACACGCGTCATCTGAACAGGGGCTTAGCTTTTTGTTTCGACCAATTGCATTTTTGTGGCGTGCATTCAGTGATGAACGCTTGCTAGGTTTTAATTTATGCGTAATTTTAAGGTATTCAAACGGTCTACTCTTATGATATATATGCCCAAAGCGTTGACGCGCTTCTAAGGTATTATTAACATTTTATTTATATAAAGGCAATCTTTTTATACCACCTCTGTAAGGTGTCGTTTTTTTCAAAATCTCTGTAACACCTGAAAGGAAGCTTCAGAAACCTTATAAGATATATGTACTCTTGATCAGCGTGAAATTCGGAGTTGATTTAGCCATGTCCGTCTGTCTTTGTGTCTGTGCGTCTGTGCGTCTGTGTATCTGGATGGTGTGTATTGTTGGCAAACTCGTTAAGTTAGATATAGACTTCAAACTTGGTAGAAACATTAGAAGTTCGCATATGCATATTGGTATTGAAAACGGACCAAATTGGTCAGAGCAGAAGACCGCAGTGCAACATAATCTGAACGCAACTCCGTTTCACTTAATAAAAATTTGTGGATTTTCACTCGTTTCTCGAAAAATATGAAAGTTAGAAGATGACATTTTCCACATTTACTTTACAAAACCCTCTACACTTTACGACCAAAAATGGAAACAATGGCCCATGCCCAAACAAAGTTACAAAAAATTCAAATTTATTTTTTTCACTTTTTTGAGGTTTTATGCTTTTTTATCATAAGTCAACCAACACAGAATGTTTAAAACTACTTTGTACAATCCTCAAATGAAGATATATTGTCTGCCTAAAAATGAATTAATTTTAATATGAATATGATAGACATTAAGAATAATTTTTTCTTAATAATACCAGCGATATGCATATCAAATAAAAGAACTTGGCGAGAAGAATGTGAAAAGCATAGTGATGGGTATGCGAGATTCGGCCCCCGCTGGATATAACTCTCCTACTTGTTAAAATTCCTTTAATTTCTCTAAATTTTCTCTCCAAATAAAAAGAGAATAAATGTTTTTCCTTTAGTTTATGAAAGTAGTTGAAGCGAACATTGTATTCATAATTTGCATAAGATAAAAAGTAAAAATATATATCAAACGAATACAAAAAGAGTAGGCAATTATGTCGAATGATGATTTCTAACAGTAGCTTATTATAAAATTGATACGGGAATGTTTGATTGTGTTTGTTGCTCCGGAATATCACACTGTTGCAAAATTCCAAACATTTTAAGAAGAAAATATAAGCTCTTATGACTAGTGACAGGACACAACAGCGAAATATGGCTGAAATATTTCCAATTTTAGGAGCGCATGAAGGTATTTTAGCATTGATAACCTTTAGAGTCTTCCATAGTATATACATAGATTATTGTTAATATGACATATAGCATATAAATATGACTATTGAATATCTGTCTCAAGGAAATAGTCGTAGTCAATATATCATATCATTCTGACTATCAGCAATCCGTTTGTGCCCTTTTAATATAATTACAATTTGGAGTAGGAATGAGTTGAACTTAATAAGCAGACATTGAAATTGAATATACTCTGCTTGATTTTAAGGTCGTTTGTCTTGTATTGACGCAATGCTTGCAATTCACGTTGCGCTTACCAATTCCTGTCTTTACTAGTTACGCAAGAGTTGGGTTTGTATGTATAATAACTTTGAACGCACTTTATATTACGAGCATGCATTTACAATTACGAGTTTAGAGTTATTCCATATTTAATAACTTCGAGCAAAACTGTAGATTATCGTAGATTAATTATCATCATTTCAACATGTTATTGTTAATAGCGTTACCAAGGATTCGTCAACGTCTTCAACCAGATCTTCCCAATGCGTACACTTTGAACAAACGAAGCGACGTTTCGAACGATACGCGCACTATAAAGACATCTGTTATCTTCTCTAACTTTTCGTTGATTTATCTCAATCAGAATTAATTTATTGAGGTAACCGCAAAATGCATCACACGGTTCTTCTAAGCATTGTTGCCGCCACTGCCAAGAACTTACACCAAATAAATTTATCACTTTAATGGTGTACCACCATCTCTTTTTGTAGGAATCGCTTGATCACAAATTGAGCTACCGGCCCGACATCGGGCTCTGCCGGAGCGTTAATTCCTAAATAGAATCAAAATGTCTCAGCTAAATTCTTTTGTACCGGGAAATATATTTCCTTTCAGGCATGCCGTACGTGACAGTTAAGTCAAATGAATCTTCGTAACGTCAATTCGGTTTCAAAAAGAGAGAAATGATTAATAAATAATATATATATATATATATATATATATATATATAATAAAAGACACAAGAAATATTTTGTTGAAAATTATTCATTTCAAATTCCTATTTAAGTGTTTTAAAAACTTATTTAATTGAATATTTTTCGTAAATATTTATTCTGTTTTGAATATGGAATTGGTTAGCTATTAATTTTGCAAATATTATTTTTTGTTGTGCACTCTATGTATGAAAACTTAATAAATTCTGTCGATATTTTTTGTTTGCACCTAAAAACGAAGAAAACAAAATATTCCCTATGGCTATTGAAAGCAAAGATTTATTTAACTTGTACTCTGTGCTTGCCAATCAAATTTATCTGCTCTCAACTCATACAATCAATTTGTGTTTTTTTGTTTTTCTTTCCTACACTATTTTCATCCCATCCGGCGCTTTATTCCGTTTTGCCTCCATATCATTTACATACTTACTACTCCTTAAAGGCATAGATTTTATAACATTATCATTCTTGTATCATCATTTTGCCTGACAACCAATACGGTGGTGTTTAAGTGAGTTAATATATGACTTTATCCTCTTCAGCTCTTGGGGGTCGTTCCTGCTGGGTTGTTCGCATTGTTCGTTACAATACAGGAATTACAATATATAGGTTACACGACGCATTGCTTGATTTAAATTTTTGATAAGAATGAATATGAAAGAGTACAACTTAAAAAAAGTTAAACATTAGAGTTTTAATATTTTACACATCTAAGCTAACTGTAGATTTTTTAATTATGAATTAATCATTAATTAATTTTTTATTTAGATGGCATTTAAGGGGCAAATCTTAAAGTAAAGAACTTATTTGAATCCCACAATTTCAAAATAATTTAGCATATGCTTATGTAAAACACCAAAAAAAAGTTCGTGACGTTGCTTCACCAAAATCGAAACACATTTTTTTACATATGAAATGAACTTCATTAACCCATATATATGCGGTGAACGTAGCGTTTTGATTCATATTCTTTTGCCATATATTTCTGACAAACCAATTATGGCCTTCTTATCAAGTTTCTAGGGTTTATGGACAAAAAATTGAGCAGAACAAACATGAGCTGGCCAGGAGAAGTTTCGTCCTATGTAGTACCTCCCGGCCAAACATTTTTCGTCTTCGTTAAACCATTAAAAGTGCGTGCAAACTGTCATTGTCGCATTAGAAGACAACAATTTTCCCATTAATTAATTTTGCGCGCTCTATGTCAATTGCGCATTTTAATGACATTAGTGATAAAAATTTAAAAGTGAAGAGAATCGTCTGCTTTTAGACTCGGGTTTTATCGCCTCTAATCCCTCAGAAAATGACCTGACTTAGCTTTGTGTTAGCAGCGATTTGTAGATGGAAATTTATTTCATTATTTGTTCACTGTTGAATGCGTAGACAGCCAAGCATCGACAATTTGCGCAGCTAAAAAGCCGTCTATTTGCGGCAATCGCCACAAATTTTTTCCTGTCGGAAAATGTATGTACACTCACTCATCCATACATAGAAACCAAACAAAATATAATCCAACTTTTCGCAGAGAATTTTGTGTTTGATTTTCATATTATTTTCACTTTATTTACAACGCTAACACTATTAGTTCTGAACGTACGGTTAGATGAATATGAAATAGAGTGCAATAAATTTGGCAGAATTCTATAAAATATTTTTCGTTGGCAAACTGAATGTAACACATCTAGTAATGAGTAAGTTTAGCTACTCAAATGCACCCTTGAATATGTTAGTTAAATATATTATAAAAGAATGCATGAAATTTTCACAATTTCCAAAGATGAACTAATTAAAAACCCATTTTTTTTCACAACTATCAATATATTGCTTTCAGCATGCAACTAAATATCGTCAATTTTATAAAACAAACGCTCAAGAACTCCTAATGTAACACGAATTTATTTCCAACATTTTCTAATACGACACTCACTTCGGATAACTATTAACATTTAACATAAGCACTTTCTTGTCCAGCTTCTGTAAACTGGATAATATCTTTTCTTCGCAAACATTAAAATAAATTGCAAAGTCTATCATATTGATGCAAATATAATATATCTGATAGAATAAGTCTACACGAAACGGACCTAAAAGTGTTAAAAATGTAATTGGCCAAAATATTGGAAAAGTATTAAGAGCAAGTAACAAGTTCCGATGTTTCATATGGCGAAGCAGAAAGCAGTAAAGCAAAAATTATTAGAACGAAATGTTATATCCGCGACATTTTTAAGTAAAGGATTCCTTTTGGAGACGTTTTTAAGGAATACAGAAATTATAAGCAACGATAGCGAAATAAAGAAACTGAAAATCCAAAATATTCTGCGCATATGGCCACCTAGGAGATTAATCTTACCGACACACAACACAGTTTATATAATGTCAAGTTTTTACTCAGTCCAATAAAAATCTATAAGATCGACTTGTTAAAACTGAGAAAAGTGAAACTGTGAGTGAAGCGCTCTTCTCAGAAAAAATTTCAATTGCGAATCCGAAGCTTGTCATCTAGAAGCTTTTATACAATCGAAATAAGTTCTAGAAAGGAATCTAGCAAACTTTATTCTTATTAAAACTATAATATTGTTATGAAATTCGCTTTTTACAAGATACAGTCCGTATCACTAGATCGTGGATATATTGATCAAGAGAAATGCATTTCAAAGTTCTTTTATTTTACTACTTTGTCTTTCACAACAGTAGGAATATTTGTTTACAATTTATTTTGGCCGTACTCTCAACTTTTACGTTCTTGCCAGACTAACTCTACTTTTCACAGATACATTCGATTTATATACAATTTTACAAGAATGTTACTATACCTAAATTTATGGTTATGATCTAATCCCAGCCTGGTTTTTCCTCTAAACGTTTCCATCGGCCTGCACCTGCATGACGAGCCTGCGAATATGCACTTAGCTTTTACCTGTTT
This sequence comes from Glossina fuscipes, assembly GCF_014805625.2. NCBI lineage: Eukaryota > Metazoa > Arthropoda > Insecta > Diptera > Glossinidae > Glossina > Glossina fuscipes. The sequence goes on along the minus strand of NW_023998415.1, from coordinate 12,828,040 downwards.
GCTTTTCCACTAATCGTTTTCATTGGCCTGCAGCTGCATGAGGCGCCTGCGAACGCTCATTTGGTTTTCCCCTCTTTAGGGAATTTATTCTTACGAAAATTACTTAGCTGACATTTAACTGAATTTGGGATTTTCGTAACAATATATTTATCTCGATTAGTAAATATGGAATGAATATGTTTGACAAAAAATTTTCAAAAATTTTATTTTTATAAATATAAAAATTTTTCACCAATAAAACTTTTTGCAGTATAGCTCATAACTGATGAGATTTGAGCGAAAATAACAAAGTCAGTAAACATAGAAGGGTTTTATGTACAATGGAAACCTTGGAAATTTTATTGCGACAGCACACACCTACGCATCTAGAATTTCGCTTTTAAATGTTGCATATATCAAATGTAGATACATTAGTTAATTAACCTTGAGCAATGATGAAATTTCATCCATACATGGAAACGTACGATACTTTAATTGAATGGTGAGATATTTTAAAATGAAATTATACCAGATATATCTAAATATACTCCCAATGTTACTTATGCGATCTCCGTTATAAGGCTATTGTCCGATAATAGCTTAATAGCTTTATTAATTAGTATGAACACATTCTGCGCTGAAAACTGGTGATCAAAAAAAATTTGAAAAAAATAATTTCTTTGAGATTTTCGATCTGAAATATCTTTTGCTAAAGATAAGGTGTTCAATTGTGAGTGAACTTTATTGGCACTTCAGTTAATAAAGTAGTAACACAGATATTCTCTTTATGTTTTTCTAAACAGTCTCTCAAAATTTCTGAATACCTAATAACATTTTAGAATGTCATCTAAATTTAACTAACTCTGAAAAAAAATCAAACAACGTTACTTACCCTGACATATGCACCGCATTGTTGACAGACGGCAAATGCCAGCAAGTTAGTATACAAAACTGAGAAAGAGAATTTATTACAAAATTTCTACCCAAAACACTAATGTGAATCTCATGTAGCTTTGTTATTCTCTTCTGTCAGAAACCAGATTGATTTTAGAAATATATATATGTAATTAATGTATACATCCTACATCACTTGTGGTATAAGAGTGCATTAAGCTTAGCCAGAGGTAAGCAGCAACCTGAAGAAGTCTATGATATAGAACCGATTTTACCGATTTAAGCTTATATAGTGGTTTGGTCCGTCAATATGACTAATTTCAAAAAGACGAAGATGAATATCCGTAGGATGCTGTAGGTGCACTTAATGGTGGTGTTTTTACTTATTTTTCGTTTAATTTAAAATTTATGCCAAGCTATACGTGTAGATAACAACTACCAAAAATTGTACAAGATTTTCCTTACAAAAGAATCTATATTTTTTTTACATTTCCTAATTTACAAATATGCGCGCGGAAAAAGTAGTAAAATTTTAAATCAAAAACAATTTTATCCCGTTTTTCATTATTCTGAGAGTATTCTTTCGTAAGAAGTAGAGTAACTAAAAAAGTTGTTAAAAGAAATTATAAGTAAACAATTTTGGCATTTTTATTGATCAGCGGTCGTTAAATTAGTGCTTGTGTTGTGCTTGTCTAGGTTTGAGTCACTTGTTGTTATCAAATGACGTGTTCCGAAACAGAAGTTGTAATAATAAAATCCTTCAATATCAATGTTGCACTAACACAAGCATCTTAGATTATGAAAATCATAAATGGTGTTGAAAAAAAAAGAAGCAAATAGAAAGCTGCTCAGAATAAGGCGGATATTCATAATTCAACCATAATATATAATAACGATACGTTGAAATATTTATTAGGACTACGAAAAGTTTTTGCTTAATAAAACAGAAAAAAAACCGTTCGAAATACCCCATAAAACACTCTACACAACTAGAAAAATGAGGCGCTGCATTTAGCGACTGTGCTGCACCCTAGCTGCAGCGCTGCACCTAGCGACAATACTGCATTTATGCTGCACTTAGCTGAATGCAGCGCTGCACCTAGCGATTGCTCTGCACCTAGCGACTGGGCTGCACTTAGCTGAATGCAGCGCTGCACTTAGCGACTATGCTGTACTTAGCTGAATGCAGCGCTGCACCTAGCGATTGCTCTGCATTTAGCGACTGTGCTGCACTTAGCGACTGCGCTGCACCCTAGCTGCAGCGCTGCACTTAGCGACTATGCTGCACCCTAGCTGCAGCACCACACTTAGCGACTATGCTGCACCCTAGCTGCAGCGCTGCACTTAGCGACTGTATTGCATCCTAGCTGCAGCGCTAAATCTAGCGGCTGTGGTGCACACTAGCTGCAGCGCTGCAGTTAGCGGCCGTGCTGCATCCTGCACTTTGGAGCTGTGCTGCACACTATCTGCAGCGCTGCACTTAACTACTATGCTGCAATTAGCTGAATGCAGCGCTGCACTTACGGACTATGCTGCATCCTGGGGAGATAAACTATGCTTTAATGGGGAGC
>NW_023998415.1:12692976-12825586 GCF_014805625.2 Glossina fuscipes | reverse complement strand
TTTACTTTGTCTATAATTCAATGATAATACAATGAAATAATTTTGAAAAGACTATCATAAAAAAGGAGCTAAATAAGTCGCATCCATTATAAACGCAACGTTTGAAACCTTTCAATTTACAATGTATACGACATATGGAATTAAGCAAAAAAAAAAAATGTTTTTGATTCATGCCATTTAACAAAAAGTCGAAAAAAAGCGAGAGGGTTTAGTGGAAAATTTTAGACATAAAATATCTAATTTATTGTATATCTTCCCTCTCATTGTTAGTATATTAAGGACAGAGTCTAAGTCGTATATAATTTTTCAAATTATTAAAAAGTGTTGGCCTTAGTGAGAGACAAGGAAACTCAAAAGTTTTTCAATGAATAGTAATACAGCGTTTAAGCCTGTGCTCAATGGGTGAGGTTTCAGTTGTTTTGCAAACACTTACAATGAAGACAGGAAGGGTCTATGCTCACGCAGTCACGCTTACTTGAGCACATACGCAATTTATTTTATAACACAAAGCAAAGCAGCAACAGCACTACATATATTTATTTACGTGCTTCTGTTTAGCTGCGCGTAGAGATAATTGTAAAGGCGTAGCATGAGTTTGAATATTAAATTCCACATATGTATGAATGCGAGTGTTTAAGCGTTTGTGTTTGTGTGTACGCTTGTTAAATTAACAAACACTAGTGTGCTTATGCTTGTTATTCGCAAATCTATTTCCGTTACTTACAGCGGAACAAGGAACAACTGGTGAAAAAGTTCTCCATCTCATCACTCACAAAAGAAAAAAAAAAAAGGAAGAAGGAAGAAGGAAAGGATAGAAAAAAACGGAAACGAACAACTACCACAATTGCACTTAAAATCTGGTTTGGTGTCGTTATTAGTTTTCCTTTTTATGTGTTGGTGTGCCTGCTCATATACAAAATATTCTATGTCGCTCCCCAATCAAAGCGAACGAAAGCATAACAAAGCCAGACTCGCTTGCACACACACCTAGCTACTGTTATATTGTTAGTCTTTTCTTGCAATTTCATATTTTGCCAAAAAGTATGTTCGTTGTTGCCAAGATTAAACAAGTTTTTTCATAAACAAACTTTTTCACATATTTTGTGAGTAATTCTTTAGACATTTCTTAACATCTCTTTTACATTATTATTATTATATTTCTTTTCCTTTTTTCTCTTTTTGTTTTCAGTTTTTTTTTTATTTTTTTTATTATTTTTTATTTAAACCACTACATAAAATCGCATCATAAGTAGCTGTAACCGCAATGCACTAACATACAATACATAAACGCTTGTTTATAAATATGCATTTTTATGTGAGTAGGTAAAATAATGGCTTCACAAAAATTGCCATAAACGGTATGCAAGCTGAAATATTTATGCCATCGTATAATTGCAATTTGTATAATTTAATATCTTGGGAGGTGTTCTCTTGTTTGCGCAATGTGCCCTTAATGTTGTCTCTTATTCAAAAAGCGTTTTGAACAAAGTTTTCAGTTGAATTGAAACGATTTAACATTTTGAAATATAAATTAAGTCAAGGCAATGCCAGTATGAGAGTGTCGTATAAACAAGCCCTCATGATGGTCACCGAAGCAAGGTTAAGTTCTCACAGATATCTACTTTCCTACAAGTTTTGAATGTATCTGGAATTATTTATAATCCAGTTTTGACTAAAAAAGAGCTAACATGAAATCATTAACACATATTTCGTCTGCTTCAAATTCTTCACTCAGATTATTTTATATGGAAAATATACTCAAGATCTAGATATTTCGCAAGAAATATACTAGAAAATTACTGGCGTGAAGTTAGTCAACTGCGCCTAATCCACCATTTTTGTCTTTTCTAAAGGGCAACTAACTATCTTCACACTCGCACCTCTTTTAAAGTAATTTATAATTGGACGATATTGAAAAGCTAACGAAATGATGATAAATAGGAAAGGAAAACCATACTTGATGCTATAAAAAATTTTAAAAAACTATGTTGTTAGTGTTTACTATTTACAATTGGCGAACTGAATTTTTAAAGAATTAATGCAACTGCAGATTTTTGATGTGTTTTAAAGTAAGTTAAAACCTGTCGCAAAATTGCAATTTCGTTATAATGTCCAGTATTTATTACTGTCAAAATCACCCATATATGCTTTTCCCGTAAAAAAAAAAATTGTGAAACTTTTTAACAAGAACACCAACCTCAAAAAATGTGGGCTATCTTCACTTCGGTGGAAATTTTACATGGGACACTTAGTGAGACGGCGGTTGGCATATTTCGAATGCTAATGCAAAAATTAATTAAAAGGGCTGTGATGGGATAACTGAGTGTTGGCGGAATGAACGGAAAACAAGTAAGAGAGGAAGGATAGTTTAAAAAAAGTATCCAGACTTTAGCAAAGAAATGAACTGTGTCTCCAATTCTATCGTCACATATATTGCTCAACCAAGCATGTCCTCTCTGCCATAACGATAATACATCCTCTACTGATATATATGTATATATACATATGTATACATATATATACATATGTATACATATATATATATATATGCGCCTGCTTTATTTTCACGGACGAACGTCAATGTATTAAATTTTTTTTAATCCCTTATAATATGTAATAATATGCAAACGAAGCGGATGCACATATTGCTAATGTATTTTAAGTAGCAAATGGCTTTTCGAAAATCCTTCAAAGTATTCACCAACTCTTCATTTGATTTAGAAAGCTTCGCATATCGAAATTTGTTGAGACTTGTGATCAGAGAAAAGTTAAAGACGTTCTGATCGGTTGAATACATTGGATGCCTAAATAGCTCTTAGAATAGGTTCTCCAATTTCCTGCGACAGATTGCCTGTCACCGATATAAATAATCATTTGCCCATTTGGATGATGCGTGAAACAATGATCATCGTACAGTTATATATAGTTGCCTAGAAACTGATTCGCCTACCTTGGAAGTTGTATTTGTTTTATCAAGGTTAGAATCATGGAAATGGTTCACTCGGTTCTGCTTTGGAAGTTTCGATGTAACGACTGGCTGCGCTCTCGTCGACCAATAGTTTGTAGAGTCGATGATATTGTTTAAAACATTATGAAAGACCGGCACATTTGATCTTTTGACCAGCCTGAGGAATCAAATATTGACCAAAAATCAGCTTTGAATGACTTGCATAAGGCTGCACACAAAAAAAAAAAAATAACACATGAACTAACAGAAAACACTTTTATTGATCTGCTTTTGCGAAGCATTACTGAAATACGAAAAAATCGAGTTATTTTTGAAGAAATTCTCAGTAAGCAGCGAGAAGTGGTATTAATGCGCAAATGGAGACCTTGGTTCATGATGCTCGGATTAACGCCACATGTACTAAACTATTGTTTTTGATAGAGTTGGGAGGAAAACGTCAATTATGAGCTGCTCCAATGCTCCAGTATTACAGACTTTGTCATTTAATCCTTAAGAATAGCGCAAATAAAGCGCTCATACGGAGTAAACCGTCGCGAATTTATCGAGTCGCCTTCTATTACACCTGTGCCAGCTCACACGCATTTTTAATGACATGGGAAATATTTGGATAGCTTATTTAGGAAATTTTGACGCGTGCACGTTTTAGCCCGGAACTTGCCATATCCGACTACCATTTATTTTATGCATCGTAATGAAAGAGCGCCGCGAAGATTTATATTATTTGTGAAGCTTTGCCTTTAAAAAGATGTAATGACTGCACCATCTTCAATATTATCTGCCTTGAAATTTGCGTTACTTTAAATTTTATTTATTTTTTTTTTTTTTATATATAAACGATTTGTTAGATCGTCGTGTATCTTCACATATGTTCATTGGTGGAAATAAAAATGAAAAATATGGTAAATCGTATTTCTTGGTATTTGATAATCGTTCCTTAAAATACCTTGATGCGACTAAATCTGCTCAGATAGGTGCGTAATTGAGAGCAAAGAAAAAACTTTTCTGCCACTTAAATGATTAACCTCCACGGTAAACAAATAGCTCCTCACATATTACAATCGCGCGTCTATATGCGCACATAAGTAGCTACATATTATTTATTATTGCACACTACGTAGCAAATATATATAGGAAAGTTTAAAAGAAAAATGAAAATGAATACTCTCATACATTTAAATAAAATATGATTTTTAAGATTTCTGCAGTGCTTTTGGTTGTGTTTAGTGTGGAGTTTAACAAACTGTAAGTGAATTTGAAGAGAGAGAGAGAGAGAGAGAGAGACAAGTCAATCAATATCAAATTTCCATTTAATTGAAACTATAGATTTTTCTTTTCTCCTTTTATCCTTATTCTTTATATAAAAAAAAAAAAAAAAAAAAACCTAAATAAATAAAAAAAACAAATAGAAAAATTTTATTCGAATAGTAACCGAATCTTTTAACTCCATCACTTTTATATTAACTTAGAATGTGCAAATATCTAGTGTTGCAGTTTATTGGTCTTGAGAAAAATATCCCCTTTTTTACTTCCGAAAAACATAAGTGTTGCCACTTTACGTTCGTTACAATATCAACCTGCGTGCAAGAACTTCCACCTTTTATAATTAAAGTCGCTATCTTTTTTGCCAAAGAGTAGAATCTTTAACACAGTCATTACACGGACAGACGGGCATGCAGAAATTGTTTGCGTATGTGATTTTGATTAGGTAAATATATATAAATTTTTTGATATCTCTGCATGTTCCTTTTTGGGTGTTGCAAACGCGATGACAAAATAAATAAACCACTCGTCGTTTAGTGCTTGACATAGTAAAAAGAAGAAGCAAATTTGTTGAACGTACAATAGAAAGCGGGTGAAAAATATCAAAAAAAGAGAAATATTTTAAACTATTTCATATGTTTAGTGGTAGACGGGAGAGAGTGGCTATTGCACACGTAAAGCAGAAAAAAAAGGGATGAAACAATACGAAAAAAAAAAAAAAAAAAAAAAACGCACAGCAAAATACAAATATTAGCACAAAGTAATCAAACTGTAAGCTTTTTTATGCCGAACGCACAAAGGAGCCGAAAGTAAACAGTAAAAAAAAAAGTGTACCGAATTTACAAAATATTAATTCCACAGAGGACTGTGATAAAAGAAAAAAATTTTTTTTCTCTCCCTTTTTTCGTTTTTTGTTTTTGTTTTTGTTTTTTTTTTTGCTGCTGCAAAGGAATTTATCAAGGCCAAGGATAGTAGACTGATGTTTATAGAAACTTTTTATCACTAACTGGCTAACAATAATTTCTTCTTTTTTTTTTTTTTTTCATACTTTTTGTTTCAGTTTTTGTTTTGCGTTTGATTTATGTTCCTTCAGCCGTGCATGTTTTGTCATAGCTATCATAAAACCTTTGTATGGTTAAATTTATGAATAGAAACATGCTAGAGATATGTATAGCTTTACCGTACTATGCTGTATGGAATATCTGCAATTTTATGACACCATACATTTGTTATATATTCGTAAAACTACTTTCTTTTTTATTTTTTTTTTTTATTTTGCTTTTGTTAGCTGACTGTTGAGGCTGTCTGTCTGTGACATTATAAAAACCTCATAAAAACGTGATGTTATTTGTCATAGAGAATAGCATTATAATAAGTCTAATATAAAACTAAAAATAAAAAATATGCACAATCGCCTTCCCCTAAAACGATTTCACTTGCCTGGTTTACGTTAGCATTAAATCTCTGCCATGTGCAAGTACTTATGAGATAAGCTAAGACATTCAAATTTCCATTTTTATTTTGCGATCGCCGTGCAGTTTTTCTTATAATGTTTTATTGTGAAATATTCACGATTTCTTTGTCATTTCGCACACTTTCATACGTGCATTAATAATGTTAAATTATCCCATTCAACTACTCTACGCTTCCTTTAACTATTGTTAAACTCTACGCAGCACGTATCTTTGACTTAACTTTTCTCTGTACTAGATATTGTTCTCATTTTGTTTCGAAATATTTTGGTATAATATTAAATAGCTATTGGTATATGAAGTAGATGTTGAATTGATAGAATTGGCATAGCATTGGTTCGGTTTGTTTATTGTCTCATAAATCGAATATGACACTTTTGCATAAATGATACAAATACGAAAAAGTAACAATGAATGTCGACTTTTCAGTTTTTTTAATATAATTTTATATTTATTTTTGTCCATTAGGCGGATTCAGAACATGCAGATATATATATATATATATATATCTTTTTTATTTGCAAACCAATGAAAGTGCACAAAAATGTACCACAGACCCTGCGAATACTTGATAATGAACGAAACTGATCTGAATCTAAAGCATTTTCTGAGGCCAATTTTCGGGATATGATATGCTTTGGTTCGAGAACGAACGTCATTGGAAAGCAGATCAGACCATTTATAGCATGGAAGATCCATATAAAATTCTATCTTGAACAAGGCGCTACATGATGAAAACGTTAATTAGATGACCTTTAGGATATGCCAAACTCACTCATCACCATTGCATTGACAAAAATATATGCCCGGTTTGCTTGCCTTACAATGCAAACGATAATTACTACTGCAACTGTTGGATTCTTGTCCATGCTCTCGTAATCAAGGTACTCCATTCTTACGTCATTTCGTCGTAAACCTTTAGAATCCATTGATTGGAAAAAATGATACTTTCACTTTAATCGTCAATATGTTAAGCTTTCTAAGGCAATCTAAATCTAAACATTTACACCATATGTAAATTTTCGAAAACTTGCGAAACGCTCGAAAGTCTTGGGACTATAGCGCCTTCTTCTCTTTATGACTGAAGAAATGTTTCATTTTGAATATTTTTCGACAAAACTTGATGAAAAACATTACTTGGTTCTATTAAATAACTTGAATGGGATGACAACATTTATTGAGTGATATTCCATACAAGTCTTCTTAAAAAGAAGTAAGTTCTTGCATGCCAATGAGGTCTTCTTTTTATTTTTAGCATATGATATAATGCGACGAGTTGGCAGCAAGAAATATGTTAACAAAACACTATGATAAGTTTGAACTACCAGCATCAGTTTTTCGATCTCCTCTGCATGTAAGAGTTTTCATGAGAAATAAATCGATATATGGCAATAATTTTTGTTATTTTTCAACGAGAACAAGTAAAATATTTTGCTACTCGAAATAACATAGGGAATTGAATGGTCGACCTTGTCTGTCTAAAACGTTTCAACTGATTATTTTTATTACAATTGTTCCCAGATGTCTCCTTATAATTTAGAGCAAACTATGACAGTCTGTGTATTTAGTACATTTTTTTTTTTTTTTTTTTTTTTTTTTTTGTATACATAGAGTAAAATTTTTATAAAATAACTATGTAACGTGTAAGTGTAACTTCGAAAAACTTTCATCCATTAGCGGCAATAACAACAACCATTATAGAAAAACATCACTTGAATTCAAAATACTGTTATATTATTCGCGTTATCCTTCCCTCTAGCACGAATTTTACAATTGAATTGTGTTGACAAACAAAATGAATAACAAATAGATAGACATGCACGCAAACATTCACATAAATAAAATATAAAAACTAGGAAATGTAATCTCTGCTTACAAATAAACTGGAAAAAGTTATAAAAAGTTATAGTTAACAAATAGAGAATTTCACATAAAAAACGTGCCGTCAGAAGCGAATGCATAAAGCCATGTATTTCAAATCTAAAACAAACTCAAATTCATACACATACCTGTACATTTTCGCAGCACGTGTCATTGAATAAAAACTCCCTTTTGTTTATTTGCTCCTTTTACACATTATCACCGACGTTCATGTAAAAAAAAGGCAAAAACAAAAAAAAAAACATATATATATATATATATATATATATACTAAAACTGCAATAATAAAACGTTAAACAAAAAGCAATTGTTGTTAATTTAATGAATCTCAAATATGTATGTTAAAACAACAACAACAACAACAACAATAAAACAAAACAAAAAAACAAAACAAAAATTCAATCAACTTTCAGATGCACTACTGAAAGAAGAAGCGAGCGATACATTTGCACTCACCCTTGGATGAACATTGGCGTGCTTATAGAAATCTATTGCATTTTATATTTTTGACCAACATTACGGGTGTGTAGCTAACACCGTATAGAAACTATTGAAATCTCTTTCAATTAAATTTTTTTTAAAATAATGAACAAATACTTAACATTTTGATGAAAGTCATTTATTTTGCTTAAGATAGTCTCCTTTACCCTCCACGCAACAATTTGAAAGGTCAAAACTCATATCGAACGAGGTCTCGAAATCGACTATGCAACGTCTTACGATATGACGGAGCAAGTGTTTTGCTTAAGTTCGATGCCGATATAATGCTGCCGATCGACTATACCATACCACGTGGTATGGCTCCATAGCATTAAGTTAAAACGCAATGTTTACAATGTCTAATAACGGTAAAATGAATTTCTTATAAACTCTCATTTTTGAATCGTAGAAACAACGACAAATTGCTACTTTTTGTATTCGACTCACTTCGTTACTTTCATTCAAGATTCTCGAGTTTTGTTTCCGGATCGTATTGCAACCAACAAAATCATTCTTTTCCCAAAAGTTTCTATCCTTTTTTTTGGCTAGCTGACGACGTCTTTTTAATAATGAATTCTGAGCACTATTTAGTAATCAATCCGTGCGGAACAAAGCGTGAACTGACCTTCATTTACATGTGTTTGATTAATAACTAATTATAAGTAGACCCGTTAAACCAATTTAGCTGCTTTTCGAACATAAACTGCGGGTTTTAATAAAGGAAGACTACAAGACAGCTTGTAACGATATGTGGACTTGCTTATCAATGTTGTATCGAAATTTTACCCTTTTTCTTATTTACGTATATTCTATTGCAAATGTGACATACACGCATATGTACTTCTGTAAAATAATCATTAGCACATACTTTTTTTATCACACATATATACATATAAACGCATCTATATCTTCACATGCACGTCTGATAATTTTGCTGATCTAATATAATATAAGAAGTTGGTTTTGTGTTTTCTGTTTTTTTTTTTTTTTTTTTTTTTTTGTCTAAGCATATGCTTAGAAGATTGTATAATCTTCCTATTTGTAGACACATCACACATACCAGTTATTCTGTAAATAGGCAGAAAGCATCACATACACATTTACTACATGGTCACGCTGTCATACATGCGGACCCCTCATTCTTGTTCCTAGATAAACAGACACATATACATATGTATCATTCGTGTAACTAATCGCACATACACATACACGTTGCTACGCACACGACCAAACCTAGAAAAATGTCATTGAGCACATTTTCTGGTTATCAAGCACACACTTATACGTACTCGCACATTAACTCTGTTACTAAGAGTGCACTCATACACACATATCTATTCCAACAATATTACCCTGTTATTAACGGTGCGTTTATGCATACATATATGTTATTTCTATCACTAACAACACATTTATACATACGGATTATTCCAACATACACTCACTTTAGGAGACCTACACTCGCACACATACGTACACCATTCATAAACAAAGTAAGCCTAAGTTATCATGTACAAATGAGATTGTATATGTGGAAAATACTCATACACGTTGTCATAGCAAAACGTTGCAACAATGGTGCTAGACGTTCTTTTCAATCACGTCACGACAGAGAAAGAGGAGGATAAAACCACGATTATAAGCCTAAACTGGTGTTAAACTCATCACTCGGTATATTAGTAGTTGGAAATCCGTAAATGAGAAGACGATCAACGAGACATTGCGGATAATCGATATCAAGATGTGTGCAACATGCTAAGCTGGTTTTACCTCGCTACCGCGTAGAAATACTTAAACGACCCGTTAACTCTTCCGAATAAACAAAATATTAATCTGTATAACGCGAATGTCTACGTTTCGTTGGAACGTACTTACGAAAACCCTGAGTTATTTGTACACCGGATAAGAAGAGCCGTCGCAAACTTTAACGCCTTAAACAGCGAAGAAACAAAAATATTTATCGAATTCTTTGGACTAATTTTAAAGCGGAGCCATGTAGAAATTTTGCTAATTTTTGATGAAAATTTGACGATAAAACCGAAGGTAGTGGTTCCAATTGATGGACATAACTAAAGTGATTTTGCTTTTAAACTTCGTAATACCTGCGCCTATGTACATTTTAAGATTTTTGGTACTTATATTCATACGGTGAGTGTTACGATTCATTTAGCTCAGGAATGAGCCCATCATGAGTTATTACGAGCACACGGGAAATATAGACTGGAAGCGAGTAGATAGTACGAGTAGTATAACGTATGTGCTCACCCTTAGAAAAAGCTTCATCCAGCAGCCTGCGCAAAGATAGGGCAGTGCCATATTGCGTTTTGATAACTTCTTCGATAACGATAATGGAATGGATCTCTATTCCTCGCTCTAGTCGAAGATTCCATTTCTGGAGTTTACGGTAAGAAGTGTCCGGAAATTTCGACGAGCTCATTGATACTTTTGTTGTGGACACTAGGTCAGATTTTTTTTGCGATAGAGGCAATTCGCTCCCTCAGATACCTTAAAACAATCAGCAACGTACAAGTAACAATCGGAAATTCTTTTCTTAATTAACAGTGAAAAAGAATTGAACCATTTCTCTTAAATTTGACCTAAAATGGATTCAACGAATAATTTCACTAGCACTATCCGTTACCGGCGCCTTATGTGCAAATATCTCTGCCAAAACATTTGAAACTGAAAATCTTGCACTTATGGCAATCATTTAGTCAATCTTTATGAGGTCCCTATAATATCTACCTCTTAATAGTACAAAGGAAATAACGACAGATCTATATTTTCGAGATTTTGATAATGTTTATGTCCAAGCATATTAGCCCTGCTTAGGAAACGTCCAAAACCTGCTTCCCATATGATTCTCGCATTTCAAAATATTTTAACATTTCGCAAAACGTACTAATTAAACATCTGCGATATTTAGTTTGCATTACAAACATCAGCACTCACACTCGTATTGTGAATAAACTGATTTGCATAGAGTTAATTGCTAGAAATTAATTTACATCATTTATTTAATAAAATTTTTTACAAGCACAAATATCTATAAATCACTATTACAAAAATGTTGTTTTAAGTTGATTTAATCCCATGCACACCCCTAATTGCTATGCATTAGTTTTGCGCAACGCCGAGACTCTTCAATAATTAGTAGTGGCGAATGGACAGTCTTTACTTCTATTAGAGACTAATAAAAGTCAAACAAAATTTTAATTAAATAAATTGATTCGATTGATTTAAGTTTTATTTCATACAATCTTCACGTGCAAGCTTGCTGGTAGAACGATGCAAATGAGAAGAATATTTAATAATCTAACATATGATACGTTGCCATTTTTATGCCCATCACCCCAAGGATGGAAGGTATATTTATTTTCTCAAAATGATTGCAAAGCCCCAAAAGAAACATGAGTTACCCCGCAAAGCAAATATATATTCTTGATTAAGATCAAATTATGAGTCGATTTAGGTATGTCCATCTGCCCGTCTGCCCGTGTAATGTCTGTTGTAAACATTCTCCAGGCCGCCCAGTCCATGTTATATAGCATGAAAATGTAGTTCTTTTAATTTTTTTGTCTCTTTTAGGATAACGATGATAGGTATAAAAGATTCGGTTACGGCCCTATATAATTTTCTCATCTATCTAATATCGAAGGATGGGAGTTTACTCATTCCGAAACATTTGCGCTACTCAAAAGGAAGCTTCAGAGACACCATAAAATGCATGTATTCTTGATCAGTATCCAATTGTGATGTGAGAAAATGTAGACAGACATCGCTTCTAAATTTGACAAAAACATTCGAAGCTTTTGCCATGAACTGAGAACAGCTCCGATCTCTAATATTTGTACTAATTGCATTAGTCACAAAATAAAAACTTCAACATATATTCTATATAAATGGAAAGATTAACCACGCCGTAGAACATTGTAACGTAAGGAAATTTATTTTTTTCGTTTATTTATTAGCCCTTTTGAGAATAAAAGCGACGGATATAAAACATTCGATTATAGCCATCTATAACTTTCTTAATTGTGTATATTATTATTGTCAAATATTACAACATTGTAATGATTATGCTGGCGCCGGTAAATTTGAAAATGGAAGAGCCAGAGGCAGACACAAGCCGGAAGAACGGACCGTATTTCTAATGGATAGATCAACATCAAATTTTGAACCGATTCAAACATGACCTTCTGTCTAATGTCGTTGTGGTAAACATTTTCTTGGTCACATAAATAACGCTACCATATTCAAAGTTGGGGGGAAATATTAGAATTTTTTTAGATTCTGGTTGGTATTGAGAATGAGTTAGATCGGGTGGAGGACACCAATCAGAGTACACTTTAAACTGAAAACACTTCAGTATAGCGATAAAAATTTCTACCTGTATTCTATAGATGATCCTAAAGTGTCTGTAAGAAAACTAGAAAAAAATCGGCCCCGCCCAACCAGAATATCGAAATTTAAATTTGTTTTGTCTTATCTTTAAGAAAAATTCGGTCACAATCGAATATAAGTTTCTGGCTTGTTTTTTCTCTTCAATATCAGCTAAATATCTGATATTCTACAAATAATATAGCAAAAGAATTTATTTACTTTGTATATAGCGTTTATTTTTTCTTATATATATATACTTCTAAACTTCTTCTAAAATATTTTAGTTTTCTGACAGAGCATAACGTTTCCTGCCCTAAAATTTCAGCGACGGATTTATATTTATTATTACATATTTTTATTTTTATTTTTTTTTGCTCTTCTTTTCGTTACTTCTGTTTGGATGTTTATTGTTATAATCATGAAGAAATATCGTTAATATTTCTCCCTACTTTGGCGACACTTCCATCTTAGTTGTTATTTATAAAATCCTTAAAGTATTCTAACATTCTCTGCTAAAGAGAAGGGGGGAAGGGGGAAATTATCCGCTTTTCACATTTGAATGGAATGCGCTGTACGCTGAATTGAAAAGTTTTTCATACACTTCTTTAGTTACTCGCCCTCAATATGTTTCCTAAAAAATGAGAGAGTTTTTAAAAGGCCAAAAGGACCAAAACGGGAACTGGCTGGTTGTTCACATTTGGCAAACACAAATCTCTAACCAAAGATATTATTAATCTCTACTTACTTTCATCATAAGATGGTAAAAAATAGGTTTTGCTGCCGTGCAAAGGATCGAAAAGGGACATATATTAAAAAAAAATTTTTACCCTACACCACTTACGGTACCGATAATATTTAATTTTTCCACAAATTTTTCCTTTCACATCTATCGCGACCATCGTATTATCGATTTTGAAGTAGCGAAAGTCAACGTAAAGTGAACTCATTCCTAATTGAGATTTGGATCAAATCATTTTCGTTACATTATTGGTAGAACATAAAACGTACACTGTTGTACTGCGTATAGAAATTGTTAAAAATTATTACGATAACAATGGATACGGTTGCCTTTCGCGCATACGGAATGAAACCCATATATGCTTAAATAGCTTCGCAAATAAGGGATTTTGTCGCCTTAGCGGAAAGAAGACACCGCGTTCCTAAAAGATCTGCATCCATGCAAAAATTAGCTTCTGGATGTCACTTATGGCCTTAACATTGGTGATTTTTGAACATGAAGATTGCATTGTAATTGTCATCAATAGACAAACCAAAAACAAAGTTTAGCAAATAAACCAAATGAATTTCTAAGAAGCCCGCTATGTGCAGAATTAAAACACAATTGGTTTTGAGTGAACGTACTTCGCATCGTGGCTTTAAACCAAGTAAGTATGCCGTACTTTAAGGAGAAAATAAAACTGGCGCAACCTATGTGGAAACTTGGTCATTCGTCGATTCTTACGCAGACACCAAAAATTTACTTTTATTCAGAGCTGAAAGGGATCCTTATTTAGTTAGTTAGAAGACTTTGATGTTGTGCTAGATGACAAACCAGGTTCCAAGATGATATAAATAGAAATGGAATGAATACAACTCTGAAGGAAACAACTGAAGACGAATATATAAAATAAAAAATTCTTCTTTTTTTTTTTTTGTTTTTTATTTTTGTGAACACTTCTTATCAATTAACACTCTATCATTCATCTACTCTTATGAACTCTTTCATATCAAAAGTTATTATTATTTTTTTTTGCGAAAAAGATCAGCTGCTGTAAACACATTAAAATTCATGAAAATTGAGAATTTGCGTAAATTGTTTGCTTTACCTAAAGAATTTTGCATGCTTCAGAAAATTTGAAATGTTTGAAAACTTAAAGACATACCTTTACGCACATGCCAGTGTATCTTAAAATTTGAAACAAATGATATGCAAAAGTATTTGCGTAAAATAGCGTAAGAAAAAAAAAACAAAAGTCGCTTCTGGTATAAGAGGCTTGCATGATCAAATGCTGAGCATTGTGAATTAAGTAAATATTCTTTTATTCACAAATTTCTATATGCTTACGCAATTAACGAAACTATTCTTCTTTCCCGGTATACATTAAATTTATTATTGGATTTTTTTTTTAGTTAACATTCTTTGTTACGGTAATCCTTCATAGACTTCAACTTTTTAAAACGAAATCTGAGATGTTTGTGTGAATGTGGTTTATTACTGCGACAGCAATTGCTTGCGGGTAATAGAAGAAAAATTAATTATTACAAAAATATTCTGAAATGAACGCGATGATGATAAGCATTCATACAGGGGGTTTCGAAATAAATGAACGAAACCAAATATTGTGAAAATCATTTCCAAACTTTTCGAGTCTAAATTCATGATTTAACTGTGAAAAACATGCAATTTCAGGTCACGGTGATAGCAAAATATATCGCGGTATCAGGAAAACTACTTCGATTTTGCAAGAATAATTTAATGTTGGTATTTGTTTATTTATTTGCAAATATTCGCTATATATGTGATTATAAAAATTAACTTAAACTTAATTAAATAAAACGAGTAAATATTATTCATCGAGTATATGCGCGGAAAAGTACGGCGTAACAAACCTGCATTTTGCAAACATCCGCGTCCACATCAAGTGAATAATAGTTAGCTTTATAGATTTGAGAAGGCGTGTCAGAACGGATATTGAAAGTAGTGGTTAGTCGTGCAGCATTGCGATAACCTAATGGCCACACAATGCTGGGTGTGGCTATTGGGAATTCACTGGACCATCTCGAGCAGCATATATCGCCCCGTCATCAATTTAATCATAATTAAAACACCTAAGCATCTATTCGCATATAATGCACGTAATCCGTAACAATCAAATAACTTTGTGTAGGTCAGCTCGATTTATTATTTCTGCCATTTCCTAATAATTATTACATGTTATTAAGATAATGGCAATTTCCAGTAGGTAAGCTAGGCTAGGTATTTCCAAACACTCATAAGTGGCAGGTGTGTACTGTTAAATAGAGTAGAAATTTTATTAAATTCTAAGCGGAAAAACTTGTTTTATTGAATATTTAAGATTTTATGTAATTATTTTAGTACCCATAGATATCCATTTCAAAACAAATGAGATTTTACCGCAATAATAAACGAAATAATAGTAAAGTGATTCATATCTAAACAACTTAATGTCGGGCTTAAAAAGCCTTTCTTTCTTTCTTTCAAAAAGATCTTTTAAAAGCGATTTTACTGAAACTATTACATATTAATAAAAAATGCACACACATATAAAACAAGTAAGAAGATTGCATTCGGTCGCAACCGAATCTTTTGTACCCATCAATGCGGTCCTAACGAAGAGGGCGAGAACTTCATTTTGGTACTCTATAATAGCGAATGGGCGTGGCTGATTTTTTTATTTTTTTTTATTTTCAGAATAAAAGTCGAAGTTTATATGATGCATGTGTTGTTGTACTTTATGAGTAACAAGCATAAAAACACAGAAGGCAAAGCTTGTTCATTGTTTTTCTTACACAGACGCGTCGCTGTTGAAGATGCTTGTGGCTTAGTTTGGGGCATTTTCACATTCTTTTGCAAGTTTATAGGCGTTATCTTCATTTATGCGAATGAGAGATTGTTTACCACAAATACTACACAGTTGCGGTCACAGACGGTCAGATGGACGGATGCTTAAGTGCATTCCGAATTTGAAACTGGCCAAGAATTTACCTACTTTATGAGATTTTTGAAGCTTGCTTTTGTGCGGGGTAGAGGTAATGAAAAAAAAAAAATGGGAGTAGGCGTGGCTGATTTTTGTAGAGTTACTACAGCATCGCCCATATAATAAATATATGGCCAAATTTTTGCAAATTTATCGGCTGTCGTTTCTTAGTAAAGAGCAAAAAAAAACAATTCTTTATTCCTTTGAGAAACAGAAGGATCCTCAGTTTACGTAGTACTGTAGGCATGTCCTTCCACCCAAGAGCTTGCTATCTTTCTTGTTAATTTGAAGTCGATCGCTTTTGTTTTTGCGGCCAAGAGAATGTTTACAACGGATATTACACGAACGGGCAGACGGGTAGCCGGACATACATAAATCGACACAGAATTTGATGTTAATCAAGAATATATATACATTGTGGGGTCTCTCTGATGCTTATTTCGGCGCGTTCCAAGCATTCTAACAAAATGAATATACAATGGATATAAAAATGATTTAAGGAAAAAAACTCTTATGTTATCCTTTTTCACTTGAACACAATTTGTCGGATTTAAATAAAACTGAAGAAGGCAGTTAGTTAGTTATCTTCAATACTAAATCTTGCATTGTTTCCCAGCTTTTCTACATTTTCTAAATCTTTTTACTTTGTTCTCTCTTATTGCATATAAAATCACCTGCAAGCAAATAAACAAACATATGCATACATTATAAGTGTGTTTGCTGAAAACTTTTGTTTCCATATAAAATATAATATTTACATATAATATTTACATATAAATATTTAATATTTCTTTCGTTAATGAAATATTTATGATTTCAAAATAAAAAGTCATCCTGTTCAACGTTTGCTAAGCTAAACAAAAATAGACAATAGAGTAAATGACACAAGAAGGAAGAAAAAAAAAAAAAAAAAAAATGAAAATATTCAACTTATCTATAATATTACTATGCATTTGAAAGTGTCAATATTAAAAGTAGAAGCAATGCTTGGGTTCCTACTCATAAAACGAAAAAAAAAAAGTAAGTTTTCCCTTAGCCGAATCATGAACAATCATACATTGAGGTTACGGGTAGCGGTAGTAGTTTCTTTGATTTGTCACATTTGTGTCAGAATCTTTAAAATTTTGAATCAATCGATTACTAAGCATTTCGCGATCACCTATCCGCCTACGCATCGAGGCAAAAACGTTTAGCTTCAAAGTAACTTTATTCTGTGCGTGTATGCGTATATGCTTTTTATTCTTTCTCTCCTTTATGCAATTTTTATTAATTATTGTTATTATTAATATCATTTTTATATAAATTTGTTAACATTTGCTACATGGCATTAACTTGGAACAATGATTATATAAAAACATAAAATTTCCCCAGGATTTCTAATAATCAGCTCTAGCTCTTCTAAAAACATTCATTTCCGAGATAGACCGAAGATCTATTCACTTTAATTTACATCTTTCAGAAAAGTTGGCAGCACTCTTTTCAACAATCACATTTTAAAGTTCATAGCCAAAATTTCGAAAATGCTTAAGAATATCCGCTTTGTGGTAGCAGGATTTGTACATAATGCCAAATTTTTACTTTGTATAAAACGAAATTTGTGGAATGTATGAAACAAAAAACAAAAAAAAAAAAAAACCAATGAAAGAAAACTAGAATGAGATAAAGAGAAATTTGCTTTTTTTAAAAGAATATTTAGATAAAAGAAAGAATAAATTGTTACATAAGTAATTTCTTTATTAAATTTGATTTTTATATCCTACACCACTTGTGGTACAAGGGTATATCAAGTTTTTTTTATCCATGTGTTTTTGATTTTATATATATATATATATATATATATTTAGCTTACATATTTCAATGTAAACTTGCCTGTCTGTCTATTTGTTCGTCTTGTGTCCTTCCGTTCCATCTAGAGATTGCAAGTTTTTGAGACATTTCGATGAAATTTTCCACTTCGACATGTTTCGGGCCCAGCGCGAACATTATTATAAAAGGTTGGCATCGCAACACATTTTCAACCACTTCCCATATGGACAACTTATTTGAAGATTCGTTGATATGAATAGTTATTCATATAAGCGAAGTGATGTAGGGTATTTGATGACAGACCGTGTTCCAATATAATGTTTTTACTTGTTTTTTTATTAACAAAATTTGAATTTTCTTTACATTGTTGTTTTGAAATTTCAAAAATAACATGCTTTGCAAACGTAAGCGACCGACATTTCTTCACCGACATTTTTTGTAGAGTGCGACAAAGGTGAAAAAGTTCATAAAGTGGTACTTATTAGATGGTAAAAAGCGGCAAGTAACGTTTCAAGTGCACCTGTGTGCTCATTCGTGCAGAAAAATACTTTAAAAAAAAATTGTTAATGGGATTGTCTTAACGTGAAAATATTGAAAATCGTAAAGTAAGCGTCTTAATGTAGTATACCCCGGAGTTTATGTGGTAAAATCGTAACATGATAAATTTATTGCAGCATTTCTCTTCTCCAACAACAAATTGACTTTTCCAAATTGCTATCAAGGGAGCTCACTACTATGATCGTGAATAGTGTCCGATTACAAACGGAATTATACGATATCCTATTTGTTGCCCCTCAATCCTTATCACATAAACAATAGTTTTAAAAGAACATAAACAGTTCACGTATATTGACCTTATCGTCCTCCTTGGAGGTGCAGAGGCCTATTTAACTGTTCAAATATTTGATTCCTCCGCGATTTTGAGATTATATTGAACAACAACTCTCTGGACAACCGAGGTACGTGAGATTATTTTCAAAAACCTTAGGCAATGGTTTAGGCAGTATAAAGGTGCACTAATGTAAGTATCTTACATAAATAGAAAGCCTTCTCTACTTGCCCCATATATTTTTAATGTTTGCGGCGACATATTGATATATGGTGTTCCTAGCCCAGCTGTTTTTTTTTTAAATCCGTAGTAACAATAACCCAAAGGAATTACAGAGCAGGGCGATAACTCCTCCGATACATAATTTGATTTTTTTATGGGAAGGTTCTCATCGGCGGGAAACAAAAGGCATAATGAATTCAGCCTGATTTTATTAAAAAGTTAAAGTAGTGTTTGTATGAATTATTGAAGCCTCATTCGTTTTCATTACAATTGATACCGCTTACGTTTTATTTTGTTTGAATACGCAGCAAATATTTTTTGAGTACAAGCAGGTGCTTCATCAATATATTCTATGTCACCTAAAGCATTCACCTGACGTGCCTGCGGTGGTGCAGTTTCTATTGTATTTTCTGCTCGTATAGCGTCCTGACCATCTTGCGGTATAGTGACTTTCGTGGTAGCCACTCGTGCTGGTGCTCTACGGCGGCATACCGATCTTTGTCTTCCAGATGGCATATTTTTCCTACCACCGGCTGCACTTAAACGTAATCTTTTAGTGCCTACAGCAGCAGGAGCAGCATTACTAACTGACGGCTCATCTTCCGACTGCGCTATGTATAGATCAGATAAAGAACTTCCCGTAGAAATAGTTTCATTGCCATACATTTCGTCTAAGTGCGGATTTTTCGATTTCCTTTTTTGTTGCCTGTTATTCAAAAACGTCAATTTATCTTTTGTCTCATTTTTAAGGTTATTTTCATACCACAATAAATCAGCTACCGCCAATAGTTTTTGCTCCATTTGATCGCGCTCATGCTCCACTGCTTCTTTCTCCATTTGTAAGAAGCGGCTTGCATTGAAGAGCTTTCTCGCCGAATCGACTATAGATTGCAAAGAAGCATCCACATCACGTTTCAATTGCTCCGCGCTCTGAACCCTGGCCTCGCATTCTGAACGTAATTTTTCTTGCAACTCTAAAATATTTAAGAATTCCTCTTTTGCCGATCCATCAGTAAGTATTTGTACGAAACGGCGTAGGTCGGCAAACGTGGAAAATGAATTAGTAGTCATTTTTCACAAACTTTTGAAATCTCAAATGGGCATTCGTATAGACGATGAAAGGAAAATAAATTACATTTGCTAAGCCAACTTTGATTCTTTATTTAATTTTATTTATATATACATACATACATATATACAAATAAATGCATTATATATCACATAATTATAAACATATATATTGTAATATCTATGTATATATATATATATTAGTTTGGGGAAAAAGAAATCATTATTTTTATATGAACTTCAGGACTTTATTTAACATGCTTCGGATTGTCCGATTTGGGTCAAATATGTACCGTTTTGTTGTATGATTTGTTGCCATTTTAAAGGTAACTTCAAAATGCCTCTCTCATAGAAGTCCTGGTCTCTATTTGCAAAAAACTCTAGTAGTCGATTTTCACAATCCTCCCTAGATTCCAATTTTTTATCATTAAAGAAATTTTGCAATGCAAGAAAAAGATGATAATCGCTTGGTGGCAAGTCCGGACTGTATGGCGGATGCATTAAAACTTCCCAACCAAGCTCCCGAAGTTTCTGGCGACTCACTGTAGATGTGTGTGGCCTAGCGTTGTCCTGGTGGAACACGACACCTCTCCTGTTGGCCAATTCTGGCCATTTCTGGTCAATCGCTATCTTCAAACGGTCCAGTTGTTGATAGTAGAGATCAGAATTTACCGTTTGGCCATATGGAAGCAACTCATAATAAATAATCCCCTTTCAGTCCCACCAAATGCATAGCAAAACCTTCCTGGCCGTTTGAGATGCTTCACCGCTCTTTGACCACGGTCGTATTCGCACAGGGTTATCGTATGTGATCCATTTCTCATCTCCAGTCACCATCCGTTTACGAAATGGGTCTATCTCATTCCGTTTAAATGCCTATTATATTCAGTTGATTAGAGTTCACCATTAGAATAAGAATACCCAATGTTAAAATAGCGTATATAATTAAACTGCATAAATATATTTTATCTTATTTTATTTCCCTTAAAGTATTGGAAAAGTGTTGGAAAAGACTCTATAGTCTTACTGATGCGGCAATTATAGTAAATAATTATTATTTGTATAACTTTATTATTTTGAATCAACTATTAAAGCACAAAATGAATGAATTAAAGCAATCCTGGGTAACATTAACTTCAGTTCAAAGTATGATATACTAAAGCCAGAGGTCAGTAAATGACAAGATGTCTCATGTTGTCCAAAACACAATCGAGTAAAACCTCAGGAACTTTTGGTGTTTCCATTATCAATAACAGTAGTATGCTGTAAGCGAGTAGATATTTGACTGCTTGTTCGTTCATTCTCAATATTTGTGTGCCCAAGAATTCTGTTAAACTGTTATGCCGTATTAAACGTTTACAAAACAGAACTGCATATATGTAGATCAAATATATGGTATGGTATACATACAAACGTGGATCTATGAAAAAAGGTAAAAAGTAGTTGAAAAATAGATGTGTAGCAAATGTAAGTTTGTTTGCTTTTCATCGTTTATATTACACTGAAGAATTCTAAACTTTTGTTTATAAATTAATATATATAAAAATAATAAGTAAATTAAATAAAAAGTAAATTTTTCTTATAAAACAACTTTTTTATACCCTACATCAGTTATAGTACACGCGTATATGAAATTTGTGCGAGTGTATACTATACCCAGAAGAATATGGTAAAAACAACCCCTCATTATAGAGGGCGCTTCAGAAACACTTTCTGAAAGTTTGTCTTATTTTGTCGACGTATATTTCCATATTCAACCTATCGATCGCAAATTTTTGAAAAAAATTATTAAAAAATAATAAACCGACAAAAAAAAAACGCCTAAAATACTGAACCGATGTTTCTTCGCCCAAGGACGACGAACGCTATTGAAATTGGTGCGAATTTAACCACTTCTTCGTCTACTTCTCGTATAACGGCTTAGTTTGAAAATATTTTATATGAATAACTGTATTGAGCCAAGTGGTATAGGGTAATATAGTGTTACTACATGTTTTAATCATAAAAAATGTCTTCACATTTCTTCATAAAACATATCTTTTACTGTAATTTATGAAAATATTTTGTGAACATAAAAAATTTACAATCCTTCGATATGAATAAATAAAATTTCCTGAGATTAACTTGCTTGCTGTATTTTCAACAAAATGTTAGAACATCTTGTCATTTAATTGTCTCTGATTTTTTCAACCACACTGTTTATTCTCGTTTCTGTTCCGTAGACTTAACAATTAGTTGCACATGGTATAGGAATTTAATAGGAATTGAGGCAAATAAATCGTTGTGACGACATCTTTAAATCTTTGTGGCTTCTTTTACGTGGTATTACTAACTATATGAATTCATTCAATAGTTGAATTTGTATAACTATACCATACAATAGTTCAATTAACAATTTATATTATATGCGTTGTCATTAATAGTAGCAATTTGTTTAATAATAGGAAAGATATATATATATACATATATATAGGTTTAGGTCATGTGTGTGATGAAGATTTTCCCTCTTTCGTACTTGCAAACGCACTTCAGTTAAAAGATCAATGTAAATAAAACGATTTAAGCAATAGTAGAACAACAAAATGCAACTTTTTACTCAATTTCTTATATTAATATGTGTTAAGTATATGATATATATTTCATATATATTTTATATATTTTGTATATGTATTGTATTCTAAAGAGGAAAATAGAAATATGTATTTCTATGTAATTTTATGTATATAAGTCAACATGTTATGTAATGTATGATAAATGCTCAAAATGAAAATTTGAATATATGCTCGCACGCATATGTAATGCGTACTTATTAGGAATGAGTGAATACGTTTATGCAGGCCTTGTAGTACAGAGTAACTCCCTTATGGGTTCATGTAAAGCTAATACTTTAGCATAGAAACGGTATCGTAAATTCTAATAAGAGTAACCTAACGTATGTTACGAAAACTTAACGCATGAATATATACAGGTTTGCTGTGCATATGTTCTTGTTGTCCTGTAAAATGAAATGCTTAAATGTGGGCGTATCTATGGCTACGTAAAAAAATGTGTGACACTATTCTACACTCGCTTACTTACATACCATAACAAGTAACGTTTTTAAAATTTGACTTACGAATGCTATAAATCTTTTAACATCACACCCATAACGATACGTTTGTCTTTTATACGCTCATAGTGACTTCCGTATATTCTGTTTAAACACTTTTACAAAAGTATCCGTAAGATAAAAACGCCATTTAATTGCATAAATAAATTCATACATATATATATATATGTATTCGAAGGAATTTCCATATGATTTTTGACAGAGATAGAACTTCATTAGATTGAATTTATATGAATAAATGAAATGGAAATTGTTAATATATCTACACTTATCAGAACTTATAACTTTGTTGACATTAACTTCACCGGCCGCAGTTTGATTCAGAAACACGACAGAACACTGACACGTAATAGTTATAAAATCTATTTTCAAAACAAAATGTTTTTGTATCCGCAAGTAATTGTGTAAAGTAAGTTTAGAAATACGCATATAACTGAAATTTTGTGTAAATAACGGCACCTCATTTTAATAAGGATAGATATCAAAAGCATTTTACACGTAATTGTTATAATTAATTACGTAAATAATGAGCATAAAACACATAAACGTGCACGCGCTTCTAAATAAATATAAAAACATATTATAACGTAATGGGATTTACGCTCCACTTATTTTTTTCATTTTGTCAAATTATTATACTTAAAAGGCGCTTTGAACTCGTTTATCTTTTTGACGCAAAGACATGTGCTAATAAGCACTTCAGTACATGCATGCAGAGACAATCGTGCTTCGTAGCAAAAATAAATAAAACCAAGTAGAAGATTTTATTCGGATAAAGTCGACTATAAATGATATGCATCGTTTCGCTTAAAGCGAAACCTTAATTAATCTTTATCCTATTTGCCATACGGAGACCTACTTTTCATGGAAACCCTTACATGCAAAAGGGACTCAAAATAGGCACTTGTGCACTCAATACTTATGATAATTAATTTTGTAAATCATATCATTATAATTTATCAATTTTTATTATAAAATTCCAAAATTAAATCATTTTTACCATATCAAGGATGTTTGTGAACGAGTTTTGTAAAAACGAAAACTTTAAAACGTGAACCCCTTCCAACTTGCCCACATCCATTTAGTTTAGTTTTCACTGATTTTAATTAAGAAATGTTTTCAAAAAGTATTTCTTCTCTGATCAAATCGAGTCAACGTATTAAACTTCATCGTATAATATCAAAAATTGCTGTTTGTGGGCTAAAATATACGGGGAATATTAGCCAGGCGGAGGGAAAGAAAGAATTAAATCTATCCAGAAAATCAATTTTAATTGGCGAGTACAACAAAAAGCGGGTGTCTTCCATGAAATTCACCCATTTTATTAATACTTCTTAAATATTAAAATTATAAACGTCGTTCCTGTGAGTTCATATTTCTGTAGGTTGAAAAATTCAATTAAGGCATATTGAAAAAAATGTTAAGAAATGAAAAAAATACATGAAAAAATTGAATACATATATAAAGTAATATATATATATATATAGCCATAGTCGAGCAAAGTAGTAAGTAATCCGTAACTCCATTAAAATGCTTAACAAAGAAAATTCCGTTTTTATATTAAATGCAATAAATTCTTCCACAAAAAAATTTCGATTTTAAATTCAACGCAATTAATATTTTCCACCTGGTGGCGTTTCAAAAAATGTACGACTTTTCAAAGTCCTTTTAGACGGCGCGGCATATACTGAGTTCACTAAATCCTTGGGGTACGTAGTAAATTTGGCAAGTTTTCAGAATTCTCTTGTTCTGTTTCCAAAGACACGTAAGGAATCAAATGTCTATTGGAGATTTTTAAAAGGTGCTCCATAATTGCATATTGTAAATAAATTTAAGCCAATAAGGCATCCTCGTCAAGGTCATCTGAAAGCTTGCCAAATATAATGGGTGCGAATATACGTCCCAAGTTCTTCAACGGCATTGAAACTTCGGGACATTCAGCCACGCGTTGAAAATGTAGAATAAGAAAAGCTAAAATATCGCGATTTGGCTGTGGCAAACCGCCAATAGCATGGGTTAGGTGCCTAACTATATCTTCTTCGGACTGATTCCGCATGCCGTTACAAAAAGTTCCCCATAAAGTTGTGGGTATCAAAGGATCGCTTAAAAAACGTAGAAAATCCTTTTTTGCATTCAGCCAGAACGTGCATATCAATATTGTCCAATTGGGGTATTTTCTTGTCTTTTAGAAAACATTCTTTAAGGTCTTCAACTTTGCGTACAAAACCAGAAAAGCTATATATGCCCTTTTGCTGCGAACCCCTAGATTCAATCTGATGTACGCAATGAACAATTAAAGCTGGAACCATTGGTGGTCGTACCGGCGCATAATCAGCTAAATGGTTCGTCAACCCTTTGTTTGTACCTTCTGCTCGTATAGCATCCTGACCATCTTGCGGTATAGTGACTTTCGTGGTAGCCACTCGTGCTGGTGCTCTACGGCGGCATACCGATCTTTGTCTTCCAGATGGCATATTTTTCGTACCACCAGCTGCACTTAAACGTAATCTTTTAGTGCGTACATAAGGAGCAGCATTACGAACTGACGGCTTGCCTTTATGTCGACCACGCCTGTTATTCAAAAACGTCAATTTATATTTTGTCTCATTTTTAAGTTATTTCCATACCATAATAAATTAGCTAATTCCAATAGTTTTTGCTCCATTTGAACGCCCTCATGCTCCGCTGCTGCTTTCTCCATTTGTAAGAAGAGGCTTGCATTGAAGAGCTTTCTCGCCGAATCGACTATAGACTGCAAAGAAGCATCCACCTCAGAGGAATTCTAAAATATTTAAGAATTCCTCTTTTTCCGATCCATCAGCAAGCATTTGTACGCAACGCCGTACGTCCGCAAACGTGGCCAATGTTGAAATTGAATTAGTATTGATTTTTCTCTTTTCTGAAAAATATATTTACATAAAACAATAAGATGATTATTGAAAAAATTTATCAAAACTTTTCAAACCTTTTTTTAAGTACAAAAAAAACTTTGTAGCTGACGTTTGACGTTTATTTCTATGCGTTCACCGTTTTTCTCTTCTTTCCAAGTCGCTCTAACTTATCGCAATTGTGTAGAGTATAAAAAACTGTCTACAACACAATGAGCAATCGAAGAACGAGTGAGAACGGAAGACGTGATTTAGAGTATTTTGTTTTGATTGAAAGAAAATTATGAAAAATTTTCACCTAATCTACATTTCGTTGCATATATTTTGTCTTATATTATATATATAAAATACGATAAAACGCATTACAGAAACGAACGAATACCTTTAAAAACTTTTTAACTTGCAAATTTTCGTATTATTTTAAATCCGAGCGCCCTTGAACAATTTAATACCATACTAATCTTATAAACATCTGTGTATGCATTCAATCGTATTCGATTTTTAAAATTTAAACATAGCATACTTAGGAGATACATCTATAGCTAAATATTAATAAGCCTACAAATATCCAGGGAATGGACAAAATTTCTACACTCACCACAGAATATATTTATACAATTTGTAAATATTTGTAACACATAGATGTACACGTCGGAGACCCCATAGATTATGTTGTTTTTTTCTTCAGTCAAAGTAATGACCTTGAAACTTGATCCATAAGAAAAACTTTCTTTTTCCGAACAATGTGTTTGCAATAAAAAAAATCGGTACTTTGTTCCTTCTATTTATTATGAATGAACAAAGACTTCAATATTTTAGAGTTTTAAATCTTGGCTTAAATTTCTTGTCAGCGCGATTGTCGTAAGAAGTTTGATAGGCGGAAAAAAATCGGAAAACTCAATTTCCACAGCTCCAGAGTTTTTGATGCAAAAAGCCTCATGTAATTTGAAAGAATATGCAAAATTTGCGCAGTTACTTGCAACGTGCTCCGAAATATATCCGATCCGCCTAAGTGGCCGAAGACGAGAAATCCCACCTAGCAACTTAATGTTCGTGGGTTCGAATCTCAACCGAGGTAGAGTTTTTAATAAAAAGCCGATAGCCTTAGATGCTAGTGCTTTTAAGACTTTAGTCTTAGAATTTATTCTTTGGCGAAATTAATAATAATAATAATAGTAAATATATACGATCTTCCAAACACATTTAGTATTAAAGTTAAAATTATAAGACCTTTAAGACATTACTTCGTGCTTGCTGTCATTTAAGCGCCTTGACAGACACACAGTCTTCCAAGATAGGTTAGAAAATTTTCGATTATTTTTACTGCGTTATTATGTGTACGTTGTTTCATTCATTTAAACGGGTATAGGGTAAAGTATATCTTGGCTGTTCATAAATTCAGCTCGTTATGACTCTGTCTTAGCCTACCAATTTCCGCTTAATATAATATTTTACGGAATGTTTTGTGTAAAAATAGCAAAAATGAAAGTTTGGTAAATTCATTTTTGTTTTATTTTTTTTTTTTTTTAGTTTTGTTTTTTTTTTTCATTATTCGGTCGATGGATTTCTGTGGTTGCTGCTATTATTGCTGTTAATATTTGAAAATTATTGCCAACAGGCTTTTTTACAAGAGTGTCAACAGCCTTTTAGTGTTTTCTTCTTTAACAAATTTTCTGTGCACAGCCTATAGTCTGTGGTTTGTTATTGTTTGTTTATGGTGGAATACGTACGTATGGCAACTGAAACGTACCATCGTTGTTGCTGCTCTTAATATCGTCTACAATATTTAGTTTTAAACACTACACCATTTGTGTTCGTAGAAGGTTAAGCTAGTTTCTCTTGTTCACCGTAATGTGAACAGTGAATGCACCACCAGTTAGGCCAACTTTATTAGAATGTTTTATGGCCGCAAAATTTCTTGCAGCCTACTTTTATATTTCTGTCCAGTTTAAATCTCGCCATTAAAGCTGGGATTTTACTTCAGATTTTGTATGTGCGTAGAAGTGCCTTATACTTCAAACGTTATTATGCGAATTTTTTTTTTTGTTTTGTTTTGATTTTTATAAAAAACAAACAAGAAACTTTATGCTCACGCATAAATAATATTAAATTCATAATAAAGGTAACCTTGAGAGCAATAAGTTTTCTGTCTTCAACGAGGATTACTAAAAAATGCGATACAATGATAAACTTAACATCCCTAAAAAAAACTTTCGCGATTTTTTATATCCCAAATCTTTTGGTCGGTTTCAGTAAATTGGCCAAAAGATTGAGTATAAAGTAACAAAATGACGACTTGTTGGCGAACAATTTATACATGTCTTGACTGCATACGGTTTTTACGAAAGTCTGTTTAACATGACATGTTTAACTTGACTTACACTAGATAAGCAAATGGAGCGGGCGGAAAGACTAGATTATTACTTGTATAAAGCTAAACTCTTAAAAAGGTTGAGCGATATTTTACTAAAAAATATGGACGAACGAGTCCGCTCGCTTTGAAACAAATGGTAGGCGCACGTTTTACTTCTAAGTGAAAAATCGATAGTTTCTTAAGAAAAAAAAACGTTGCCATTGTTTCTTTTTTTCATATTAATCGTATATAAAATTTTATAATAATAGAAAATACTTGTGCGCTCTTATATGTAGATGCACGACGCATTTGCAGAAACTAAGCACAATAGAGACATTAAGTTTGCCTCGAATTTTTATCACTCATCCTTTGTCTAAAAAAATCCTATGAATGAATGAACTCCTTAAATCGACAGGAGCTTCACCGTTTATTGTTTTAATCAGCGTTTCCGATCTCTGATATGGATACCTACTTTAATCCGCAATACACTAACAGAATTTACAATATTTTTTTTGCTTTACAATGCTTTACAATTATTACGAGCGAACGAAGTGTAACTTTAAATTCAATAAATAATAGCATTAATGTGTTATTGTATTAATTAATTTCAACTCTAGCTGAACGTTCACGTTGGACATATGTATGAATGGACACGTTCGACTTTTCTATATTTAATCCACGTTGCATTTATAAATAATAGTTGAGACAACTTGGCACGTGTTACCAACGGAATAATGAAATTAGTATGTGGCTAACTTGCGATGCTAACAAAAAAAAAAAAAAAAAATTATGCAATAGCAAAATAACAAAAACATCATATCCTTTAGTAGATGGAACTGAATACTGGCGACTAATGAAAGCTTTTATTCTATCGATGTACAACATGATGTCGCTTTATCTTCTAACGGATGATGATGGGACAACTTTCTTGTTTAAAACTACACTCATTTAAAACTGCACTCGCAAGAAACTTAAATGCTATGTAAACAAAACAGCAGAAAACAGGAAGATGCTTTTTTAAATTTTAGTATTAAAAAAATTCAATTTAACATAAGACAATTCCAGTGAATGCGGAGACGATGGAAATAGAATTAGGAAAACCAGGAATCACATGTTAAGAAAAAGTTGCTTGCTTTCATTGACAGCATGATTTTAAACTTTAAGAATTTCTTTTGATGCACTATACTACTTTTGCTAAGAGTATATTATGTTTGTGTCAATGGTTACAACACATGAAACGATAAGAGATAGGCTTAGTTTTCCATTATAAGCCTATCGATTCAGAATTATTTTTGAATCGTTTAGAGGCTGTCTGCCCGATGTCTCCTCGATTAATTTTACATGTATCTTCAAATCAACATACGTGCTGTATGCACGATATTTTCATAAAATTCTTTAACGATACGTTTCGATCTAACCATAAATACTAACAAAAAATCAATCGATATGAAAACAGTTTGTCATTTTTCCCACAGGGTCTGATTTTTCAGATATTACAATGCAAATGATTGAAGAATATTAA
The DNA here is from genome assembly GCF_014805625.2 of Glossina fuscipes. Classification (NCBI taxonomy): domain Eukaryota; kingdom Metazoa; phylum Arthropoda; class Insecta; order Diptera; family Glossinidae; genus Glossina; species Glossina fuscipes. The sequence continues at coordinate 12,795,626 of NW_023998415.1, read as the reverse complement.
GAAGAAGAAGAATACATTCTTTGACGAACAAAATGAATCTTAATAAATATCGATATTGTCCCTTCACCATTTTCAAGGGGCTTTAGCCCCTTCCTTTTTTTCCCATAAAGGGTTACGTAAGTTTTTATGTGACAACAGCGTGTAATTTGTATGACGAAAACGGGTAAAACGGGCGTTGGCTATTTAGCGGTTGACCTTGCCTGAGTACAACAACCATGTTTTCACTTTGATGATGTCTTAAACAAATTGAAGGCGAAGCCTTACAAGCAAATGTTACAACTACTACAACATTACCAATCGATTTAATTCATTTTTTTTTAATTACAAATACTTAGTGTTGGTTAATATAATCTAGGTATGGTATATGTCGAGAGAAGTACTTAAATAAATGTGATAGGCTCGTTCATTGTTTGTTTGTCCTTTAAAACCTAAACAAACACTACTAATTTTTATTAGCTAGCAGACAAGGAAGCAATAAGTGAAGCGTTTGGAAGAATATAGACCATATGAATACAAGAGCGCCTAATCCACAGATATGAATAGATTGTTAATATTACAATTTCTATGTTTTTTTTTTTTTTTTTTTCTTGCGCACAATTTACTCCCAATGCACATCAAACATGTATATACATTGGCAAACTGAGGAATAGACAATATTAAAGTAATTTATACAAATGCGCAAAGCTCAAGGGACCCATCAATAAATGAACGTGTAGATCGCTCGGTCTATAAAAAAGAGTTTTATCGTAAAAATACATGTTTAAGCACATTCGCACTCATAAGTTTGACAGGAACAAATATATTTGTACAAACACAGAAAATCACCATAAAACGTTGTAGTCCACTTTTGTCAATTTACTGGCTTTTCTTATGGACGTGCTGCTCATATGTAAAACTTTATTGGGCTGTTTTAACCAATAGATGTGTGAAAATGCACTTTACCACTAAATGGGACAACACATCATCATGTTTAACCATTTTACACACAACTTACACGACTTCCATCAAGAAACGACCAAAACGACGTAATCTATTTTGTATAAATGTTGTGACGGTTATTAAAAAAAAAAAAAAACGGTTCTGTTTTCTGATGCTAATCTGCGGAAATTCGAGCAATAGCTTGTTCTGATGTTAGGCATTCTGAAGTAAAAGAAAAGAATTCTAATATGTACATAATTTTTTTGATAAATTTTCTATTTTCCCGTAATGGAAGTCTTTACAAAATCAAAACATCGTTTTATTATTCTGACTGCTTAATAAAAGACATCACTTTACGTAATAGTTAAATAATACTATTGCGAGAGCACAAAATTAGGAGTAATTTTCTCAGATTTACGAAACATCAAGCAGTTCGTTGATATATGCTTTTTCTATCCGCATGAGCAGCCGAATAGGCAAATGATCGAACCTAACAACTCAACGGTCACAGGTTTTAATACAGGTGAGCATATGATCTAAGTTACTCGACAGCTCCTGAAACCATACTTTGTAAATTTATTTACAAAAAAATATATAGATAATAAAAAGCCTCACAACAGGTCTCTCAACATCACCACACGACCGTCTTCCTACAATAGGGACTCGGTCTTGTGATCAAAGTAAATGTTGCAGCTGTGTACACCTATGTGTGATTTAAATAGTGCGATATGAAATGTCTTTCATACAATTAATTAAATTTGAAGGCGCAACCACTTTTTTGTGGCCGCCTTATCAAATGGGATAACAACAATAGCAACATAGCTCATTACGTTTTAGATATTTTCTGTATTTTCTATTATAGCGTAATATTTAAAATTCTCTTACCCTCATTTTGTAGAATAAAAGCGTTTCTTTAAATAATTTAAAGGGAATACGTAAAAACATAATCACTATTAACGATTACATTCCTGTAGGCATCAATATCAGATGCTATTGTCATAATTGTCGTTGCCTTATTCTATTATTATGCATAAAAAAAAAGAAAAGAAATGAACAAGGATTGAGAAGAGCGATAAATAGATAAAGAAGAAATATTGCATATACATTCTCTGAACGATAGAATTGACCTCGAGCCACATATGCTACGTACGCTATTACCAGCGTTTATTGCTAACATTTGATGAAAACAACAACGTACAGTGGAACGACATTTTTTAAAGTAACTTTATCATTACCTTTATTCTTATTATTAGCTTCAGTTTACTAACGGCATTGGCCACTGCTTTATTTTTTATCTTTTTTTTTTTTTTTTTTTGCGCAGAACTGAACACCACAAGACTTAGAAAAGTTAAACCACTACAGTCGGACAAGATAAGCGGATAAATATCCTACGTCATTTCGCCTATTAAAATCCAAAGTTAAAAGTTTAGCACAAAATTTGAAATTTTAACCGAACAAAAATTGCTTTTAAAAAATCTTTTATGGAAAGGTACTCAAAACGTGAACTCATGCAATCCAAATTGAAGAAGATTATGGGTCCTAGCTTTATACATTAAAAACTATCATATTAAATGTTGCTTTTCAACAACACTATTATATTGGAATTGTCCTAAAAATTGCCCGATTTGGTCCATTTTGAACAGGACTCGTCTTTAGAGCTAAACGTGTCAAAAGGTTCTGAATCGATTAGTACAACAGAAATTGAGTCTGAGATATGTGATATAAAATTGCTTTTTAGGTCGTGTATATTCAAACAAACTTAAAATTAACGAATAATAAAAAGAGAATTGTAAAAGAGTAGGAAGTCAGTTAAAATGATCATTTATTGTTGCCTTGTGCATTTAAGTAAAAATAAATGTGCCCTTCATTCTTAATATACTCCCACTACTACTTATGGCAATAAATTTGTTTTGCAATTTTTTATTAATTTCTTAGAGAAAAATTGTTGGCTTTTAAACAGCAGTATAGCGATTGAAGAAGGAATAAACGCAATTACAATTTATAAAATTTTCATTACTGGTAAAGAGTTTTTAAGCAAACGGCTCTTTACATATAAATAAATCGCCGCGTGAAAGATGGCGCTGTGAATAAAAAATAAAAAGCAGAAATATCAAGTCGGCTCACCCATGTTTAATTCACAGTGTGATATATGTATCGATATCTACATATTACATGTTATAATATTTACATATACATACACCTTTATATAACACATATGTATATGTACCATACAAATGTAACTTTTGTTAATTACCTGAGATACTGAATTTCAAATTATTCAAGGGCAGCGACCTTTTCGTTTGTTGAGTGTTTTTAATTAAATTTATTAATTAATATCAATAAAAATTCTTTCCTTTTTAGGTAAAAGTGTATATTTCTTCAAAAGTTCTGATTTTAATTAATTAAAAAACTTATCTTAACTTCACACCTAAAGTTTATGCCAACAAATATAAAAGAAGGAAAAATTAAAAGTTTGTGTTTCTCGTTTCGCTTTTTTAGTTGGAGGTCATACACGCGGTTCATTCGCAAAATATAATGATAAAAATTTACTATCACTAGCAAAGAGAACGATTAGATGAAAATATCATTTAAATATTTCTTTTACATTATGGTTAAATATGTCAGAAATTTTAATAATAATAAAAATTATTCCGTATGCCTTCCGTCGTTCTTGCTATATGCATTAGCACATCTAAGGGAATATTATGGACTTTAAATATTATAACTAATAAGACCAAGTCTACAAATCAGATGTATAAAACAGAAAGGTTATATTAGAAAATAAATTCATTAATCATTTCAAAGCAAATGCGCTATAATTCCTTACCGAATTATTTCCCGATATTTACCGTCTGCGATCTTAAAAGTTAGGTGATTTGTGGTGCAAGAGGAGGATTAGGTAAGGAAAACTTAATGTGAACTTTCGAAAATTAGACAAAGCGTGCATAAAGCTACCACAGTCATTTATCTTGAAATACTACTCAACGTGCAGAGCAAACAAATCTAAAGGCAAACTTATTTCCAACATGGTGGCGAGGTCTGCAGTACTTTCTGCCTCTCTTCAAGTAAAGTGATTATTCAAGTGACGACGGACGGAATGTATCGGGAAAACCGGGTAGATGAACGCAAAAATATCTGCTTTGGGGCTTTGCATGAATATAACATTCATACAAACCGTCATGCGCAGCACGAGAGCTGTACTCTTCCCGCGGTGCCACTGTTTATAACTTTTTAGTGAACGACCAGTGGAAGAAAACAAGGAAGAGAGCGGCAGGGAAGAGGAGCCGCCCGGCACCGCCTATGAGCAGGAATTTAAAATGGCGTGAGTTTGTAGGAGGAACGCAGGCGTTTTATAGCAACTCGTGCATCCTCCGAAATCGCGACGCCCCAAACCGCTACCAAGCGAGATAGTCTGGACGATTCTTTGTCCTCTAGCCTTGGTAATCCACGAAAACGCCCAGCGACCGATAATGCTGGGGCCTGGATTGAATCCGCAGTCAGCAAAAATCAAATGCAAAACCTCAATTAACTGGCTGAACCTCCCGCCTCGGTCGGCTCGTACTTACCTGTAATCGAAAAAAGACGGCGAAGCCATTGAAGATGACGGCAGCTGCGTTAAAGCCATGGGAGGGCGCCTCTCTTAAAATCGTGTGCGAGAACGAATTATCTCTAACTCAACCGGCTGTTGGATATTTCCCCGAAGGAGAACACGTCGAGCCGACGGATATTTTCAAACTTCCGGAACACCAGAATAACGACCTGAATGATGAGTACTGGAAATGTTCTAAGGAAGACGGTAGCCGGGAGGAACTGAGATCTAGCGACAAACCGCATTGCCATGCAAACAAGGGATGACCACGGCGCTGATCAGAGTATGAATAAGAGCCTCGTCGAGCAAAAGCATGACGACGGAGTAATAACGAGTTCAAAATTCACGTGGCAAAGCTGCGTGCAAAGACCCCGGTTCACAACCTGGCCGACAGTTGTTCTGTCGGGTTGGGTTGAACCCCCAGAGCTCAACTAAGTTTCCGAAAGCTGAAGGACCGCCTGCACCCAGACACAAGCCAACAAAGGGCTGACTGACTGTGGAGAAAACTGCACCCCGCAGCAACCAGGAGGGCATTAAGCTTTAACGATGCACCTCGAAGTCTACCTATGAGCGACCCAAACTGAAAAATAGGAATATTAGGTGCTTTCATGTGAACCTCCATCATTTAAAATCCGCCTCTTTGGTTGTTAGTAGGACTTTCACAAACGACGATCTTGACTTAATTATTATCCAGGAGTCCGAGATAAAATCAGGCGCTATCCAAAGATTGCGTAACTAGAACAATAAACTAGTTTACAATTCCCATCATGGGCGGCCTAGACCCGCCTTATTCGTAGCGGATGATATGACTTTCTTTCCATTTTCAAAGCTCATATTGGGCGAACTGTTGGCGGTTTGGCCATTGTGGATATTCCCCGACGGAGACTATTCAGTGGTAATAGCCTCCGCTTACTTATCGGACTAGACAGAGTTACCCACACCGCAGCTAAGACTGTCCAGTACTACCTGTCCTGCAGACTGAGCTGGCTAATAGGCTGTGACACCAACGCCCGTTAGATGATGTGTGGTGTAGCTTAAATAACAATCCAAAAGGTGAGTGCCTTCTTGAATACTTAGCTACTAGGAAGCAATGTGATTATACTAAATCGAGTTAGGGAAACCACGATTAAGAACGTAATTAGGGAGAAGTTGTTAGATCTTACTCTTGGCATTCCTTACTTAATTTCCTCTATCTTAGGATGGCATGTGTCCCGGGGCGTCGCGCTAGTGCGGTGTCATACTAAGCCTACAAAGATCCCAAATTCCTACAACGTAGGAATTGTTTCGTTTTCTACTCTCCGAAAACACGACCACGTCTCCGCATCTCCACAACAGCGAAGATGGTATTGAACTAGAAGCAAACACAATCTGCTCAAGGCCGCCCGATAATACAACATACAGGGCTATAGAGACAGCCTTCAAAGATAAAATGATTCCATAATTGATTATAAACTGGAAATCATTCTAAGCAGAGGCCTGTGCAATCTCCGTATGTGCCTCCAAATTCTTGAGAAGGCAATGCACGGGAAAGCAGGCCTGCATTCACTGCTACAGTCAAGCTGCCATAAAGGCCCTAAAAAGGGCAAATAATAACAATCAGGCTTGACTTGGGGTACCTTCAAACAATAAATGAGCTAGGCAAGCACAATGGCGTCTACCCTATATGGGTTCCCGGCCATTCGAGGGTTCAGGTCAACAAAAGAACTGACTATCTATCAAACACGGAGCCACGACTGGCCATGTTAGCTCCTGAAGCCTTTTATGGTGCACCAACAAGCCGTATTAACAAGTTGGTAGTTCAATTGGCACGGAAAAGATCGGATTGCCATTGCAAGCAATGTGCAGGACAACGCCAAGCAAAAAGATTTATAAAATCATCCGATAAAGCACACAAACTACTGGGACTAAGAAAAAGGTCATAATTCCCTCAAACATCACAGATACCGCAAATTCTGCCAAGGGACGAGTGAACACACACATATTCTATGTGAATACAGGTCCATCTGTAGAACCAGACATCAAGTGTTTAGTGAGCATTTCATAACGCTGGATGCGGTTTACTGATCCGAGCCAAACAAGGTAACGTGGCTAATAAAAATCCTAAAAGATGAGGTTCAGGGGCACTAGCGAGTGTGATAGATCTTTTGGTAAGGGTTTCCCAATTCAATTAATAATAATGATAATAACACTTTTAACAGAGAAATTCTAGGAAAAACATTGCCAGAATATTTGTTAAGTAACAGCAAAGTTTATACAATGACAACAATAATATTTTACATTTCTTAATGACAGCGGAATTATTTTTCCCGAATTTGGTCCGTATTTCGAATACCCAAGTTTTGTGATAATGTAAAAAATTGCATATTAGACAGGCCCTTTTTACCCACTTTATAAGTCATAATAAGTGAGTTCTTATGACGAAATTTGTCACACAGGGTTTTATCTTAAGTAATTTTCTTACATCAGGGGTTTTACCATCGACTTACACGTCTATCAATTGAAGCGTTCGTTATTCCTATCTGATTTCCTTGCCTGAACGTGCTTAGTATTACAATTACAATGCAATTGCATCCTATATTGTTTTGTTGGTTGCAACATATTTTTGCGAAATTGTATAGAATTTTCCACATTTTTACCAAACAATTACTCGCACAAGTATTTTTCACACATACACACCAAAAAAATAAATATTTTTACTTAAATCATCTGGTTTAATGTCTATTGTTAAAGCTTCGTTAACCATCCCCGTGGCATTTGCCCAACCTTACAATACCGCCATTACTACAATCATTATTGCTCTGAGGACTTTATTTTTCATTTTAATTTTTTTTTTTTTTTATTTCTACATCCTTTTTCAAATAAAATTAAAAACTTAGTTGCTGCTATCATCCCCGCATCACTTATTACAAAGCCAATTTTGTTCTTCACTATGTATGGATGCTTAAGTGTACTTTAAGGAAAATCTCAATATGATGTGTTTTTATTGTGTATTTTACAAACCACATATAAAGGTTACGGAGACAGGGGCAGAAACTTGTGTGCTTACGTGTTTATGGAAATGTTTAGCTTTTATTTCTTATTTCTCTTTTGTGCATTTAAATTGTTTGGATTTCCAGAAAAATAAAATAACAACTATCTTTTATGTTAACACTAAGCATGGTAACATGGCGGGGTATATTAATTTTGTTACTTCACTTGTAACACTTATATTTGCGCATTTGAGATCCCGGAAAATAAACGTACGATATGACTTTAAGAATTTTAAAACCTAATATAAGCGGAGATGAGTGTGAAAGGAATCCATTATAGTTTCGATAAGACTGTACGCAGTAACCACTAACCAGTCATTCGCCTAACCAATGCAACTAAATATAGTTATTAATAGCGAGTTGTACAATCAATCATTGTCAAAGATTAAATTCGTTATTAGTTTTCATTTCATCAAACATAAAGCTAATGCCAAACCACCTTTACCTATCCAATCACTTTCATAGCTCACTTGTTTAAGCAAAACAACTGTTGTTGTTAACAAAAATAAATAATTCATTATAACTGATTTTGTAAATAATTTCTTTGAATGTACTATGTAGGAGTTTCGCAAGCACATTTGTGTAAATTTTGGAAATCATTAGTCCTAGTATCCTGTGTAGGACTTTATTGCGATTTAATATATTTCCCTCTAAAGTCATATGTTTTTTTTTAAATTGCCAACTTATAATAATCAACTAGAGGTTATCTTTCGACTGCACTGCTCGCCACAAAATATTAATATCGCTTTATATCCTTGTGTTCACTACCGATAAAATCAGGTGCTTTCTGCAGGATTTCTAATGAATAAAGAGAACGTCAATAAACTACAGATAATTGACTTTTGGTTACTTATTGCCTGAATTGCAATATTCATTTGTATGCTGATGATGCACACAACTACTTCTTTTGTCCGCGGAAACTTGTAAATGGTTGGCACCTCGGGTCAATATTTATCTAGACCAGATTAAATATTTGCCTGGTATGAATAATTTGAAGTTAATTTCTTCCAAAACTAAAGCAATGATAATAACACATAGAAAGTTTGGTACTATATTCCCGCCAAATCGCTTGTTGGGAAGAAGCGAGAATTGTGATTGTCAATCTAGTAACCAATTTCAGACTTAAAGACAACTTCAGACTGAGAGTAGATAATCATGTCAACTTTACAGCAGTAAAACTACGTAACCTTTTAAGGAAACTTTGCTTTTGTTCATCCTTCGTCTCTGCTGATAACAACTTAAGGTTGATTAAATGTTTTATTATTCCGGCAATATCTTATTGTTCAAATGTTTGCAGAAATCTTCACTATGGCTTTAAAAGTAAACTTTAAGCCGCGTCAAATAAATTTATTTTGAATAAAAATTTACTCACTTATATTAGATATGTAATTTTTTCGTAAAGTGTTTTATACTGTTCCGGGTTATCTGTATTAGTTCTTTAACAGATGTTAAATGTGCAATGAATCTGATACTGTCAAGCCACATATAACTTGCATCTTCATAACTGTTTTTTACCAATGCTATAGATTGGAAGTCCCTTGCCATGGGTTATGTGGAACATGCGCAGTTTTACTAGCGACGTTAAGCTATTCCAAAACACTTCTATCAATGTGTGATTGTAAAAATTTAAGATTGAATATCACATTTTCGTATATTATTATTGATATATACTGTGAATCGCATCTTATGTGATTGTAATGTGCAGGATTTTATATTTTTTTGGTATGCATTTTACTACCTGTAACGTAGTGATATACTGTTCTAAAATAGATTCTGTAATGATAATCGGTTAATGGGTAAAGCCGATTAATAATTTAATTCTTCTTATTTTCTATTACATTAAGTTATCATGCGGCGGCATACATTCGTTTTCATATATTATTCTGTAAAAGATGGTTAAGCTTATTGGTACAATAATAATAACACCGCTTGTTACTTATCATTAAACCGGATTGTAATTTTAAATTGAAATTAATCGCATTGGATTAAAAAAAAATTAAATTGAAGATCTGACGAGAAGATATCGATACAACATCGTTAATAATTCCTCATGATTGCAACACTATGAATGGGCTTATGCTCGGTCAAAGTTAAGAGGTTTCCATCACGTATCAAACAATAATTTCCGCTATCGAGTATCGAGAGTTTTTTTTTTTGTTTGAATACTTTTCTTACGCTTGATTAACGCAAGATCATTTCAATTTGTCCACCATGATTTGCTGAATATCGTAGTGGCCCAAAATTTGATACGAATGAAGCCAAAAATGTATGTCTCGAGGTAATATTGTATCTTAGTTCTCCTATGTTATCGTATGTTTTTGCTTAAATTATTTTCGTATCAGTTGGAAACTCCCAGTCGATAATTTAGTTGCTGCCTTATATTCAGCCGTGCTTGAATGGTGAATAGACTTTTGTTTCCGAATGCAATACAGGGTAATATAGTCAGTCATTCTGTATAATAAAAATGCCAGCTACCACAAACAGATGGATTATCTTTTTCTTAAAATTCCCCCTAATATACAGTAATCTCTTTTTCATGTAAGCTTTTTTCAATAAATTAACAGATAGAAGATAATTTTTTTATCAGAATCAGTCTTACGTGATTATATATATATATAAAAAGGACTGTTAATTAATTAAAATTCTAATTGATTAAGTATGGCAATAAAATAGAAAGTAACAGACGAAAAAAATAATAGCATCTCTTTAACAAAAAGCTGAGATGAATGCCAGAACTCTATTCAAACTAACACTTCGGCTATACTTAATGCATGCTAAATACGTATTGCATTTTCAATAGCACAACAAGCCCACAGCTCAACCTAATTGTATAAGTAAAAAAGAATAATTTAAACGAGTATTAAATGATGTTTCGTGGTTCGTGTTATATCTTCTTTGCAACCAGAAATAAGGCTTCTTGGCAACCGCTTATTCGACCTAGATCAAAACACTCATCTGACGTTTGTTCCAGTTTACACAACACAAACGCAAAAACCAATAATTATTTTATAACAATCAGTTGCACATGTAAGAAAGTTAAGACTCACGTTACTCTACAATTTAACTACGGCTATATAACAAATATACTTTAAACTCATACATATAATATATGCATATATATTATAATGTAAAAAATTTTCGAACCCTTACATTTCGTTTCTTTAAATAACGGGCGCTGTTTCTCATTACATTAACTTCACTATATTATTGAGAGTTAATTTTTTTAGCACTAAAACACAATATTTCTTCATTGGGTGACTGAAACTACTTATCAAATTTTAACAAAGCTTATAGAGAACATGGAACGCAAACAAGCTGGCGCTTCTATTTGTGTTTTAACCAGTGAAAGCAATGTTTCTAGACAATCATTATTTTAGATAGACCTTGCTCTCATTGACCATATTGTTGATATACCTAACAATAGTTGTGATTGTACTGGCATAGAATACTCTCACGAAACACAACTGAACTAATACATACGAAATGAATCGGATACACTTCATTCCGTTGCATCCCATAATATGCGTCTACTAGTTTTCCTAATCGACACATTATGTTTACATATATTGTCTTTCGGCATAAATCTGTAATGAAATTTCCCGGTAAGCTCCAAAATATTTATTAAGTTACTGTATAAATGTCCCCGAAACGTTAATTGGGCAATATTCAGGATATGTTCTACTTTTATAATCGTAGTCAATTTAATTAATGTCAGTGGCTTTTTGCAAATCGAAGCGAATATTATCCTGTGTCCTGTATGCTAGTCTCTTGTCTTGTCGTAATTGAAAAGTCCGAAAAATATATTCTTTTCCCCGTTTTTAAAATACACTTATAACTCGTATACCTTATGGTTCTCGATCAGCGCTTTCCTGAAAAATTGGCGGAAATTTGTAGCTTCGGCTTTACGTACATTTCGTCTATTCGTCCGCCTATTTGGAAATTGCTATTGACGCTTTCACGATCTCAAAAATTAGGGCGGATTAGGACACGGGACATCATTTAAACATAATGTTGATCCGTACAGATCAAGATAGAGAAAAGTTGTGAGCCGCTCGAAATTGGGTATAATGTAAAATTCAATACGAATATATTATCAAGCCAATGTAAAAAATCGTTGAGAAATTGAATCCAACAGAAGAAAAGGGACTTCTATGTAGAGACACATTCAATATATATATCACAATATACTAAGAGATCAAAAGAAAACGATGCTGCTGATCTGAAAGAGTGATCATAGTTGGTCCGTTGCCCCCAATTTCTCGCCGCTTTTTTTTCTCTTGTCTTGAGAGACTAAGACGTTCTAAACTAGAATCTATTTAAATCTATTAAACACGTTTCCATCAAGGTAAACAGAATTGCTTTCTTGCATTGTTCTGAAAATCCTTCATATGATCGAACATAAAAACTACTCGATTTTCGATGAAACAAAATTCCCCCCAAGTAAAAACCCAATGAACACTCATAATGTTTTCCTTGCCGACGTAAATAAAAGAAAGCATCCTTCTGCAGCAAGCACTGGCGGGCTATTCTAGGAATTGTAAATAAAATCTACGCTGAAAATAAAAATGCAATGATACGAACTTAATAACAAAAATATTTGGCTAAAAACCTAAAACAGTAAAAGGACATTTTACGTAGCACTGGTGTTAAAAGTTGAATTGTGATTTAAAGCGAGAGCAACGGTGACATTAGAAAATCTTAAAGTAAAACAACTCAAGCAGAAGTCGAGAGAAAAGAATCTACGCGCAGCCGGTATTAATCCTCAATTAAAACAACGACTAAGAAAACAGCTAGCGGATAATGGAGACGGCCCGCGCGTGTATGAATTCCAACATAATGTTGAGTAAGAAAGAAGACGGTAAGCTTGGAGAGGCGGACAATACAACCACAACAGACAAGACGCGTAGCGAAAGAAACAACAAAAACGATACAAATATGCTGCTTGCCGTTATAATGACGCAACTAATGCAACACATGCAGCAAGAACAATAACCAAAATTCTATCAGCAACAATAAGTAATGACGTCAAATATGGAGAAACGAAACACACGAACACAACAACAAAGGACGACAAAAATCGACAAGAAAATCATAAGAAAGTTAAAGCATTTTTAGCCAATACAGTATCCGTGCAATTTCGGGCCTAGGTGGAAGCTTTCACAAGGAGGGTTGATGCTGTAGTAAACCAGTTTAATGTCAATATAAATTTGCTGGAAAAATATGTCAAGATAGGAAAAGGAGAAGCGCAGATGCTTTAAGAAACGAAGTTAACGCCCTATAGGGAAAACTGGCTAAGCTGCAAGTTAATGAAATGAGCAGTGCAACTAACTTAAAAATGCCCTTGTGTGATGTTACCGCTACTCTCAATACATTCAAGCCACAATTTTCCGTAGTGGCAACGAACAATCCTATGGGAGAACAAAGTTCTCACTTTTATATCACTTAGAAGAGGAAAACCGAAGCAAGATAATTCCTAGAGCGAAAAGAATGGTGGTGGCTCTGTAATGGATGCGCTCGAAAGGAATTACGAGAGCAAGCCTGTGAAGGGATGGAAGCCATATCAAATCGGATACCCATTAGCACAGACCAAGCACTTAAATACTTTCACAGACCAAAAGGACGCTACAAAAACTGTACGATAGATTAAACAAAATCTCTATTGGATAAGATGTTAAAAATGTTTAACCGAACGACATCGCGACCAGTACACGAAGTCGAAAAATTCACAAAATAAGCCGTATTGTTATCGACTTTGGCGGATACAAGCTAATAGTAGTTTGTGCTCAGTAAATGGCGGTAAGTTCATCCCGTAACAAGCCAAGAACCCAAGACATTAGTGAAAGCGTTCATGAACAAATGGGTTACGCGGTTTGAAGTAATCATAAAATTCCTTTCAGATCGAAGAAGGAAATTCAAGTCCTGAATCTTCTAAGTGGTTTTCCAAATATTTTTCCATTAATAAGACGAGAACAACCTTTAAACAAGACTGATGAAACCTCATTGGCGACTATCAAAAGGATTGCAATGAATAGACTAGTTTTTGTGGTGGCAACAAGGCAGGTACAATAACTAAATGAGTTTCAGAATTGCATTGTGTAACGGCAATTTATTTTCCAGACTTAAACTTGATTCTTGACAAATCAACCAGTAAAAACGTTTTGTTTTTATTTCCAAATATATTTTTTTACTTTTAAATTTTTTTATTTTTGTATGATGTCCCCACGTCAGTCATTTCCATTTAGATGCATGCCTGGGTACTTAGTACAGCTCAATTCAGGAACTTGGGCACAGTTAAGAAGCACGGGAGGGAAATTGCCTTTTCTTAAAGGCCATTGCCGCATTTCTTTGGCCATATTAAAATCTTATTAAGGTGTGTTTAAACAAGAGTTATCCGACGAGAAAATAGTCTAAAACAAAAATCCTAATACACCTACCCTGAAAAGTAGCCGCATTGATTTCACAGACGTAATATTTCGTTATTCACTTTAAGAAAGGGGCAAATTTTGTAAATACGAACAAAGAGTTAGATAAAAAGGAGCGGGAAGATTCTTTTGCAATTTAATGACCAGACCCTATCAAAAAAAGCTTGCTTCTCTTCCAAGAACACTGCTGAACAATACTGTTTATTTTCGAATGAATTGCTTCTTTGTTACTGTTCAGGCGTATCCTGCTTATGGTCGAACCCAAAATCATGTTCAGTCATTACACTACTGTCATTTAAAGTTGGCTTCAATCTTCGTAACTGTTATTCAAAACTTTTCCAGAGGCAAGACAAGCAAGTGACAAGATGAGAGCGTAATACAATTCTAGAACGAAAGCTGAAGAATTCAATAAAAGTGACTTAGTGCTTGCTATTGCCTAAACCTCTGCGTGAAATGGATGTGCCACCAAAACTAGTGTCTAGCTGGGAAGGACAGTATTAAGTTATTATAGATGATAAGGAACATAGTCTCTCGGATTCAAAAACGTCCTGGAGTCCAAACTAAATTGAGAGTAGTGCATCTGGGTCGATTGACCCCATAATAAGACAACCGTTTTCGGGACGAACAAGACGAACTAGACGAAGGACAGAGCTATGAAAATCAGACATTTAATGAAAGATGAAAACCGCCAAATATATTGAAAATCGAAACTCACCGTCTTATGCATTTAACGATTGACGAAAAGAATAACAACAATTCGTGGAAAAATGAATTAACACAAAAGAAAATTTGATATTGGTAATTTGCCTTTAAAAGGTTATATAAGAAGAGTACTTGCACAAGCTAAAGATAGTTGCATCGTAGTATTCAAATGAAGAAGTCAATGACAAGCATTGAAATGTTGCAAAAACAAAAGTTCCTGTAAACAATTGATATGTAAATAGATCAAAATCATAATTCAGTGGTACGAACTTAATAATAAAAATATCTGTGGTAAAAGCGCTAAATAGCAAAAGAACATTTTATGTAATCATATATATTATATTTATATATATATATATATATAAAAACCAAAAATTCATCAATGTTACGATCACACAATACAGATTCATTTAATATATAAGTTCAATTAATATAATTTATCGTTGTATTTTATATTCATGTATCTGCTTTGCTGCATTATACATACATTATTGCATATGCGCCCATGGCTTGACACGTGCCTGTGTGTTAAGTCGATTATTCACGCTTACTTATTCATTCAGACGTACTGTGTAAATTTTCTTTTTTATTTTATTTATTTTTTTATTTTTTTTATTTTTTCTTTTTTTTTTTTTTGTTATGTGAAAAGAATACCTTTACACTTGGTTTGCTTTCACAGGCTTAAGCGCACAGATAAGAATCCATATACGCTGAGTTTTGTTAACTGATTGCTTTTACATACATATACTTTTAAATTTATTTTTCTACGAGTGTATGACTGTGCGTTAGTGTATGCAAATATTTAATTCATGTCTTCTGTATGGTATTAGAGATAACAGTCCTGATTGCAATTCGAAAATAAAGTCATGTGTTATTCAGTGAACAGGTGAAGCAACTTTTTGTATAGGATGCAAAAATATTTAAAAGTCATCAGGCACGTAATCTTAATAGAGTTTCATGCATTTACCTTCACTGTCATGTAAGTACTAGCGAGATGAAATAATATGAATTTATGTATTTCTCGCACTCTACTCTTAGGCAATCATTGACTATACCATTAAAATTTAGTGAATCCATTCAATAAGCGGTTAAACAATTAATGCTTTCCATGCGATAGTCTTATTATTATTTGTTTATGTGTATGTATACATATATACGCATATATGCATGCATTCAGTATACGTGTTTATTTATAATAATATATGTTAGCCGCCATCACTTCAGATGAAAGCAAACATTTCATATTAATGAGTACTTAATGTGTCACATCATTATTCAAGCGAAAATTCTCGCATTGTTGCTACTGCTATAGCTATATATAGAGGTTAACAATCATGCGGAGCGTGTAATCGTTTACTCACACCCTACATATATATATATAGATGTACATATATTCACATTTATAAATATTTAACATAATACCGATTTCACTTATAGGGAAACCATGCAGAAATATAAAAGTTGTTACGTACGCACCTCCATGCGTATATTGGATTTTCACCTAACTAAACTTAATACTAATAACTTAATGCCCCATAAACCATAAACCAATATAATTTCTAATGCGGCTGCCATTTCTGTGTGTTTAAACACAATTTTCAAATGCTTTTAAAATTATTTTCTTGCATAGTTGTGTCTTAAACTTAATTCAACTAAAACAAATCAAATCGAATGCAATGGATTATGTATTTAAAGTGTATGAGACTTAATAAGTTTAAGTAATTTATTTTGCACACGTCTACAGGCAGAAGTGTTATCTGTCTGTTAACTTTCTCAACGTCTTCATTAAAGAGAACTCAAATAGACAAGAAACTTATTCTATTTTTGTTCATATGTATTTCTGCTTGTGTGCGTGCTCAATAATTTCCACAAAAAAAATAAAAAAAAAAAAAAAAAAACCAAATCTTACCTATAACCAAAAAATTTTTTTTTTTTTTTTTTTTTTTTTGTATTCTATAATATGATTACTGTGTCGTCCGGTGTCTTCTTAGTTTCTAGTTTGTATGTAGTTTTTATATAAATACGAAATTGACTTAAAAGTTAATTTCTTTATTTACTGATAGGTATAATTATCTCGTCTGTCAATCATTAAGCCATGTCCATGCACTCCGAACAATTACGTAAGTGCCGGCTTCACTGTCTTACGTGCCTGATAGTCAATTTCTTCAAATCATTCCATCTTCGATTTTGCGAACTGACCATTTTTACAAAGTTATGGAGTTATAAGCGCCCCGAGTAAGCTCTGTCTATCTCAATTCTAAAATTGCCAATGCTAACAACGACGATGCGGATTGGTGCCCGCTCATAAAGCCAAATGTCACCATCGACTAATAATTTTATCGCAGAATTTCATATTTTCTAAAGAATGGTTTGCTTACGTGTGCGTAACCTTTTAATCTACCTAATAGACTAGAAGTAGAAATTATTAAAAATAAAATCAATAGACAAATCAGTTTATAAGGAATTACAATTACACTTGATATCATTGTTGTGAAGCATAAACACTCAGAATGTGTTGAGATATACTCACCGTTTATTATACTAATCGATAAGAAATCATTCTCTGATATCTGCCCATTTTTTTATCGTATGCATTGCCGGTTTCTGTGTATATTAGCTCAAATACGAACGCTATTTAAATTGATTGGATCGGACGATTTTTATTAATCCATTTCACAAAAGTACCTCGTGTTATATATATATATATATATATATATATATAAACAATATTTAATATTTCTGCAATCTAAAAAAATAATGGATTTTGCAGCCTTTTAATAATCGAGTCAATCTGGATGCTTTCTAATCATTTTACAAAATCTTGAAGAGCTCTTTAGGGTATAACAAAAAATTGAACTAAGTGTCAATAGATAAGGGTTAGTCAATTTCTCATCATTACATTAAGTTGAAAATGAAGTGTCGGCCAAGCAATGAAAACAACAAGAGTAGTCATTAAGAACAGAAAAGTCTGTTGCCCCGAAAACCAGAAATACATATATTTATGTAAATTAACAGTATTGTATAACGAGAGGCGATTTAAAAATGAAAAACGAACACGTGTCGAAATCCTGAAGAGTCACATTTTTATTAACCTTATAAGTAAAATATATTTTTTTAAATTAAGCTTAGCAGAGTATGATATTTTTGAAAACTAGTTTAGTTTATGGAAAGAAAGATGGTAGAGTACAAATTTTACAAATATATCTTTTTTTAATGTATTGGAAATTTTTTTTTTTTTGTATACCGAGAGAAAGAATTGCTTCAAGTACGCTATGTCATCTCCAATAATCGTCCAAGTGGACTCTTTCTTAAAGCACGTTTAATGTGATAAATTACGACACCGTTGACGATGAAGTAATATAGTCACGTGGTAGTTTCCTCATCAACAATTTATACGTTATTGAGAGACGTTAGAACACGAGAAATGGTTAGAGCAAAACATCTCGTTGCCGATTCTTTAGATCCTTCAATTATTTTAAGATAAATGTAAAAAAATTCACTTATTTTCTATACACAAGAAGGCAGATAAGAGTCAATTGTATTCTTTCCACAAATTAAATCGATCGTTGAATTCCCTTTCTGACTAGAGTGCAAAAGTCCTGTTTGTTTAAACTCTTCGTAGAGATGAAAGATGCCAAAAGAACTCCAAGACATTTATTAAAGTGAATTATGTCATGGGGTTCTTGTACATAATTTATAGTTTATAACGATTTGTTTACAACGATTTGTTTTTGGGTCTTCTCTTCTCTATGTGAAATGAAATGTAAACACTTAACTTTGATGCAATCGTGCAATTAAATTAAAAATCATGAATTAGAAATTATTCTACGAGTATTGTTTTGAATGCAACCGGATTATGTTAATAGTGGAATATTACGTATGTGTTCTAATTGTTTATTTGACTAACGGCAAAAATATAAAACAATTACTTCCCTACACTACGATAAAATCATAATTTTTTTTTTTTTTGTTTTTTCAATCATTTCGGAAAGTATTTGGAGATAACAAAAAAGAAGCATTTGCAGATACTTTGAGGACTGTTAAAATATTCACTGAAACTATACGAAATGAAATTTCATAGCAATAATTATTATCAAAAATCACTCAATAAACGTAACGAACGAAAAAATTAAAAGCTTTTATGGCTAATTATTTAATTAGTAGTAAGTTTTTTTGTTTAGGATATTCGGAAATTTCTGAAATAGTATATCATAATCAGAAAGTTTCGATACAATTATAAATTCAACCGAAAGCGATTTTTTATGCACAAAAATATACTCAATGGTTAAACAAATGTCTGCACATGCTTGTTGACTTATTTATTCATTTATCGCAGCTGCTCACCCATAGCCTACGAGAACTATACAATCTGCAAATGCTAGGGGAAGTAATATAACGCAGTAAATAGCGCGTAACGTGCTTAAGACTTAAGTTATTACATAACCACCAAAATTTTGAGTAATGTTCAACAAAAAAAGAAAAAAAAAAAAAAATAATAATATGTGTTTGAATATAATATAAATTAATGATATGATAAATCATATGATATTAAAAATGATTACGGCAAAGAGAAAATAGAAAAAAGGCTTCTGCATATTAGGATAGGTGTTCCCCCATAACCCACAACCAAAAACCTTTATGGGCATAGTTTAAAATATATGAGTAGATCGAGGCAAGCAGGTAAAGTTTACTGGGATAATAAAAGACTTCGGAGTAAACACACTTTGACAATATTTTTTTGATTCTAATATCGAAATTAAATGATAAATATTACTAAAATTATTGAAACAAAAAACAAAAGCTCATATGAATGAATTTGCTTCAATTAAATTTAATTAACTAGAATTGATATGTTACGCGAAGAGATACATTAACGTTAATATCGTGTAATAAAACCAGCACCAATACTTCCGTTCGGCAGATCACACACAAAGCTTCTGTTTAAACGAAAAATTACTCTTCTCCAGCGATGGGAAATCAATTAGGCTAAACTTACATTGATGACGTGTCCAAGAGACCGCGAGTTCTCAACCAAGATTACATAGCGCAACAGTAAGAACAGCTTCTAAATAGACTTAACAGAGTCGGTATGGTGAAACGAGAGTGTGTAGCCGGGAAGGAACTTGGAAAATGTCATTGTCTTTCATCTAGATAATAACAATAGCGTGACCAGATACAATATAATGCATGAGGAAACAAAGTTGTCCCTCGTTTTGGCCCTACAGGTTCTTCATCTCTGCGGGGGAATGCTACAGTAAGTTAAGCTAAGAGACTTAGGATTAGGTAAAGAGAAATTAGAGTAAAGAGATCTCAGAAGAAGTTGCGAATAATTAGTTTAAGCCGAAGTTAAGTCAGCTTAGTCAGTGCTAAAGTAAATTAGAGAAAAGGAGTTGATCGTGGGTTAAGTGAAAGAGTGAACGTGTTGGTTGGTGCGGTCACCACCAACTGGACTGTAGTAATAGATCCTTCAATTAAGAAAATTAATTTATATTTGAAGTAAAACAAAGAAAACTCATCTTCAGAAAGAAAATTATAATAAGCAAACGAAAATACCAAATATAAGACAAAGTGTCGAAATGAATTTATACTAATAAAAAGCTCGTTTATAAATTACCTACAAGGATATTTAATAGAAAGAACGAAACAAAGAAATGTCTTGTGAAGCAAAAGCCTGGAGCCGCTGAGCTACCCCAGCAACAGGTTTTGTGCAAAAATAGCCCTCTAGCCAGCATTATATAACCTGAAAGCAATGAGTATTATCATGGTTGACTTTACAAAAAACAATACAGCGGGCGTGGTCACACGGCATATCGCGACTCCAGATACATTATTTTGTGGTTCTACTCAGTTTAGTCGTTCTGTAAAAGGATATATACTGCGATTCAGCAACGCTAGCCTTCAGTTTCCGAAAGTGAAAAGTCCTAATCCATTCATAGATGAATCCATGGTGGTGGACTGATAGTCTCTACAACTCTGCTTCAACCTTAGCAACCGCTTGGGTATCTCCAACCCGTCTAAAAGAATTCTATTAGATAGGGCTGACTTTCACGTGTTACCCTAGTTTTCGTACTAAAAATAAGCTAACGAAAAACTGCAACTTATTTAATAATTATTTCGCTAATTGGTGAAGCATAATGAAGAAACGATCAATTGTTGCGGTAGTCTCTTATACTTGTCGCTGCTCTGCTGCTTTGATATACGTAACGTGTCTAATTGTATGCCTATACAAGCTAGTGAGCAACTAAGATTACTAAACATCCATGTACAACAGGATTAGTACTTGCGTATGTAAATATGCTGATAACAAAGATGACAGTTGAATAACTTATGCGCATCAGTACGTATAATCAGCTTCACATATATCAAACACGTATCCATCGCACGATGACCAATTATAGTAAAGCATAGAAAGGTTCGTATATGTGCATGGCTTAAATGCATGGATAAAGTTGATAAGTGTATTTCGAGAAACCAGTTTGACATAACAATATAGATGACTGAAGTATAACAGGTAGCCTGAGTATAGGATGCGATAACAAATGGTTTGAATTGTATAAACAATTGAACAGTGTAATAAAAACGATCAGCTAAGTAAAGTGGCGTAATGGTATGTAAAATGTTGCTTAAGCTTAAGATTTAATAAGTATGTTATTTGTGTTAAAGAGATAAAAATTTAAACAATGTGACCCATATCATAACGGATCTCTTTATATCTAATCTATCTTTAACTAACTAACTAATTAGCTAACTACGTGAAAAATATTCAAAAAGGGTTCCGACCAGACTTGTAAACAGTCTTTGGTTAAATAAAGCTCGTCAAATTCTTGCGGCCGCATAATAAATCAAGACTTTTCACTTCATGATTAAATATAAGTTCCATCTGTACAATGCTAGAAAATCTACATTTTTTACATTTAATCAAGTTTAAGTCTACAAAGTCAACTTTTGATCACAAAAATTTTGGTGTATTGCATAACTACAGAGGAATTGCTAAGATATAAAGTAAATAAAATAAAAGCCTGAAAGTTCGAATGGAACCACCCCTTAGCTGGCAAATTTATCATTGGAGAGATACAAATTGAAAGAGAAAACCTTTCGCGCTCTCATTGCCAAATAGGATATTACGCAAGTAACCAGCTATGATATAAGTCCTATCAAAAGTCAATTTTCTGAAATAATAATTTATGATTTATTTTATCAAAGAGATTACTGAAACCAGCATAAATAACAATTATCACAGAAGACCTTGCACAGCTCCACCAGGTTGATTGATGACCTTTGAAAAGGTAATTTTGGTTTAGGGAGATTATACGCACCTGACGCCACCATTCATTCATCGAGTAACAAAAATTATTTTAAAAAAATTAGATAGTGCGCTCAGTTCAATTCTCCCCTATAAATATTAATTAGGTACTTCTTTCCAGCCGTGTTAAAACGGAGAAAGTCAATAACCTCCCACGAAGACTGGAAAACGCTCATATAAAGTAATTAATTAATTAAAGATTTTCGTAACTATCTCATGAAGCTCTTTTACGATATAGGTAAGGATGGTATTACAACGACAATTTGAGTATGTGCTTGTATCGTTAGAGTAGTTTGGTTGGAAGAAATGTGAAGACTCGACATTTTATAATTCGAAATCTTACGAAAGTATATAAATGTATCTTTCTAAATAAGTAAGTATGCTACAATTTAAATTAAAATGCTCACATGTATATATAATTTCCATTTATTTCTTTTTATTATTTGTATTTATTATCGTAATTAATTGTTAACACTATTTCTTAAACAACATTAAACTACAAGTATTATAAACATGTAGATTGATAAACTTCAACATAGCTCGAAATGTTTAGATATGTATGAAGGCGAGACGTAAAAATTGAGGTTAGGAAACTTGAAATGATAAGCAATAATTTATGAAATAGAGAATATATATACAGAAATTAATGAAAACATAACGTGTAAGGATGTTAACGAAGGCTATGCAATATGGAGTGCATTTTAGAAAATGAATCAGACAAGCACACAGAGAATAATGCCTAAGAGGACTACCATCAAACATTTAGACTAGCTTTGTTTACAAATTTTGCGATTCAGTAACTTGACCGCAAAAGTTGTTCTTAAGATGCGTCTACGTTTCACAAGAGTAGGTAAAACGACAAGCAATTGTCTATGCTCACGCAAAAGCATACTGCGACTTGGATTACACCCAAGAATTCGTTGGATAAACTGGAATGCTTTCACGACGGATTGAACTCAATGGATGTAATATTGGCAGGAGGAACAGGGCACTATAGAAGCATATTCTGAAGCATGATCGAAAAGGCTCGTCGACTTACCGACTTCATATTTAATATGTACACATGAAGTTTAGAAAAAGAGAGATAAGAGAGATGTGTGTAGAGTGTACATGCACTGAATGCTTTTTTTTTTTTATTATTCTGTTTAAGTAACATACAGTTTAAGCTACGTCATTTAATAGATAAATTAATTTTGATTGCAATGTAATGGAATTTGCTGACGCCTTGTATGTTGGAAACAATTTGACACCATCGGTATATACGGTCGTAAATGAATGCCGCACGACTGACGGCAAGTCATTAATATATAAAGAAAAAAGGATGGGACGCAGGTACATGGGCTTGGGGAACCATCGAACAGACAAATATGACACATTCTGAACTCGAAGCCACAAATTCGAAGCATTCCAATTAAGACAATAAGGGAGGAAACCATACAGATTGCGGTTAATCCTATCAACCGCTTCACTAACATTGGCCTATATCACATCAGTTTCATTAGGTAGTTGGGAAAACGCTTTGGGTATTGAACATGAGAGATACAAACAATTTGTCGATCTGGACTGTCCTTTGATGAATCCATGTTCAACAGGGGATATAATTGATCCTGGACATTAATCTTCGCCCTATTACGCAATCGAATAACTTTGGCAATGCGCTAAGCTTAGAAAATGCCATTGTAATTATCGACCAAGGTCGTTTTTTACCAGCATATAGGACGGAAATTTCCATTATGTAAGATTAAGTCGAAAATCTCAATAACTAAAATATACATCTTCCCAGGGCAGATTATGAAAATGAATTAAAAAATGCTGTCCGCACTTGTTGAATACAAGAGTTTTAATATCATTAAACCATGTTATCTCTTTCTTTTTAAAAATTACGAAATTCGGAGAGAAATAGAACGTGAGAATGATTGAAAAATGTGGAGTTATTTGGCGCATAAATCTGCTGAAAAATTTCTCTGGAAAATATGCCAATAACAGAGCGATCAGCTGATTCATTATTATCGAGACGGAAAGTCGCTTGTTGCAAAGTCGCTTGCCTCCCATTCGGAATTAATGAAAGTATAAACCGATTTGGAATTTTTAAATAGATCAAGCTTAATTGTACTCAGATCATACAGCGCTTTTTCAGCTTTGTTATGAAAAAAATCACAAGAATAGCACAAAATATCGAAGCAGAGGAAAAATCTCGAACAAATACATATTCAATTTTACGCAATTCAATTTATTATGATTGTCAGTAATGTAATTTTTATCTTTGTAACAATGTATATATATAATATTTAATGTCCTATTGTTGTAATTATTATATCTTCGAGCTCTTAAAGCAATCAATATGAGAATTACTGAAGTTTTTCTCTTCTTATGATTATTTCAAACTTAATTGAATTAACTCTCACAAGGCACACACTAATATAATATTTATAGCTAGACATTATGGCAAATGCAAAAAAAAAAAAACCGGCAAATATTTGAAACTGAATAGTAAATGTATACCGTTAAGCTTATAAGGTATCTAATTGTTTCTAAGAGCGAAGGACGGAATACGAAATTAGTTATTAGTATTCGGTTACTAAAAACTACAGTTTATTCCATAATCATTTTAAAGTAATTAAAACTAGTTTAAACACATTCATTTCTTACAGAAATTATAAGTTTTAGAAAATTTGTAGAGAATATGAATGACCACGGTAACGTAAACGTAACGGCACTGCAAATTTTTCAGATAAAAAAAATTTTTTTTTTTTTTTTTTCTTCTTACTAACTAAACGGACGCTTTGGAGTACATTAAAAAAAAAAATTCGTTATCCAAAAGCACCGAAAAGTTACATATCAATATCTTACCTGTTGATTTCTGGCACTTCCGAAATACACTCACGGACATGACTTATAAGCTACTTATTTGCGTATATAAATGCATTTCCAAATAAAACAATGTTAGTGTATATTCATTGCGACGACCAATGCGTAGATATGAGGCTGAGAGCTTGTAATCAAGAAACAAGACATTAGGAATGAAGTCACATAAGTAAATATGAAACCGGAATATTCGTATAGAAAATGAACGTTTAGTGTATGAAAGTTATAAAAAAAAATATGAATTTTTTTCACTTATCCGTTGCTCTTTTGAGGCCGATGAATTATCATGAATGCCTAAGAATTACGTGGACAATAAATAGGAGTGGCGTTTGACGACTAAGCCTCATGGGCTGGCACTTCCCAATCAAATGCTTGCAATGTATCGCGAACGGATTTTGATATTCGAATGGATGGACAGATATCATACAAAAATATGATCTTATGTTGTCTTTTTTGATATTTCGCTCGTTTTTGAACAGCGAACATTTCGAATCGATTAATTATTTTTGTTATTAACGACCGCTTTATCAAACTTTAACAGGCCACTTTTTACTAATTACTCCAAACACAATACATCGACTTACCATCAAAGTGATTCAGTCTCGCAATCAAGGTGGATGGTACGCGCGGATTTAGCCGTGAATTTATTCTAAAAATGGATTCACAACACAATGCTGTTTGCGAATTCTCTTTATTTGTCATGTAAAGCACGAAATCTTCATTGTTAGAAAAAGTGTTTTCGCATTGCGGTATGCATTGCTATTACAGCTTCTAATTATTTCTATCCAAGCGATAAAAGAAAAAAAACTCATCTTCTGACATGTACGTTCTCTATAAATGATGTCAGAACCATGTATTGATAAACTTCGTTGTCATATTTAAAAAAAAATTAAAACTTGTTTTTTTTTTTTTATTTTTTTTTTTTTTAGTTAAACTCTTTCCAATTATACTTGCTACCGCGGAACGCCTTCAATTCAAGATTCTCCCAGGGAACAGCTGGGATGGCGCAATTTTATGGTATATTTCTAGTACAATTTTCTTTTACCATTAGTTATTAATTATTGTTGTTATTGCAATTTACACAGTTTAAAGAAATAAATTCTTGGATTAAAATAAGACCCACGCTACTACAACTAAGATTATCGTCTCAATTTAAAAAAAAAAAAAAAAAAATATTAACCGATTAGGCCAATGTGTAGGTAATTTAGATATTTATTCAACCAAACACTGTCGATATTTTTCTTCAATTTTTTCTCCAATATTTAATATTTAAATATAAGCTAGTCCGACACCTGGGCATGTATCGCTATGTACGACCTACCCACCCATCGTAATTTCAAAGACATTTTGACAAAATTTCGCGCGCTGATTTGCTTTACCCCGACGACAAATCCTATTGAAAATGAACTGTGTATTCGAGTACTTTTGCCGCCAGTCCCCATAAAACACTTGCATTTTCGAAATTTCTCAACAAAAATCGTTTAGTATCGGCATTGTTGCGAGCAAATTTTTTTCGAATGAATGAATTTTGTAAACTTTTTCGAATATAAAGTTTTTTAAAAAAAGCGAAGTCTTCGTATGGCGGAAAGGTCTACTTTTTAATGATTTATAATGAAAATTGTTTCTTAATACTAATTTGACATGAAACTTGACTTGATCTTTAAAGTGGGCCTTTAGAGAGAAATACTGTATAAGTTTTGGTACTTGATCACGAAAATGAAGAGAGAATTGTGCTGGGCGAAGTGTTAAAGGAAATTTAGCGATCGGTATTGTCCGCCAATATAATTTTGCATTATGCTTTGTTTCTTTTATATCCGTTCGAACATATGGAATCTAATAAATGATAAAGCATTTTTAATAAATCGTTATCGCTTTTTATTTCTATTCGTTCGTATTATTCGTTTTTATATGAAAACATTTTATAAACATTAAGTATCTATATAACTAAATTAAATATACAAAATTATAACAACACATTACGAAATTTATATATTAACAAAGTGAAATAAGAAAAATTTTCTTAGAACTATTTCATTAGTGTGCTTACTTTTTTGATTTCGACTCAAAGCTTGCGGTTATTGACAAAACGAATAGGGAAATTTTATATTAAGTTATTTATGATAATAATGAGAGAAACATACAAACCATTTTGGGATGCTTAGAAAATGCCGGCAGCCATTAGGTTTCCCTTAAACTTACGTTTCGTTAACAATATCTCATTGACGGCTTTCAACGTTGCTGAACCGTTTCGTATACGAGTTTCTTTTCTTCCATTTAAA
Organism: Glossina fuscipes; assembly: GCF_014805625.2. NCBI lineage: Eukaryota > Metazoa > Arthropoda > Insecta > Diptera > Glossinidae > Glossina > Glossina fuscipes. The sequence continues at coordinate 12,768,519 of NW_023998415.1, read as the reverse complement.
AATTATGGGCCTGTTGTGTATAAGAAAACAAAAAATTATTTTCCAATACAGTGAAATTAATGTCCACAACTCTCTAACATTAAACGAACATTTTAAATTATTATGGTCTAACAATGCCAGCAATTAAATACCGTATAACATTTCTCCTAAGACTATTCTTTACATAATTGTCAAAATAAACTCAATGTCTTATACGAGGTTTCTTTAAAAAAAAAAAGCGGACTTATTTTCCTGGAAAAATATTTATTTATTCATCAATATCTCTTTAGTCCCGTTCAAAGTAATCCCTCCTGGGTTACAATACACTTCTGCCAGCTGTTTTTCCAATCCTCGAAGCACTGCCTGATTAATATTAGTTCCTAGCTGTTGTAGACAAAAACGAAAATCTTTCTCCTTACGTTTTGATAAAGGCGGTATAAAAATTGTGATGAAATTGTGTTGAAATTATGATGAATCTTAATGATCGTGACAGTTCTAAAGTTTGAAGATTATAAATTAAGATTATATTTGTAAAACTCTCTAGACTTTACAAATGTTGTAATTTGCAAAGCAACCTTCATCTGCATATTTCTGGGCAATAAAAATGAAATTTCATAATAAACTTGCAGCCCTGGACTTATTTTGTAGCCGTTTGACTCTCTAATTAGAGACAATGAATGTATATCGTGTCTTTAGTGATAATACAGATTGCGAATGCTTTAGTTCAAAGAAGAGCGCCATTACTAATGTTCACTTGCGAGCTAAATAACTAATGTCATGTAGATAAAGATAACGACGCCAATGATTTGCTTGCAAGGACATGAAGGCCTGCAATCACTTCAAAGGTCCTTAAATCAAAAGTTACACATACCTATTGACTATCTCTTAAGAAGAGTTAAGAAAGAGAAACTGCATGAAAAAAATTGTTTTTTCTTTTAATTTATCAAAACGATCTTAAAATATCCCTTCCAAGTTTATTATAATATAAGTATAATCAAATATTACTGAATTATTTTATGCTAATAAAGCTTGTAATTCAATTTTAATTTTATTTACATACTCACCCATTGGACCTTAACTCGCATGCTGTCTGTTTTTTATAGAAAAAAAAAAAAAAAAAAAAATCAACAAATTTCATTTAGGTTAATTGCATAAAAAATGGATTTTGCCACAGGAAAAACAATAAAAATATGAATAAAATAGATGATAAAGAAACTAAAAAAAAAAAAAACAAACACTGAAGTATATTTGTAACAAAGTTATATGCTTGGATGGGGTAAAAGTCGATAAAATAGAAGATACTGGTGTTCGTATGTGTATGTAATGCGAATGAAAAACTCTGATTTTTATGAAAAATAAATATTTTATAACCGGGAAGCAACAGAGGATAAGCAGAAGCGTAATACTACAAACGCGCTTGTGACGCAATTAAAAATGAAAATTTGTAGTATTTTTTTATAATAAAAATTTCATTTTATTGACCATAAATTTTTTGTATAATTGAACTACATAGTATATTATTGGTTTAAGTTTACATTTCTTTTGTTTTTTTTTTTTTTTGTTTGTGTTTTTGTTCTTCTATAAGATTAGTTTAACTAATTAGCACAGAGAGCTTTAACATTGATAATAATAGTAATTGAGGTTTTTTGTGAGAGTTTATAAAACTATATTCACTTTATGGGTGGTGAGCACACAGCAGGAGGCATTGCATTACATAAGCACGAAATTAACTTTAATCTATTTACACAAATATGTAGAATATGACGGATTTTATTTTCTTATTTATTTGTTTAGTTTAGTTTAGTTTAGTTTTTTTTTTTTTTTTTTTTTTTTTTTTTTATTCAAACGCATCACATATTCAAAATTTATTTAATTGCTTTCCTTGCTATTCTTTTCAATATAGCAAATGTTTTTCAAATTAAATTAAAATGATTGCATCATTGCCGAAAATCGATTATTTCTTTCCTCATTTAAACATAATTAAAGTACATTCCCTAATAGCGGAAAAAGAGTTCTTATCCTTGTTTGAAAATGTATTTTGACGTTTGAATTGATTAGGTTCGTTTATTTAAATTTTTTTTTTTTTTTTTTTTTTTTTTTTTATGTGCCTATGCAGGTATTGGAAACAGTAACAAAGATGTAATGACGTCTAAAATCGTTACTATTACCATTAATAAAAAGACTAGTACCGCTCTAAATCAATTCGTACTTTCGCTCCAAGTGAAACCCGCCTGTTTGCGCGTCGACAATTTCATTTTTTCACGAAAATTATACGACCCTGAGTGAATTGAAAACTAACATCAAAATTCTGAAACTTACTAAAAACGATCATTGCATCGTTATTGTATAGCATTAATTAGATATACAAAAATTTTGCGCTCTTCTCTATTAAGCACTTGAAGCTTGATGCGCAGAAGTGCCTGAGCCCTAGTCTTTGCCATGTTGTAACGATTATAAGTGTAATCAAATTCTTTATACACACGATACATAACTTTTTGAAGAACTATCTAATTGAAAATATTGTTAAGCGGCACAGAATGCAAGGGAAGTAAGAAGGTCAATTTTGCCAATTATCAATACGCCCTACCGTTTGATTACACCATAGATAAGCGTTTAAAAAAATTGCATAAACGGTTACGTTCTAAAACCAAAACTGAAATTGAAAAATACTAAAGCGTCCAAATCTCAATAAAAATCGAAAATATACTCGTTTTGCTGGTCTAAACTAAGACAGAGATTACATTGTCATGATAGTACCGGGATATCTTTCTCAAAAATCCTCTACATGTTTGAAGTCCTTTATCGGTTCCACTTTCGGTAAACTTTTCTGCTGCATTATGTTTATTATCGCAACACTAATACTCTACAAATCATCGGGAAAGGAATGTCTACGCTACTGAATAACACACCAACGCTCGGCTATATCTGGAAATATGAAAAAAAGAGTAATAGACCAACATGCAGCTAAAAAGTTAGCCGTGAGATGTTTAGAGGAGAATGCGTCTATAATGTTAGAAATATCTGTACACAAAGGCGTTGTCTACGCTATGTTGAAGAAACTGAAATGTATGAGAGCAATGGGAAAGTATATTATGATAAGTATCTTGCAAATCGTTTGTAAATTAACATTAATTTCACCTTCACATTATAAAGCTATAAAGACACCATTATGATAGAATTAATAGATAAAGACACGGACTGTCACAATGTTAAAGGTTATGCTTGATTGGGATCATGGGTTTTTCTTGTATGAGAAGTAATGAAATTATAAATAATAAATTCATTATCAGCTGACTGTGACAAGTTATATACATTTTTGAATTTAAAACAAAACTAAAAAAAAAAAAACCAAAGCATATTTTCAGGGATGCGCAAATTTATTATTCTTCTCTTTACACAATAATTTAATTTTCTATACCGATCTCTATCTATCTCTCTCTCTCACACACACAGGCACACACACACACACACACACTCACTCTCACTCTCTCACTCTCTCTCTCTCTCTGTCTCTGCCTTTGGCACTCACTCTAACCATTATTTTCTTCGGTTTTATTAAAACAAAAAGTTCTTTATAAACGTGCACACACAAACAAATTACTTCTATCTTTTATTCAGTCATTCCATTAAAATTGATTTGATTATCTGCCGTTTGGTTGATTGTGTTACAGTTTATTAGCCGATTGTGGTAGCTGTTGAGTTAAAACTTCACGAAAATTTTTACAAGCATTTCCTTTTTTTTTCTCTTGTTTTAATGCAGCTTATGCCGTTGTTGCTGTTATTCTTGTCATCATTGTTGTTATTGTTGCCGAAATTCCGGTATCACATTATTTGTTGAAAAAGTTTTGTAATTGTTTCAAAAATGAAGGAATCTGCTTGCCTGCGTGTGATGTGCCTGTGTGGCGTAAGCATGTACCCGCACACATCCACCAATCTTAAATAAACCAAATTTAGTTTTTTTTTTTTTTTTTTAATACTTGGTTAAGTTTTTGTTTTTTGTTTGTTTTCTCTTTTTTTTTTTTTTTTTTTTGGTGGATATTTTTAACTGAAATTTTGTTAAAAACAACCAACAGCTTTCGTTGCCAACGTTTTCTTGGAACCAACTTCGAATAAGTTAAACTCTTTTAAATTTAAAGAATTTTTCTCATTAACACAATCTTTCTTTTTATCTATGAGGAGGCTTTTTCCATACGCTATCCCTGACTTTATTATTGGCATAAACTAAGTAAACGGACAGGAGCCAAATCATAATCATTTAAATTTCATCTACAAGATGACATTTGTGCGTAGAAACGCTCTTGTCGAAGCCCGATATTTCGCAAATTTTTAGTCGAACCTTAATTTACTGTAAATACCTAAGACAACCTTTCCTATTAAGTGAATATTATCTTCTTAGTATTCTATCTATAAATTAGTGTAGTAATATATATATATTAGTATTAGTGGTGTATATATAAAACACTAATATATACACATGTGATTAAAGGAACCAATCAAAAATTAATTCAAACATCAAAATAATTCTACAAGAAAATCTTTTTTACAAATTTTATGACAAACTTTTTTTAAAAATAAACAAGATGTTCTTTCAATTAGCTTAAGAAAAACGCTTTTTCGTTAAAGAGCCGTATAAGACAAATGTTCACATTTAATATTGTGATTTCTCTTCACTCTCTCTCTCCCTCATTTTTTAAAGAAAAGTTTTTCTCTTTCTTCTTTAAAATAAATTTTAAAAAAGAAAAATATGAAAAAAATGTCAAACCATTTCTCGACGTTAAACTCTTATACAATACATATACAAATACGAAATTCCTAAAATATTCAACAGTTTATATATAACATATAGAGGGTTATCATATACATATACAGTAAGTTACAAAACAATTGCAAGTTTTCATTATAAATATCTGGCGGCAACGATAATACCTTCTTTAGATTTTAAGCTTTAAATAAAGCGAATCAAAACAACGATTTAAACACTGAATTGTTTAAAATTTACGATGCTTCGATTATAAAATTCTTGAATTCTATACCAAAGTATAAGGAGTAACGGCAAAGGCAACGGTAACATGAAATACAGATATGAAATACAATTATAACGTATTTATAGTCCGATTAGTATTAGTTCACGATATCGCCATAGGAGAGTTTTCTTTTTTCTCAAAATACCATGAAAATTTCTGCTAATAATCGCGTTTTTTTTTTTTTTTTTTTTTGTTGTTTTCATTTCAGAGAAAAATTGCAACTGTTTTGTATCGTGAGCAATATTTGTTGTGTGCATTTACATTCAAAAAAAAAATCTATCGGTAAATAACAGAATACGGGTAAGATCATGAATAAGTAAAACATTTAAAACAAAAACTATACGGAAAGTTTTCACTTTTGTATAATTTATTAATAAATGTTAAATTACAAAAAATGTGTACCTAACATATATATACACATATATGTATATATATAAACAAAACAACAACTACTTAAATAACTGAGCACAATATTTAAAATACATTTATATACATACATAATTGTGTACGGATGCATGTTAAGTTACAAATATGAATACCAAGAGATTCTCAAAAAAAATTAAGCAAAACAAAAACATTTGCACTTAACAACTTGTAAATAAAAAAGAAAAGTAAAAAAAAAAGAAGCAGAATATATACATACACTAGTCCACGTACCGTATTCGTACATTCGTACATGTAATCTGAGTTATCTTTCTTAATCATACGGATTGTTTAATATTTCTGTAAGTTGGCAATGGAGTAGCGCTCGGCACATACCCACACACACGCACACGCACACACACACACACACACACATACACAAACACGCACACACATCGAACATCGTAACATAAAGTTTTGTTAAGATGAAAGAGAAAAAAATTGGTATGCCTTTGTGTGACATGAATAAAAGAATAAGAGACAGAAAAAAATCACACATAGAATTGTGAATTATTTGTTGAATACTATATCAGAATTGTTGTGAAAATTATCAAAAATTTATATGTAATAAGCGCAGTAAAAATATTACGGAACATTTCTGTTCTAACACTTCAGAAATCTCAAAAAAAAAAAAAAAAAACCAAACTGATTCATTTGAAATACACATACCGTACAACATTCCACAAATTGTGATATAACGAACTTTCAAAATAAGTAGTCAAAAAAGAGACTTGATCGAATGTATTTTCAGTGACGTTCTCTCTTGGCCCAAAACAGATTAGTACACCGAATCCCATCAAAATATCTCGTAAATCAAGACCTGTAAGTCGAAGACAAAAAACTAACACAATCACAGACAGACAGATAAGGTTAAGAATCACTTTCTGAATCGATCCGTATAATAACAGGGTGGATCTATGCCAAATCCTTCTGCGCGTTATGTACGTCCGTACAAACTTAATATAACCTTGTACCTACCACAGGCGGTGTAGAATATAAAGAAATAAAATCGCAAGGATTGATACAACAAGTAAATTCTCAATCCCATATAATATCCTCAAGCAACATGTTAGAAACATTATGCCCACTAATGAATAATTAATGCTTTCAAAAACTTACGAATAATTTAATACCAGACGTCGTAGATTCACTATTTCTAAACGGGGAAATTATTCAATGCCTGCACTTATTTTGTAACCTCTTTTTCAATAAATAGAATACAAAGTATTATCCTTAGATAGGAATTTAATGCAAGCACATCCCACATTAGGTGTGACTTTAGACATTTACGTAATTTTAGCTGAAATTAAGCGAACAATCACTCTTTAGTTATGAAAAACAACAAATGAAATCAACAAAAAATAATTTCAATGAAATTATGTTGAAATCGATTACATTACTGCTGCAGACAAAAATCATATGGTGATAAGTCGTAATTAATCAATTAATCACTTGAAACTTACGTAATTGCTAATAATGTCAAGTGAACTCTGTCATTGTGAACGTGCTATTAAAGATTTACACTTACGCGATTATATTATTGCGATTTGTGAAAGTAGCAATCTTCAATTCTACTACGACTTATGATATATAAAAAAAAAAATAAAATAAAAAAAATAAAAAAAATAAAAAAAAATTTAATTAAATTTCTTGGATTAAAAGTATTTCTTTTCTATAAGCACATGATTAAGGGCCTAGAAAAATTGCCGTGATCATAGTAGAATTGCTCCGATGCGATTTAGAATTTCTTCTTAGCTGCCTATATTCTATAAAAATCCATATCTATATAGTTTTTCGGTAAAAAAGATTCGCAAAACATGATAATAATTTATTTGACAAATCGCGTTATAAGTTTCGTTAGTTCAGAAACAAAAAATGAATCCGCCACAATCTTCAAAGACCAATTATTTCGTAAAACTTTTATTAATATAGCCTTGAGTGGTTTTCAAGAGAGATATTTTCCATCCATATCTGCGGTTACCAAAAACACTCACTCATAATGCAAAAAAAAAGAGAAAAAAAAAGCAAAATAAAACTGAAACTTAAAGCTAAATGAAGAGAATTTAGAAGTGAATGTTCACGCAAATGCCGAAGCTATGAGCATATGTTCGTCTATACGTCATCCTAAATCTTATGTTAATGGGTTGTATTAGACAAAGCCATGCATGGAAGAGCAAGGGTTTAGACAAACTTAGAATAACAGAAACATAAACAATAGCAATACGAAAACATAATCTTACAGCTGTCGCACATACAAACTAACAACGCATTATTACAGTATTTTTGTACAAACGTGTGCGCGTATATATGAAAGTATATGTGTGTAAATGCGTCCAACATTTTTAAAGCAAAAATTTTTCTTGTTTCGTTTTAACTTAGGATTGTTTTTAATTATTTTTTTTATTTAATTTTTTTTTTTTTTTTTTTTTTTTTTTTTTTGGTATTTTAAAGCAAAAACTAATTGTTGTCATTATTATTATTATTATTATTATTATTATTATTTTTCATTTTTTTAATTCTAAACTCTCTTTATATAAATTTCTAAATACTTTGTCTATTTCACTCTCTTTCTATCACATACACTCACGCACACACATAATATGTCTGTATACACGAATAGCTGCATACTTGCCTATATATACAAATATTAATACGGACGATGGTGGAGCAGGGTGGGAAGAGGAGATGATTGCTGTGCGGGTTAGCCCTTGTATTTGGGAATGTGGAACGAAGGATATATGCTTGCGTATGACTTTATGGCACAAGTTTTTTAAATCCCGCACCTTCTTGGCCAAGTTTGAGCTCTTCATAAATTGTGGGTTTAACTTCATTGCATTGAGTATGGCCATCCGTGCCATCTAAGCCATTTCGCATAAATGTCCCCACCGTTGCTCCTGTTGTTGAAACTGCTGAGAGAGATGCTTTTGATGCTGTGGCTGCCGTCGGTGCCGATGACGTTAACATATTTGATGTGGCCGTCTGAAATGCAGCATTGCTTGTGGCAGGCGTTCGTATAGAGTTCGTGTTACCATTGACACCCGTATGAGTTAAAGCTGATGTCACGGTAGGTAACTACATCAATAATTTTCGTTATTTGTTGAGCACACGTAAACACATAAATATATATATATATATATATATATATATATATATATATATATGTATGTATAACATATACAAAAACATAAAATTTGTTATACCACAGTCGTTACGTTGAGCCATTGCAAAAGCGATTTTATTGTGTTTTATATATAATAAGTGCATAAAAAATTAATACAAACACAAATTTCGTCTCACATAAAATATTAAAAAATTTTAATGTTTAAAAATTTTGAAAACCAAAAGTTCGACTTGAAACGCGAACAGTGGGCTCAATGGAAAGCAATTCCTACTACATGAATATTTTCTTTGAATCTAAATTTTTTTTATTATGCATTTTTATGATTTAATTTTTTTTTTTAATTTCGAATAAACGAATACCAATTAAAATGTAACAGTTTTTAATTCCACGCTAATAATTGTAAATTTCTATCAAATTTGGCACAATTTTGTCAAAAAAGTTGGTCGCGTAATCCAAATCAATCGGGTTACACAAACGAATTGGAGCAATACAATTTAGCCTCAAAGTACAACAAATTTGAAAAATATATTATTCCTTTAGATGACTAAACAATTTACAAATACATAGGCACAAAACATGTAGAAACACGCGAAATAAATACGTGCAGATGCGTAATTTCAATCAACATGGCAAATAACACATCACTCAATAAGTCTTCGGTCTGACACATATATAACGACATTGTGAACAGTCCCATATAATTAATGGATATCGCTAGCGACCTTCAAATGATATATGATGATGATATAAACTTCATAATAGTCTAACCATTTGTTTACAAGTTACAGTAGTGTTATTGACGCTCCTTTTGTAATGTTCCCATCATGCAAACCATTAAAAATTCTGGCAAAGAAAAAGCCGAATATTCGTATTGATTAAACAATATTTTTCGATGAGCTCACAATCACCATTTGCTTAAAAGATATTATGGCAACCCGTGTGTGTAGGAAAAATAAAATTTTGGCTTGTTAGCTAATTTTAAATAAAGTCATTTGAACGCGGATGCTACCGAACGCCCGAATTCTGCTGTCTTTGCAAAATCTATAAAAAAGTGAACAAAGTCATTTTGAAAGACCGAAAAGTCAAGTTAAGTAAGATAGCTGACGCCCTAAAAACATCAAAAATCAGCCCACCCATCATTTTGTATGAACGAGAAAGGTCTGTTCGAAGTGGATGTCGCGTTTGTTCATTTGACTGACTTTGGAGGAAAAATCGAATCGTCACTACACTTCAGAGTCGAATCGGCAATCAGCCGAGTGGAGAGCAAACAGTGAAAACCGCCCAAAGGAACTAAAAAGGCAAAAGTCAAGAAAGACGGTTATTATGTATATATAAGTGTACTTGAATAACAAAATTGCCAAAAAAAAAAACAACAAGTTACACCGGAGACTTATTGAGTGATGTGATAAATGTAACACTTAAAAAAAAAAAAAAGGAATAAGAGGCTTTTATTTTAAATATATTTGTGCCTTAAATGTCAATATAAATTTTTTTTTTTTGGCACATTAACGCAACTGTCATTAATATCCGAAGGAAAGTTTGTTCGGTTTGTTAGTTTATAAATTAGAGTGTTTCCATCTTTTCACATAGCAACAGAACTCTCTTTGATGGCTTCTATTAGCTTACAACGATTATCACATAACGAGCAGGAATGGTCACTCGTAGCCGTGTCAGGCGATTATGGTATTTTTAAAATGATCTGTTTGATTGATTTTTTTACGCGCTTCTTCTTGTAAATCGAGTTATGATGTAACAACGTACTGGCATACGTTTGTGTTTATTTTAAGCTCTTGAGCTTTTAACAAAAATAATCAGTAAACTTAATGGTTTCGTTTTACTATCCTAAAGTCTCCCCTTGTTTCGATCGCGGTTGCTAATACTTCATGTTGTCTAAGTAAAAATTTAAAAGCCCTTGGTTTTCCTGAACAGATGCGCTTTAGAGTTGATCACATTCAACTGATATATTTTCGAATTCGAAAAGAAACTGAAATGTATAGAAATCAACGTTGGATTTCTATGATCTTCTCTTTAAAGAAAAATGCATGTCCTATTTGGAACAATGCAATTGACTGCTACAAGCAAAATTAAACATGTCTTGAAATTTAAAACACTAACTACTTTCCTTATCAATAAGGCAGATGTAATATTTTCGTAGAATACTTGTAATCTCAGTCACGATTATTTCAACTGTATCAGCAAAGTTGCTAACATTATTATTCGACATCATTGACACCATTATTATTACGTCACCTTGCATTTATTTTCCAAAGGTCGAAAAAATCTCTAATAACATAAAATCTTAAAAAAGAAAAACAAATCGCCTGACATTGATTTTATTAGTAACCTCTATGTAAATCAGTTACCTAAAAAAAGAGTCTACTCTTTAACAAGCATCAAAAACCCTTGTCTCAAGTTGTATTACTTTTCGTGAATATTTAAATCTTCAAAAGTGGTTCTAATCCTTAGTTTTAGAATGTGGCCCTATGCATACAGGCTGATAAGCTTGCTGACTTCCTTCATTGATGACAACAATATCCTTTCTTTGCAACAGTTTGGATTCAGAAGGGAACATAACACAAAGCATTATTCTGGAAGATGAACTAAAATGATTTTACTCGACATCAAAACAGCTTTCGATCCAGTTTGACACAATGAACTCATTTACGAAATTCTCGAGCAAAATTTTTCTATTCAAATTGTTAAAATTCTACAAAGCTTTAACATATATTTGAGTCTGCTCATTTCCCACCCCATTTCAGTCAGCGCAGGTTGTCTTTAGGAATCGGATCTTTCACCTAAACAATATAATATTGTCAGTGCAAATATCCCACAGTAAGGTGAATGTCTGGCTTCTATATATGCTGATCCTTGCGTCACTGTGTGAGAGATATTTAGAAATCTGACTGGTTGCAGTTGTTTAAGCTTATTTAAAAAGACTCTTATTGGTTTTTTCATTAGCGGCTGGGGTTGATGGTTTACCTGATTCATCTTCAGCTGTTCCTTTACCATCTTTGACACACGTAAATTCCGCATTGTTCCATTGTTTCGTCATCATAACAATTGCTACCTTTCCCCAAATAAAAAGAAAGAAAGAGAGAGAGAGAGAGAGATCCGCACTACGCATTGCATTTTTTAAACAATCTAATAAAAGTCCAATAAATTTATTCATTTTGAAAACTTGGCAGCAACAATTTTCAATAATTAGTAAAAAATTCTTTGGTTTATAAACCAACAAACCGAGTATGGACATACTTTTAGAAACAACGACTATTTATAGCGTATGTAACATATCTGTTGTCATAAGGATTTGCCTGTTTATCGCAAGACGCGCAACGAGAAAGCAAACTGCATTCTCTCTTAAGCAAAAAAAGTCTATCTTAGGAAAAAGAAAAATAAATTAAGACTTTCAAGTCTAATAAATATATAAGAATTAATTTTTTTTTTTCACATTCACAGTTTTCAATGTATTTAAATTTTTACTCTTTTAAATTTGCCGTCCATATTGCCCACGCCACGTTTGCGCCTACATAATCCAACTAATTTGGCCACATAAATAATGCACTTTAGTTATTTTCTCGCTTACCTGTACTTGTTCTAAACCTCGAGTGTAAGTGGGATTCTCAAATGCCACCCCTGAGCTGGCTTTGCTGCTGGTACGATGCCTCTTATAGAATATGATAGCAGCTGCCGCCAGCATTATGGCCAAAATGCTGGCTACAATACCACTAACTGTACCCACATGCGAATATGATGTTGTGGCAGAAGTAACATGATGGTCCCCAAGTGTGAATTTGATCGGTTGCGTTAAAACACTAGCACCTAAACACAAAAGCGGACAATAGACGACAAATTTGGATTAAAACAAATTTACGTATTACATAACTTGACAACGGTAAAGAATGAAACGGTATTAAAATAAAATGCACTTACCATATGTGTTGCCAGCTTTAACAACCAACTCGTACAAAACATCTCTTTTAAGACCATCGATATTAACACTCGTTTCTTTGACGTCTATACGTCTCACTTCGTTGCTACTGCCAACACCAGCACCGCCGCCATTCGTGCTCAAGGTTACATTACTACCCATTTGCATGCTTGTTGCGTTGCTAAGCAACGAATCGTTTGGCTCATTGTTTGCAGAGGCCACAGCTGCATCATTACCCATTATAGCGGCTTCATGGTAGAAGATACGATAGCCATCGACAACATTTGGATTCTTGGTTGGGGGATCCCATCTGTATTTATAAGTAGAGAATACGAGAGCTTGTTTTTATTTAATTACTATATTCGTTCTCTTTCCAACAGCAATGAATAACAAAGATCCTCAGTGCAAAAATTTCGCCAGACAAATTTACAATTGTTTTTCCATATTCCTTAAAATTTTTCTTACAAACTTAACTTTAACAATAGTTTTCCGTTATTTTGTTTTCACTTCTTTCTCTATTTTTGTGTTTATCAGCGAAAATCTGCTTATTTCATAGTTAAAATATGAAATTGCTAAGCGTAAGTTAGCTTGGCGGAATTTCATTTAGCAGTTGCAAAGAACTCTACTCAGCAGGCATTATATATATATATATATATATTGAAAATTAAGTACTTAACTAAAATGTATTGATTTTTGTTTTATGGAAGAATATCTCTTCATTTTTGGACACTTACTTTATAATCACTTCACTATCTGAGACGACACTGACAGCTATGTTTTCCGGTGGTCCTGGCAGACGATCGCGATTCGATTCAAAACATCCTACAATAGTGCGAGCGTACTGTAGACTACAAATCTCTTTAGAACGCACCGGTTCTCCTCTACACCAATTTAGACATTTTCGCGGCACATTGCCATCAGCGCAACAAGTGCGATGATCAGAACCGTCCGCAGCACATTTCATCAATTTATCGAATTCAGTTATACATTCGGGTCTATCAGCTATAGCATCAATATCAACGTAATAGCTGCAGGCACTACGGCAGGCCGACGAAACATTCATTTGAGAACAGCATTCAGAAACATTGTGATTGAGAGCGGGAGTGTTACGTATGCGAACTGAGACGGGTATTGTGGCAGAACCGTAAGGATTTTCAGCGTGGCAAAAATAATCACCGACATCGGTCGCTTGAAGTTTATAAATCCGCAAAACCATAGTATATATAGTGGGACGTGATTCATTTGTTCGCATAGAAATATCATAATTGCCGCCCTGGATGACGGGTATGCGGCCATCATGATCCCGCCAAAATATAGTCTTAGGAGCCGGTTTGGAATCAACCATACAACGCAACTCAACTTCGTTGCCTACAGAGGCGACTGTAATACCGGCCGCCTGTATTTTCGGTGCATCTGAAATTTTTTTCACGACCAAATTCAAAAAATAAAATTAAAAAAAAAAAAAAAAAAGTTTTGCCATTTAAATAAAATAATTGTTGTCTGCGCGCATCACTTACAGCATATATTAACTCTTCTAGTGGCTTGCATAGGTACACCATAACCGTTATCGGCATAACATGAAACATGTTCCATATCTGCCGTTACATTATGTATAACAGTAACCATATGTCGTGAAGTATCCTGCCTCACCAAATGACCACCCACATACAAAGAAATTGTAGGAGCTGGATTACCCAAAGCCAAACACAAAATAGTCATAGAGCCCCCTTCGGGAATATTGTCAGCAGGATGTACGGTCGGTGGCTATAGATTGAATTGAAAAGAGATATCATAGTTTTTCGTTCGCTTGTTTTTTTTTTTTTCCACAAACTTACATCGACAAATGCCGGCAATGCTGGATCTGTCCATGCTACTAATGTTTCAGAGGGCAGTGACGTTGCTTTTTCTCCTACGGCCTCTACATAAAGTATATGCTGTGAACTGGGCTTAAGGTTATTCATCCGTAACCAGGCTACTTTGGTTTCAATTCTATTGAATTTTTCCGCTTTCATAGGCTTGTGATAAACTCTGAGAATACGTTCAACAAACTCAAACACACAATATAAAAATGAAATATTTTTGATGATATATGTGCAAAAATACATATGCAGATGTGCACACGTGGAAAACAAAACAAAAACTTCGAATAAAGTTAATAAATAGTCTGAAGAGAGAAAGGATATATTTTTTTATATAAAAAAAAAAAAAATAATATTAATAATAATAATAATTGTTTTTTTTTTTTTTTTAAACAATTTATTAAGTTTTTGTTCTAAATAATATGAGAAACGAACGGTAATTAACTTTCTCCGAATTAACATATAATAAACCGGCTGTCAAAAATGTACTCATACACGTACACATATATTATATAAAGTTTCTGAACTCTTTAAACTGTATGTCGACATATAACGAATACCCGCTATTGCCAGGAATAATGAAAAGTTTTTAAGAGTTGAATTAAATGTGCCGCCACATTGCCAATGTGTTTGCGCACATAGGTTGTGTTCTAATTTAATTTAAAGCATACCTATAAGTGATTTTTTCATGAGGATGCGAATATTCCGGTGGTTGCCACGTCAATTGCATCCAGGTAGCACTATGAGCAACGATGGCCAATGCGTGTGGTGGTGACGGTGCACCATAAATTTCTAAGTTACAAATCATGCAATAAAAGGATATATACTTGTATAGATTCTATACATATATGGATAAATTAAAATTGATCACGCGCTTACATTTTTAATGTTTGTACTTACCTTGCGATTTGTTTGAGCCATTCAGATTGCTGATCATTTCTGTGGTATTTATTAATAACATCGATGATGGCAATGAGTTACCATATTTGCCGTGTGTTAATACCATAATACGATATAAAGCATGCGGCTCTAAATTGACCAAATCCAATGAAGTCTCGTTTGTCACCAATTCCTATGTAAAGTGATTTTGCAAAAAAACAAACAAAAACAAAAAAAAAAATATCCCAAGTAAAAAATATATATATATATATATAAAAAAAATAAAAAAAAACCGTTTCAATAAAACGAATGCTGTTTGAATATTGCGCAATGAAAGTGTTAAAGAGAATTTTGTAATAAATTAAGAAAAAAAGCAAAAAAAAAAAAAAACAAAAAATATTGTGTAAAATTTTGTGAATTTATTTTACGTTAAGTACTTTTGAGGAATTGTTGTTATGCCCAATTATTTATGGCAATTCGGAAAATTTAAAATACACTGCAATTATAGTAAGCGCGATTAAAGTGTGCTTAATTTAAATCGCATAATACATTAGTCAATCTACTCATAACAAAAAAATATACAATTTGCATTTTTCTTCTTCTCTTTAACTGCCACAACTCGCTCGATGATAATGAATTCGTCGACATGACTTAGAGTCAAAGTAATTTAGCTGATTTCATCATCCACTATCCCTTTCTTATTCATATACTCATAACCCCCCGCCAACGACAAGCAAAGGTGAAATTCGAATCGTCAGTTCAACTGTTAACAGCTATCCCTAGTAACTGAAAATGATATAATTTCCAAATATTGTCCCAGGAAATTCCCTTCACTTCTTCCTCTTTAGAGTCTTATTTACATGGCGTCATACAAATACAAGATAGGTTCCAAAGTAAATCGGCTCATTTAAAAGTAGAGCATTATAACGGCGCGACATTAAGAACAGTCCAATTTGAAAAGGTACATTTTCCACTGATGTCCTATCAAACGCAAATGGCAATCAAACTTCAAGAATTTTAGCGTAGTTAAGTGAAAGCAAACTTGTCCCATGTCCGTCTAATGTCAGTCTCCCAAAGACAATTTTTTTCATTCTTCGTGGTTTAAGGTTCTTGACAACACCTTCGCAGTTATCGAAGTGTACATTGCCCCAAGTAAAGTTGCAACGAATTTCAATAAAAGTTCTAAATAATTTCTAAAATAATTTTGAGAAATACAAAATGATCACAAAAAAAGAAAAGAAACGAGAAAAGGACATATGTACATTAAGAGTCTATCGTGGCGATTGCACCCAAATTAATTTTTGATAAATAAACCGGGTTAATATCGAACTTCATCCATCCTGCGTTAATTGATGAAATGTAAAACTTATTGTTTGCATAGAAATATTATTTATCTTTTATTTGAAAAATTTTAAAGTTAATACGACGCATACATTGTTTAAAGATTGGCTTTTGAACCGATTTTATTTTAAGTTTCTTTCTTGACATCAGTTTAGATGCCATTATGGTTTGTTGATTAACTTATATTTCAAGGTCAATGTCTGGATTAGGGTTATTATTCAAGCATATTTATTCTTCTTCTTCTTTTTCTTCTTCTTGAGAAAATTCGCTACGTTGTTGTTGTAACAAGTGTTCAATGTAAACACGAAGTTGTATGTGTTAAGTTTAATGAAGTTATTAATTTAATTAGTTTTATATTTATATTTATTTATCTACAGGATAGGCCTTTACACTCTTACGTATACGAACATTCAATATTCACTGTTCATGTTATTTAATTTTTTTTATGTTTGCGTCAAATTTTCATAGTTTTTTTTTAGAGATTATCGAATTTTTATTTAATTTTTTTCATCTAAGCCTTCAAATAAAGGGATAGATAAGTCTTCATGCAATTTGTTAGTAGCTTACAGATGATGATTTTGAACAGATCACATATTACAGACCATGTTAGCATTTGCTCGATGTATCAAATATTAACTTGTTATATGCATCGCGTCATACGTATAGCATATCAAGGATTTGGTTTTTTGTCCATTTTAACCCTTCTTGTTGTTTTTCATAAATCCTGTATTTTTCAGCTATGCCAATCTTTATTCATTGAAAAGACGATATATATGCATGTAATATATCCAACGAAAATTTACAATTTTTTGTTTAACTGATAAACTCTGGCTTTCTCATTTGATTTAAAATTCTATTCTTTTTATTTTTTTTTTTTTTGTAACTAAAATTTTATTTTAAAAAAATATTTCGAATACAAAAATGCCTTGACATAAACGTGTCAAATTTTCTATTTTTCTACATTTTATTTTCATTTCAAATCAATAACCGGAGAGAGTGCTTCGCTATCGCGATTTAACAAAAACGTTCAAATAATTCAAAGAAAAAACAAAAAAAAAAAAAAAAAAAAATGAAAAAGAATGACTAGTCTTAACGCTTTTATCATAATTGAACATGGCACGACTTGTGTCTTCCTAATGTCTACAAGCGCACAAATTCAATGGCAAATGCATCGTTCGAATCAGAAATAAGCTTATGGCGATAACCGCCGCAGCCCAGTAGTAGCCACATTTAAGCCACAGCAAGTCTGTTGTTTTAGATTATGGTTTAGAATTCGCAAAGGTTAGATATCGATGATTAGGTGGTTAACTCCGTTTAACCTATTGTTCATTCTCGATAATTTGAAAATAAGAAAAGCTGGATTTTAACCATCGACTATAATTACGGTTGTAACAATTGTACACCTGCCCATAATTTGCAAAGTCGATAACAAATATTACGGATGAAGGATGAAAAAAAAAGTCGAAAAAATTCAAAGTTTTTTTTTGTTTTTTTTTTTTTTTGATAATTGCATACGTGAATCGAAGTAGTACTGTTTGCAAAGAATATAATAAAATAGGTACTTGTTGATAGAAATCGCCTATAATAATAGTATCTGAATGTTTTCAAAAAAGTCTTTTGAATAAAAGTCGTGAGTAACGCTTATAATTATATATTGCGTAGTGTGAAAATCTTGTTTCGCTAAAATATAGGTTTGTCAAACTTACTGAGACAATCCGTCCATTTCATTCTCAAGAATATTGGGTCAAAATCAATCATTAACATAGAACTGATGTACCAATGAAACTTCTAATTTATCGTTTAAGGGGGGAGTTTTAAAAAAAAGAGATTGTGTATTGAATAGGTTTCAAGTTGTTTCGAAACATAGTAGAAATTCGCCCAAAGGCATGGCTGCTGTTCGTCGCATTCAAGGCAACAGTCAAGGGCTTAGTGCTCCATTATAAAAAAGTTCATTTAAATATTAAATATGTCAATAGAGAAACAGATCTTCAGGTCATTAAAAGTGGCAAACATTTCATATATTTTTCATTGGATGTGCTCGTAGCTACTTAAAAAGTCGACTTAAGCTTGATACTTAATCGGTTGTCGTTTAAGTTCGTTTACACAATTGATTTGGTTTCAACAATTTACAATAATTCATTGGATTGTAATACGAATATGTTTTTATATTGTACGAACGCATTGTATGCGTATACTCGTTCACTTCATACGTAGATGGATAAAAATGCATGCACATGCATCTGTGACTTTTTCATCAAATCTACGCTTTGCACACATTCACCCCTCTACAATGAGTTGCGCTAGTAAAGGTGTTGACCATGCTGTTTGTTGTTTTTTCTTTTTTTTTTTTTGTATTTGATTCATTTTATTGGTACATATTTAAATCCAGCACTAACTAAGTCAGTGTCGGCCGGCCACCGATGTTATTTCCCACTAAAAATGGTTCATATATATAAATATATTTGTATATTTTTCTACGCTACATCACTTGTGTTAAGGAGTATATTATAAGTTCATGCAAATGTATGAGAGACTTAAGAGAATTTCAAGCAGAGACAACTTTTATTATAGCGATCGATTCAAAATCATTTTCTAAATTTATTTAAACTATTATGCCAGACTGTCTTAAGTCTGTTGAAGTATTTTGTGCACAAACTACAAATCGTAATTTCTGAGATAAATTTAGGGCGTAATTTAGTTTAGTTAGCTGACCTGTTTCGGTGTAGGGGCACACGTTATTGAACACGGATCGTATTGGACGAAATTAAAATTTTCAAATTTTCTCGACAGAAATCGTGACAAATATTAGATTGGTGTGAATAAATCGTATTGTAAATCCCCATTTTTGGAAACTTGAACGAAAAGTCAATCTTCATATGGCAAAAGTATCTACTTGTTAAGAATTTATAATGAAAATTAGTTCATAATAGTAATTCGACATATGAATGGCCTATTTGTTAGACCCCACTCTGTAAGTGATATTTAATTTTATGAGAACAAGGTCTAATCTCAGTCTAATTTTTAATCCAATTTATGATAAAAATAGATAGAGAATGAGGAGAGCTTCGAAAAAGAAATTAAATTTGAACTCATATTTTTGATCTGCTATTTTATAAATGCTCCCAGTGCTACGACTACATGAAAACAAAATATATTTTTTGATGTTTAGATATTTTATCGTGAAAATTAGATGATATAGTGTATAGCATTTAACGGTCGACCTTGTCTGACTACAATTCCTTTAGTTGGTTTTATTCCTTTTAAAAAAAAAAAAAAAAAGTTTTTTTTTCGCAGCTTTTGTTTGTGTTTATTCGAATTGAACATAAATATATTTTTTTCGGTGCGGTCGGTTCGTGGGTCCAATGTTTTATTTGCCTTATGTTGCGAATGTACTGTTATGCTGCAATAATACGAGCACATTTGTATATTTATTGTTTTTATTTATTTTACACAATTTTTGCCACTTCTACTAAGTCGCTCGCTTGTTAATGCAACCAAATTTTATTGCAAAATAACTGAATAAAACGAATTGAATGACCGACGACAATACGTTGTGTCTTTCAGCTACACATTTTAATTGTGCTTATATGCCAATCTAGTGTTTTTTCAAACTTTATCTCCTCAATGGATCAAACGATATATACGTGCATTTTAGAAGATTCTTATTCAAATCTTTCCTGTTTTGAGATGAGAATGTTGCTTAAAAAGCTATTAAGTGACAGATTAAGAAATATATATTATTATCGATAATATGCCATAGAAAAAAAAAAAAAAATGGCAACGAAACATAAGAAGAAGGGGGGAATTCGTTAATATTAAGTGTGCTGGTCAGGCGATTTACATAAAATGCATCTAACTCAAGTCGATATTGATCAGCACTTCAGATCAAAAATTGTCATTGAAAGTTTATTGATGATTACACTGTTTTTATGGCTTTGTGGCTGATTCAAGAAAAACCAAGTGTTTCCTAAAGAATATTTTTATAATCTTCAATATTAACATTTCGATTACAGAAATTATCCCTTCTTTTCCATTGTATCATTCGATTCTTTGCATTAAAAACAAAAAAAAGGGAAGGAAATGGATTGCTTTTAGAAACAACTTTTACTGCTACCGTAAGAAACATGGAATCTGTTTTTAATGGTCGTTGCGAACCTCCGATACAGTACTGCCATCGAAATTTAGTTCGATGCAAACTCATTTCATATGCTTAGAAGCAATACTTTTTCGATAAAAATACTTATCGAAACGTTTGTGCACACTTCAAAATTGCCGTTCGAGTTGACTCCGATAATGATTCCTATAAAACATTTCAGATTAGATTTAATTTCTTCAATTAGCCAAATCAAGTTGACGAACCATTGCATTCTGAAAAGCGCTATCCATAATTCTGGCCAAGAGGCTCATACAAAGAGGCCATACAGTTCAAAGAAAATTAATCGTTAATAGCAGGCTTGGCGGAAGGAATACACTACACCATGATAATTAAAGAAAACTTACGTTCATACATACTTAATTGGGCTTAACGCATATTTCCAAATGTAAAAACGTCAATAAGTATAGTATAATACGATATGCCCATCATTGTGCTTGTAAGGAATACATAGGCGCCACAATCCGTAACTTAAAAATCTTTTCATGCTAATTATGCCGAGATTGATACTTGCTGGGTAGTAAATACTTTTAAGCATAAGAAGTATAATGTAAGTCTGTTGTATTCGTAAAACATGCCATCATAATCATTCAGTGCCAACATTGACATTACTGTCAGCATAGAAATGCACCTTTATCTTCGTAGCCATCAATGTCGACTGTTGCACTCATATACTAAAAGTATAGGATAGACAGATAGAGCACAATAGCAAACAGTGAGACTATAATAGCGGCGTCAGCAATAGCATACTAAACGATACCGTCATCGTTATAATCTATATCATCACCAATTTCATTATCACGATAACGAAAAGTATGTTAAGCATAGCTAAGCCATAAATTCATATGACTGTAAGCAAGTATATATTAATATCAATCCCTTCTCGGTATTAAATATATATATATATATATATATATATATATATATATCGATATCTGTATGAATGAATATGTATGCGAGTATGTAATCCCGAAACAAGTGAACATTTGTTCGCATTTAATTAAAAACGTGCTTAGGTTTAAAAAATTTAAAGCCCCAAAATACTCAAAGAAGAATTCCATCCATATTATTCTTGCACAGTACATGATCTTTACAGTACACGAATAAATTTAATTTAGTAGAAGAGACCGTATGCGTCCCAAATCGGGTGAAATGAGATTGAAAATTCTGTTGGTTTAAAACCATTCCAAATGAATTAATTTGTACGCATAATCGATCACTACATGCTTATCAACATGTATTTTCCTTCGACTACAGTCGGTGTATATTATACTTGCTTTATTATCGATCCGTGGTAGTCATAAATAAAATAAACTCCGGACTTGTCGATATGTTTTCTTTTAATTAATTGTATATGACTTCAAATAGTTGTTTTGTACTTGTTAAGTTATCCAGTGCGCACAAAATGCCTATAATACGGACGCAGTATTTCTATCGCCATTTAAATCTTCTACGAATATTTCTGCTGATAGAAAAGGACAGAAAAAAAAATATTCGTCAAAACTTTCAAAATACACTTTAGTTTCCATAATGTTCTTATCTTTTTCGCTGAAGCATTTTTTTAAAGTTGTAAATGAATAACAGTCGGTGGCGGCCAGATCCAAAGATTACCATTAAGTAAAACAGCAATTCGAATTTCAATTCATGCAATCCTTGTCCATGTATCTTATGGTATCACTTTGAGTGAACGTGGCAACAATTGGAAAAACAGCCTTCCAATGCTCAAATTTTCATACAAATTGATGATGGGCTTTTTAATATATATATTTAGAAGACCAGTTTTCTTTTTCAACTTTATTTTTCGAGTATCTCGAGAAACATTTTAAGGGTTAATTTTTTTATGCTTTCTGTTGAGAGTTTCGCTTTTGGATATCCATAGCATAACCATTGTGCGTAAGATCTTACTCAAAGTCGTAAAACGGCCAACAAATTCTTATTTGCGACGGAGGGCGGTCCCATCCAGCCACTTTTAAAGTCCTTTTTAAGTTTGCATTGTATAACTGTTTTTCCAACTGTTTCGAAGTTAACAAACATAGCAACAATAAAACCACCGCAACTGCCGCACATAAAGAATCGAAATGACATGAACGTTTGACAGGCGTCGTCTGAGCTTTTGCTTTTTTTAAGTCCAATATGCTATAAAAAAAAAACTATGATATACATTGTAGGGGAGTTTAAAAAAATTGTAGGAAGATATGTATGTTAAGTGTGGAATTAAATTCTCGTGTAAAAATCGGTTGCTTTATAAATAATACAGAAGCCGTTCATCCCGCCTGCCATTTTAGGTAAGCATAACTTGTTACGAAACCCTTAGAAAATGATTTGCGAGTCTTCGCACATAAAATTTTCTCGAAATTTTCTCGAAAATGCCGACGGTTTTGGAGACCCGCTAATAGTGTTGTATTAAGAAATGTACGAATGAAAATGCGAAATTTAACAAGTAAGCAAATTACATTTGGTCATGGATAAATCTTTTATACCCATCACCGATTTAAAAAAAAAATGGACAAAAAATTAATTTTAATACTCTACAATATTAGGCGGAAGCGACTGGTCTTTTTCTGTTTTCGGAATTAAAACGGAAATTTATATGGCGTATGTGCTGTACTTTATGAGGAAGCAGGAAAAACTATGGAAAGCAAAGATGTTCCCAGTTTTTGTTCCATAAGCATTAAAGCATTGTAGGAAAATTCCTTGACAGATTTAGATCATTGCAAAATGTTTTAGTAAACATGTAGACCAGCTAACAGAATGTTTACAACAGATATTACATAAACGACAGACGGTCAGACAAACGAACGGATATGTTACGTGCATTCCGTTGTATATTAATTTGCCGTAGGTTATAAGTTTAAAGACCAAATTTTTATTCCTTTAGCAAAACAAACATTTCCCGATTTACGTGATACTGTAGGAGTGTCTTTCCGCCGATTTAGCCCATTTTCAAGGCCAACCTGCTTACGAAAACTTTCAATGATCTTGGCAAACATGAACTCGATAGCTTCATTCTTGCAGCCAGGAAAATATTTACAACAGATATCACGCAGACGGACATGCTTAAATCGATCCAGAATTTGATGTGATTTTGCTTATTGAAAACTAGCGCTCAAATGCCGCCAAAGCAAACAAAGAAACGATCTGAAACTAAATCGATCTAAAAAAAAAATTCCTGGCCAGCTTCAACAATAAACTGTAAATAGTATTTACAAATGTTGTTAATGAGCAGATGTCTTTGCTATTCAGATATGCATTTAGGAAGAATTGTAAACTCATTTATGTCGCCGATAATAGTTTTTGGTCGCGCGTGCTTCTTTTCTAAAATCTTTGTGAAATAAGACTTATCAGCATTGCAAAAGAAACATTTCTTTCGGCTGAAACATATTGTACTCCCTAGTTTGGTACTTAACATTTTTATAACATGCTTATACATCAATATTTTCATATATATATATATATATAGTATTGTAAGTGTATAAGTAGTCGACTACGATTAACGTTTATACTAAAGACAAATTTTCATTAATCTCACCACAGAATTAATTTAATCTCTAAGCTTTAATCAAAGCTGCAGCGCATTCAACGCACTCAAAAGTTTTGAAAACGTTCAATTGTTTAGACTCCATGTCATAACTTACTCTCTTAATGATAATACATAAAAAGATGATTAAACAACTCTAAGTAATAAAGCTCACCATATAGCTTAGTTATTCTCTAAACTATTCCTCAAGAAGCGATAAACATACGAATGAACTACTGTACGCTAGTTGTTCCACTATTAGCAACTAGGTCAAAGGTATACACACAATAGTGCAAAACTTCACATGTAGTAGCCGACAACTACAAAAGCAGCGTAAGATCAATCTTTTAGTTGTTCAGCGATAGATAAACAAGGAAGTAATAAAAAATAGTGTTTTCAGGATGTAGACAGCGAAGATGTATAATAGATTGTTCCTTAATCGACCCTAATCGACCATTAGTCTTTTATTTCACTATACTTATCCTTGACTTTTATTCAAATCAGAATCGATGGGACATATGCGAACATGTACTATGTACTTGCTTGAGGAGAATTCGCTGTGTTCAGAGGATAACCGATTGGGAACGCGGTCAATGAAGAACAGCGGACGTGTAATACGTATGTGCCGGACGGACCTTCGGCTTACAGAGGAACTCCTACTCTTTTCCTGCTAGCATACGCGAGGGAAAAAAGTGAACGTATTGCCGCCTGCTAAACGTTCCGTATATTTAGTTACTGATTGCATACAAAACATAACGGTCCACCACAGTATCAGATATATAAAACCCTACACCGAGAATATGTAACTACGGATCGAGAATACTTTGCCAGGAATGGAGAATCACGAGAAGGTGAACGTATACGAACTTTGTGTGTTCAAACAAAATGAACAAAAAAGAACCGTCTATAAATACACTGCGTGCAAATAATACGTCGAACTATCAACCGTAACTGCCCACTAGGTCATACTGTTGTTTTCCGTTCAAGAGAAATTTTTTGCTCTTTCTCCTATTAATCTCGAAATATATATTATTGTAAATCTGTACTGTGCTACCATTTTCCCAAAAAGCAATAAAACAATGTATTAAATCGAAAATACGAAGGTCCAATTAATTTAATAAATTTCTTGAAACGGACCAACTGAAAAGGTCTGAGTTAGACTCCCAATCTGAACTATTGTTGCAACATAAAGGCTATGTTACGAACTTTGAATATTTTTTATTATTAAATAAAATTAAACAGGCTTTCCGAATAAATTATGAACGCATTAATGAAGACTTACTACCTTAAAAAATGAATGAAGTAAACGTAAATATTTCCCACCAATGCCAATAATGTTTAAGACATATATTTATATTTTTTTGCTTACTTTCTCTTTGTCTTTGAATATATTTTATTTTCATAATTCGTTTCAAGTTCACATGGTTGTACTTACACTTTCTAGCTTTGCCACCGTCTCGTACATGGTCATGTTATTGACTTTTCCATACTGCACAATAAAATCGATATCAGTAGTATTAGTTAAGGTGCTTTTATTATTTTTGTTCGCTATATTGTTGTCAGCGTCTGTGACAGTTGAATTTTCATTAACTTCAACTAACTGTGGTTGCGTCCAGGCTAAACTAATTGTAGTATTAGTAATTTGAGTGACATGCAGATCTTCTGCCGGTCCTGGTATACTCTCAGTGCCTGGAATTTTTAATCAATTGAATGCATCAAAGGGTTATTTCAGTAGTCAGTTTCCAGATACATGTTTTCAATAGCCATGCTAACCTTCTTCGAAACACTGAAGAATATTGCCAGCATAGGAGAGACAATCCGCTGAATTAGTATTTGCTGCAGTCGATGTTGAGCTACCACCGCCGCTAACAGACGACGAACTACTAGATATACTTGATAGGGATGCCGATATGTGGCTGACTGGCAAAACGCCGCGACACAAAGACATGCAAGTTGGTGTTACGCCCCGTCGGACGCAACAAGGCGTATGATCTCGACCGCCTGCCGCGCAACGTGCAATTACAGCTAGATTGATATCAAAATTGACAAAATGAACAAACTTAAATCATACACAACAATTAGAAACTCCTATTAATATCTCTCTCACGCCTTGCTTTCATAGCTATTTATTTCTTGTGTTCTCACTATAGTTTTTATCTTCCTTTTCCATAACTTACATATTTGCGCTCGACAAGCCGGGCCTAGTTTTTCGATATCCGATAAACGTATATTATAACTGCAAAGTGGTGTACATTGTGGTAAAAGGCCAGACGCTTGGCAACATGTGCTCATGTTATATCTCGATTCGTATACATTCTCTACGTTGGCAGGCAAGGTGCGTGTAATAAGACGTGGTGATGGTTCGCTTTTCCCATAAGCATTTATGGAAACCACATAAAATTCATAGTAAACTTCTTGCTCCAAACCCTCTAATATAAGTGGGGGGTTTTTCTTAAAATAAAAAATTATTCAGGCCGAAAATTATTCAGAACGAAATGGTAAATTTATTTACAAGAACGTATATGGATATCGTTATATACCTTCTCTACTGTCAAGTAATCATCCCCGACTCCCAAGCGACGGAATTTTATATGATATGTGCTGATGGTATCAGATAATGACTTTGGCTTATTCCAATCTAATATCACAAAATTGTCAGTTTTGGCTATAATACGCAGTTTGGAAGGAGGATCAGCCAAAATTCCGTAACCCTGAAACAGACAGCTGCTAAATTCCGACATGAAACGTAAACACCTGTTCAGAGAATTCTTTTAAATAACAGAAACTTTTCTTAACTATCCAAAGTTTGAGTTTATTACTCACTTGAATAAGCTAAAATCCAGTGTGGAAATCTTTCCAGAGCATAAAGGAAAACAGGCGGTGGGTATACCTCTGGCTCGACAACAAGGTGTGTGATCGATGTTATTAGCTAAACAAGTGAAGGTAATATTTGACCAAGGAGCGCATACCATAAAGTCGGGCAATGTAGCTAAATCAGTTTTTTGCGGATCACACATTTTATCCAAACACATACGATGAGTCATTCCGTTTGCTTCGCAACAACTACGTATATCCGGTAAGTCAGGTACTTCCATTTTCATAACAGGTCCCGATTTCGCTTCAGTTGCTAAAGCGCTAGTATGCGTAAAGATACGCAATCTTTCGCTGGGCAGGCTGGAACCGTAATCATTTGCAGCCGTCACCATAATCGTATACATTGTTAACGGCTTCAAGTTTTTAACAGTGACTGCAGTCTCATTACTGGAGACTAATCGCAAAATGCTTATATCTTCATTGTTACCTTTTCCGTGTTTTGCTATATTATCAGCTTCAATATCTTCGTCACTGCTGTCTTGGTCAAATGAATGCAATGCCGTTAAGGTGACATTATAGTGCTTGACTGTGTGCGGCAACTTTTTAGGTGGTGACCAGCTAACCGTGACAGTTGTCTCGGCGACGTCACTCACTGAAACATCCAGAGGTGTGCTGGGTATTTGCTGAACACCTTTTAATATGCACTGTAAACCACTAAGAGTGTGATGCACGCACGAGACACGAGTACGTAACAAGTCGGTGAAGGGGGTGTACTCACCCCGGCACATGTCCTGACACAAGTCAGGTATTTGCTTTTCAACACAACATGGCACATGGTTCCGACCATCTGCCATACAGCGCACTATTTGCGGGAAATCCTTTTCGCATGCCTCTGGATCCGTGCCTGTTGTGCCGTCCAGTATATTATGTACATTACAAAAACCCATACAATTTTGGCTGACATTTGCGCGTTCGCAGCACTCTGTAAAGTCATGTGTTATTTGTGGCCCCACACCAGTTGGTCGCCAAAAGGTACGATTGTCTGCCACCTCTAAGGGAGGGGGCACTAAAAACACATCACTCGACTCGCTGGCTGCTGCTGCCGTGCCTACGCCAGCTAGCGTGTCATTACCGTTGCCGTTCTTGTAAGGAAACGGCTTAACTAATCGAAAGCTTTTGTTAATTTTGTTATGTTTTTAACGCAACAACAAGTACATGCGAAGATAAATACGTATGCATAAAAACTTACCCATTAATATGTGTATGCTACGCAATACTGGATCTGAATTTAATTCACAAACATAACTTCCAGTATCCGATATTTTTAACTTTTTAATTAATAAAACCCACACTTCACCGCCAGATTCTAAGCGTCCCTTTGGGTCTAACCGTAAATCAGATTAAATTATTTATTTAGAAAAATATACTTTTAAAAATCGTAAACTCACTTTCATCGTGTAAAACACTAATACGACTATCGCTAGTTACTCTCACTTTACCAGCAGTGAGAATTTTATCAAATTTTTTCCATATCACAGTGTTATTATAATGATTCTCAGATACAACACAAGTCAGTAAAGCATCTTTGCCTTCGTATATCAACGAAGGTCCACCTGTGCCTAAAAATAGGCACACACATCGTGTAAAATGTAGGCTTAACATTTACAGTTTCGACTTACCTATCGGCGTACCGGTGTCAACTGTTATTAAAAAGCATGTCGATGTTGCTAAAATCAACAGCAATTTCAACATAATGACCTCGATTTTTATGGATGTTGCTGATAACTGTTTTAAAAAAGACAAAAAAAGGAGCAAATTATAAAAATCAACTTAATTCTTTACAAGGAAGCAACAACAACAACAAAAAATATAATAATAATTTAAGTCCTCTTAAAGAGTCCTTTAGAAAATTACCGTAATTTAGCTCCTATTTTTCATGCCGCATTTGTGTACGCAAACTGCCAATTATGTTTGACTTATGCAGACGCAACGTAATATATTATTAATAGCTTATACACAGTTTTAAGTTAGATATAAGTTATCTCTTTCTTGCTTACATATCTACATATGCATGCTATAGTAATTATTCTTTAAGAAGCATGCACATGTACCATTCATTTTTCAACGAACGCAGAGTTTGGTCGTCTCAATAAGCAAAATATTGTTGTTCATTACACTTGTAAATAAAATCAATCAAAATCTTCAAAGTAATCTTTTAATTTTGTTTTTCGGCTTTGCAAATGTAATTCTGAATTAGTTTCGTTATTAACAAAAAAAAATATTGGTGCAAAGAAGCTTGCATAAACAGTTACTACAAAGTTTAGCAAATCTTTTTGTAATTAAATAAATGATCTATAACCCCTACACGATACACGGTGATAGCACAGTCGCAGTTTAGTGCAATCATAGATAAAAGTGGAAAATGCTCTAAATTACAATATGTTGGTCGCTTTTCTGTATCAATTTGAAGCCCCAACTTCAGTTATCCTAAATTTCATATTCAAATATTCAACAAAATTCGAGCATATTTTTATACATTTTAAAGGAATTTAATTAAGCTAAATATGTGCGATTCTGATAGTTACGTTCCGCTATTTTTTTGGTTATACCATTCTGCCCTCCCGGTAGAAATTGTGGACCGTCTTGGCAAAAAACTGAAACAAGTTCTCGTCAGAGGACTCCTTTCAAATCAGCCACGCACTATGCAGATGCCCATGGGAGAGCGAAACAAATGGAAGTTAGAGAAGGAAGGTCTACGAATGCATGAAAACTTCCCAGTTGTACTCTTTCAATATTTGGCGAGTCATTAAAAATACGTGTGATCTGGCATTAAACGAACGGTTAATAACGCCGTTTGCTGGGTAAGATTCTCTGCCGTGGCGATATCATTCGTTTTTTTAACGAATTTATGAATGTAAATGTTCAAAATGTCAGAGCCGAAAAATATCGATTAGAACTTAAAAGTGAAGAGTGAAGTGAGTTGTGAGACAATTAATAAAAACTTAAATTTGCTTATGGGTACCTATAGGTATTTTCTGTACCGAACGCGGACAGGTCATCTTAGTTTACTTATTGTGTTGATTAGTTGGGAAATTCATAGTCTTAGCGCGCGTGCGCGTGCGCATTGCAATCATACTCTTGGAAATTAGAGTAAGACTAAAATATTTGAGGTGGTGTGCAAGATATATTATAAAGATATTGAAAGCTTCGAGCCCGTAATTTAGAGCACTCTGCAATTTCGATGTGGCTTTTTTTCGATTAAATCCAATTTTATTATATGCGTACCCTTTTTATACATAGGTATAATAAAAACTCGATAAAAGTCTTGTATTTCAAAGGTAATCGATAATCGATAATACTACACGTGATTTGTACTGCTTGAGAGGTTAGTACAGAAAAATTAGTAGTTACCCGTAAAATCTTTCACGTCTACAGATTCCGGACATAATTTTTAAGTATTAGCTTTCGTTATGTGTTATGAATTGTCGGATGCAACGAAAATCACCAACTTCTTTGTGGATTTATTTGAAAGACCGTGCTCATTCTCCAAAAGTACATTAATTAAGTACTTTGTTAAATTTTCTAATTTTTCGAAATCTCAGAAGACGAAAAATTAAAATATTGTCTAACCTGAACTCCTCTAATTATCCTGGCACCGATAACCGCGCTGACAAACATTTTCAATAAATGTTTACGGACTGGATATTTTACTTGAACCTGGAAATCTTGTTTCGTCATCGCTCTTCACAAAATAGGCTACGAAATGATTACAAAGATTACAGAGGAATAGCGACACTATACGCATAAGCTATTTAAGTCATTGGGAATTAGAAGCCTAATCGAATTTTTGAAAAACTTGCATAAATAACAAATGAGAACCCACTACAAAAGAAACTGATTAAATTACGAAAAAAATTCATTTTAAACTGTCACTTATCTGGCAACATTCTTAGAAATTGACTTTATGTAAGCCTTAGCGCATAACCTATTTTATTTAATTTTATAGATTTTCCTCACTTTATTGTATGCATTTATAATGATATAGAATTAAGTACATATGTAATATTTTTTATATAAGTATATAAGTAGTGCGTGTTAATTTACTTTTTCTATAATAAAACCAAACTTCAACTTCTTTTCAAAAGATTTGATTTTTAAAACCCATAATGGTTTGAATCCAAATTTTCGAGAAATGTTTAGAAAGTTCGAAGAAGTGAATTTATACCGCATTTGTAGAAGAAAAATAAGTCTAATAAGTTTTTGCATCGCCCATTAAATACTTTTGATAGGTAAAAAATAATAGCAAGTAATGCTACTAGTTAACATTTAACAATTGCATGGTCCTGTTTAGAACTTGCAAATCTGTGGCTGAATATGAAAAACGTAAATGTTTTTTTAATGCATTATACCAATAGAAATAGTCTCAATACGATCTAACTGGTAATAGCATAAAAACAGGATGGAATGATAATAACGCTGGCCCAAATTGGTAAAGGCTTACATTGATATCGAATTATAAAAAAAAAAAAGAAAATGTAATCTGAATGAGATAGCACCCGTAAGTGTAAGTCTTATTTACATGGCCTCTCAAATAGTGTCACGTAACTGTCAGGCATATATGCATCAACATGCGCCTGTAAACACAAAAATGTCCTGGCATAGTAATTGCAAATAATTTATAGGATTTTGCAGCCGCTATATAAATAAAAAACAAGTCGAAAATATAGTGAAATTAAACTATTGCGGAAAAATTCTTGGAAAAATACTATAAAATGAGTATTTTTATGCTTTGGCATATAGCGCCGGAGACTATGACAGCTATCGTACTGAATAACATCAGACTGTGAAAAGCATATGTATTGTGAACAAGACACAAAACAGCAGAGAGATAGAGCGCGTCTTCTTCCTTCTGCTGTTCTCCGTCCTTCACCTCGTGATAATTTGTTATTGTTGTCGTTGTTGTTGGTTTTGTTGCATCAACTGTATTATCATTCTCAAACGAAATAAAAATGCCAATGAAAGAAACTTCCATTTGCACTTGTCGGCGACTGCATTGTATACATACACGCGCTCTGACAACACTTTTTCTTCTTACATATATACACTTCAAGAAACAACAAAGCGTAAATGTAAAGTATCATGCAATATTGATGTAAAAAGAAAATGCATTTGACGACAAACACATACATTCTGCCAAGGATTGCAAAAGTGTGAAAGCAATAAGTGAACGGAAAAGAAAGGTAAAGGTAGAAAAAATAAAGAAGGAATAAATCCTTGATAACGTCACTTATAGGGTATCAACAAGAATTTTTTGCAAACAAATAAAAAATGTGTACAGTAATTGTGCCAACGTTAGTTTATTCGATGTATACTAACTGCCATTTAAAATTGCTGTTATTATGCAACGAATTCCAAGCACACGTTATACAAATCGCATATTTTTTTTCTCTTAATTGCAAACTGAACAACAAGTTGAATTAAATTCTCTAATAATTTCATTTAATAAATTTCATTCTATATATATATATATATATATATATATATTCCATATATACATATATATATGAACTGATCCTGTAGAGATCAGTTGAAAAGCTGAACTCTTTGTTTTCCTTCTCGCATATTCAAGGCTGAATGCCGCCAAATTGCCGCAGATTATAATGATAAGTAAAAATACGTGTATATTTTGCGTGAAATGAAAAGTTACAAAACAGTCTCAAAATTGTAATAACTTCATGCTTCGTCGGTGTTTTTAAAAAAAAACGTCAACTTTTGTTTACTAGCTTGAAAATACAAATGCAAGAAGAAAGAAATAAATAAATTTAAATAATTCAATTTGCAAATACCACAACGCATTAAATTCAAATTCCAAACTTATGACTATAATCAAATGTAAAACAGAAGCTGTATCCTTTATACAAAAAAAAAAAAAAAAAAAAGGAATACATTCCATGTAAACAAAAATAGTATTGAATAAAAGAAAATTAACTAGCACTGCTTACGATGCGTTTTCCCAATATAAGGCGTAAAATCTATTAAAAACCTTTCTTTTTTTCTTTTTTCCTTTTTTTTTTTTTTTTTGAATTTAAACAAATTACAAATACACCTACACAGTAATTGTTAGGTAAACATGAAAAATTTTCAAATGTGTTACGAATTCATTGACTGAGTCGCGAAACCAAATAAAACAACGGCATTAGTGTAATAAGATTGCATTTAAGTCTATGTTTCGGATTAACAGTTATATCCATTGCTGTTGACCTTGATGTGCTAGAACAAAAAAAAAAAGAAAAAAAATAAAGCAAAGTCACTAACAGCTGCAGACACAAGCAGAAGAAAAGAAAATAAAAATAATATAACATAAAAATCAACAAGAGGTAAAAAGAAATATATGCGAAACCAGTTTGTGCCACGAGCATAGCAATCTTTGCAAGTGCTCGAGCAGAAAAGCAGATGTACCAGTAGTGGCAGCAGCAGCAGCGGCAGTTGCTTTATTTTCTTACAAATATCAACTGGCAGCGAACAAGTTGAATGAAAACATTTTGCAAAAGTCAACATAAATCGTTTAATGCTACTCAAGTGACAAATTTGATTAAAATTCGTACAAGTAATAACAACAGTTACACGGCAATATAAATCGGGGAAAACATTCTTAGAGAATGTATTTTTACTTTATATATTCGTACTCACGTCACTTGTGACACAGATGCAAATTTAAATCCAAAACGACTTGTGAAGAACATAGGTTTTATTATACCATATTTAAATCCATGTGCCATGGCGCCGCAGACATTATTTTATCCAATGACGAACTCTATTGAAAATCGGAATTGGCATCGGATCATTTATCATGGAATATGGCATTTTGATTTCTGGTATATCTTATCAAGTGGTAAACAGTATTTAACGGTGGATCGTGTCTAACTACAATATTTTAGCTTTACATTATCTTAGAAATGAAAGGCGAATTCAATAGGAAATTCTACTGATTTAGAGATAAAAGCTCTACCGTTGTTTCATTTTCGACTACACATTTGATCACATTTCCTATACACGTCACATATACAAATATATATAACTATATATAAATTACTGGGTCCTACGATAAATGTAAGAAAAGAAAACAATTTCTTCCGTCAAATTTTAGACTTTTGTCAACGCGCTCCCAAAAGAATAGTTGTGAAGAAAAGCCTTTCTGAGAAGTTATAATCTATTCACTTATTATTTAAAAAGGTCGCCAATGACGGTATTTATGCTTATGTGGAAGCGTTTTCAACCAAAAAAAACACCTTTGCATGCCTTCATGTGGATGATCGTTAGATGGACATAAGAATGAGCGCGTTTCGAAAGAAGTCAGTGATTCTGTCAAGAAATTAAAACTTTGCAATGACAATTTTGTTGTTAATTATAAGTTTAGCTATCAAATTCAAGAGTAACATTTTCGATTCTATCTCTAACAGATGTAGTAAAAGCAGCACCTCATAAAAAAAAATTTTTCGTTGAAAAACAATGAAGAAAAATATTTCAACATTTGGTCATAGTATTACAGATTAATTGTAAAAATTATTCCAAAAAAATTTATTATAATAAAAAGCGCGCCTATAACACTTTGCAAAATTTTAAACGCCTTTTGTCGAAAACACGATTATCGCCAAGCGTATGCAGCACAACTCAAGCACGTAAGAGATTGTTGAAGGGATAGTTTGAACATTATTTACTAATAAAAGATTTCCCTTTTTATCCGCTATAACGGTACAAGAGCACATTAAGTTTGTGCGATTGTGGGCAACATCTAGCAGGAATTGTGATAGACCTATCTTTTATTATACGGATCGATTCAGAAGTTATTATATACTAGTCCATCTGTCCGTCTTGTTTTCTTGTTTTCAATTTTTGAAATATTTTAATGACATAATGTACACCGACTTGTTTTGGGGCAAGGACGAAGGTCATCGAAAATGGCACGGATCTTATCGCCTTTTCGACCACTTCTCATATAGCACCTTATTTTGAGAAGACATAATATGAATAACCTTATTGAGCGTAGTGTCCTTACTCATTTTGGTTATAAATGGAAACTATTTTTTCAAATACTCGCACAAAAATCAATAGAAGAGAAGAATCACAAAAATTATAAATTATATAAAATAATATTAGAGACTACGTAATTAGAACAATTTTTATCGATCTTAAATTCGTCTATCATAATAGAGAAGATCTAGATAAGACTAACAACTAAAAGGCCAAAGCACAAATAAATAATTTCACTTACATTCCAAACAAAGATCGACCGGTTTCTTCGGGCTAGATAAGCTTGATGTTAAACACAGACTCAGAAACTAATATGAAACTGAATTGTTCGAATATTAAAATAATCCGGGAAACCAATAAATTCAAGGTTACGAACACTTTTATTTTTGGTATTACTCTCAAGAAGATATTACTCTGCAATAGAAAACATACGAGATAAATTTCATTAAAAAAAAGAAAAAAATCTATCAACAATACAATTTCCAATGGTCAGAGCACGAATCATTTCAGTGCTTCGCGAAAACGTTTTGTGTCAATCGCTGCGAGAAACACGAAACTTTATGTTGCACAACAAACCTAATAAAACCTTACAAAAGTGCACGAATTACTAAGGTGAAAGAGAAAATTTCGTTGAAATGAAACAACATTCAACAAATAAAATTATTCCACTCAGCGAACTAATGCAAACACATCCTTATCAGCAATTATCAGCCTCACTTCCCTGCTCATCATTCTGAACCATCTCGTGATTCTCTCATAGCGGCCTAACCTATAAAAATAGTAACAAGGAATGTGCGAAGCAATCGTAAAAGGAGAACGAACTATTTGAATTTTTACCAGCAAAAAACAACTGAGCAAATACCTTTACAAGTAATAACGTTTTCCTTTACAGTATAGTAACGAATGAGAAACTTCAAGAGAAGATAGAGTTGCAGTAATAACCGAAAAAGGTGTACATCATAAACTACTGGTTATGTGAATAACTCCATAATTGAAAAAATGAAATTGAATCAAATGAAAATGAAAATGAAAAGAGAAATTTTGTCGTTGATATATTAAAGCAAACGATTTTATATGAAATCGTGATTTTAGTGACGGACTTTGTATTTGAGTCTGCAATGTTTTATATTTTTGAGATTAACGTTTTGACTTTTTCAAATATCGTAATAGCCCGTCTTATTTTTCCACCACCAATATCTACCGACCATCCACTCTACACATTTTTTTAACAAAGATCTCTTCAAAAATCTCCAATTCATTGGTTGCCAACGAGTTAAATTCCCATGACATATATGTCTATATTAAGACGAATCGATTTGATTAAAAGTCAAATCTTCATATGCGGGTTGCAGATTTTCTTTTAAATAGATTTTTTATAAATAGTTTTTTTTTTTTTTTGCTTAGATTTTCGCAAAGAAAAAGAATTAAGAAGTTCGTAGGGATATTTACATTAGATAAGTTTTATGAAAATAAACTTCCTTGATGAACTTAAGTGAGAAAGAAACATGAAGGATGAATCTACGCTTCTATTGCGATTAACGTGTTTATCTATTGAAAGTAATAAACGAAATCACTGAAATACACGAAAGAACAAATATATATTTTTACAGTAACATGACATCACATGATGTAATAATTCATGTATTTTTTTTTTTGTTTAATTTCATAATATTTAATGAGCATCATACCACTAAATTATCTAAATTATCTAAATCGATTTAAAGAAGATAAGAATGCTACCACCAGCTAAGGGGAGAAGACAACTTAAGATATTCATCGAACATCGTTCTTTAATCCTCAAATTTTCCAGACAATTCTACGACGGTTTTTGTCTTCAGAAAACAGCCAAGACTCGGCCAGCATAATCTTCTCGATGGATCCTACATTGTTTCTGCCGCTCTGCCAAAAATACCGGCGCATTTTCTATGATGACATCGTTCGCATACTCAACTTCGCATACATACTTCGATGCTGATCAAAATCAAAAAGAAATACTTCGATGCATATAAATTATGTATATAAACAAATTTTTAAGAATTTTTCACAATTATTTAGGCATTACAGTTAAGTGAAACAATAAAATATGAAATGTTTTTTAAGCTCGAAGAAAAAGAGGCGATCACAATTCGCATTCATTGCAAAATAAACAGCTGGCAAAATATATTAAGGCGTTAATTTACCTAAGCAAGTCTTATAAGTGTCAATGGATCATCTACAGGCCGATTAAAAACAATCGAATATTAATGGGTTAAATGGAAAGATCAAGGAACAATTTATGATTGTGGAAAGAAATCAGTCGGGGAATAATTTATTATCACATCTTGATAAAGCTTCTTCTCATCGTCAGTCTTTATCAGCGGCATCTGCCTAATAGCGCTATTCAAAATAATAAATTGTTGTATAAGAGAATGTTATTTCCCCGGCTACTGGAAGGTTATAATGTAATAAATAAGCCTGATAAGCATCGAGCCTAGTTATTGCCCTATGAACCAATTAGTTTGCTATCATCCTTGATTTCGCAAGACCATACATAATACGTCGCACCCACTCACTACATATAATAAGCTAATTAAAAGTCTGTTCAATTGTATGACAATCTACGAGAAAGGTTTTGTTCAATTTTTAAATTCACTTCAACTACGTACGGCGTGAAGAATTGATTCACAAAACGATTAACACTCGCTTTTCTACATTTGCCATAAAAATTATTGAAAATTTTCTAAATCATAGATTGCACGAGATTTAGACATTGTTTTAGGGCCTAAACTTAACTGCAACTAACCCATGAGACATAGAGCTAAGAAAGTAGACGAAAATGCGAATTAAATAAATCTGAAAAAAGTATTGGTATCCAAAGCTATTTTTGATTGTTCTACCCAACTGCCATTTGGAGCGACGATACATTCTTGTAATTTTGGAAAATTTCAAATTTTCCAAAACAAATCGTTCTACTTTTCGACGAAACTTAATTAACAATATCGGGTTGGCTTAAAAACAAATTAATAAACTTACATAATATTATATATAACACATAATAATGCACTCTCCGTTTATGAGAACATTAGCCGACTGATAGTCCATTGAAATTACAACAATAAAGACTTCTTGCTGCTCTTTAAAACGTTTTGATAAATTCTTGCTTCAATTTATTTATATCATTATTTTGAAATTTCTGTATATTACCTAATGTAAATTTTTAAATCGCAACAAATCCATGGAACCTGAACTTTTTAACGTATATAAAATGCATATAAATGTATATAAATAGTAACAATGACTATGATAACAATAAAAAAAATAATTGAACTTGAAACAAATTTGTAAAATGAACAAGAAAGAAAGTTGTATATTCGACTATGGCCGAATCTTTTATACCCCAAACATCTTATTCAAAAAGCAAAAAAAAACAAAAAAAAAAAAAAAACTGAAAGTATAACGAAAACAATTACAATTCGATAATCTGTAATATTAGATGAGCGGAGCGGAGTTTTTTTCCCAGTGCTCTATAAATAGCATAGAATTACTTGTAGAGCATACGTGGAAACTTTTATTGTTCCAAGTTTTGCACTTAAAGTGAATAACGAGAAAAAACCCAACTTTTTATGTCATCGAGGTAATCGAGGTGTTCTCAGTTTATGTTACATCATAGATGTGAAGTTGGACAGAGTTGACCATTCTTTTGAAATATCAATCTAGGTGCAAGCACTTGCAATGTTTTTGCTGCATTTCAAGCCGATACCTTCATTTTTGCAACCGGCAAATTATTTACAACAAACAGAAACATATAAATTGACATATTTATTTATTCACTAAATAATTGAATTTTGAAGTTAAGATAAAATTTTGAAAAAGTTCGCGAAACTTTGTTGGCTTATGAAGAAATTCATTGTGTTTATTGTGATCAATCAAATCAGCAGCATACACACAGCTTGCGCGTTTCCGTTCTAGACAATTTAATGTTAAAAAACCACCTTGCTATCACCGCTAATCAACTTGTTAATTTTCTTTCAAGTGAGGAAGACTTATGCTGATTTCATCTTATCACATTCCCGCGAAATTAAATGTTGCCCACAAAACCATTTCAATGCTGTAGAACTGTGAATACCGTTGATAATTTAAATGTTTCAGTGTAACGTGATCAACAGAACAACGAAGTCTTCATGTCTACTTTTTCATGAAATTGTTCATAGGTTGTACTTTTACAGGGAATAATAATTTTGCATGATTTGGAAAAGTGAGAAATTGGCTCATATTACCGAAACTTTTCATTTTATGTAAATATTAACAAAACAAAGTAAATCGCATGATTTTCCATAGTAAAATATTATTTAAAATGATCAACACATACAGTCAAATGGCAGTAATTGCGTAAAATTGAGCATTGAGGGTACGTGCTATGGGTATTATGTACAAAGAATATGCATGCGCTTCAGAGGTAACAGCCAGACAAGTCGAGGTTATATAATGTAAGATTAACAAGATAATGAAAATTTCTATTCTTTTATGTTTTTTTTTTTTGTGTTACAATGGTTTTAGTATTGGCCCTGTGAGTCCTAAAGAACCGTCCAGTAACCGAAGCCTTTTGTTTTGTTTTTTTGCTTATAACTTAATATAAAATATATAAATACTATTCACTGTCTATGGTTTCATCGATTGGCAAAACTGATCTTGTCCCCCGTTGGTTGACACAAATTACGACAATATCGATCAGCTCACTATGTGGTGCGCTGTTAAAATTGAGCGCCATCGCGAAAAAGCAAACTTTCGTTTCGACGCATAAGATCCTCTTCCTCTAAAAAGAACGTTCAGAAAATTGGATTCGAACAAATTGATGATTTTGAATGACATTACTACTCATGGCACATCATCATGGAAGTGTAGAATTTTCGCTTCAAATGGTAGCTATTGAAAATTCATTTAATCTACTTCATGTGTACTTTTCAACCTCTTTCGTATAAACATAAATAAAAAATTAGCATTCCTTTAGCCAACTCCTAAATTAAAGTAAATGATACGTGTTACTACAATGCTTGATATAATAATTTGGTTTGTCCTCTCGCATATCATAAACAGTATAACTTGTTGATCAATTCTCAGTAGATCTAAATATATTCCTTAACTGCGCCAATTGTTGAAAATTACTCAATCAAAAACTTTTCAACATAGTCGTGAATTCCTATAGAAGTGAACCAAAAGGTTATGAAGTGAAAAAAACGAAATTTTCACTACATTGTATCAAGACAATTATTTGTGTACAAGCCCAAGGAATCTAAAGTGTAACAAGGGCATCTTGTCGCCCTGCGTAATTAAAGATGCTTAAGAAAGCACTTTTGCTTTTTTTTTTTTTTGTTAATGATTAAATCCATTTCTCAATGGGATGAATGTCGCGTACACGTTGGATTGGTGTACATGACTTCGGCCTAAACCGAAGATAAATTCTTTAATAGTTTTTTCATACACGGAATAGTTTTATAAGTCCTAGCTAACATTTGAACAATAAAATTACATGTCGTATACGTAACATAATTAATATCCAAGTTTTTTCTTCATTCGGTTCCAGCATAGAGTTCACTTCAATGAACGCACAAACAGAGTTTATTCTTTATGCTTTATAATTGGTTGCGTAAATGTGTGTTTTATATATTACAATATATGCACATTTGCATACATATATATCATAAAATTTCCTTCTTGCCGCCACATAGTGCAAAGAGATCGTAAATAAAAAGTTTACAATTTTTGCATTGCTTTTTATTGTTATTATGCTTTAGCAACATAATTCATTTCCCCGTTTTATAATCATTTATACAAATTTATTGTTATACTTTTGTTGTTATTACAATTGTTTATACTACATAAATATGTATGTATTTCTTTAAAAAATGTAAAAATTATTAAATCGAAACTTAGTCCACACAGTTATAAAATAATTTACTGCAGAAGCATCATTTTACTGTAAAGGATTTGTTAATAAAATCTGCATAAATATTATTTAATATGAAAATTAAAGAAAATGACTACAAAAGGCTACAGAAAACTGTAAACGTTGTTTCTTATTTGAAATAAAATAGATATCGATATGTCGAACTGGCCGACACTCGTGCATTTCGTCATTTTCCAAGCATTAAATATAAGCTGTTATAGCCAGTTAAACGTAACAATAGTGAAAAATCATTAAAATCTTTCCTCTTCTTCTTCTTCTTCTTCTTCTTTTTAATGATGAAA
Organism: Glossina fuscipes; assembly: GCF_014805625.2. NCBI lineage: Eukaryota > Metazoa > Arthropoda > Insecta > Diptera > Glossinidae > Glossina > Glossina fuscipes. The sequence goes on along the minus strand of NW_023998415.1, from coordinate 12,727,225 downwards.
ATCAAGCACACGCTTGTCATCCATCATAAAGTATCAGATATCTTGTGTAAAAGGAAAATATTTGTTTAAAGCGTAACACTTTAACTAAATATAATTTGAACAATTATTGTGTGTAAATTTAAATTTTTTTTAATTTTTTCTGTTTCTTATATATATAAAAAAAAAAAAAAAAAAAAAAAAAAAACAAATAAAAATTTTGTATTCATATTGGGCCGAATGTTCGATGCTACCATAAATTTATGCATAATAAGTGACAAGATTATACTCAGACATACATCTGATAGTAATTCCTCATATCCTCCTGTCTTCCCTGTCACCAGGTGACAAAAATTATTCCTTTGTTTTTATTGTTCAAGCTTACAAAATTATGCGCACGTATACAACACGCATATGAACTCGAGATACCGGTCAATACAGAATCGCCCTCTAAATCGACTTAAGCTTGCCTATGCATCCATCTTTTCGGCTGTTCATATGATTTAGATAGAATATTTGGGATATTTTAATGAAATTGAATACATCGACGTGTTTTGGCACAACGACGAACGCTATTGAAAATGGCATGGATCGAATTGCTTTTCCGGTCGTTTCCCATATAACGCGTTACTATGAAAACTGTATACAGTGTAGTCATCGCACGCACGTACAAAAATGCTTAACACGATTTTAAAAACGCTTCTAAACCGATTAGTGCAATGAAATGTGAAATCGATATAACAAAAAGTAGGTCTATCTCTTCTCCTTCCGGATGTTAAATATATCTGCCCGATCTTAATATTTCTTTGCCACAAACCATGTACGATCCATAAATTGCAAAATAGTTTCTTAATTATAGATTTGTGAGTTAGGTAATCATTTGTACGTTTTATATAGGTTTCACGAAGCGTTTCTATCACATTTTAAACTAACATTATTGTAAGCTGATTGTACTCAATTTTAAGACCGATTAGCGTTCGAATAGCAAATTTCGAACGGAAGAAGATTAACGTTCGAATCGACCTGGCTATATTTTACAAGTGTATATGCATTCCATGAAATCTCTAATAAATATTTTGGATTCTCATATATATATATATATAAAAAAAACACACACACACACTCCCACACACATTCATGAAGGAGGGTATAAAAAAAAGAGAAATAATTTCTCAATATATATAAAAGTAAAGTGAATAGACGAAACGCAATAGAAACGTATATATATGTGTGCGAATGTGCGTTTTTATGTTATATATTTAAAATCGAACCGGTTTACCAATCCCAAAATTGGTCGAAAGTAATAAACAAACGTGTTAAAAATTGTTACATTTCATTACATGGCTACGGTTCATGGTTTTGTATCTGTGTTCATTCATAGCGTCTGTAGACATATTATTATATAAATAAATTTTATAAGTATGCAAATATTGCGATAAAGCATTCATGGACTGCAACAAGCGCACGCAGAACCAAAATCAAAAATGAAACAGCAAATGCATAATGCCTGGCATTTATCAATTTACTTAGTTGTGCTTAAAGGGTGCTTTTGTAAATTTACTTATCCGAGCGCGTAATTGTGTGTGATTATGTTTATCCATACAACTTATTTATAAATACTTTTTTTTTTAATTTTTTTTTTTTTTTTTTTTTATTTCCAAACTAAATTCTTTTGCCAACAATCCTTCCTGATGTCGATATCATGTTTATAGATTTATGCTCGCTCATGTAACTAAGTATGTGTATGACGGAACGTATATTAGTATATATATATATATATATATATATGCGTGTTTGCGTGCACGCACAACAAGCATTTATATGTTTGCTTATTTGTTGGTGTGTCGTTAGTTATATTGGTTCAGTATGCAGGTCTAGTTATTATATATTTTGATGGCCGTTACCGTGCATTTTAGAGATGAATGAATGAATGAATATAAGCCAAACACAATAAAAAGAGATAAAACGGAAAATCTAATATTTTAACAACATTCAACATCAACATCGTTTACTATCACTTTTGTTGTAACATATGTGTGCAATTTATGAGTGAATGTCGCGGTATTTACAAGGTTTTCCTTGTCAAATACGTAAATGGTCGTTAACATTATGATGACATGCATTCGTATAGCAACAAAGGATAGCGCGATTGTTATCGCATTATGTGTGACATTGCCATTCATTGATGCGTTTTAATTAAGTAATAAAATTCATAATTTGCAAAATTCAAATAAATTTTTTGTCTTTTGGAAATATTTCTTAAAAATCTTCAAATCATCATCATCATCACCATCATCATCATCGTCATCATCATCATCATCATCGACTATAACGATTACAGCTAAGCTAAGGCGTTTTCTTTGATTTTCTGAATATTTTCTACCAAAGTACTTGTATTAGCATTTTATAATAGAATCCAATTAAGAGAAACTTCATTTTCACAGGTATACATATTATAGAGATTTAAATGACTCTTGTGACAAAAATACGCAGAAACAGCGAAATTCTGAGTGAGCACAATACTAGCAGGCATTTTGATTGTTGTTTCTATCAAGCAGTCAGCGTACAAGCGATAGTAGTACGGTAAAGAGAACAATAGCAGCAGCTCGTGATGACATTTAAACAAACAATCATACGCTCGTTTATGTCGCACATGAACTTTTAATTAAAATTTCATTCGTACTCTTTCCTAAAATACATACATATATCAGTAAAATTTTTTCAGTTAAAGTAAAATTCTTATGCCCACTACAGTAAAATATCCGAAATGGATATCTATTTATCATAAAGTTTGTAAAAATCAAATTTTGTCCTAATCTAGAGGCTAACGATTAGCGATACTTACATTTCTGTGATCATCTTAAGAGATTCAATTTTATCTGAACATTATATTGATTTCTTCTTGCCGTGACATACAATAGTCTAAAATATTATACTGCGCTATAATCATGCCGTCTGAATATTTGCTTTAAACAGTATTTGACTGTAGAAAGATTTTGAAAAAAAAAAAAAAAAAAGGAATTTATATATATTGTTTGTATATATAATAAATGTGAGCATTTACTTCATGTTGTCGTTGAATGTTGTGTAAACATTACATCTTAATAGGATCGTACTTTCAACAAAAAGATTGATTTGTGTAGAGATTCTTTGGGAAATTGCGATATTTTGAAAATTCCTCAAGCATTTCTCAGCACTTCACTTAAATGTATTCAATGATTCAATAACAATCTCACTAAACGAATTCATTTGTAAACAAACATTATTTAAAATATTTATTGATTTTTATGAAAAAAATAAACAAAAAAAAAATTAAATTTTAATTAGTTTTACATTTGCTACCTTTCTAATGGAAATAAAAAAAAAAAAAAAAAAAAATTAAGTCAATAAGTTTAATAAATGGCTAAAATAGCTAAATAACGTAACATGCGAAATACTGAACTTAAAAAAACGATATTCACATTAATCTTATGCATGTAATTTTCGAATGGATAAAATAAGCGAATGTGCTTCAGTTCATGTAAAAATATAATTAATATAACACATAGTTTTATGCAATTTCTCGTTTATTTTCATGATGAAATTTCAAATATTGGACCTTGTTTCCATATGAATGGATACTTTTTATGACAGCTCTTGTATGACAACGGGCAAAGAACCCAAATTGAGTTGGTCGAAATTTACCACATTTATGTTTCACGTCAAATATTTTTGTTATCCTTCATTTATTTATATTGTAAACCAATATTCGTACAGGGTATATTCAGTTTTTGCGAATGTATGTAACATTCAAAGAGAGTTAAGGTGGAGCCACCTTATCGGTCGATATAGAATAACTTTTTTGAATGGATATAAACATGCCTGTCATAACAGCGAAAAATCCCTATATATAGAGGAAAATTGAAAATTTCCAAAAATCCTTACCGCTGACCAGCCATACCTTGGCATAGTAAATTTGCTGTTAAATAATCGATCTTACGAAAAGTAAGAAAATATAGGGAAAAAAATTTAGGTCGCCATATTTCGCGCGGAAAAGTGGTCCATACCAGTAATTCGACATTAAAGTAAACTGTTCCATATTTGTAGTGCTTAAACCCAGTTTTTATAAGAGTTTCTATGAAGAACCATCCCTCTAACGTGATAATAAGTTTCAGTTAGTCAAAATTACCATTGCGAACTATATTTCATCATGAAAGTTTTAGAAGTCGACTTTTTAATCTATACAAAAACGCATTTAACCTTGGGAACGTTTACGTAGAGGAGCACTCAAAGAATTTATCCATCCGATATGGTTTTCGCAAATCACTTTAATGTGTTGAAATAATATTACAGTGCAATTTTTGACGAAACATTTTAAAAATTGCCATTTTTTTATGCAATGTCCTTTCAAAACAAGGTGTTATGTCGAAAATGTGATTCGATTTAATTCTTCTTTGAGAGGGCTTGTCCTTGCGACCGTAATTGCAAACTATACGTTAAACATAAAAATACATCACATCCGACGTATAGAGAGACAGACACGCTAAGAATTATTTTCTGAATCGATCGGTACAATAATACGTATTCCTATATTAAATTCTTCCAGGTGTTACATGCATCCGCACAAACTTAGCGTAGTGTAAAAGGGGGAAAGTTTACTAATACTAAAATTTATGATTTTTTTTAAACAAAATTACATTAATATGTGAGACTTATTTTGATCTATTTGATTGTCTAAACATGCGAACTTGCCGCATCTAAGAGTTCAAAAACTGAAGAGACAATATCAAACGACGTTCGTTTATTGCAACGGACGACAATTTGTTGCTTTGTTCTTCTTTGGACTGGCTATGTAATTGAAGCATATTTTTATGAAAATGCTGTTAATTCGAACTTGACGATATCGATGGAACTTTTAGCCCTGAAGTTGACATTGCCGACATAGATGGTTTTTACTTTCACTGAAATGACCTAACTTGTCCCACAATTAGTGACACGATAGCTGTATCGAGTAATCGATTTCAAATAATGCTAATATAAAAAAAAACCTCATAAAAATTTCATTTACTAATACATTGCTTCTTAAAGAAATTCATAATCATAAACGTTATCATCAGCGAGATAGTATTACAAAAAAAATTGGTTTGAATGTGTTTAATTTCCTCAAAAATAATAGAGCGTCAAAAACGCAATAATCATTTTCTTCAATATTAAAAAAAAAAAAAAGGAATTTAGTTTGAAGTATTTCCTTCTATGTGTCAAATAACTAGTGTGCATTCGCAAAAAAGAAGAGAGAGGCCTGAAAAAAAAAAATTGTGTCAATGCAGCCATTCTATGTAATGAAGTGTTAAGTAATGTTCAAATACACCCATTTGTGTCCTACATACAGATATGTTGGTTGGTTGTTCCTATTATAAAAACATTTTCCTGGTCGTTGACATCTTCTGCTCTCATAAGTTTTCATAATGATATTTTTATGCTTACCATCGAAAAAATAGGGTCTATTAACTTAATCATTCTGCTTGTGGTATTATATATATTATATATAACATTTTCCTCGTCTTTAATATCTTCTGCTGTATATATAAATAATATATATACATTTGTACAGGTTTGAAGAGGTCTGTGTTCAACTGCGACTGACCGAAGTTCATTTTGCTCCAAAATCAAATGGAGACAAAAAGCAATTTACATCTATTTTTCTTGTACGAGTTCAAATTGAATCATAGCGCACCTCAAGCTTCGAGAGACACTAATCATCCATCCGGAGATGGGTCCGCTAATGAAAAAAATGCTCAATATTGATTGCAAAAGTTTCGCTCTTGCAATTTTAGAATCGTCAACGAACTCCGAGGAAAACCACCGGCCCATATTGATAACGAGGAATTAAGGATGTTCGATGTCGAATCCCATCCACACACAACTCTTCGTCAACTTCAGTATAATAAATGATGTGTAAAAATTGCCCTTTTTTTGGTTTTTAATTTTATTCAATGCCCGTTTCATAGTTTTCAATCTAATATATCTACCGATATATATATAGGTATGCGTGTATATGTTTTTACATATGTCACTGGCCAGTGCAAAATTTTTATTCTCTATTTGTGTGTGTTAGCATGCTTAGAATGATTCTATTGTGTGTGATCGGTTTACACACGTAATAGTAAACCCTATCGAATGATACCGGAAAGTATACAAACACGAAGAACATTTTATTAGTGAAACATAAAATACTGTCAAACTATAATTCAATGTTTATTAGAAAGAATTGCGTGAAGTAAGCTTAATAGCTTTCTTGCAATTAAGGCCAACGCAAAACGTTTTCCATATGTTCGCCGTACTTGTAGCGTTGGGTACACATTATTCCCCATAAACGAACAATTTTTGCTCATTTTTTTTTTTTTATTATGATCGCGTGAAGTTTATGTTTTATTTGTCAATACTGTGTATCCTTTAAAAATACGCTTTTTTTTCCTTAATATCTTTTTTATATACTAGACGGTTTAGTGTTGTTGTTGTTGTTGTTCATATAAAGCATTTTTTTTTTTTTTGGTAATGTGTGAAATAGGGTACACTACATATAACAAAGGAGATGTGCACCATTCCGTATATATATCTATACATATATAGTATTGTGAAGACAATTATTATTTTATTTATTGCCCTAAGTAAGAGGCAAGAGAATGAAATTTTAAAAAGAAATTTTCAATTATTTTTTCATTGTAGTACACACTTACGAGTCCAATCCGTTTGTGTATATGCACAGCAAATATAGTTTAACAAACACAAATATTATTATCTGCTACGATTAAATCAGGAAAAAATTGAATTGGCACATACACAACGTTTTATGTAAATCTCGATCACGCAAAGACCGCGATACAGGGCTATATACTCTTGCTAATGACCTTTTTACATCCGACAAAACGTCTGGTCTTCGTTTATAGTAATTTAGTCCCGTAACTTGCTCTGTAGATAAGACTAAAAATGTTGAATTTTAATTTAAATCGAAATACTACATAATTTTGATATATTTTATGGTCGTAGCGGACAGGAAAACGCACCAACACTATTTCTATTATTGCGTCGATGGAACAAGCAATTGCAGAAGATTCGAGAACGAGAAAATTGTTTTTTTCATTTGAATGCATTTTTTTTCTAAAATTTTCTTTACACGTAGTTGACCTCGTAAAATAATTTTTTTACGCACGGGATTATCTGTACTTGAGAAATATAATGGATAAAAAATTAAATTTTGATAGCATCTACTACCAGAGGTATATGAATGTTGTTTACAGGAAACGTCTGAAACGGCCCACCATTTATAAAACAAGTGAAAAGTAATTGCGAAGCAGAAGATATGCTTCAAGTGAATGCATTCGTAAGTTGCTTAATTCCTTATGATCTGCCCATCACACGCTCATTAGTAAATATACTCGAGTTTGGATAATGTAAAGTTTCGGGGTTAATCGGAATTAAATCCATACGTTGTTCCAACGAATTTGATAGTATAACAAAAGTCATTGGTAATAATGTAAATTAGAGCTTTAGTTTCTCTAAAATGATATCACTTTTTATAAAAAGACAAGAATTTTATTATGACTGATTTCTCTCTTTCTCTCTCTCTCTCTCTCTCTCTCTCTCTCTCTCTCTCTCTCTCTCGTTCTCTTTTTCTCTCTCTCTTTCTCTTTTTCTCTATCTTTCTCTCTCTTTCTCTCTATCTTTCTATCTCTCTCTGTACCTATCTATTTATCTATCTATCTTTTTATCTATCTTTCTATCTCTCTCTCTCTCTTTCTATCTTTCTCTGTACCTATCTATTTATCTATCTATCTTTTTATCTATCTTTCTATCTCTCTCTTTCTTTCTCCTCCTTCTCTTTGATCATTTCAAACAGTCTTATTCATTAAATCAGTTGTATTTCATGAAATTCGACAATTTGTCAAATTAGTTTTTCATTTAATTACCTCTTTATATAAGTCTTATAACAGTGTCTATAACAGGGACAATGCTTTCATTGCAACTAACATCAAAGTGACTCCTTTTTACGATTTAATTGCTGTACAATATTAAAAAATAAAAAGCACTTAAAACTTATTCAAGCGTGTGAGTGTTATTACAAAATTTCCTACAAACGCCCATTTAATAAATTTGATTCAAAGACAAAAAGTATTTTATAGAGTATTCGTAATTTAATATCAATATCACACTTGACTGCCATTTATGTATGAAATGAAATAAATGGTGATTTTATAATTATGTTTACATTCATTGCATATGTACGAACAAATAACGCAATTGCTTTTCTTGTCTGTGGCCGAGAGTTCTAATTTTTCCACAACTAAAAATAACGATGTTTAGGAATTAGTAGAAAAAAATGTTCAATGACGACGATGATGATTACATGGCGTTATCGAAATACCATACTTAAGCAAACATACGCATAGACGCACAGACGTATAGACGAACATATACCCTTTAATATTCATATTCATTAGTTAAAATGTTTATAACTCTGTAAAACCACATAGTAATCATATCTAAAAAGCTAATTTTCAGACACTAGCTCTTAAAAATATTATAGTTTTTGAATATAGTTTTTTTTTTTTTTTTTTTTTTTCGAGGATTTAAATGTGTACATTAAGTGGAGATAAGCATGCAAGAGCAACGGCAAACGTTATGTGTGTACGTACATGCGTGCATGCTTTTGTGCTGCATATATGTTAGCAAACTGTTTTCATTGAGTGTTTAACAGCCTGTAAGTGAATACTTGACATAAACACAGTGAAGTGTAATCACATGGCCAAACATCGCATACCCACATAAGCACATACACTTACATGAAACGTTACATACACGCATACATAATAGAAAGTACCTAAATTTTGCTTTTTCTAATATAAACTAGAGCAAAGCAAAAAGAAAAGAGAGAAAGATAGATAAATCATAAATACATACGTAGATGATTTCTCTTTCTAACTACCTTATAAAGCAAAAAAAGGAGCACAGAAATGAAATTTTCAAATAAATGCACCAATATAATCATCATTGGGCGTTCGCTTGAATACACGTCAAGACTAAATCCACAGACACAGTTACATGTGTTTTAAAACGATACTCCTGGCACGCATAAATTTTGCCTCAAGTAACGTTTAGCTCACACACCTTCGAACAGAAATGTTTCAAAACATTCAAGCAATGCCTTTACTACACACACATATATATAACCATATATAACATGTGAAAATATTATGGCTCATATTTAATAGGTATGAATATAAATATATTTTTCTATTTTGAATTTACAATTGATCACGAAGTAAGAAATATCTTCCTTTCAGATTATCTAAAGCAAGCAAGGATTATGTACACATTATTATTATTATTATAGTAATAGTAAAAGCAATAGTAGTAATGATGATAGTTATAGTAACAGTAGTAATAATAGCAGTACTAATAGTAGTAGTAATAGTAATAGTAGTAGTAGTAGTAGTAGTAGTAGCATATTAATTGAATAATCGCAAACCTAATCTTTTCTCACAATTCATTAAATGCAATAAAATAATTGATATTGCTGAACTGTCAGGAGAAAAGAAGCTCTTGATTTATAGGAACTAATCAAGATGATCCGCCAAACAAAGCTACTTGTGAGAAATCCCACAAGTGTACATATATATTCTGAGTAGGCAAAGTCGCCCCTCGTTTTGGCCTTACGCGATCTCCGTCTCTGGAGGGGGGGGGAGTGCTAGTTTAAGATAGAAAATAAGTTAGAGACTAAGTTAGAGAGTAAGCTAGAAAATAGGGTAGAGAATAAGAATAGATTAAGAATAGGGTAGGAATAGAATAAAAATAGATTAGGGATAGAGTAGGGATAGAATAGGAATAGATTAAGAATAGAATAAGAATAGATTAAGATTAGGGGTAGGACAGAATAGCCTAGTTGGGGAGTCGGTCGTGAACCGCGAGGGCGATGGCTCGCTCGCGGCACTGTCATTTTATTAGACTAAGGACAGATAGTAAACAAAGTGTGAATTCTTACAACCGACCAAGTGTACTATAATTTTCTTGTGTTTCCCCAGACCCAGAGAATGGGCCTCACATACAACATATATTTATATATATATATATATATATATAGCCGAATGCGCCTATCTATCGGTTTGTCTATTGGGCTTTTAAAATTCTCAAAGACTGCGACCAAGAAATTCGATTATCCGAAAATGTAATCGGCCCACGAGCTTTGCCAGCTTCATAGCTCAAAGCAATTTTTTTAAATATTATCCCTAATAACTCACGAACTCTAACAGAAATAGATCTGAATAGATCTGACTTTATTGACTCATATGTTTTGGCAATTGCACTCGAAAAGATTGCAGATCAGAAGCCGTCCGATCTGCACTTTTTAGAAAAATATTTTTAATATATAAGTTAAAGTTTGTTTTCAAAGGAACATAAATTTCTCTGAGATTCGGTATAGCGAGAAAACGCTAACTGCTGAAACGATTTGAATACGCACACATGGTTAACACGTCAAGATTTCAACTTTATTTATGCATTCTTAAATTTATTACTTTACTGAACTGAGCTGTTGTTGCTGTTGCTTTTTTGAAAAGTTGTTCATCTTCAAGCAAAAATTTAACATTGCCTTCTATTAAGTGCGCCTGGCTCTATTTATTTACAATGATAGATAAAAAAGGACTACCTAATACATAATATATTTTTGCTTTATGTGTTAAAACAGATATATACAGATATATACCCTCAAGCGCATCTATGAGCTTAATACATTATACAATACTTTAAAGTGTGACAAAGTTGGGCATTTCTCAGACTTGTAGGTGATGGTATATTAACAGCTTTTAAAGTTTATATATAAAAGCTAACCGGAAGATATGAATCAATATTATATAGACATTCATCATTTTAGTATTTTATGCTGATTAACTCTTTTGAATATAATTTAAAGTAGAACTAAATGAAATTAAATACCAAAAAAGATGTATATGTTTATTTACTCGGTCTTCCTTTGTATACTCGTGAACGACGAAAGTTAACAAATTGTACAAATTCGAAGAAGTTAATCTAAAGAAGTAAAAATCGAAAAATCTAAAAATCTGCTCTCTCACGGCCTTCTCAAAACTACTGGATTTGCCAAGTAAGTATTTCAAAGTGTCACTTAAATTCTTTGTTTCGCTTTCTTTCTAGTTTCTGGCACTCTACCTCTCTCTTCCACTCTTTCTCTTTTGCTTCTGTATCGCTTTCTTTCTCTGTCTCTCTTTACATATATCTTTCTTCCGTTCTTTCTTGTCTGCTTTCCTTTCTTCTTCCTAACATTTCGGGCGCGTATATGTGTGTGTTTACGTGTCGTTGCTTTTCTTATTAGCCATTGTGTTTTATGGGAAACGTTTTCGTGATTTGGTTACTAACTAGAGAATATAGGATTTTAATACGTACGGGAATTATTTAAATTTCGCTACACTTTAATGGCGTTAATAGTTCGCTATCAAAGTACGCGTTATCTCTACATGTGTGTACAATACCGTCAAGAACAGCCACAATAGCAGCAACAGCAATAACAGCAACAACGGTCACGTGATGTTCTACATGCGCTATATGCACATAATAAGAACAACAATAGAACCATATATTACGCAAACACTTAGGAAATGTAAATCCTTCTGTATTGTATTTGTGCGAGTGTCAGTGCGTTTAAACATTAATATTTTACCCACGGGCGTCGATGAGAGAGTGAGTTCAGGCAGGCACACGGAGCAAGCTCTCATATCGTACTTATGTGTTTGTGTTGATATGTTAATACATTTAGCAAAGTGTCAGCCGAAGGCAGGTCTCTGACGTCCTAAATTCTGTGTGCTGGGAATGTTTTTTCGAATTACTGTTTATGCTATATATATTTTTATATATATGATATACGGTACAGTATATATTTGTACATATGATACATATGTATGCCCGTCTTTCTTTCTTTCTTTCTCTTTCTTTCCCTCTCTCTCTCTCTCTCTCTTTCTCTTTCTCTTTCTCTCTCTCTCTCTCTCTCTCTCTCTCTGTGTGTGTGTGTGTGTATATGCACGAATGCAACACAGTGCGTGTATCTAACATTATTCTTTCACAAATTGCATTCTTATGCGGGTATGCCTCAAGTAATGCATAACTCAACCGAAGACTTGATGCATAGTTATCCTGCCGTCAAATGCATTTAACAACAATTTTATTAAAATATTTATATATACAATACATATATACATATATATATATATATATATATATATATATATACATACGCATATGAAAATTTATTTTATTATGCATACACACGCACATACGTAATCACTTATATACACTTCAACGGTTCTTTTTCACTCCATTACGCTAAATAGTTTGCAAACATTTATTTTAGTTCCTGTCTGTTTAGTTGTTTGTCTATCAGCCAGTCAGTCATTCTGTCAGTATGTCATTTAGTTTCATGCTTTTGATACTGTCTACTGCTCTACTCCTTTCTCTAATTGCATTATTTACGTATATACGTATATACGTATACATTAATAGAGAAACAGACAGAAGAGTAAGAGGAAAAGGGTTTGTCTTCCTTCATCCTTTCATTTAGAGTATCAAATAAAAAAATTTTGTGAAAATTTTATTATATCACATAACCATAAGTGCCTATGTATAAATAAAAGCCGATGTACGTGCACGTTAGTTTATATAAAAACGTTTGGTAGTCTACAAAATTCTAAGCTCTCGACAGGGTATATAACATATTATATATTTATATCTTTCATATATTCATTTCATATTAAGCGAGAAGAAGGCCAACTCTGTCAATGGGCTTGATATTTTTGAGTTGACTTAATATAAATAAGTATATACGTGCGTGTAAATCATTATTGTTAAACTTTCATGGTACTTTTTAATTTAGTGCAACTGAACAGTCGAGTGCCATTCACCATTTTTCTACATTATACGCGATTTTTTCAAATTTTCCGCAATCATTGGAGACATAATTTACGTAGATATCTCGTATGTATGTATGATGGTGACTAATATCAATTAAAATTTTATTTATTTTTTCTTCTAAACATTTTAATAATAATTTAAATCAACTCGTAATAGAGATTTAGAATTGGCAAAGAGGGTAATAGAAGTCTTGTAGTAGTTTTCAACGCATCCGAAGCTATACAAAGTATATCAACGTGAATCCCATATGCGATTCAGACATATCGGTCTGCTCATTCTGTCCTCATGTCTTTATCTGTCTTCTTTCTTCCAACTTTTTCTTAAACAAATTGCACGTCTCAAATTCTCTCTTTGCACGCTTCTTTAATCAAATTCAACAGTCCGCTAAGCTAATTATTAAGTTCTTTTGCAATAAGCAAAAATTAAAAGAGACACTTTCCATCTCTTTCCATCTATGTTTGCTTGTATAGTAGCATTTTTACTACATTATACGAATCATAAGAAAACCCAAGGCTTAACGTCAGATATATATTTCATGGCAAATGACACAAATCCATATTCAGTTTGGCAGCCCATATATCGCCATGAATAAAAAAGATGATTTTCGAATTATACGTACGAAGCATGGCTTTGGAATGCACGAATCGCATCTTTCAGCCATGAATTCCGTTTTCTATTTAGCTTGCGTATAACAAGTGGTAATACAGAGAAACGATAATATACGAAATGGAAACATTGTTCTACATGGCCCATTAATTCGATGTTTTGTGTGCTTAAAATCTTTTCTTTTTACGGTGATGTTCGCCAGCCTGCTTTGCCATCGCGGAAAACTAATATAACTCCACACAGGATGTTTTGTTTGCATTCCTTTCGATGCCTATATTCATTGCAACGCGGAATTTTAATAAAAAAAAAATAAAAAATAAAAAAAAAAAAGTATAACAATATTTACTTTAAAAAACTTCAAATGTGAGTTGTTTGGTTTCGATAACCTTCGCTAGCGCGTATTACTGACGCCTGTATATTTTCCATTAGTACATAAATATTTGCGGTTCATCACTGGTGATGATCAGCGCGATCAGACTTTTAAGAGGATTTTTTATTCAATTAATCAATTTGATATTGAGTAGTTACGATGCTTAATGCTTATTCTAAATCAATTACGTCTCTTATCTTTGTTGAAGCAAATAACCAGTTTGAGGTGTTCCTACAGAAAGTGAACTTCTAGCAGACTAAGTTACTCATTAAATTTACTAAACTGTATCGGTTTCCTAACAATTACGTTCACTAAATCCTAAAACATTAATAAGATTATAATAGTCATTTGCCCTCCAACAAGACCAGCCAGATTATCGCGCAATACACTTAGAGTTACCCCAATATATTTTATGAAATCTATATTGCTCCGCTAATTCTCTGAGAGAATTGTAATTGGGCTGCTATCTATATAACATATACATTTATGGCGAACCAAATACGTGTTATATTTTACCGACTTCACCGATCACTGTAATGAATGCGATTTTCCAAGGAAGAAACGGTTATCAGATCTCAGAATGGTTATTTTTCAACAATTAATTTTCTTTTCATTTTTTTTAATTCTTTGTAATAATTGAATTAGAACAATCGAAAAAATTCACACTGATACTTGGGAAGAAAAAAGGGGGAGGGTTAGGTTTTGCTGAAAACCAAAAATAGTTTCATTACGATATCGTGTAGCAATGAGTGAAAACTCTAAATCTTTTTCAATAAAACTCTTCAATAAAATCACCAGAATTTTTCCCCTTTACTCATAAAAAAGATAAAATCTTACAAAATTTAATACAATTTCAACTCTAGTTTTCTATATGTGTTTGATAAAATTAAAACAAAAATTTCATTTACTATTAAAATTATAATTAGAGTTGGCTTTAATCAACTTATAATATCCTTCAAAAAAAAAAAATATTAATAAACAAAATATAATGCAATTAAATCAAAAAATAAATAATAAATAAACCATCGGAATGAAGGAGAATAGCCCAACTAGTTTATTCTGTGTTGAAATGTTTTTCGATAAAACAAACAGAAAACATGATAAGTCTAAGAGAAGAAACTTATTTTTTATTAATAATTACTTAGATAGACTCTTGTTTTTTATTAATTGTTTTTTATTTTAATTAATAAAAATAGTTGATAATTAATATTCTAATTATAAGAAAACATCTGAGAGCGCATTCCTATTAATACCCATTAGGCAAAGCTGGGAATATAGGAAATTTGCTCTTCCTTCTATCAAGTCCCAAAATACACCTAATACAACCTTCAAAGAAGTAAATATTCTTGACTACCACGCGATTCTATGACTATATCCGTTTCTCTGCCCAATTGTCCATCCTTGCAGATAATTAAAGCTTAGTGCACAAACACGTCCAATTGGTGGTCGTAGGTAAAACTTCAATATGGCAGTGATGATCGCAAAATCAAACAAGTGTAAACTGTAATCCTGAATTCATAGATGATATACGTGTGTAACCGTATTAACAATTTCATGACAATTTTTAACCTCATCTACCTATCTATCGCGCAATAGATAAAAAAGTATAAATGGCGTAGTCTATCAAAGATATTAATCTAATAGCTGATACGAATAGTTTCTAGCACCGCTATTAATGGACCATTGCACACGATCACAACTTTGAAAATATTTTCTTATTATTATGTATCGGTTTTGAGGTTTATTTCAAAGTTTTCTCATGCGGTGATTTTAATAAATTTCTTCGTTCTTTCTCTCATAGTTTTGATTAAATCCAATCCTAGAATTGATTCAAACTCTCTATAGCACTTCAATGAAATTTTTTTTTTTTTTTTTTTTTAGAAAAACGTTTGTTGGAAATACATGCATTGGACAAAAAAAAAAAAAAAAAACTATGCAAGCGTGCAAATGAACTCATCACGAAAAGACGCTTAGCATATACCTGATGGTATCTAGGACAAATTTTAATATTATGCAAGCAAGTTGATGGGTGAATTATACAGTGGGCTAAAAGAGAAGAAAAGTCAGAAGCAGAAGAACACATGTCATGTTAACGCTAACTGAAAACTCAAATTAATGGACTCTATAGCAGATGACTAATGAAAAAATTATATGAATGAAAGAAGAAAACTTTAAAAATGTTATTGATATGATATAACACTTCGGCTGTTAAAATGCAGCTTTGTTCGAAGACACTTGAAATCTAATCGTTGTTCCAGCGTTCCTCCCCCCGTTTGCCACCCTCTACGACCGAACACCCTTCACCCAGAGTATAAGACATTCAAGATTTTCTTCTTTAAGGTTTTGTGACTAAAAATAAGCAGAACGCCTTAAATTTTTGTTTTTTTTTTTTTTGTTATTAGCTTCTCATCGCTTTAAGACATTCCTAAAATTTGCGCGACAGAATACCCTTGAGAATTCTTTTGAATATATCCGCAATCATTTCTCTCAACGATACACAACTGAAGCGTAAAAAAGATATAGTTTCGCGCGCTGGTTAAAAATAACCTAAACAACCTTCCTCCAATTAAGTTACCCGTGCTCTCAATTTGCAATATTTGGCAAAACATATTTGTCGTCCTCCAGATGAAAATTGCATTATATACTTATAAATTTCGACTCGTTGACCATTTTAATCGCAAAGAACTTATGATTATTTCATTTTTATTATGTCATAATTCAAATTTTAGTATCTTACATGCGTATAAAGTTATTCAAATATAATATATTGATAGATAACGTAGATATACGAGTATATGAGTATATGAGTATATATATGCAGTTTATGTGTGTTTTTTTTTTCTTTGATTTATGTGTGCCAAATTTTACAGCAATCGACGAATATTCATTCATGAATATGAACATAAAAGAAACATATTTTTCATATAATAAATAAATAAATAAATAAATAAATTACGTATAATCATAATAATAAACGAGAAAATGTATGAAATATAAAACTATAAAAAAGCTAAAAATAAAACAGAATGGAATGAATGAGAACTATATATATATATATATATATATGAGATAATATTCATTTCATTTATTTCACATAAATAAATCTTCATAAAACGAAAATAAAATGTTTCTCAAGAATTTGTGGTAGGATTTCCTATATAAAACCTAATAACAATTATTCTAATATTATTTCGTAATTTTTCATTTTTCTGCCCTAAAAAAGAAGCAGCACATATTCCAAACAATATCTTTGCTAAAAAATTATTAGAAAACAAGCCCGTATAATGTGATTATTACAGAAAACCCAACATCGTAATGCCCGCATCAATTTTAATCTAAAGTAAGTAAAAAATATGTCTTCGTACTGAGACAAAGTATCAATCTATCCAGCGGTTAAATTCGGTGATTTTCATCCTTCTCTATATTTTTGTCATTTCTCTATAGGCTCTCTATATTTCCACTTATGAGTTATTCGGTATATGCAGACGCTAATCATGCCAACGAAGCCCATCGAACACTTTTAGAAGCTTACAGTGATGCTGCTCATCAAATCCCAATAGTCGGTTTTAGCTGCAACGGTTAATGGCAGAGAACGGACTGAATGACCAAAAAAGTTCGAAGAAAATGAATTGCAAGTCTTTTTGGACGAAAATGGTTAAAATACAGGCCAGCACTTAGTATTTATATATGTGTCGAGTTGTTGTTGTCTCTATCAAATATTGTAGTCAGAATAATTAAAATAAAAGCAATCGGGGCTTTTTACCATTTCGTGGCAGAGTACCAGTTCCATACTTTGCCGCCTTTCGCGACAATGCAACTGAACTATATTTGGCCGCCAAGATGTGCTTGCAATATATTTTTGCACGATTTGTTCGCCATATTGTATAACTCATTTTCTATTGAATTTATTTGCATAGAAGACTAAGAATAGTGCTTCATGTCTCTGCCAGAAAAATCCGGGGGCAACCGCTGTGAAACAATATAATGACTTTCATATGCAGACAACGTCAGCCACCACGATGCAACAAGGGACTGCCGCATGTAGACGGTCCCAGTTTCCATGCTAAGAATCTGCATTAAGAGATGAAGAGAGCAGTGCAAGTATTAGAAATGTGAGATCAGCTGGCAATACTTCGAGTTGAAGAACCAGTAAGCAAAACTAACAGCAAAATCGCGTTTTTACCGAATATTTTGCAGACAATTTGAGGAAAAATCGTACATCTGCGATATCTGGTTCTAAAACGGAAAAGAGAGGAGCGCTTTTGAATATTGGAAACTTTTTGAAACACTATCGTCTAAGACTATCTATCGCCTTTATTGAAAACTTTACCGCACTTGGCATTTGAATCGACGACCATTGAGTTGTTAGTCGCGATCATTTCTTCGATGTAAATTTATATAACCTCTCTCTCATTTGGAAATCTCGTAATGCTTTTTTTTAAAGATTATGTAAATTTTCATAAGGACAAGTCCAAAAGACATCAAATTTTTAAAGCGAATTAACAATAGTTTGCATATCAGTTCACTTAAAATATGCTCCGTTAAGAATATGTCCGCCATATTAGTATCGTTATAGATGTATTTCCTCGATAGCCCCAACCATGCATTCATTGTTCTGGACTTATAGCAATAAGCTTAAACTTTAAGAGTATTTTTTATTTTTTTTTTTGTAGAAAAAATAATCAAATTCTATACTAATGAGATGAAACCAAAAAGCGTGCTAAATTTCAATACTAAATATAAAATATTACCTCATCAAAAATTTAATGTTCAACTTGTTCAGAATTATTGAAAACGAAACTTTTAATCATTGCGAAATTCTATTTGTTATATATGTCAGTTTTAAGATGCTGCTTGTTATTGGTTTTATTTATTTTTTTTTTTTTTGTAGAATCTTCTAAGCACTTTTTTTTTAATTACTATTAATAATGTGTATGTTAATAGCAGCAATCGTAGAATGAGTATTAGCTTCTTATATGTAGTTCTAGGTGCTTTAGTCGCTTTCTTTGTTTAAAAACGTGCTATTGCCAGTTTACGATAGATACCTGTTTTATAATATAATTATAAATCATTAAACTGGTATTTTTTTATGTTTGAAAAAAAAAACAATGTTTTTTTTTTTATATTCACATCAAAAACTTATTCCTGAGGTAAATGTTTTAAAATATTTATAATAAAATAAATGATTAAATTTATGAAATTCTTGTCAAAAAAAAAATAAATAAATAAAAAATAAAACACAACATTAACCCCGCTCTAATTGATATATGAAACGTTTTAACGGCACAATAGCATTTTGTAAATATTCAAATTAAAAAAAAAGAGAGAGAGAGAGAGAGACAGAGAGAGAGAGAGTGATTATGAAGAAGGAATGTGTTGTTTACTTACTTCAAAATACCTTAAATAGCTTTATCTTCTTAATTAAATTGCGCAAACGTCTTTTTCCCCAAAATTTTCTTTCACGTATCTATTATTAGTGCTCAGCTATTTTCCATATTCCGCATCTAACTGTAAACTATGTTTGTGTTATCGTTCCCAATCTGTTCACGTTTGCTTAATTTGAATGCAGGCATATATCAAGTTCGAATCAAACTCGGCTGTCATCTCTATTTAGATAGAATTTTATTCGCATCTCATCTATTCACTATCGATCTATGCCATTCTCGATCCATTATTTTTCCTCAATTTTCAATTTAAGGGAAGTGATAAAATCTACAACACGACTAAATCCACGCCTTTTTACTTATATACAGTAAAAGTTCCTTATTCGCGGTTTCACTATTCGACCCAATTCTCATATTCGCGGCTATAAATTTCTTTATTCACGGATTTTTGGTGACTGGTTCCGGAATTGTTTTGTTTCTGTAGATGAAACTTATTTAAAAAAGACAGAATTTAGACTTTAAAGCACTTCTAGTTTCGGACAATGCACTAGATTATCCTCGCGAACTTGAAGCTATGCATCCAAAAATAAAAGTGACATTTTTACCCCCCAACACGACGGCTTTGCTTCAACCTATGGACCAAGGAATAATCCAAGTGTTTAAACTCTATTACATTAGACGAACCTTCGAAATCATATTGAATGCTATGGAATGTAATCCTGATACGAGTGTTATGGAATGCTGGAAGAAATTTGACATAGCAAAATGCATCGTAAACATAAAAGAATCATTGGAAGAACTGAAGGCACACACATTGAAGTCATGCTGGAAAAAACTGTGAGAAGAATCTGTGCAAGTTCAAACTTTGACTGCAAACATAGCCGAAATCGCGAATGGAATGGACGAGATGGGTTCGAACAGACAGAATCAAGTGACATTTAGGCATTGCTTGAATCGCAAGATGAAGATTTAACTGAAACCGACTTGGAAGAAATGTTAAATTCACCGTCCATTGAAGAAGAGGCTTCAACAAGCACTGGAAATGTGACATTTAATTTGAAAAATCTTAGCATAGGTTTAGGAATGGCAAATGACCTTGGCGATTTCTCTATGAAACGAAGTCTTATTTTTAAGAGGCAAATTGCTAATGCGACTGCTGCGTAGCAGTCTGAATTGAAGGAGCTTTTTAAAATCTGCCAAGCAAGAGAAAATTACAAAATTCTTTAAACCATTGCCTAAGCCTTAAGATAATTAATCAAAATGTTGAAAAACTTCAATTAAATTGTTTTTTTTTTTTTATTTTGTCACTTACGAACGTATCCCCCACGTATAATTCCATATAAATTACCATTCCGTATTCACGGTTTCTGTATTCGAGGCATTTTTTATGGAACGTATCCCCCGCGAATAAGGAACTTTTTTTTGTATAATTAACCGCATTAAGACTGTTAGTGACATAAAAAAAAACCAAAAAAAAAAGAGAAAATTATTGCCACAATTTCTCATACCTTTCACATTCATATCATATGTCGGTATAGCAGAGATCGTACCCAATGCTTATTATAAAAACAAATAGTAAAGTCATTTTAGTTAACTAATAAATCGAATGCCAGGTACGAGTATAATGAGTATCCAAAAGAACTATAAAACTTTCTTACCTATTTTTTTTTTTTATGTATGTTATGCTTTGCTTCTTTATTTTTTCTTTATTATTTTCGTCTGTTATTTTCCCTTTATTCTTTCTTAACTTTGTAAATAAATTCTCAAGCCAGTGTCTATCGCTTAAATGCATTTAATTTCTCGTTTTGAGAAGTTTTGCTTCGCTGAGCTTGACCTTGTAACTAAATATAATAAATACGTGCTGTTGTAACTAGTTTTCGTTAGTGCTATTGCTGCTGTTGTTGCTGTTGTATTATCACACACTTACCCACATATACTTTATTTAACACAAACATTTGCGAATAAGTAAATAAGCATTATGTAAGCGTCAAGTAAGCGTGCAAAATGATTAGAATTTGTTTTGTATTATATTTTGCTTTTGTTTTGTTTTGCTTTTTTTTTTTATTTTTTTATTTTTTTTTTTTTTCTTTTTCGTATATAATTATTTGCAAGTATTTAAGTGAAAATGTAAATTATACAAGAAGTTTTCCAACACTAGGTGGACCAGTTCCTTTTCGGATCATAAAAAAAATAAATAAATAAATAAATAATTAAAAAAAAAATAATATAAAAACTTTCAAGCATTGTTTTTATATATATATATATGCACGAGTTTACTGAGCTGGAAAGTAAGCGAAAATAATGAATCATTTTAATTAGGTTAAAATATGTTTTAAATGTTTTCTTAACTTTTTAATTCAGCAGCAGAAAATTTTATAAAAACTATTTGCAGCAATGAAATCATAAAATGAAATCATTAAAGTTATACTTGCTTCATCTTAATGAATGAATTATTGATCGAGAATTATTTATTGTTAATGCAGAAAGATTTCTTAAATAAATATTTTTTTTTTTTTTTTTTTTAAAAGTATCCGATACTCTAGGCAGTTTTCAACTATTAGACAATATGGAATGGACAATATGTATATGATCTTCCATGGGCTATTTTTTTATTATTATTTTTTTTTATTTTTTTTTTTTTGCTTTTCCTTATTAATACGTCTCACGTCATTATTAATAGAATTTTTATCATTGTAGACTGTATTATATTGATATCATTACCAAATTACGATGTTTTGCCTAATGCAACAATAATTTACAATTAAAAGCTCTGCTTACTGTGAATTAAATTCACCATTGTATTATATACATATATATAGGGATTATTAAATTTTAAAATAAGTAATTTTACTTACTCTATAGTGTGTGGTTATATAGGCTTACAAAAATCCGCGATATCTCACCTGAAAATACATTAAATAATATATAAATTAATTAAAAAATTATTTAAAAACGAAAACGAAGGCACTTTCAATATGCGAAAAATGTGACGTCTTTTTTTAATCTCCAAAGGATGAGGAATATATTCATTTTGTGACAACATTTGCAGCGTACTGCAGAGATCCCACAAAGTATATATATATTCTTGATCAACACCAAGTTTTGAATCGATTTAAGCATGTCTATCTGTTCGTCTGTCTACCTAACTGTGTTGCATCTGTGTGATAAGCACTCTCCTGTTCTCCTCGAAAATGACGATATCGCCTACATATGTGCAAAAAAATTTATTAATTACCTAAACTGTTCAAACCAGTCGCCTTCAACACCCATACACCTATGGGACAACAGCTTTTATTTTCAAAATAAGAAAAATCAGCCACGCCCAATCCATTTTTAGTTATGACATATAACATGAATATTTAGGTCTTCTAATTTTTGCGTCTTTTTTTAAGATAACGATGATGGGTATAAAAGATTAGATTACATCCGTATAGAATTTTCTTACTTGTCTTGTTATTATTGTCATCATTATTATTAATTTAGTCAAAGAAATAAATTCAAAGACTAAGTTCTTTAAGCACTAGTATCGATGGCTATCGGCTATCTTGAAAACTCTGTTAGTCGAGATACTTTCCCTATTTGGTCACGTAGGCACTGAATCTATCATGTAGCGATTTCTGCGAGGAAAAAGTCCTCTATGCGAAAGGCTGACGGATGGATCGGGGTACAAGCGGATATTTTTAAATCCTTAGTTGATCAAAACTACATACACTCTTCAAGGTTTGTGATGTGTATTATATTGCAACTGATATGATAAACATATTTGATATATTCTCATCTTTTCGATAATGCATTTAAGAACATTTTGCGTGCATAAGATAACTTTTCCATATTCATTCTAAATTACAATAATTTAGATAAATTACCCTTTGTATAATTATAGCTTAGAAAATGTATTCTGTTAAGCTGCTATTCGTTCGCATAGCCCCAATAAATTCTTACAATAATTTTATTCAGACAAAAAAATCATTGATATGTGATGAAGGAAGCAGTAAAAAATCACAGTGTTCCACATAATTGTGACACGCACTTTTGTACAAAAATTTAATCAAGGAAAGTGAAAAAATTGAAGAAAAAAAAACTACATCCTTACTAACTCGCTCCATAACTCTTGCTCTATTTATAATTTCTTCTGTCAATAAAACTTTGATTACAAATTTTTTGCAAATAACTTTTCTCTCTTACAACTTCTTTGCAACCTTTTCATCATTTCTAAAGCACTTAATCATCGTGTTCTTTTCATTTTTTTTATTCTATTTTATTTTCTATCTCGCATCATCTAGGAATGGTGATATATTAATCATACCGTATCGTTTGTAACAATCAATTTCGATTATCTACTTTATTGCCTCTTACTTCTTAATATCGTGTCAAAATTTTAATATAAAAACGATTTAACATTTGAAATGATTCGAAGAAAATTCATGAATATTTCCTTGTAATTCACTAAAATGTAAGGGGCTTCTATTAAGCTATAATTTGCATATTACCTACAATAATAAAGACTCGACCACGACTCGATAGGAATGCCTCATATTAATTTTTTTCTCGCATTTTTTTTTTTTTTTTTTTTTTTTCTTAGAAAAAGTCATTTTCCAATTTGTGAGAGTTTTATGAAGTAACACTAAACCGAAGTTTCACACATTTCTTTTAACACCAGAGAAAAAGTTGCCTTTTTGCCAAAGGGTTACTTGTGCGCTTATTTTGTTATAAAAGCAAATTTCATTTCCTCTGACATGTCGAATAAGTTACAAAGAAAACAAAATTGAAACTATTGCAAATACGTCTATCTTCTTGATACGAATCTTGAATACTCGCACTTGTTTATACATGAAAATTTTATCATTTTAATTCGTTATTGCTTGCAATTTGAATGAATTATGATATAAATTTTTTGGAAAATTTCAGGGTCTCTTCCTATTCAATTTCATTCTTTCACGCAATGATTTACTGAGAAGAGTACACATGAGAGAATTTCCAATTTAGCGCAAACCTTCAGAAAGCTCTATGCAATCTTCCGATGATGAATATACCTATAAGTAGAAATGAAGAAGCCTGCATAGGCAAAACTTAAACCAATGGCATTTCTGACACGCTCTATACACAAACAAGAATTTCACTGCACTCCGAATTCTATATAAAATTGTTCAAATTCTTAACTATAGATATATTATCAGATTTTGTAAGTGATGCCAAGTTTTTGCATTACGGATAAAAACAATCATGCCAATAGTAAACAAAAAACAGGTCTTATTAGAAAAGAAAAAGAGAGACGAAACTAATGAACTTAACGGTACATAGTAAAAAAAAAAAAAAAAAAACTCATTAAAAAGGGACTAGAACAAGGTACACAAAAACTTGGCTTATCAAAAAAAATATTAAGATAAAAAACAAAGTAACAATAAATATTTTTCTATTAGCGATTTATTTAATCAAGTTCGCAATAATATGTAGCCTGTAACTTGAGTTTATTTATTACGCTTTTCTAAGATTTTTAGATAAGTCATAATATCGTATATTTTCTTATATTCTATATATTCTCTTAGTTTCTATAGACTTAAATTGATTATATTTTCAAGTTTCACATCTCGAAATTAATCAGATACGTAAAATTTCGGTTTTGTTAGACAGTTGGTTGGTTCTGATAAGTACGCTCGGAGCCTTGCGTTCATATAAGATAAAATTTTGAATATTATAGGAAAAAGAATAAAAACGATAGAATTATTATATCCACACGCTATGATATGAAAGTTAAAAAAAAAAAAAATTTATATATATGTATGTATTGGGATTCATAAGGTATGTATAGTAAAACTTGCCAATCTTTTAATCAAATTAAATTTTTAGAAAAGGAATTACGTATGTGACTATAGGAAGAAAGGCACTATTATAAGAAAAAAAAAAATAAATATATATATAAAAATCTGTTGCGAGTTTTATTTTCTTCAAGAGCCAAGAAAGCAGTTTCATGGGTAAAAACGGAACTTGTTACACGCGTATATTTTTCTAGGCTGTTACACGCACACACACACACACACACGCTACGCTGTTATACACAAACACCTGTCGAATATGTGTGTAAAACATAAATTCTTTTGAGCCTGATTTTATTCCTTGCGCTTATGTTAGGTATATAGCCCCGCCGTATGCAATATAAGTATATATGTGTATGTGTGTGCAAATGCAAGAAACTCAAAGTAGCTAAATATAGTAGTTCAAAGTCATTCAACATAGTAAATCCACGGTTGCTCTATATAATACATGTACGCATGTACATGCAAACATCTACTACTACTGTACACACAATCACATGCACTTATATATAATAGCTTATAAATTGGTATGCTGGTATACCTTTATATATAAAGCACAATCATACAATCATATTCTTTAAGTTAAGCATATGTGTTAGTGAATGTTTACCTTGATACAATGCGAAAGATATGTATGTATGCATAAACAAGCGTAGCACATAAGCATAGGTATATACTGCATGTAGAGTATGTTTGCTTACGCCTTAGTGCAATTTGCAAGTTTTTTTCTCTACAATAGAAAAAGGCAAGAGCAACGGCAGAGTTCACAAATAATATAGTGGCACGAACACCATTTACCCATCAACCATTATTGGCTTAAAACCAACATAACAAGACCTCAACATATTTAAACAATTTAAAACTCATCTTAATGGCTTTAATAGTTTAGTGCATAAAATCAAAAAGATTACAAAACAAAACCTAGCAGCGTATAAGTTGTTGTTGTTCTGTTTAGTAGTTAGTTTATACCTTTTTTTTTTTTTTTTCTCTTTTTTTACACTATTTCATTGCAGCGTGCTCTGGATTTAAGAAGAATAAGTTTCAAAAAACCATAAGTAAGAACAATTGGCGGCTGCCATTGTTACAATAAAACAGCAACCTTAGTCTCTTTTATTGTAGCTTAAGGTTTAAGTTTTTTTCCCCGCTTTAATCCGATTTAGTAACGTTTTAACTATTAAACCGAGTATTATTCACATTTTCATTTTACATTCACCGTAGACATCCATCCACCTAGCTTGCATAACTTGGGTAGCAAGCGTTATCTTTCGATTTACCTTCTTTTCATTTTTTTTATTTTTTTTTATTTTTTTATTTTTTTTATTTTTTTTTTTCTTGTACTTGAGCAAATGTATATCCATACATATGCATATGCATATAGAGAGGCGGGCGTGAGTTCATGGATGCATGTGTGCTTGTGCATGTATAATCCTTCATATTATTTGAGTAAAAAGATGGTTGAAAATATATATATATATATATATATATTATAATCAGCCCAGACAATGGCAGATAACAAAATTGAAACTGAAACCTTCATGTAAATATGAGACCAGCTTTTAAATTTGCCCAGATTTAGATAGATTTTAGATTTTTTGTCTTATGTTTTTTCTCTTACGAACCGTATTGAAACAAAAAAAAAAAAAAAAAAGGGAAAGAAACTTATGGTTATAAGTCGCATAAGAAGTGAATTTTTCTTAAGCATTAACAGTTAGCATAAAATATCAACAGGAAAAGGGAGATTGTTAAGGCAATATTAAAGGATCAAATAGAAAAAGACTAACACAGTGAACAAAGTCGTTTGCAGTGAATATCTTAACTTTTGCTCATTTATTTTAATGAACATTTTTCGAATAATTAAGTACGTTTGTTTATTATCGCCTTAGCGATAGAATAGAGATCTCTAAAGAGCAAAATGTTACATCGATGTACAAAAATATAAATCAAAATGTAGATTATTAATTTTTTTTTTTTTTAGTCTTAATTGTATTTAATTTTATATGTTGTCCTATCCAGTTTTCTTCTGCTTTCTGCTTCGTGCAATAATGATGATGACGATTAGCGCGTTTGTATTCTAGGTAATATACTAACGGTCCATTTACAAACTAACATAATCGAAAAGGAAAGTATTTATAACCGAATAATTTATTAACGGATTAAAAATTATTAAAACAGTCGAACACTGCGAATAGTTGATGCAATTTTTGCTTAAAATATCCGTCACAAGCACCGATCAATGAACTGACGCGTTATCGTGCAACTAGCGACAACTTTCTTTCTCTTCTTCACATTTAATTATTATTGTCATTAATATTTCATTGTATGCATTATATTCTCGTCAATTATATGCAATTGAAGGTAAATCAATTTCATGCTTTTGTTTAGTAATTTGCACATATTTAATTTTAATTTAATTGAATCGCTAATATAGATGAAATTTCTGGCATTCGTACAAGTCCGTTCCTTAAAATGAAATAATCGCAAATTACTGAATAAATTATAGAGTAAATATATTTTGTACACTAACTCATGGTAAGTAAGCAGAAAACTAACGACAGTTTTTACATTCACAAAAATAAAGCAAAAAAAAAAAATATATATATATATATATAATATAAAAAAAAAAGATGGAAAGAAAGGAGAGAACACTCTTTAATTAGTTTACCGGGAATAGAAGGTGAATGCGTAAAGATAATGAAAATATAAAAAGAACAAGCTGTTGGACAACTTAACTGTCTCACTAAAGGCAAAATATATATATGCAACATTGACTGGTTAATGGTAAGCTACTAGAAAAGAAAGAGAAACTACGTTAAAACCTAAACGACTTCACTTAAGTTTAGATAACGGAAATTATTTAAAAGCTCTGCACGAATAAATATATATACATATATATATATATATATATATATATGTACGTGCATATGTAAACGGAAACAACTACTGCTCATACTACTTCAAGTTGGAAGATTTACGCGAACCCTATTTCGTATGAAACTTAATGTACAGCTTAAATTAACAAAGTAGAGTAAGAGGTAACTCGTCGTAAATAGGATATTGAAGTTGTTTGATTGCATTCGTACTTGTGCAGTTTAATAAATAGTAAATTCTATCCGATAATATTTCTATGAAGCTAATGCCAAATGAAGCCAAATGGTTTGTTGCTTATTCTCGTTAGAAAACCAATTTGACCATCTAACTAATTAACTGGTTAAGAGATATTACCTTTCTATTAGACTAAATTACAAAGAAGTCAAAGGACATAACGTTAGTTGAGCATTGCTTATGCCGATTCAAGCAACATAACTGATAAATTAAACACTGCGACCGCAGAAGGCATTCTCGATAAGACACTTAGTACATGCTTTTATTTTTCTAAAGTATTGCAGGGCGGAATCTTGATACCGGAAACATGAGAGTTTACCTACCGGGAGTCAGTGATCTTTTTTCTTTAAACTCTGCTTACATTTAATATATTTTTCAAGACTTTTTGTTTTTGTTTTCGTTTTTTTTTTTTTTTTTTTTTTTTCCTTGCTTATATACTTTACTGCGACAGCCACATTACAAACAAAGTTATTCCCTTTGAGCTCTTTTGCAACTGTGTTTGTTATCTAGATGCACGTTGCGTTGCCTGACAACAACAAAAAAAAATAAAAATCTCCTAAGATATATATATTATACATATATATATGCAGAGTATAGAAAGAAACGCAACAAATGTATAAATGTATTTCTTGGATTAAATAATTTTATTCTAAGCACGCTAAAAGCCTACATATATACAAATCCTTTTACATTAGCATTATCTTTAATAGTGAAACTACTAGTTAATTGTGGGTTCTTCTGATCTCTGTCTCGTTTCCCGTTTATAGCGCTTGTCTCTTCTATCATTTTATTAGATTCAAGGGAAACTCTTACGTATTTTCATTTCTTGATATCGAACAACAAAAGTGCATCAATTTTATGGTTCAATTTGTAAAAGGCCACACAAACATAATTTAAAATATATATGTCGAAGTACATCGAAAAATTGTTGATAGCGTGAAAATACATATCGTTCAGTTTATATATTTTCATGAATATTAAAAAATTTAATGTACTTATATTTCTAATGAGCAGCAAATATTATCTCCAAAAAAAAAGTGGACACTTGAAGGTATTCATTAACATCTTCATACTTTCTTATATGTTCAGGTATTTCCATACTTATATCTATTAAGGTATGCAATTATTCTCATCCACAACAAGCGCAACAGTTTAATTCAAATAAATTAGTTAAGAATTCCCAAATAGAGAGAGAGAGAGAGAGAGAGAGAGAGAGAGAGGGAGAGGGTTCTTTGTAAAATCTCGTACAGAAAATCTATTAAAAATGATATCTAACGTGTTAAATCACGAATTTTGCGTTCCAAGACTTGGTTTCAGGTAAGTTCGTGTGACTTATTTTCAATTGCAAACGCCATGGCCACTGTCGATTTAAAAAAGCCCAATAAAAATTGGATCATTCTTAAATTGTTTTGGGTACAATGTGATTTTTGTCGTTTCACTCGTAGACCCTTCAGATTACATTAAAGATGAAATTTGTTTGCTGTTGCGAAACTTGCAAACAAATTTTCAAATTCGTTAGACTATAAAGCGAAAGTATTTAGCGGAAAAATGATCAAATATTTGAGATAAATTCGAATTTAATCTCGAAAGTAATTTACATAAAACGCGAAAGAAGAAGAATTTTGAGTTTTCCATAAGAAAACAACGACAGAATTTTATTTTAAATCTAATACTTATGGATTAAGTTGTACGAAAAGTCATAACGCGTATTTGCGATTATAAATTTCTGAAAATAGTAAGGGACGAGTATTCAATGTTTCCGAAATCTTTCCAAAAAAAGTGGATTTAATTGAAACACCGATCATGATGACCTCGAGTAAGAATTAAAATCGAGTCGATGCCACTTATGCGATTCTTATGCTACATTATTTCCATGCATATGACGCACAAAAATATTAGAAAAAAGTACACTGTAATGCATTTGAATTTCTGTTAGTCGTATCGGCGACCAAAAATACGTCAACACTTTTCTCTCAACTTAATGCATGTGTACACTCGAAAGTTGAAACGGGAAGGAAGGAAAAAAAAAAAAAAAAACAAAAACAGAAGGAACAACAACAACAACAACATTATCGTCATTAGTGCATGCTATCTTCTTCTTTACTACTCCTCTTCTCTGTTTTATGTTGTAATTGCTTCCAGCCATTTAAAGATATTCATCTTCAAGCATTCATATTCATTCATACGTATCCCTTATACAGACTACACACACATATATATAAAGGCGTCCTTTTTTTTTTTACTCTATACAAATGAATAATAAAATAGCACACGTACATACAAATGCACTACACACACCATTTATTACTCAATACGGTTACAGATAAAAATGTTTATGTTAACTATAAAAGTTCAGTGTGTACAGAGGTGCATATAGTAGCAAATTCGCTGAATAATGCAAATGATTATAAATGATGTCATTAAAAAGACAGAAAGCACTGTAAGAAGAATTAGCTGAATATTTTCGAAATTATTTTTTCTGGTTTCTTTTTTTTTTTTTTTGTCTTTAGTTTTTTAAAATTTTAAATGAATATGGTATCGAAGCCAAGCTCAGCTAACCTATGCAAATTATGCACATTATGTTTCTCTCGCTCACTCTCTCGATCTATATATCTTTTTATCTTTTTTATCTCTTTACCCCTTTCTTCCTCTCTGACACCCTCCACATCCTTGTCATATTTCAGATAAAATTACGAAACTAAAAATTAAAGTAAAGAGTATCCGTACAAATAATGATGGAAGTGCTCGAAAGATCAAAATTTAAATTTTCACTGTGTGAACGCTTATTTTTAGAAGCGAACTTCTTGAAAGTGTTATCTTAAATTATTTATATTTTGTTTTGCATTTCGCAAATTGCAGCAAGAAATCGCTCAAGTGCGTTACAAAACGCAAGAACGTCCCTACTAAATATTTTTGCAAATCAATTTAATTATCCCATAGAGGTTTTTCGAAGGTAATGCGCATTAGAAAAGTGTTGCACATGTTGCATTACCAAAGAATATTTGCGTCAACAAAAGGGCAAAAGCATCTAAGCATATATTCGGCATAAAAATAAAATATTGAAATTTCTTAAGCGTCTTCTTGATGCACCAATCGTCACAGTAGTCGATAAAATCACGTCTAAAGCCAGCCTCCGGCCAGATGGCGGATTTCGTTCAATTATTAAATCCCCACGAGATCAAATGAAATTGTATTTGAAAATATAAACCCAATAAGCAGAGATTGGTTAGTATGTAAGCTTTGAAGGAATTATATGAATAAACGTGAACGTAATAAATATCTGAAAAGAGGAAAAGAGAATATCGACATTTAATTTAATTAATTAAATGATAAATGGTACAATGGTAAAATCCAACGGACCTCAGGGTACAAAGAATTATATTTGAGAATATATCAATTAATAATATTTTATAAAATGATAACAAATAACTTTGAGAGAATGAGATAAAAATTCATTTTGTATTGACAGCACACGTTTCTTTATTATTGCAAATTTCAATGTATGCGTGGAAGCGGATATTAAAGAAGACATGATAGCATGCAAACTACTTTTACATGATTTACTTCAAATCATCTTTTAGGGCAACGATTATTTGTCATTACAAGTTAAAGTTATTCACTTTTGCACTTTTTTAGATCCACTATATATAGATTATAGAACTAATATCATCATATTATACGAACTTGTATAAAGAAAAATAAAGAACGGAACGAGAAAATAAATACAATTAATTAAAAACTTAAAGCATCCGATCGGCTGATTACGTAATAAATAATACTTGATTTTAGCGGTAGAAGAGCTTTTCGATTTAGAAGGGGCCAAAGTCTAACGAGTTAATTCATCGGTCAGATGAAGCCCAGATCATAACTTTGCCGATTTATATCGCTTTTCTCATGCTTTGGACGAACTTCATCAGACCGACTGTCTACTGTCTACTATCACATATCATATAAGAAAGCGCTTTCAGCTGACATAAAAGAGAACACGTTGCTGTTTTTTCTTCCACTGCCTACCTATTGGGAAAATAGCTCTCTCATGCCTAAGTTTTCATGCAAAGTACTTAATATACTGAATTTTTAGTATCTTTACGATTACTGCGAATAATTATCGGAATATTTACGATATTCTCTAATGTAACCATTTCTTTTCTTCGTCAAGTGCAAGTGCGTCCCCAATTATCAGTATCCGTTCGGCGTTGTTCAAAGCTACGAAACGGAGAAAAGTTGCCATAACATTTCAAGCCAACGCTGCATTCATCCGGTATATTTTGTCTTCGAAGAGGCAACATTTTAACAATAATAAAAGTAGAGTCGCAAATGATTGAAATGACATGAAATCTTAAAAGACTTTGTTTAATGCTTGGCACACAGATTTAACACAGATTTTGTCGTGTGATATATTACATAACAGTCATTTAAGTGATTGTGTGATATATATATATATATGTATGTGAAGAAAAAGAATTTTCAAAGACGTCGTCTGAAGGAGCGGTTAAACGGAAAAATGAACTTGTTTAAAAAAGAATTTTCATTCCTGGCAATAAAAGTGAAGTTTTATAAAAATTTTCAACTCTCCGCCAAAATTTGGCGATTGCCAGAAAACCCAAAATATAAGGTAGCGGTCTGCAATAAATACACAATCAAATGATTCGTATCAAAGTAAATTATTATCATATAACCCACCCGGCGTCAGTTATTATTGTAACTATAAACCGAGGCATGATGAAATTAGGCAAATGGCAGATCTATCCCAAAAATTTTATTGTATGATCACCACTCACCATTCTAATAGGCAGAGATGCTTCCAAAAAAAGGTTCAATCAAATATAGCAACTGAACGAATCTTTATCTTCAAAAAA
Organism: Glossina fuscipes; assembly: GCF_014805625.2. Classification (NCBI taxonomy): domain Eukaryota; kingdom Metazoa; phylum Arthropoda; class Insecta; order Diptera; family Glossinidae; genus Glossina; species Glossina fuscipes. The sequence goes on along the minus strand of NW_023998415.1, from coordinate 12,694,164 downwards.
AAACTTGTGTATGTGGGTAACATTAATGAATGATCGCGTAAAAATTGATCGTTATAGAAGTGAAAGATTTTTTATTCAGGCAAACAGTCAAGAACTTATAACGAGAAACGTTACTTAGTTCAGGCGACATCAGCTTGTGTTCTCTATATCACTATCTAATTATTTTGGAATTTGTAAGAAAAAAAACAAAAAAAAAAAAACAACAACGAAAAGACTTATTGGTGTTCAGGTTTTCACAGATCTAAAAACATTAAAATGGATCACGGCCCGCTAATAAGTACTCTACACCACCTCACTTAATACCATTATTCTCATATAACGACTTCTAAGAAAAAGATATTATTTGAAAAGAACTAAAAAAAGTGGTCCGATCAGTACCATTTCCAACAGCGTTCGTCTTTGCGCCAAAACACGCCGATGTACCAAATTTCATGAAATATATTAAAAATTGCGACCTGTGGGTTAATCCCAAGAATCGAAGACAAACAAATAGGCGTAGAGAGATTCGGAAAGTGATTCTGAACTGACCGATCAACATCATCGCTATGAGGCTTACGTTAGTGTGCTCATTTCGACATTCGGCTTTATGAAAATAGATTGATGGCCATTGACCTTCCTACACTGCAAATAAGACATGAGCTATTGGATGTTGTATTCATTGTTAAATCCATTAAAGGTATAAGAACTTCCCCGTTTCAAGTCTCATTTAATGTGCCTGGTAGATTTACGAGGCGCTATAAAGCAATCTACTTGTCACACTATCGCACAAAATACCAGCTTCTCAGACTACTATATGTATATATTATATATCTATAATATATATATATATATATATATATATATCTATATTTATTTCACTCTACTAAATACTAATCTTTTATTGCTTAATCCTGGATACACGCCATCAAGGTTGCTTTTCTACGGATACGACGTTAACATCGCCACTAGTCCATAATTTGATTTGACACAAACTCAACTTTAGCTCATTTTTATTTATTCCTATAATAAATAAACGAAGCCATTTATTGCTTATTACGGCCTTCTCCTTACTGGTAAGGTACACATGCCTTTTATTTGCTTACTGAACTATTTCTATAACATTTTGCTAAAGTGTGTATAGATCTTCCTAGTAATTAGTCGTTGATTATTTTTTTTTTTTTTTTTTTTTTTTTTTTTTTTTTTTTTTTT